>NC_140989.1:358764803-359364803 GCF_052327205.1 Somniosus microcephalus
GAGAGAGACTGGGAGTGTGAGAGAGAGAGAGAGTGTGAGAGAGAGAGAGAGACTGGGAGTGTGAGAGAGAGAGAGAGACTGAGTGTGAGAGAGAAAGAGAGTGGGAGTGTGAGAGAGAGAGAGAGAGAGAGTGGGAGTGGGAGTGAGAGAGAGAGAGATTGGGAGTGTGAGGGAGAGAGAGATTGTGAGTGTGAGGGAGAGAGAGATTGTGAGTGTGAGAGAGAGAGAGATTGGGAGTGAGAGAGAGAGATTGGGAGTGTGAGAGAGAGAGATTGGGAGTGAGAGAGAGAGAGGGGGGGAGTTTGTGTGTGAGGGAGGGGGGGGAGAGTGTGTGTGTGAGGGAGGGGGGGAGTGTGTGTGTGTGAGGGAGGGTGGGGGAGTGTGTGTGTGAGGGAGGGGGGGAGTGTGTGTGTGAGGGGGGGGAGTGTGTGTGTGAGGGGGGGGAGTGTGTGTGTGAGGGGGGGGAGTGTGTGTGAGGGAGTGTGTGTGTGAGGGGGGAGTGTGTGTGTGAGGGGGGAGTGTGTGTGAGGGAGTGTGTGTGTGAGGGGGGGAGTGTGTGTGAGGGAGTGTGTGTGTGAGGGGGGGAGTGTGTGTGAGGGAGTGTGTGTGTGAGGGGGGGAGTGTGTGTGTGAGGGAGGGGGCGGGAGTGTGTGTAAAAATGTTCAATAAAAACTGACTAAATAGCCTCTCTTCCCCCCCCAGTCGCTCTCTCTCTTCCCCCCCAGTCGCTCTCTCTTCTCCCCCAGTCGCTCTCTCTCTTCTTCCCCAGTCGCTCTCTCTCTTCCCCCCCAGTCGCTCTCTCTCTTCCCCTCCAGTCGCTCTCTCTCTTCCCCCCCCAGTCGCGCTCTCTCTTCCCCCCCGTCTTCCCCCCCTCTTCCCCCAGTCCCTCTCTCTCCCCGCAGTCGCTCTCTCTCTTCCCCCAGTCGCTCTCTCTTCCCCCCAGTCACTCTCTCTCTTCCCCCCAGTCGCTCTCTCTCTTCCCCCCAGTCGCGCTCTCTCTTCCCCCCCGTCTTCCCCCCTCTTCCCCCCAGTCGCTCTCTCTCCCCCCCAGTCGCTCTCTCTCTTCCCCCCAGTCGCTCTCTCTTCCCCCCAGTCACTCTCTCTCTTCCCCCCAGTCGCTCTCTCTCTTCCCCCCAGTCGCTCTCTCTCTTCCCCCCAGTCGCTCTCTCTCTTCCCCCCCCCAGTCGCTCTCTCTCTCTTCCCCCCCAGTCGCTCTCTCTCTTCCCCCCCAGTCGCTCTCTCTTCCCCCCGCCAGTCGCTCTCTTCCCCCCCCCAGTCGCTCTCTCTTCCCCCCCCCCCCAGTTGCTCTCTCTTCCCCCGCCCCCCAGTAGTGGGAGTGTGAGAGAGAGAGAGAGAGAGAGAGAGAGAGTGGGAGTGAGAGAGAGAGAGATTGGGAGTGTGAGAGAGAGAGAGATTGGGAGTGTGAGAGAGAGAGGGGGGGAGTGTGTGTGTGAGGGAGGGGGGAAGTATGAGTGTGAGGGAGGGGGGGAGTGTGTGTGTGAGGGAGGGGGCGGGAGTGTGTGTAAAAATGTTGAATAAAAACTGACTACATAGCCTCATTAGCCTCTCTTCCCCCCCAGTCGCTCTCTCTCTTCCCCCCCAGTCGCTCTCTCTCTTCCCCCCCAGTCGCTCTCTCTCTTCTTCCCCAGTCGCTCTCTCTCTTCCCCTCCAGTCGCTCCCTCTCTTCCCCCCACCCAGTCGTGCTCTCTCTTCCCCCCCCTCTTCCCCCCTTCCCCCCAGTCGCTCTCTCTCCCGCCAGTCGCTCTCTCTCTTCCCCCCAGTCGCTCTCTCTCTTCCCCCAGTCGCTCTCTCTCTTCCCCCCAGTCGCTCTCTCTCTTCCCCCAGTTGCTCTCTCTCTTCCCACCGTCGCTCTCTCTCTTCCCCCCAGTCGCTCTCTCTTCCCCCCAGTCGCTCTCTCTCTTCCCCCCCAGTCGCTCTCTCTTCCCCCCCCAGTCGCTCTCTTCCCCCCCAGTCGCTCTCTCTTCCCCCCCCAGTCGCTCTCTCTTCCCACCAGTCGCTCTCTCTTCCCCCCCCCAGTCGCTCTCTCTTCCCCCCCCAGTCGCTCTCTCTTCCCCCCCCAGTCGCTCTCTCTTCCCCCCCAGTCGCTCTCTCTTCCCCCCCCAGTCGCACTCTCTTCCCCCCCGTCGCTCTCTCGTCCCCCACCCAAGTCGCTCTCTCTTCCCCCCCCAGTCGCTCTCTCTTCCCCCCCAGTCGCTCTCTCTTCCCCCCCCCAGTCGCTCTCTCTTCCCCCCCCCAGTCGCTCTCTCTTCCCCCCCCCCCAGTTTGCTCACAGTACTGTCCAGATTAATCTTTAATTCCTGCAGACTCCAGGACCCGATTTGACTTTCACTACATCTCCTCAAAGCATCTCTTCCCTCTCCAGCCAATAACTTCTCACCGACGCCACTGCGCAGACCAAAAGCCTAGAAGCAGTGGTGGGCCGTGCGTATGCGTGCTGGCGTCACGGGGGCCGTGCGCATGCGTGCCGGCGTCAAGGCGGCTGCGCAACGGGCGGCCTCTTCTCTCCGAGCCCCGCCCCCCCCGGCCGAGAGCCGCGCTCTCCGAGCCCCGCCCCCTCCGGCCGAGAGCCCCGCTCTCCGAGCCCCGCCCCCCCCCGGCCGAGAGCCCTGCTTTCCGAGCCCCGCCCCTCCCGGCCGAGAGCCCCGCTCTCCAAGCACCGACCCCACCCCCGGCCGAGCCGGCTTGAAGTCCGCCGATTGCGGCTCTGGTTGCCGGGGTAACCCTTCCCGCTGACCAAGGACGAGATCCAACGCCGCGTCTCACCTGCTCCTGCTGCGCATGCACCCTGACCCTCGTGGCTGAGGCCGTTGCCCCGGGTAACGTGACGGGGGGGGTGGTGGGTGGGGTGGATGAGGAGCTTAGAAGAAGCCCTAGCTCGGGCCTGGCTGGGCAAGAAAGTCCCAGGCTTTCAGGCCTAACAAAAAAACGGGAAAAGGTAGGAAAAAGAATGTTCAGTTTAGAAAAAATATTTACAAATGGATGAAGTTTTTTTTAAAACAATTTAATAAATTCAATTTTATTTTGCTGGAAATGTATATTTGAAAAGAAAGACGCAGAAAGCAGGAAAAAGAATGGAAGCAAGATGGCGGCCACTCACCTCGGTTCAGAAGGATAAGGCCCGCCCAGACACGCACCGATTGGTCGACCGGTCAGGTCACCGAAGCATAGGATTGGTCAATCGTCGAGTCGCTCGACACTCAACTGTAGGACGGCACGCGCCAGGAACCCGCCGTCCGATTGGTCGACCTCGACGTCACAACGGTCGCTAATGAGATGCTAATGAGCGGAACGCTGAATGTTTTTCGGATACCGCGGGCGCGGCTTTTGTCCGGCCGAAAGGTAAATATGCCTATGACCGGTCCGGAATCGCAAGCTTTCTTTTGAGGTGACGCGCGCGTCGGTACGCTCTGTAACTTTCAAACGTATAGAACACGGACAGACAGACATCGGGAGAGACAGACATCGGGACAGACAGAGATCGGGACAGACAGAAGAGCTCTTTTATATATATAGACTAGCTGGGGTGAGCCCGGCGTTGCCGAGGCTTTTTCGAGGGCATGTTGTTGTTGGAAGAGAGAGAGAGAGCGACTGGGTTGGTGGGGGGCGGCAGAGAGAGACTGGGGGGAGGGAACAGAGAGAGACTGGGGGGGGGGAACAGAGAGAGACTGGTGGGGGAACAGAGAGAGACTGGGGAGGGGGAACAGAGAGAGACTGGGGGGAGGGGGGAACAGAGAGAGCCGGGGGGGGGAACAGAGAGAGACTGGGGGGGGGGGAAAAAGAAGCTCTCCCCCCCCGCGATTTCCCGAGGCTCTCTCCCCCCCCCCCGCGATTTCCCGACAGAGAGAGACTGGGGGGGGGAGCAGAGAGAGACTGGGGGGGGCGGGGGAACAGAGAGAGACTGGGGGGAGGGGGGTACAGAGAGAGACGGGGGGGGGGAAAAGAGAGAGACTGGGGGGGGAACAGAGAAGCTCTCCCCCCCGCCCCCCCGCGATTTCCCGAGGCTCTCCCCCCCCGCGATTTCCCGAGGCACTCCCCCCCCCGCGATTTCCCGAGGCTCTCCCCCCCCCCGCGATTTCCCGAGGCTCTCCCCCCCCGCGTTTTCCCGAGGCTCTCCCCCCCGCGATTTCCCGAGGCTCTCCCCCCCCGCGATTTCCCGAGGCTCTCCGCCCCCCGCGATTTCCCGAGGCTCTCCCCCCCCGCGATTTCCCGAGGCTCTCCCCCCCCGTGATTTCCCGAGGCTCTCCCCCCCCCCCGTGATTTCCCGAGGCTCTCCCCCCTCGCGATTTCCCGAGGCTCGCCCCCCCCCGCGATCTCCCGAGGCTGTGTGCTGGCGTCACGGGGGCCGTGCGCATGCGTGCCGGCGTCAAGGCGGCTGCGCAACTGGCGGCCTCTTCATTTTTTTTAAACTGATGCGTGCTGGCGTCACGGGGTGGCGGGCCGTGCGCATGCGTGGTTTCAAGACCGCCGGCGTGCCCCGTTGCCGGGGTAACGGGGGCCGTGCAAATGCGTGCCGTCGTCAAGGCGGCCGCGCAACTGGCGGCCTCTTCTTTTTTTTTTAAACTCATCTTTCGCCGAGTAAGAGGAGATTAAATAAATAGAGAGCAGCAAATGAGGAGGAGGGAGTAGGAGTCGCTCAGTAGGCCCATGCAAGAAGGACGGTAGATGTGAATAGGAGGCAGGGCTCGGCTGCCGGTTAACTAAGTGGCCCCTCGGGTCGGACGCAGGCCTGGTCTCGAACGAGGAGCCAACTGCCCCGCCCACCGCGTGCGCATTTGCTAAACACAATTTAAAACACAAATAAATTGTTATTTAATTCCCTAACACATCATTAAAATATTTACCTTAGTTCCCTAACACACAGAAAGTGTGGGGGAAAAAATCGTGAAAAATCAAGATGGCGGCCACTCACCTCGGTTCAGAAGGATAAGGCCCGCCCACACATGCACTGATTGGTCGACCGGTCAGGTCACCGAAGCGTAGGATTGGTCAATCGTCGAGTCACTCGACACTCAACTGTAGGATGGCACGCGCCAGGAACCCGCCGTCCGATTGGTCGACCTCGACATCACACGGTCGCTAATGAGATGCTAATGAGCGGAATGCTGAACTTTTCTGGATACCACGGGCGGGATTTTTGTCCGGCCGAAACGTAAATACGCCTATGACCGGTCCAGAATCGCAAGCTTTCTTTTGAGGCGACGCGCGCGTCGGTACGCTCTGTAACTTTCAAACGTATAGAGAACGGACAGACAGACATCGGGACAGACAGACAGAAGAGCCGCTTTATATATATAGATAGATATGGATTTAATAATAATTGTTAATAGTGATTCAAGTCAGCCGCTGCAACACTTTGCTTCTTTCTTTCCATTGCTCTCTCTCTCTTTCTCTAGAGAACCATCTGGGTTTTGCTTTCGATACCCAGGCCTAGAAATTCAGTGCCCTTAGCACCGATTTTGCGGAGCTAGAGGGCCTAGCGCTGCAATTGGCGCCGGTTCCTAAATTGCCTGGCGCCCTTCCGCAGCGGTAGACCGGTAGCGCTGCGCCGGCACCGATGACGTCATCGGTGTGCGCAGCGTCCCGGTTGCCGTGGTAACCCGGCCCCAAGCCGAAATTCAGTTGCGGCTGCCTCGCCAGTGGCAGCCGCAACTAAGACTCCGGCAAACGAGTGTTGCCGGAGTCTGCGCCGGCGCTTTAAGGAGGCGCGGCGGCCGGCCGCTTTCCTGCCGGCCGCCTGCCCGCAGCTCCCTCCCCGGACTTCTACCCCCCCCCTCCGGAACAGATGCAAGCCCGGCACTTGTCCGAGGTGCCGGGCTCATTTTTGAAGAGATTTGCGCGGGCCGCGGCCGGGTGCAGGCAGCTCCTCCTTAACGGAAGGAGGAGGCCTGCACTTCCCGAGCCTGCCGCACCGCAGTGGGCGCCGCAGCGCCGGAATAGCGCCGCAATGCGGCACGTTGCGCCAGTTTTCAGGCGCTAAAACCCTTCAGTAGCGCCGGCAGCCGTTTGGGCGTGGCGCTACTGAATTTTTGGCGCGCGCAAAGGGACTTAGCGCCGGCGCTAACTTCCGGCGCTAAAGCCCTGGTGCAGCGCAAACTCAATTTCTAGGCCCCAATGTTTTGATTTCTTTTTGGGTTCAATAAAGACTCATTTCTGAAAGAGAATGTTGTTTAATCTAAAGTCTTGTTCAAGACTTTCTACAGCTTTTTACAGAACACACTATGCTGTGGTGCATCTAGAAATGAAACTGAAAGTAAAACTCCTCTGGACTGCTTGTCTCTCACATGACCTCTGCTGGTCAGGAACAAGTAATCAAAAACACAGACAAATACGCTGTAAGGCATAAGTAATCAAACACAGACAAATATCATCACGATTTGCTGATATCATTACATCTCCCTTTCTTAAAACAAAAGTATTTTACTTTTAACTAACAACATTTAATGAAGCTACATTATCATTATCATGATCAAGGTTTTTTACCCTTGCTTTGTGTGTTCACATGAAATATGTAAGAAGTCACACAACACCAGGTTATAGTCCAACAGCTTTATTTGAAATCACAAGCTTTCGGAGCGCTGCTCCTTCTTCAGGTGAAGTGGAGAAATGCATAAAGACACAGCAACAATCACCAGGCAGGAGTGTTCCCTCCCAGTCGGGGAACACTTCAGCAGTCAAGGACATTCAGCCTCCGATCTTCGGGTAAGCATTCTCCAAGGTGGCCTTCGAGACACACGACAACGCAAAATCGTCGAGCAGAAACTGATAGCCAAGTTCCGCACTCATGAGGACGGCCTCAACCGAGATCTTGGGTTCATGTCACACTACATGTAACCCCACCTGATGCAGGGTCATCCAGACTCGAGTCGACATTGGCTTGTTCTCTCTACACAGATGCGGCCGGACCTGCTGTGATTTCCAGCCAAAAAAAATGTTTTTTGTCTGTTTTTTTGTTTTTCATACAGACCCCAGCATCTGCAATATTTGACCCCTTGTGACCCCACCTCATTGTTCTTTGATGTAATGTTTCCCTGACTGACCTGTTTGGACACCATTCACACCTTTGACTGCTGTGATTATCTCTCTGCCGAGGTGTGATAAATGGCAGTTGAAAAGGTTACCTGTAAACATCTGACATGATTCTCTGACTATATAAGCTGTGTCTTTATGCATTTCTCCACTTCACCTGAAGAAGGAGCAGCGCTCCGAAAGCTTGTGATTTCAAATAAAGCTGTTGGACTATAACCTGGTGTTGTGTGACTTCTTACATTTGTCCACCCCAGTCCAACTCCGGCATCTCCACACCACATGAAATATGTCAATACACTAGAACTTGAAGAAAGAATAAGATAACATTACTTCCTTCTTTAACAATAGTCCTTAAATTTGCTCAATGAGTCTCTCAGGAGGCTTCACGTGTCTTGAGGATTTTCTGATTGATTGTCCTTGAATCTGAGTTGTTGCCTCAGATGATTGGTTCTCAGCTGTGTGATCAGGTTGTTCACCAGTATCAGTCCCTTGACCTGCTGTGGCTGGTCCCATGAGAAGATCTCGACGATTTCTTCTCAGAACAGCACCCTCATCTGTCTGAATGGTGTATGATCTTGGTTGAACTTCACTCAGGACAGTTCCCTTCTGAGTCCATGTATTTGTTTTGTCTTTCAACCTTACTTGGTCACCAGTGTGGAGTTCAGGTAGGTTTTGTGTTCCTCTGTCATAGTAGTACTTTTGCTTTTCTTTCTGTTGCTCTTTGAGCTTCCTCACTTTCTCCCCCTCTTTTGTTTTCAGGAGGTTCTCCGGGATGGGTAGGTTTGACCTTAGCTGACGTCCCATCAGGAGTTGGGCTGGTGACATACCACACTCGAGCGGCGTTGTGCGGTATACAAGCATGCTTTGGTAGAAGTCAGTTCCACTGTCTTTTGCCTTGTACATCAGTCTTTTCACTGTCTGGACCGATTTTTCCACTAGTCCATTGGACTGTGGATAGTGAGGACTTGACGTTGTGTGGACAAAGTCCCACTCTTTGGCAAAGTGTCGGAAATTTGCATTGTTAAACTGGGGTCCGTTGTCTGTGAAGACCTCGCTTGCCACGCCATGTCTGGAGAATATGGCTTTCATACTTCTTATCACAGCTTCTGCAGTGGTGGTGTACAGTCTACAAACCTCTGGATACAGGGAGTAATAGTCTGTGATGACAAGATAGTCCTTCCCTTGACATACGAATAGGTCAGCGCCTACCTTCTGGTAAGGTCTGTCTGGTGCTGGGTGTGGCTTTAGTGGTTCTACCGGATTGCTTGCTCGATATTTCAGGCATATTGTGCAGTTTGACACCTCATTTGTCACATCTTGGTTGATTCGTGGCCAGTACATCACCTCTCGTGCTCTTTTCTTACACTTTTCGATTCCCAGATGCCCTCCATGGATCTTTTTTAGCATCTCTCTTCTCAGACTCTTTGGGAAACCTATTTTACTTCCTTTGTAGATGATGTCTTCGACCACTGATAGTTCCGCCCTGCAGTTCCAGTACTCTGCTATATCAGGTGAGCAGTCTTGCTTCATGTTGGGCCATCCATCCAAGATGCTTTTTCTCAGTCGTCTCATTGTTTCATCTTTGTTTGTCTCAGTCTTTATGAGCTCCATTTTTGCATCTGCTATGGGCAGTGCACTTGTGATCATGTCCACGTAGGCGTTCACTTTTTCATCCATTGTGGTGTTTGCGGGCTCACTTGGGTCAACAGCTCTGGACAACGTGTCTGCTGTATACATCAGCTTACCCGGTGTGTACGCAACATTCAGTTCATCATAGACTGTCTCTCCTTCGCTTTCCACAACGAGGACTCTCTTTACCAGGTTCAGTCTCTCACGGGCTTTTAACCCTAGTATGGCTTGCACATCCTTTGGCACCACGATTAATGCTAGCGTGTGCTCTCTGTCCTTGTGTGTTACTTTGACAATGCATTTTCCTTTCACTGGTATATCAGTACCTGAGTATCCGGTCACTTTCACTTGTATTCCATGTAACTTTGGTCTGGGTCTAATTCTCTTAAAATCGGTCTCTGATATCACATTAACTTGTGCTCCAGTATCCAATTTAAATGGAATGTGTATGTCATTCACTTTTAGTGTCAACATCCAGTCTCTTTCTTCTCTTTTGTTTTCAGACACAACATCTACATAGAATTCCTCTATGTCGCTTTCATCTACTGCATGGACCTTGCTTTGTTGCACTTGGTTCTTGCAGCAACGGGCATAATGGTTGTTTTTGTTGCATCTATAGCAAGTTTTACCATATGCTGGACACTTTCTTGGTGGATGCTGTGTACCGCATCGACTACATGACTTCCGATTGTCCCTTTCATTTTCTTTTGCTGGCCACGCCTCTTTTTTCACATTGGCGCTCTCTTTGTTAAATGGTTTGTATCCATTCTTTCTCACTGCATCCACGTTGCAGCTACTGTCACTGAACAGCTCCTTTGCCTGCAACTTCACAGTCTCTGTAACCCTACACAGTGCTATGGCTTGTCCCAGGTCTAGATCTTGCTCTCTTAGCAGTCTTTCCCTTAGACTATTATCTCGAATAAAACACACCAGTCTGTCTTTTATCAGCGAGTCTGTGAGTCCCCCAAATTCACACGATTTGCTCCGGTTTCTCAGTTCAGTCACATACTGATCAATAGTCTCGCCGATTTTCTGTACACATGTGAAAAATTTGTGCCTCTCAAAGGTCACGTTGCGTTTAGGTATGCAGTAGGCCTCAAACTGTTCCATTATTTTATCTAGCTTCATTTTGTCTCCATCAACAGTGAATGTGAAGTTATTATACACCTCCAGCGCTTCATCACCCACGACATGCAAGAACAGTGACGATTTCTGTTTATTACTTTTCTTGTCAGCTCCGATTGCCGCTAAATACAACTCTAAACGTTGTTTGAACCTTCTCCAATTTTCAGCCACATTACTTGTTAATTGAAGCGTCGCCGGTGGGTGTAAACCTTCCATTTTTCACTTCGTTAGCTATTCTCTAATGGTAAGCAACGATGTTCTCTTTTGGCTTGCTAATTTCTGGAGAGCTGATTTCGCTTACTTGCCACAACTGCTTTCACTGTCCCATCAAGTTGCTAACTTCAGATTTTTTCTCTTTCAGCCACTTCTGACATCATGTTTTGATTTCTTTTTGGGTTCAATAAAGACTCATTTCTGAAAGAGAATGTTGTTTAATCTAAAGTCTTGTTCAAGACTTTCTACAGCTTTTTACAGAACACACTATGCTGTGGTGCATCTAGAAATGAAACTGAAAGTAAAACTCCTCTGGACTGCTTGTCTCTCACATGACCTCTGCTGGTCAGGCACAAGTAATCAAAAACACAGACAAATATGCTGTAAGGCATAAGTAATCAAACACAGACAAATATCATCACTATTTGCTGATATCATTACACCCAACTTCAAATTCCCCTTCCCCAGGAGTGGGAAGAGCCACAATTCCATTTTCTTGCAGTCCAGTTCATCAGGGTCAATAAACACTGTAGTCCCAGTACAGTATTTGCATCAGGCAGCTACTGATGTGCCTGACTTTCAATATAAAAGTGTCTTTTGGGCCTTTCTTCCTATGACATTGCAGGTGTCAGCCGGGGCTCAGTGGGTAGCACTCTCTAGGTAGGAGGGGCTAGGAGTGAGCAGGTGCTACTGGGTGCTTGATTACTGCAGGGAGTTGGAGTGAGTTTGTAAAAAGCTGGTGGTGGTTTTTATTCAGGTTTAAGGCCTTTTTGGTCTATAAACAGCAGCCATTTGGCTGCTGAGGGGCCTGGAGTGCCAAGCCCCTCAGAGGACAGTGTTCCCGGGATGAATTTAATCAGGGGAGAAAATGTTGGGGTAAGGGAGAAAAAAAGGCCCAATGATTTGGGCTGGGACCCCAGGAGGTTTGGAAAAGAAAACACGGCGGTGGTTCAGTGGGTAGCAGATGGAACCCATTATGTAAAGGTGCGGTTCCCAGAGGGGGTGAAGTCATTGCCGTATAGCATGAAATTCGAGACAATGGAAGGAGTGCAGTGCTTCCGGGTACTACATGATAACCAGGTGAAGGTTTGTAATTATTGTCTTGGACACGACCATCTTGTAAGAAACTGTCCAGACTTGTACTGATATAACTGTGGCGAGTCTGGAAACATTGCCCAGAGCTACAAGGCAGAGAGCTGTGGGGTGTGTCACAAAGACCCCACCCACTGTGAGTGTGAGGCAGAAGGAAGCCGCTTAAGTGACGAGGAGATGGGAGAAGGAGCAGGTGGTGTGAGTGGAATGGCCGGAGGAGCGGAGCAGGCGGAGGTAACAGCTGGTGAATGGAAGGAGAAAAGAGCGCAGGAAGAGGCAGAAAATTGTGGTGCAGAGAACAGGATGGAGATGGTGGAAAATACACCAAGTACAGTGGAAAAGGACAAAGACAGCAGAGGGCAGCATGGGTCGAGGGCAGAGTCGAGCCATATGGTTCAGCTGTCCCTAAAGGATGTGGGGGGAAAAATTCAGTTGGTTTGCGCCTCCCATTAGCACCTTAAGAGGGCACTAATGGGGCGCAAAGCAACTAGCGCCCGGGCGCAGCGATGTTTGCGTCGCTCACGAAATTAACTAGACATTTTGCGGCGGTGCTAAACACTACCGCCATGATCTCCTGCGCCGGCAGATTGTGATGTCAGTCGAGTGTGCAACGTCCCGGTAGTGCCCCGGACTGGATATTGAGTGGCGCCCCCTGTCTTGCCGCCTGCCGCTAGCAACAACAGGTTGAGGGGAGCATTTTGCAGTCGGGAAAGGACTGGGAGAGCGCTATTTAAAGGCGACCGCTTCCTGCCTTTTTTTGTTGGTGAGATTTTTGCACCACGCATTTTGAGAGAAAGAGAGAGACTGCAGAGGATATTCAAAGCTGTGTTGAGGAGTTTTGGGTAATGAGCAGCACTTTGCAGGTTCTTTCTGATTTGATCTTCCTTGCATCGATTTAAAAGAGAATATGGGGGCTGCACTCTGAACTCTTTCCCTGGCCTCTCCTTTGTTCTTTCCAACAGATTTGATGTATAGGTCTCTCCAGGCCGAGATTCAAGGCTGCAATGAGCAGGGTGTGGATGGAGAGCAAGATCGACCCTCCCCTTTAAGAACTGGCCGGCGCCAGTATGTCTGTGTTCCATTGCTGACTGACATCACATGAGCTTCGCCAGCGCTCTGAGGTAACGCCTTGCTCCTCGGCCTTTGCGCCTTAAGAGAGGTGTGTAGCGCCTGATTTAGCGCTCCAATCACCTCCAGGGGCGATAAAAGCCAAGTTTGCAGTCGGAGGCGATAATTAGTGCCAGGCACTAAACTTTGCGCCCTAAATGGGGCGATACTGAATTTCTCCACCCTGGTGTCCGTGGGGGGAAAGGATGCGGGAGCAGAGTGTGGGGTAAGTGTAAGTTCTCCAAAGAAAGATGGGGAGTTGGACATCTCGGTGAGCAGGAGGGGGCAAGACAAGGAGAGGGTGCAAGAGGCAGGAGCCTTAAAGGGGCAGCAGGACAGGAGCGGGGAGACAAAGATGCCAGAAGGGAGCAAGATAGGTGCAGGTGCGCCATTGTCCCAGAGAGAGAAGAAACGGGGAGCAAGGGTCAGCGGTGGAGATAATGCTGAAGGGAGCGGCACTGTTGGAGAAACCGCGAAAGCAGGAAGACTCTCTAAGGGAGATTATGGGCTCGATTTTTTCAATGGGGAGCTTTTGGAGGTGGGACTCCCGCTTTTTAGGTTGTAGTCCCGCCTCCATCGACTTGTGGCCAACCCACGCTATTTTCCCTTGATTGATCTTGTTAAGCCCACCCAGCAGGCTCAGCAGGCCAATTAAGGGACACCTGGTTACTGGTGACGTCAGCGATTGACATTTCATCTGTCAAGAGCTTTTGACAGATGAAAAATCAGCATTTGCCAGCTCTGTGAAGCTGTCAAACACTAACAATCTGTCTTCTAACTTGAGTCCTTCTACTCAGACTCAGTTAGAGAGCTCTCCAGACCAGAAAGCAGAGGCTGCAGCTTTTGACAGTTCAGTGACCATTCTGCTTTCTGTGCCGGTGAGCTGAGGGACTCCCGAGAACTGAAGGAAGGAAGCCTGCAGGAGAAAGTAAAGGTAAGTAAAACTTATTAAAACACTTTACACACACTGTGATAAATCCATGAAGTGGAACAAGGACTCAAAGAGGCGATATCTCAGAATTAACACGAGTACTTTATTAACAACTGGGAAACACATACATCAGGCCTGCATCGTGGCATTCCACCTTGTGCTGATCTATACAGGAAGCAAACATCTGACCTTAACAGGAAGCAAACCTCTGACCTTAGTAGCAGCAGTGGCTACAGCACCACCTGGTGGATAACCTTAATCATAACATCCCAGATTACTATATCCCTCCCCCCTTATGATTTCAGTATGAATTTCTTAACAAACAACCATTCCTGAGGGTCACCTAAGGCGTTTCCATTCATCGTGTTCCATACTTGGCGAATCTAACAGTTCAGTATCAATCTCTCTGGTGGCTTGTGAGGCCTTTGTGAACGTCTAACAGTAAAGTCCCTGCTTGTTTGTGGTGAAGCCACCAGCTGCTCCTGAGCAGTGCTCAGAGTATCTGACTCTGCAACGATGGTTTCCTCTTGATGGATAGGTTCCTGTGGAATTATCTCTGTCCCTGGTGGTGGCACCACAGATGCACTTGGATAACTGGGGGCAACCCTGTCTTCAGTCATTGAATCTGGAACCTTCATTTCAATTTCCCCTTGTCTGGGAAGTATCTGATCTACATGTTTGCGTACTACCCTACCATCTCCCAACATGACCTTGTATGATACTGGACCTATCATTGAGTCTATGAAGCCAGGAATCCACTTTGGTCCATAACTGAAATTCCTGGTAAAGATCGCATCTCCTTCTCCAAAACTTCGGCTCTTTGTTCTTTTGTCATGGTTCTCTTTTTGTTTGTTTTGTATGTTTTCCATTTTCCTTTTTAGGTCTGGGTGGACAAGGTCAAGAGTGGAGCGTAGTCTACGACCTAATAACATCTCAGCAGGAGAGAGTCCTGTGGTGGATTGAGGTGTTATTCTGTAGCTGAACAGAACCCGTGACACTTTGGCTGCTAAACTCCCTTCTGCACTTTTTTCCATCATCTCCTTAAATGTTTGTACGGCTCTCTCCGCAAGTCCATTCGAGGACGGATGATATGGAGCCGAGGTCACCTGCACTATGCCATTTTTTCTCAAGAACTCTTTTGTCTCTGTACTCACAAAACAAGTGGCATTGTCACTCACCACGATCTCCGGTAGCCCTTGATTACTGAAGCTCCGATGCAGGCAGTCTATAGTAATAGTGGCGGAAGCAGAATTTACAGGATAAACATCCATCCATTTGGAATGTGCATCAATGATTATGAGGAACATCTTCCCCATGAATGGACCCGCATAATCTAAGTGCAATCTTCTCCATGGTTTATCTGGCCACTCCCAGGGGTGGTGCCTTCCGGTGTTCCTGACAAGTGCTGCATGTCTTGACTAGATTTTCTATCTCCTCATCTAGCTTTGGCCACCACAAGTAACTCCTAGCCAAGGCTTTCACACGCGAGACCCCAGGATGACACTGATGTAGTTGCTCTAGGATAGACTGTCGTGCTGGCTGTGGAATAATCACTCGTGCTCCCCACAACACGCAACCATCCTGCACACTCAGCTCTGTTTTCCTGACACTGTAGGGTGTGAAGTCAGCCCTTCCGGATGCTGTGGCCATCCCCTCACCACATATTCTCGAACTCTAGACAGTACTGGATCTTTACCTGTCCATGTTCTTACTTGCTCTGCAGTCACAAGTGCCGTGTCAGTGTCCTCCAACATCAAAACTCTGTCCTCTGGAGCTGCACGGATAGGTGTGCCTGGCAGTGGAAGATGGCTCAAGGCATCTGTGTTCCCATGGTACTTGCCCGCCTTGTAGACGATGACATACTCATATGCCCTCAACGTCACTGCCCACCTCTGGATCCGGGGTGACACCATCTGTGGAACTGCTTTCATTTCGTTGAAAATAGAGAGAAGAGGTTTATGATCGGTGCATATGGTGAACTTCCTGCCATATATGTACTTGTGGAACCTCTGTAACCCAAACATTACTGCTAACCCCTCTTTGTCCAACTGGGAATAGTTTTTTTCTGCTGGTGTTAGAGTTCGGGACATAAACCCTATTGGTCTTATGTTCCATCTTCCATGCAGTGTGAAAGTACTGCCCCCACCCTGTAAGGTGAAGCGTCACAAGAGAGAATGATGTCTATCTCTGCATTGTAGTGAACCAGCACATCCGACGACAGCATCAGTTTCTTGGACTGTTCAAATGAAACCCCCTGCTCCTCTCCCCACTGCCATTGTGTCTCCTTGCGCAGTAGTTTGTGAAGAGGTGCTAACACAGTTGACAAGTTTGGTAAAAACCTGGTATAATAGTTCAGCAGTCCCAGGTAAGCTTTTAACTCTGCCACATTTGTAGGAGCAGGGGTGTCCTGCAGTGCTTGTACCTTCTCCTTGAGTGGATGGAGCCCGGTGGCATCCACTCTGTGTCCCAAGGACACTGCCTCATTCCCCAGGAAAGTGCTCTTACTCCTCTTGAGCTGGAACCCTGCCCTCTCCAATCTCTGTAGTACCTGTCTCAGAGTGCTCAGATGCTCCTGGTCGGTTCTTCCCATCACCAGAATGTCATCCAGATAGATGGAAACATGTGGAATCCCTTGCAGTACACTTTCGATTGTCCTCTGGAAGATAGCTGGACTAGATGAGATACCAAACGGTAAGCGGTTATATGGAAACAAGCCCTTGTGTGTATTTATGGTGACATACTTCTTTGATTCGTCATCCAGTGTAATCTGCAAGTAGGCATGACTCATATCCAAATTTGTCAATTTCTTTCCTCCGGCCAGGTTTGCAAAGAGATCCTCTGTTTTGGGAATAGGATACTGCTCTAGTTTGGACACCCAATTGACTGTCAATTTATAGTCTCCACAGAGTCTTACCGAATTGTCCGGTTTTAAAACAGGTACCATGGGAGCTGCCCATTCCGAACATTTCACCGGCTCCAGTATGTTCTCTCTCAATAGACAGTCAAGCTCAGCCTCTACCTTTGGCTTCATGGCATAAGGCACACGTCGTTGTTTAAAAAACCTTGGTGGTGCCTCCTTGTCTACATAAATCTTAGCTGGGGGGCCATTAAATGTGCCAAGTTCCTCCTTGAACACACTCTCATGTTCACTCAACACTTCTTGCAAAGTCAACTGTTTGCCCGCATCTATTTGATGTGCTGCTCCCCAGTCTAATTTAAGTTCTTTTATCTAGCCCCGACCTAACAGGTTTGGTCCGGTACCCGATACTATAACTACAGGTAGCTGTTCCACTGTGTCCCTGTGTTGCACAGTTACCTTAGCTGCACCTAATGTCACTGCTCATTCACCTGTATATGTTTTAAGATGCAGGGAGCAAGGCTTTAACTCTGGAACTTTTGCACGGTTCCACAATTTTGAGTACTCTGCCTTGTTCATTATGGTCACGCCGCACCCTGTATCCACTTTAGAGTCATTTACTGTCAGTTGCAATGTGATAGGAGCCACTTTTGGAATGTTCTCTAACATGCTATACATTATGAACATGTCCTCTTCTTCCTCAGCTTCCCCGCTGATGTGGTGTGCTGCATGTTTTTTCACTTCTCTCCCTTGGTTTTGCTGTCCTCCCCTTTTGGTTTGGATTCCTCCACAGGTGATTTCGCCCTGCAAGCTCGTTTTATGTGTCCTTGTTTCCCACACTTGTAGCACTTTTCCTCCAGAAACCGGCATTCACTCGCCAGGTGATCGTCCTTGCATCTATAACATTCCTTCACATGCTCACGTTGTGGTTTCTGATACATGTTCAACTTGTTCACAACAACCTGACCTGCAACTTGCGTAGCATTAGCCCTGTCCGAACCTTGTATTTCTTTTACATCTCGGTTCGCTGTCTCTATGGCTTGAGCAAGTTCCAATGCTTTTTCATAAGTAAGCCCAGTCTCGGATAATAATCTACGTTGCATTCGGTTGTCCATAATTCCGCAAACTAGCCTATCTCGCAGCATTTCCTTCAAGTTGTTCCCATATTTGCAATCTTGTGCTAATTTACACAACACCGCTACATGGTCCATTATGCTCTCTTCCTCTTTCCTGTTCCTTGAATTAAACTTGAACCGCTGTACAACCTCACTAGGCTTAGGGTTGAAATGTTCTTTTAGCAAAGCCACTAATTCAACAAATGATTTGTCTCCAGGCTTTTCAGAACTGAGCAGATTTTTCATCAAACTGTAGGTTTGTCTTCCCACTGAACTAAGTAGAACGGCTTTCCTTTTTCCGGCATCATTTATTTCATTTGCTTTGAAAAAATAACCCAACACTTCACAGTATTCTTCCCAGGTTTGTGCTTGAATATCAAAAGCGGAAACCGTTCCTACTGTGGCAGCCTTGCTCTCTTCCAGCTTGTAGCTAACTTTAGCTCATGATTTTGTTGTTTAAATGTCCCGGCAGACTTTTCTTCTTTATGCCGGGTCCTTTAGTTGCCTCGTCGCCAAATGTGATAAATCCATGAAGTAGAACAAGGACTCAAAGAGGCGATATCTTAGAATTAACATGAGTACTTTATTAACAACTGGGAAACACATACATCAGGCCTGCATCGTGGCATTCCACCTTGTGCTGACCTATACAGGAAGCAAACATCTGACCTTAACAGGAAGCAAACCTCTGACCTTAGTAGCAGCATTGGCTACAGCAGCACCTGGTGGATAACCTTAATCGTAACATCCCAGATTACTATACACACCTCACACACTTACCTCTGCACAAATGCACCCATCACTCACCTGCACAACGGACATCTCGACCCCTCCAACCCCTGCAGACCGACGGTCCGCCTCGCTAACTTGGCGTGGTTCGGAGCCATCGGACAGCCCACACTTCAGGGCTAAAAATAGGGATTAGGCAAAAAACTGCCTGTTAACTACCTGTTAACAGGCAGTTAATTGGCACTAATCCCCTTCCCACCTCGGGGAGGTGGCTCCCAGCACAGGTTGGGTACCCACCTCCTGGTACATTGGCACAGAGGCAGGTTGGGGCCGTGATGGGTTCCTGCCCCCCGATTCTGCAATTTTCCCACCACTCCCGCCTGCAAACCCACCTCCACGGGGCTTGGAAAATTGTGCCCTATGTATCTGACAGGGAGCAGGGACGGAAGGTTACAGAAGAGCTCGAGAGTGAGGAATCAGAGGGGGACAGAGACATGGAAGTGGGGGGTGGGGTGGCATCATGTGGAAAGGGAAAGGTTAGTGAGGGGCAGAAGGAGGGAGAAGGGGCAGTTCCTCGGCCCAAACCTAATGCAAGGAAGAGGCTGAAACAGCAGAGAAGGTTCAAACAGGAGGTGAAAAAGAGCCGGAGGCCGCAGGAAAAAGCAACAGCTGCCCGAAAAGTTGGGAAGGAGCATGAGAGGAGGGAAGGGCCAGAGATTAAATGATGGGGGGATTATCAGGCATACTCCCCTTATTCGGAGCCATGATTACATTGGTGTCGATTAATGTGAATGGACTGAGGGGTGAGAAGAAATTGTAGCAGTTGTTGCAGGGTTTTAAAGGCACGGACTTGTTGGCTGCGAATTTAATCACGCTGAGGGGGCGGGTTTGGAGGCGGGTCCGCTGTCAAAATCAGAAAGATTGACAGTGGGGAGGAAGCCCGCTGTCAACCCGCCTCTACACGAGTCTCCCAGGTGTCGGGTCTGTCAGCGTAGAACTGACCCGGCAACAAGCGGTGGGGGAACAATTCTGGTCCTTAAATGGCTTGTTAAGAGCCAATTGAAGAGTATTTTGAGGCTTACTTCTAATTTTAACTTCTTTCCCACTGGTTACCTGCTGTTCGGGGAACACGCCAGCTCAACCTGACGTGTTTTGAATCTGCTCTGATGTTTGTGAAAAGCTGACAGCTGCAGAAGTGGTGTCAAGGATGCCATATTGCAGATGTTGAGTTTCAGAGCACAGAAACTGTTGGTTACTGCATTTTTAATACATATAGAAATTTCTTTAGCTTACAAGTTTTGAAATCCAACTGTATGTCCAGTGCCACCTCATTGGGAGAACCTCTCTCACCAGTGACAGATCGCTTCTGACATCTCACCTGCAGCTACCATCTATTCCAGCAACATCGGAGCCAATGAAACAATCAGACCTTGGTCCTCCGAATCCTTCCACGATCAGCCCCAACACCAACATCACCAACCTTCTCCGCCATCACCTGATGCTGCACTGGACACAGGGCATCAGCCCCTGGATAAAATTACTGGCCGGGAGGCCAGCGATAGCATCACCATGACCAGATTTCAGATGCTGTAAAACCTGGCTGCCACATGATGCGCCAGGTAGACACCATCCCACACCAGCACTGTGAAGCATCCCTTTAATGTCCAAGCCATTCCATGCACACACACCACTATAGCAGGGGTGGGGGGTGGGGGGGGGGAGAGGTGGGGGGCAAGAGTTATGACTGAACAATCTCTGGAACTCAGTAAGACACTTCTCAATGTGCGCTCAGATCTGTCCAATAAGGGGTGCTTTTTGAAAAAGAGATTTTACTGTATGACAACACATTACTAGGGACTTCACATGGACATCGGCTGAACCTCTCAACTGCCTACCCTTGTGTGTTGTTAGTTGGTGTGCTTGCAGTAGGATGAGGGTGAGTGTGAGGGGCGGTTAGTGAGATGGGGAAGTGATAAAGTAGATGGAGAGGATTGGGTGGAGGTGCAAGGTAAGTTGGTGTCCTGGGGAGGTCTCTTCTGCACTTGGAAGGGAAGAGAACCTCCCTGCGCGCTGTGACTCCCTCCATAAGCATATGGGGAGAGTCATTGGAGAGCCTGGGGCAAGTATTCACCTTTGTGCAGTGATTGTCAGTGTTTGCAGCACCTCAATGCTGTCAAACACTAACAGATCAACTGTAAAAATAAAATTGTGCATGGTCCCTTTAAGGAAACCGGTTGATGGTGCGTCATCAAATGACGTCATCAGACCGGCTTACTGTTAATTGGCCCGTAAGCCCGCAGGGTGGGTTTAACAAGGTCAATCATGGGAAAATCACGTCTGCAGAGTGGAGGCAGCTGGGGGCGTGACCGGAACCCGGAAACCAGCTGTCCCGCCCCCATCCCGCCTCCTCAATTAAATTTGCGCCCTTTGTGTCTGCAAGAAACCTTTTGGGATGAGGATATCCTAGAACATAAGAAATAGGAGCAGGAATAGGCCACTTGGCCCCTCAAGCCTGCTCCGCCATTCAATAAGATCATGGTTTATTCTAGAAAGGGAGAGGTGTTTGCAATAACCATAGAGGGTTGGCTGTTTTGGTGAGTCCATCCATAAAAGAGAACGTTGCCTTGGTGGACAAGGACACTGAGGGGAGATTTTTACGGCTAAGGGTAAAAATGGAAGCATTTAATTGCGATCTCTTTAATATCTATGCACTGACTGACCATTGTAAGCGTTGCGAGTTTTTTCGGTGGTTATTCACTGAAGTGGCAGAGGCGGAAAATTCTTGTATAGTGGGGGATTTTAATGTATTTTTTATCTCGGATGGACATTTCAGCCCAGATGACCTTTAAGGATGATAACTCCAGAAGGATGATTGTAAAAATGATGGCAAATTTAAATTTGAGAGACTTATAGAGAAATCGGAACTTTATAAAAAGGGAGTTCTCCAGAAGAGGTTGGATGGTTGATGTTTTAAATCAGAGCCGAATAGATTTTGTGTTAATGCGGGAAGGGTTAAGTTTTGAGGTGCTGGAGATTTATTACAAAAAAGTATGTTTTAGTGACCACTCAGATTTGGTTCTTAGAATTAGGAACAGCAGAGTTAAGATCGGTCCAGGGTTGTGGATTTTAAACAATCAATACCTGAAAGAAATTAGAGTCGACATTTCGACGTTCCCGAAACGTCGACTCTAATTTCTCTCCACGGATGTTGCCTGGCCTGCTGAGTTTTTCCAACATTTTCTGTTGTTATTACAGATTTCCAGCATCTGCAGTATTTTGCTATCAATAACTGAAAGAGCCCTGACGAAAGGTCATCGACCTGAAACGTTGGGCTGGATTTTCATTGAGGAGTCGGGTTGGAGGCGGGACTACAACTTTCGGGGTTGTAGTCCCGCCTCCATCGAGTTCTAGCCAACTCACACGATTTTGACTTGATTGATCTTGTTGAGCCCGCCCAGCGGGCTCAGCAGGCCAATTAAGGGCCACCCAGCAACAGGTGACTCACAGATTGACATTTCATCTGTCAAGACCTTTCGACAGATGAAATATCAACGTTTCACATCTGTTTGAAGCTGTCAAACACTGACAACCTGTACTCCAAGTTAATTCCTTCCTCTCAGGATGATTTAGAGATCTCCCCGGAACAGAAAGCTGAATGCTGCAATTTTTGACAGCTTGCAGCCATTCTGCTTTCTGTGCCAGTGAGATGAGGGACTCCCGAGACCTGAAGGAAGGAAGGCTGTAAAAGTAAGTAAAGGTAAGTAAAGCTTCTTTAAACACTTTAGACACACCAAACACACTTACATTTGCACTCATGCACCCATCACTCACCTGAACACCGGACATCTCAACCCCTCCAAGCCCTTCAGCCCGACGGCCCGCCTCCTCTAACTTGGCGTGGTTTGGAGCCATCGGGAATCCCACACTTCAACCTTAAAAATAGGGATTAGGCTAAAAACTGCCTGTTAACTACCTGTTAATAGGCAGTTAATTGGCACTAATCCCCTTCCCGCCTCGGAGAGGCGGGTCCCAGTGCGGCGCGGGTACTCGCCTCTTTTGAAACTGGCATGGAGGCGGGTTGCAGGCGGGATGGTGTCAGGACCCCCGATTTTGGGATTTTAACCCCCCACATGCCTCCAAATCCCTTCTCCACGGCCCAATGAAAATCCTGCCCGTTAACTCTGTTTCTCTCTTCACAGATACTGCCTGACCTGCTGAGCATCTCCAGAATTTTCTGTTTTTATTTCAGATTTCCAGCATCTGCAGTATTTTCTTTTTGTAATACCTGAAAGAAATTGCTTATAATGAAGGGATTTAAAATATAATAAAGAATGCTCGGAAGGAAACTTTATTCTTGAAAGAAAGAAGAGTTTGGTGGGACAATTTCAAATATGAGGTAAAAGTTTTTTCGATACTCTATGGGAAAGAGAGAGCAGCAGCTAACCAGCATTGAGAAGAGAATATAAACAAAAGGTTTACGGATATCTGTAAAGCAGTTGACGGAGGGGATAAGGCAGCAGAGACCAAGTGGGCGATTTTAAAGGAAGAGTGGGAATTATTGCAAGCTGAAAAATGCAAGGGGGCCATTCTCCGGGCAAAGGCTAAAGATGCATTGGAGGGACAAAGATGCGCTAGCTATTTTCTAGAGCAAGAGAAGCTGCGACAGAAATTATCATTAATTGAAGAGTTGAAGGTTGGGGAGAAGATCATTGATGAAAGTGGGAAGATTTTAGAGGTGGCTAGTAGTTTTTATCAAGAGTTATACACAAAACAAGACCTTTCCAAATTGGCAATGGGGAAGGTTAGTGCTTTTATTGAAGAGGGTTTAAAGGAGGATGAGAGAAGCATGTATGACAAAGAAATAGGAAGAGCGTAAATAAAAGTAGCATTAAGTGGAATGAATGGGGGGAAAAGCCTGAGGTCCGATGGACTAAGTGCAGAATTTTATAAAGAACTTTTAGAGTTTTAAGTCCATTGCTCTTAGAGGTTTTTAAAGAGATTAAAATTGAGGGAATCCTGGCCCCATCTATGAGGAGAGGTATCATAAGCTTACATTAAAAAATAAAGGGGATAGAAGGGATCTGAATAATTGGAGGCGCATCAGATTATTAAATGTGGATTATAAGATTTTGGCAAGGGTTGTGGCAAATTGTATGAAGGAGGTGATGCCGCAAATAGTTTTGCCCTCTCGGTCCTTTAGGGCTGGATTTTGCCAATGGGAAGCTTTTGGAGGCGGGACTCCCACTTGTCGGGTTGATGTCCCGCCTCCAGCAACTTTTGGCCAACCCACGCTATTTTCCCTTGATTGACCTTGTTAAGCCCGCCCAGCGGGATGAAGTGGATCGATTAAATTAGGAACTGAAGGTTATGAAAATTAAAAAGATTTTGGGAAGATGGGAGAGAAGGTAGCTGAAAGTGCAAGGAAGAGCGACAGTGGTGTCCGCTCTCCTGCTATCTAAACTATGGTACTTATTGACAGTGGAGGATATTCCTGAGTGGACCGAAAAGTCCATCCGAGAGGCTTGTGTGAGGTTTTTATGGGAAGGGAAACCAGCCTTGGTTGCTTACAATACCACCATTGGACGGAGAAATCAGGGAGGACTCAATTTTCCAGATATTGATTTGTAGAAAAAATCCTTTAGAATCAAATGGGTGAAGAGATTTCTTCAGAAGTCAAATACAAGTTTTTGGAAGAGTTGTTTTGAGCATTTTTTTAGAATGAACTGGGATAGGAGAGATGGGGATATTGTATATGGAATACAATAATATGCTTTTGAAATTGATTAAACGTCTCCCTAGGTTTTATAAGGGGGTTGTAGAGACTTGGGCCCAATTTTTAAAAAGTGTGCAGTTTATGCCCAAGAGTGCTGAGGAATTTTTAGACCAGCCCTTATTTTTGAACAGGTGGGTCAACATTGAAGGAGAGGTATTATTTAATCAAGCTTTTATAAAAGCTGGTATGTGAAAGATGTATTATATGAGGTAATTCCAGGTTGGTTGCCGGAAGTGATAGTGAGGGACATGGTGTGGGAGGAGGATCAGGAGGTAGAGGAAAAAGCAATAGGGATCATGTATGAGAAGATTGTGAGGGCAATGCCACAGGATTGAATGGAAGAAATAAATGCGGAAATCTCCAAAGGAAGTAAAATGTGTCCCGCTTTTCCAAGCTTTCTGCTGGAGAAAGAGGAATTGGTCCAATTTGACAACAGTAATACTCGAGATTTCTATGGGGTATTTAGAGAATGGAGATTCAAGACACCTGCTGGTCAGGAGTTTTGGCAGAGTATATACCCACAGCTGGACTTTTAGCGCCCTGAAAAAATTAGCACCCCTGCAGCCAAAATTCATCGGTAGCGCCCCAAGAGGGAAGCGGGTCGCTACTGGAAGCGCCCTGCCTCTCTCTTGGGGTGTTGGAATATCGTGGCGCTACCCGCTGCGGCACATCGCGCCACAGTACTGCAGGCCTTCCACCCCTTCTTAAAGGGGAGGGGCCTAGCGCAGCACGACCCGGGGCCCAGCTGGGCCACCAGGGATCGGAGTGCCGGCAAAAGAGCCCGGCACTCAAGAGAAGTGCCGGGCCCACGGAGCGCAGCCGGCACTCCGCGCGGGGGGGGGGGGTGCTGGTCAGGAGGCTGGCGATGGCAATTGGGGCAGGTGCTGCCAGGAGGCCAGCAAAACAAATGGCCTCCTGGCATCTCGCCTTTACCGCTCTGGCCGCAGGTAGGTCCCTCATACCCCGTCGGGCATAGCGTCCAGCGGTAAGTCAGGGGGCGCTACCGAAGATCACGGCCAGGGCACACGCGGGGCGCTGCGCGTGGCGATGGCGTCATCGGCGGTGGCGCAACGCCGCGGAGCGCTAACGGTTACCGCCGCCACTAACCTCTCGCTGAAATTTGCGGGAGGCATTGGCAGCGCTCTGACTGGGCGCTAGTTGCTTCGCATCCCGTTAGCGCCCTCTAGGCGCTAATGGGAGGCGCAAAGCAACTGCATTTTTAGGCCTAAATGTCCAGAGTGGATTGAACCAAATTTCAAATTGGCTCATAACCAGATTTTTACCATGACGGTCTTATATAACATTGGGCGAGTGGAGGTGGCAACTTGCCCAGTGTGTGGGACACGGGATGAGACTCTGTCCCATTTACTGGTGTTATGTCCGCAGTTAAAGGATTTTAAGTACTATGTTCGACAGTTATGTGAGGTTTTTTTGCTGGGTGGGGACTGAAGAGCGAGAATGGGAATCCCGTGGGACTCAATTTTGAGATGGGGATTGCTGGAGAGTCTGGCCGAGTCTAGCGGAGCGGCAATTAATTTAATGTTCAGTTTGGCTAGATTCGTGATTGTGCAAAGAAGGAATGCTCTGTTTTTTAAGAGGAGGAGAATAAATCTAAAAGAGTATTTTAAATATAAGCTTAAAGATCATAACAAGGCTCTGTGGATGTTTTATTCAGAAAGGAATTTAAAGATAATATTTTACAATCAATTTTTAAAGTACAATCGATTAATATATGTTACGGGAGACAAATTAAACTTCAGGTTTTGATGTTAATATATGGTGGAGGAATGGCTGTGCAGGGCGGCGGAATGGATTTGTATAATACAATGGAATGATCACGATGTTGTAAATGTTTTTAACGTTCAATAAATAATATATATTAACAAAAAGTGGGTAGCACTCTCGCCTCCGAGTCAGAAGGTTGTGGGGTCAAGTCCCACTCCAAGAGACTTGAGGACAAAAGTCTAGGCTGACACTCCAGTGCAGCACTGAGGGAGTGCTGCACTGTCAAGAGGATGCGGTGCAGCAAATCACTAAGGTTGCTTTGCCAGCACCACCCTCCCCTCTGGCCTCTATCACTGAGAAGGACACAGGGCAGTAGTGTTGTTGGAACGCCATGACCTCCAAGTCACACATCACTTGGACATGTTTGGCTGTTCATTTATTATCACTGGGTCAGTACCCTGAAATTCCCGACCTGACACTATCACATTATCCCACTGTCCCATGGGTGCAAATGTAACCCCACTATTTAAGAAAGGAGGGAGAGAGAAAACGGGGAACTACAGACCAGTTAGCCTGACTTAAGGTGACAAGTCCGATTGCGATAATTATAGAGGAGTTGTCCTGCTGTCTGCCACAGAGAAAGTCATCGCAAGACTCCTCATCAATCGCTTTCTCCAAGTGGCTGCAGAGCTCGTCCCAGAGTCGCAATGCGGATTCCGCCCACTAAGGGGCACAATGGACATGATCTTCGCCGCGCATCAACTACAATAGAAATGCAGGGAACAGCACCAACTGCTGTACATGGCCTTCTTTGACCTCACAAAGGCCTTCAACACTGTTAACCGTGAGGGGTTATGGAGTGTTCTCCTCAAATTCGGCTGCCCTCAAAAGTTTGTCACCATCCTTCGCCTGCTTCACGACAACATGTAAGTCGTGATCCTGACCAATGGTTCCACCACAGACCCAATTCATGTAGGGGCCGGGGTCAAGCAAGGCTGTGTCATCGCACCAACACTCTTCTCGATCTTCCTTACTGCAATGCTCCATCTCACCCTCAGTAAGCTCCCCACTGGAGTGGAGCTAATTTACAAACCAAACAGGAAACTGTTCAACCTCCGTCGTCTCCAGTCCAGATCCAAGATCGTCCCATCCTCTGTCGTCGAATTACAGTATGCAGACGACGCTTGCGTCTGTGCACACTCGGACGTCGAACTCCAAACCATCGTCAACACCTTCACCGAAGCGTATGAGAGCATGGGCCTTGCATTAAACATCCGTAAGACAAATGTCCTCTACCAACCTGCCCCCACCACACAGTACTGCCCCCCGATTATCAAAATTCACGACGAGGTCTTCGACAACGTGGACCACTTTCCATACCTCGGGAGCCTACTGTCAACAACGGCAGACGTCGACGACGAAGTTCAACACCGCCTTCAGTGTGCCAGTGCAGCCTTCGGTCACCTGAGGAAGAGAGTGTTTGAAGACCAGGACCTCAAACCTGGCACCAAGCTCATTGTCTACAGAGCAGCAGTGACACCCGCCCTCCTGGATGCTTCCGAGACATGGACCATGTACAGCAGGCACCTCAATGCATTGGAGAGGTACCACCAACGTTGATTCTGCAAGATCCTGTAAATCCAATGGCAGGATAGGTGCACCAACGTCAGTGTTCTTGCTCAGGCTAACATCCCCAGCATCGATGAGAAACATCGTCCTCATGCCTGATACGAGACTCCCAAAACAAGCACTCTATTCGGAGCTCCGGCATGGCAAGAGAGCCCCAGGTGGGCAGAGGAAATGCTTCAAGGACACCCTCAAAGCCTCCTTGAAAAAGTGCAACATCCCCACCGACACCTGGGAATCCCTGGCCCAAGACCGCACAAAGTGGAGAAGAAGCATCCGGGAAGGCGCTGAACACCTTGAGTTTCTTCGCCGGGAGCAAGCGGAAGCCAAGCGCAGGCAGCGCAAGGCGCGCACGTTAACCCAAGCACCCCACCCACCCGCCCCTTCAACCACCGTCTGCCCCACCTGTGACAGAGACTGTAGGTCCCGCATTGGACTCATCAGTCACCTGAGAACTCATTTTTAACGTGGAAGCAAGTCATCCTCGGTTCCGAGGGACTGCCTAAGAGATAGAGAGCCTGAGTTCAGTAGTAGGGAAAATGCTAGAATCTATTATTAAGGACGTGGTAACAGGGCACTTAGAAAATAATAATAGGATTGGGCAGAGTCAACACGGATTTATGAAAGGGAAATCGTGTTTGACAAATCTGAGTTTCTTGAGGTTGTAACTAGCAGAATAGATAAGGGGGAACCAATGGATGTGGTGTATTTGGATTTTCAGAAGGCATTCGATAAGGTGCCACACAAGAGGCTATTAAACAAAATTAGAGCTCATCGGATTGGGGGTAATATATTAGCATGGATTGAGGACTGGTTAATGGACAGAAAACAGAGAGTAGGAATAAATGGGTCATTTTCAGGTTGGCAGGCTGTAACTAGTGGGGTACCGCAAGGTCAGTGCTTGGGCCTCAGCTATTCACAATCTACATCAATGATTTGGATGAGGGGACCAAATGTAATATATCCAAGTTTGCTGATGATACAAAGCTGGGTGGGAATGTAAGTTGTGAGGAGGATGCAAAGAGGCTTCAAGGGGATATAGACAGGCTAAGTGAGTGGGCAAGAACATGGCAAATGTAATATAATGTGGAGAAATGTGAAGTTATCCATTTTGGTAGGAAAAATAGAAAAGCAGAGTATTTTTTAAATGGTGAGAGATTGGGAAAGGTTGGTGTTCAGAGACACCTGGGTGTCCTTGTACACGAATCACTGAATGTTAACATGCAGGTACAGCAAGCAATTAGGAAAGCAAATGGTATGTTGGCCTTTATTACAAGGGGATTTGAGTATAAGAGTAAAGACATCTTACTGCAATTATATAGGGCCCTGGTGAGACCACACCTGGAGTATTGTGTACAGTTTTGGTCTCCTTACCTAAGAAACAATATACTTGCCACAGAGGGAGTGCAACGAAGGTTCACCAGACTGGTTCCTGGGATGGGGGGGGATTGTCCTATGAGAACAGATTGAGTCGACTAGGCCTATATTCTCTAGAGTTTAGAAGAATGAGAGGTGATCTCATTGAAACATACAAAATTCTTACAGGGCTTGACAGGGTAGATGCAGGGAGGATGTATCCCCTGGCTGGGAGTCTAGAACCAGGGGTCACAGTCTCAGAATAAGGGGTCGGCCATTTAGGACTGAGATGAGGAGAAATTTCTTCACTCAGTGGGTGGTGAATCTCTGGAATTCTCTACCCCAGAGGGCTGTGGAGGCTCAGTCGTTGAGTATATTCAAGACTGAGATCGATAGATTTTTGAATATTAAGGGAGTCAAGGGATATGGGGATAGTGCAGGAAAGTGGAGGTGAGGTAGAAGATCAGCCATGATCTTATTGAATGGCGGGGCAGGCTTGAAAGGCCAAATGGCCGACTCCTGCTCCTATTTCTTATGTCCTTATGCATCATCACCACATGGATTGGAGCGGTTCAAGGAGAAGGCTCAGGACAACTAGGGATGGGCAATAAATGTCCTTCTTGTCAGTGTCACCCAATTCCTGAGAACAAATGAATAAATAAACTATAAGTCGGGGCTTAGTGACTAAATTACTGGACTTGTAACCCAGCAGTTGTTAGTTCAAATCCCACCAGAGTCGGTTCTGAAATTTAATTTAATAAAACTTGGATTTTGAATGGTTTTAGGAAGGATTGTAGATTGTTGCGCAGTTTATTGTTGAGCTAAAGGCAGAAATAGGTCAGCATGGCATCTGTCAGGGTTTTTCCAGGTGAGGGATCCCCTCCAGTTGTCTTGGCATAAGACTGTGCATCAGACAGCATTAAGCTCATTAGGAACTCAACTCTGTGACTGTGCAGGCATGAAGCAAGTCTCCTGTACCACTTCCCTGCTGGGCAGCTCTGAAAATAAACCTACAGTTTATACAATTAAAAGTTTTGGGGGGTAATTTTGACTTTGTGCGATGGTGTAAAATGGGTGATAGTGAATCAGCAGCTCGTTTTATATGTCTCCCGATTTTTATTTTCATTGACTTCAAAGGGACTGACAATTTGCCGTCACCAGTTTTACACTATGGCGCAAAGTCAAAATTACCCGTTGTGTTTTATTTTCCCATATGTATATCATAGAATCATACAGCACAGTGACCATTCGCCCCATCGTGCCTGTGCCAGCTCTTTGAAAGAGCTATCCAATTAGTCCCATTCCCCTGCTCTTTCCCCATAGCCCGGCAATTATTTTCCCTGCAAGTATTTATCCAATTCCCTTTTGAAAGTTACTATTGAATCTGCTTTCATCACCTTTTCAGGCAGTGCGTTCCAGATCATAACAACTCGCTGTGGAAAATAATTCTCTCCATCGCCCTCTTTAAGTGTCAGCTGTGGCTCAGTTGCTAGCACACTCACCTCTGAGTCAGAAGGTTGTGGGTTCAAGTCCCACTCCAGGGACTTGAGCACATAAAGCTAGGCTGACACTCCAGTGCACTGCTGAGGGAGTGCTGCACTGTCAGAGGTGCTGTCTTTCGGATGAGACGTTAAACCGAGGCCCCATCTGCTCTCTCAGGTGGATGTAAATAGATCCCATGGCACTATTTCGAAGAAGAGCGGGGGAGTTATCCCTGGTGTCCTGACCAATATTTATCCCACAACCGACATAACAAAAGCAGATTAACTGGTCATTATCACATTGCTGTTTGTGGGAGCTTACTGTGTGCAAATTGGTTGCCGCGTTTCTCACATTACAACAGTGACAACACTTCATTGGTTGTAAAGCGCTTGGGGATGTTCGGTGGTCGTGAAAGGCGCTATATAAATGCAAGTCTTTCTTTTCTCTGGTTCTTTTGCCAATTACCTTAAATCTGTGCCCTCTGGTTGCTGACCCTCCTGCCAGGAAACAGTTTCTCCCTGTCTACTCTATCAAAGCCTCATATCTGAATATCTCCTGGTTTCTTGACCAACATTCCTCTCTCAGCCAATAAAAACAAAACAATCGGAAGACGTGCAATTAATCGCTTCTTACGGAAACAACTCAAGGTGTGATTCCCTCCAGTTGTCTTGGCATCATTGCGCATCATATAGTGTTAACCTCAGTGGGAACTCAACACTTTGACTGTGCAGAGAGAACACAGTGAATTAGTCTGAGTTGCAATGACTGCTGTTACGTAGGCAAGATCTCACACTTGGCAATGAAGTAAGTGACAAGATCATTTTTGTTTGATCGAGGAATGTTGACCAGGTATTCCCAACCTCCTTCAAATCAAGGACATCGCCTCCAATAATGTGCCATTCCCTCGCCATTGCACTAGAAAACTGCTCAAATACTGGAGTTTGCTCTCAACCCACCACTCTCGAACTCAGAGGCAAGAACACTACCAATCGGGCCCAGCTGACATTACTAAGGCTGCTAACAAAAGCAGATTAATCATTTGGTGTACCCAAAATGGCTGCTGTGTTTGCTTGCTTATGGTCTCTGCTTTGAAAGTAACGAATTACATGCGAGAAAAAAAGACATGCATTTATATAGCAGCTTTCACAATGCGTTTTACAGTCAATTAAGTACCTTTGAAGTGTAGATACCGTTGTATTGGGCCAGATTTTGTTGAAAAAATAACAGCTTCTGAACGACGTTCGCCGTTATTAATGCACAAATCGGTGAGCAACTTGTGGCGAGGAAGAGACACTCCATGTATTGTGAATCACCACAAGTTGCTGGACGATTTGCTCCGTTCGCCATTAGTTTCGCAAAAATGGCATCTCGCCCTTAACCTTCCCGTGATTTTCATGAGGTTGCTGCATTTGCACATTCACAGAAATCACAGAAACCCCACAGTGCAGATAGAGGCCATTTCGGCCCATCGAGCCTGCACCGACACATATCCCACCCGATCCCCGTAGCCCCTACACCAACACATATCCCACCCTATCCTCGTAACCCCACGTATTTAATCCCCCTAACACTAAGGGTCAATTTATCATAGCCAATCTTCCTAACCCGCACATCTTTGGACTGTGGGAGGAAACCGGAGCACCCGGAGGAAACACACGCAAACGCGGGGAGAATGTGCAAACTCCACACAGACAGTCACCCGAGGCCAGATTCGAACCCGGGTCCCTGGCGCTGTGAGGCAACAGTGCAACAGTGCTAACCACTAACCACTAACCACTATGCCCATTAAACTCACCACAGAAAGTTTAGTCTAGTAATTGACAGCATAAGTACCCTCCCTTCACGAGAGTGTCAGCTGTGGTTCAATAGGTCACACTCTTGATTCTGGGTCACATCCTACTCCAGAGACTCGAGCACAAAAATCTAGGCTGATAATCTAGTACAGTACTGAAGGAGTGCTGCACTGTCGGAGGTGCTGTCTTTTGGATGAGACGTTAAACCCAGGCCCTGTCCGCCCTCTCAGGTGGATGTAAAAGATCCCATGGCACTATTTTGAAGAAGAGCAGGGGAGTTCTCCCCAGTGTCCTGGTCAATATTTATCCCTCAAACAACATAACTAAAATCAGATTATCTGGTCATTAACACGCTGCTGTTTGTGGGAGCTTGCTGTGTGCAATTGGCTGTCACGATTCCTACATTAAAACAGCGACTACACTTCAAAAGTACTTCATTGGCTGTAAAGCGCTTTGAGACGTCCTGAGGTTGTGAAAGGCGCTACATAAATGCAAGTCTTTTCTCTTTTCTTTCTTTTCAATGACATGATAATTGTTAATGATCATTAAACAATCCCTCTGGCCCAGAAAGTAAACAGTTATAAGCGTGGAGTCTCATTCTTTAAGGTGGTGAATTGTTTTAGTAGATTTTAAAAACATCAAATTTAAAATTTTTACACTTTTTTTCTTACCTTTCGTTCACCCTCTTTTACTCACTTGTTCTCTCTTAATCTCAGCTCCCACAAACAGCAACGAGATAATGACCAGATAATCTGTTTTAGTGATGTTGATTGAGGGATAAATATATATATATTTTTTAATATTAGCCAGGACATCGGGGATACCTCCCCTGTGCTTCTGCGAAATAGTGCCATGGGATCTTTAATGTCCTCCTGAGAGGGCAGACGGGGCCTCGGTTTAACGTCTCATCCAAAAGACGGCACCTCTGACAGTGCAGCGCTCCCTCAGCACTGCACTGGAGTGTCAGCCTGGATTATGTTCTCAAGTCTCTGGAGTGGGACTTAGAACCCACAACCTTCTGACTCAGAGGCGAGGGTGCTGCCCACTGAGCCACGGCTGACACTGTTGGTCCCGTCATTCACCAAGGTCCCAGACGCCCTGTTGCCCTTGCAGCGTCGCTATCAGCTCGTGCTTCTAGCAATTTTGTGGGAATAAAATTTTAAAATGTAACGTGCACAAACAAGTCTAACTAACGGGGCTCGCCGCGAGATGCCCCACTCCAGCAAAACCTGGCAATATCTAGCAAAATGTGCAGTGCTTTGAGATATTCCTGACAGGAGCTACATAAATGCAAGTTTTTTCATATAATTACATCAAAGTAAGGGTGTGAAAAATCTCCATTTCTATATGCACGTTAAGGCAATAGATATAAGTCCCTTGGCTGGCAGACTGGCAGGTTGTATTCGATATGTTGCTTTTTAATCTTTGCTAGTGTTTTCTGCTAACTCCCAACAGTAGCTGACTCCAGATTCATTACATTATTTATTTATATATACATATATAAAACAACCTTTCATAGTTTCACAAAACATATTCAGGCTTTCAGGTTTCCATCCACTCCTGGCTCCACACTGTTCTGACTCAGGTGGAACACTGCAGGCACTCAGCAGTCTAGTTCCATGCCAAGATAATATTTGAAAAACAATCCAATAATTGTCAGCACACTGTGCGGACATGGTGTGCAGATGAAAGCACTTGCATGATGTGCTAAAGTGTTAGGCCGTCTGAATCAGCTTGTGAAGACAACGGAATATTTTACAATCAACACATGCTGGACACTATTCCCTCCGGTGGGGGAATCAAGAATGTGGGGATAAAATACAGGATCCTGGGCTTTATAAATAGAGGTATATAGAGTACAAAATCAAGGAAGTTATGATGAGCCTTTATGAAACACTGGTTCGGCCACAACTGGAGTATTGGCCCGTATTTTCCGATCCCCACGGGTGTGTACGCGTTGTGTACCCACCCGTAGGGACATCGGAAATGCCGGTTTCAGGCATGTGAAGCGCATGCGCTGAAAACCGGCATTTCCGATCTGTCAAGACACATCGGACGTCTGCCCTGGAGAAGGGCCTCTGCGGGTGAAGAATTCTGCTTTCTGCACAACCTCCGCCCGCTGAAAACGCTTACAAATCTTACGCCTGGTAAAAGCGTGCGTAAGGCCTGCTTTTACCAGCATAAGAGTTTTAAAAAGTTTTTAAAAATAACTTTTTTTCACTCATTCATAATTTTAAAATACTTTTAAATAAGGTAAGTTTATTTTTAGCCCCGTAAAAAACTTTCATTATTTTTTTCAAAAAATTACATTTTTGTTTAAAATATTTAATTTACTGTAATTTTAACTCATTTTAAAAACGTGAAGGTTTTAAAAAAAATTATTTACTGTTTTGATGTGTTTTTGGGGTGATCTCCATTCATACTTTTGACGGGTCTATCTGTCAAAATTATGAAGGGGGATTCCCTTCTCCCGTTGGCTGGCCTGGCCCACGTGATCCCAGGGACACTTGCGATCCGCCTGCGCCCCTGGGATACGTGGGCCCTGCGCATTTTGTCGTGGAGAGGCCCAGGATCGGAAATGGCCGCACCTCGGGAGCCCTCAGGTAAGGGCATAGATTTTTTCCCGATCGGAGGCCTCCGCACGCAGGAAGCCTCCTATCGGAAATTACGGGCCAAAAATAGGCAACTTTTATATTCTTGAAGCACAATGGTTCCCGGGATGAGGGACTTCAGTCACGTGGATAGTTACAAGGTTGTTCTCCTTGGAGCAGAGAAGATTGAGAGCAGATTTGATAGAGGTGTTAATCATGAGGGGTCCAGACAAAGTAGATAGAAAGAAATAACAACAGAAAATGCTGGAAAAACTCAGCAGGTCAGGCAACATCCGTGGACAGAAATTTGAGTTGACGTTTCGGGTCGAACCCTTCTTCAAAACTGGAAAGAAAAGATAGATCGGAGGCAGGGCTGCGATCGGACAAAAGAATAAAAGAAACAAAAGAAGTAAAAAAGAGACAATAAAAGGTATTAGGAGCTAGACGAGATGGTAATAGGCTGAGATTAGGTGTAAAGTGTACTGGCAGGGCAAGAGATAGCTGCCAGGTGGGAGAGAGAAACAAAAGGAAAGGGGGGGCGGGGGGGAAAAGGAGTGGAAAAATTACAAGAAAAATTTAAATAGGGGCCGAGGTTATGATCTGAAATTGTTGAACTCGATATTGAGTCCGGGAGGCTGCAAAGTGCCTAATCGGAAGATGAGGTGCTGTTCCTCGAGTTTACGTTGAGCTTCCGTGGAACAATACAAGAGGCCAAGGACGGTGAGGTCCGAGTGGGAATGGAGCGGTGAATTAAAATGACAGGCGACCGGAAGCTCGGGGTCACCCTTACGGACTGAACGGAGGTGTTCTGCAAAGCGGTCACCCAATCTGCGTTTGGTCTGTTCCCATTGGCAGAAGGGTCGAGAACTAGAGGACACAGATTAAAGATAATTGGCAGAAGATTCAAAGGCGACATGAGGGAAAACTTTTTTACTCAGCGAGTGGTTAGGATCTGAAATGCACTGGCTGGAAGGCTGGTGGGGGCAGATGCAATCGTGGCTTTCAAAAGGGATTTGGATAATTATCAGAAGGAAAAAAGTTGCAGGGCTACAGGGAAAGGGCAGGGGAGTGGGACTAGCTGAAGCGCTCTTGCAGAGAGCTGGCACGGGCTCGACGGGTTGAATGGCCTCCTTCTGTGCTGTAACCATTCTATGATTCTATTCTATGATTCTATAATCTTAAAATTAGAGCTGGGCCATTCAGGAGCCAAATCAGGAAGCACATTTCTCACATAAAGTCTAGTGGAAACCTAGAATTCTCTCCCCAAAAGGCTGTGGATGCTGGAGAAGAATTGGTACTTTCAAGACTGAGATGGACAGAATTTTGTTAGGTAAGGGCTTCAAGGGATATGGAGCAAAGGCAGGTCAATGGAGCGGAGGGACAGATCAGCCACGATCTAATTGAATGGCGGAGCTGGCCCCAAAAGTAGTCCCAGTTCCGAGGAGTCTGAATCTCTCCCTTCTATACGATCCTTCCGGTCACACGTTGAGAATCCCAATCTTTCTCTCCCTGTCAGGTCCATGTGTGGCACTGGGAATAATCCAGAAATTACAATCCTGGAGGTTCTGTTCCTTACTAAGAACATAAAGACATAAGAAATAGGAGCAGGAGTAGGCCCTACGGCCCCTTGAGACAGCTCCGCCATTCAATAAGATTATGGCTGATCTTCAACTCCACTTTCCTGCCCTATCCCCATATTTCTTGATTGCATTAATGTCCAAAAATCTATCGATCTCAATCTTGAATATACTCAATAACTGAGCATCCACAGCCCACTGGGGTAGAGAATTCTAAAGATTCACAACCCTCCGAGTGAAGAAATTTCTCCTCATCTCAGTCCTAAATGGCCGACCCTTTATCCTGAGACTATGACCCCTAGTTCTAGACTCGCCAGCCAGGGGAAACAGCCTCTCAGCCTCTACCCTGTAAAAACCTCAAAGAGATCACCTCTCATTCTTCTAAACTCCAGAAAATATAGGCCCATTCTACTCAATAGATGGGGCTGAATGGCCTACGCCTGGTCTTGTGTCCATATGAAAGGGACTCCTCGAAAGTGCAGAAGATGTGGAATGGAAACCCTGGAATCATTTAAGAACCAATTGGATACAGTGATGGGAGAATTTTTAAGATCTTTCCGGATGGATGAACTAAGATGGGCCGAATGGCTTGCCTCATCTGTAATTGCCTTGTGATCTTGCAAACAATGTGCGGTGGGAGAACAATGTGAAAGTCTTGCTGGGCTATGGCGTGCTTCCCAAATGCACCCCACCATGGCCTTCCTCCTCCCGATCTCTGCAATCACCTCTACCCCGATGTCCCTGTTCGCAGTCTCCACTCTACACTACTCTGTGTCCTGGCCCTTTCTGACTCTACAATTGGATTGTCCTGGAGGCTACAGGAAATAAAAGATTAATCTCCACGACACTGCTGCAAGCAACCCGGGAGAAGAATCACAGGGGCATTAAAATAATTTTTTTTTTTCATTTTCTTTGAACATTTTTGTTAATTAGTTGTTCAAATATCAGAGATGGGGAAAAAGATTGTTTGACTGACAGTCAAGAATCATCCAAATTGGTAACCATGGACTGGATTTTATCAATGGGGGCGCGTTGGGGGCGGGACTGCTGGTTGTTGGATTTCAGTCCCGCCCCCAACGATGTCCGGCCAACCCATGCTATTTTCTCTTGATTGACCTTGTTAAGCCCGCCCTGCGGGCTTAGCCAGCCAATTAAGGGAAAGCCAGTGACAAAGAATGTCAGCGTATGACGTTTCATCTGTCAAAAATGTTTGACAGATGAATTGTCATCGTTTGACAGCTTTGAGAAGCTATCAAACACTGAATCTCTGTTCTTTGGTGAGGCCTTGTACTCAAGACTCACCAAAGCTCTTTCCTGAGCAGAAATCAGATGGCTGTTGCATCGGAGAATGCAGCAGCCATTGTGTCATCTCTGCCATGGAGATGAGGAGCCTTCGGATCCCCAAGGGTTGAAGCCTGCAGGAAGAAACAAAGGTAAATAAACTTTTTCAAACACCTTTCACTCACCTCCCATACTTACCTCTCCACACACACACCCATCACTCAGCTCCACAGCGCACTTTTCGACCCCTCTCACCCCCGCAGACCCACTGCTCGCCTCGCTGACCCTGGCGGGGTTTCCCGACATCGAGAAGCCCGCACTTGTGTTGGTAAAATGGGAATAAGCCTCTTAACAGGCAGTTAAGTGATTGTAATCCCCTTCCCACCTCGAGGAAACGGGTCCCTGCGCGAATCGGGGACTCGCCTCCCGGGAAGATGGCACAGAGGCGGGTTGGGAATGGGTTCAGTACCCACTCCCAGTTTCTGCCATTTACCCGGCATACCCGCTGTCAGGGGTTTTCCTTGAGAGATTTCCCTGAGGTTTCTCTCTCTAGAGGCCTCTCTCTCTTGCACAGTAAAACCTTGAGTGGTTCGACCCACTCGCCCCTTAGATTCTATACTCTGGACTTAGGTGCAGGAACTACAATGTAGAGAAAACTCTTGTAGACCAAGTTTGATGAAACAAAATGAAATTTTATTGCATAAGGAAAAAATATCAAATCAAATGCAAGCAGATAAGGGAGTACATGGGAGGGAAAAACACACAAACAAGTCATAATGACACAGTACTAACTAAAGCAAATACAGGCATCTTATATTCTACAAAGATCATCATGAAATAAGGAAACACACGGAACATCGAGGGACAACAACTCATGTTAATTGTACCCTTAAATCCACCCCCTTATTAAACCTATCTAGATCTGATTGTGAAGGGCCAGAAACATGCTCACCAATCCCACTAGGAAGTGCAAGGTTTTGAAATCGAGTCTGTGTTTGGTCCTTTCAGGCGTTTCGTCACCACGTGGATCGTGGAGCCCCTGCGAGCTGCGCCATACCTCTCTCCTGAGGTGGGGGTCGGGGGCGGCTGGACACCGGCGGGCCTGGATGTCGGCGGGGTCGAGGATCGTCGGCTCGACCCTGGTTAGAGGAGCCTTGGGCTGGCTCCCATCGCTTCTTCAGTTTTCTTTTCTCTCTTCTCCCGACCCGGGGTGGCTGGAAGGTTTCTCCCCTTGGGGTTTTTATTTTTTTTGTCTCTTCTCCCAAGTTGGGTCGATGGCCTCTCGTTCCGGCAACGGCCCGGGGATGGTCGATGATCTCCCGATGTGTTTCCCCAGGGCGGAACGCCGGTTTCGAGACGGCCTTTTCGATGTTGGCTTTCTTCTTCCTCCTGCGATTGCCTGCTTCTTCTTCTGGGTGTTCGGATTCAAGCTGCGTGTTTCCAGCTCGCCAACCCTGCGTGTCCCGTCTGAGCTCAAGCTGCAAGCCTCCAACTGTTTCAGCTCTCCCCAACTGCCGAAAAGTCTTCCAGATATACTTTCTTCCAGAAACTTCCGTCTCCCGCCCAAAATCAGGTTAGTCTTTGTTTTATTTTTGGCGGGCTGGGAGCACAGTGGGGTAGTCATTATATTTTAAAATGTCTTAAACGGCTGGTAAAAGGCCCATCTCTGGTCTGGAATTACCTTCATTGTTTTTAATGTCCTGCTGATCTCGTTATCTAGTCCTGGGTGCTGTTCTCATAAATATGAAATTGTCCCCTTTTGTCTGGGTCAACATTTTGATGGCCTCTGTCTCCAGGCCGATCTCGACTGGATCTGCATCTAATCCATATGCATACGTGTGGGTCTGGTTTCGTTCTCTCAGTAACGGCTTCCAGAACTTGCTGTAGGTTGAATCCACAAAGCTGTCTGAGATTGCGCAGGAACCATTTTAAAGTGTCCCAATAAGCTGGTCACATGGTATGGCGGCCATTTTGTATGCCCCTTTTTCTGGGCTTCTTTTAAAACAGTCTTTAAAATCATGGCTTCTTCTGCCATTTGACCCTTATTAATATAAAGTCCAATTTTGCGAATCCTACACCGCCTCCATACCCACCTCCCCAGGGCTGGGAAAATTCCCCCCATTGAGTCTGTTTGCTTTCCGATTGGTGGGGAAGTTGGTGCACTGCGAGAATCGACATGCCGGACAATTAATGGGACGAACTTGCGGGGGGAGGGGGTGCGGGCCAGTTGGATGTGGGAGGTCATGTGAGATGTCCAACCAGAGAGTTAGCAATCCTATCTACAATCAATGGCAGGGACTGATCCCTGCGCCCATTTGGCGCTTCAGAACTGGCCTAAACTAATTTCTAAGATTCAAACTTTATCCTTAATCCTTCCAATTTCCCCAACCTTTCCACATCTATTCTCAATTTCAAATATTAAAAATGTAGGGGTCGATTTTAACTCAGATGCGGGGAATTGGCAGGTTCCCCGAACGTAGTGATTCCGACACGATTCTAAATGGGTCTGTGAGACTGATGCATTTTTAACTCAATTGGCCAATTGATTTCCAGCGTGTGGGAAGCCTTGGCAATTGAGTATTTCCAGTCAGAAAGTCACAGAATATGATGTCATCATTGCTGCTGCTTCTAAGGTCCACAGCAAGCCTTGCTTCCTCTGCAGGCTCCCAAACTTCACCATTAAGATGGCACAGGGGAGCCTGCAGGAGCAACGGCCAGCGGGAGGGCCAGATCTGCCCCCAAATTTGATGAGGCTTCACTCCAGGCATTACTGGATGGTGCGAGGGCCCACAGGGAGGTCCTCTTCCCTTCTTCAGGGAGGAAGAAGCCTCCCAGTCAGACCAAGGCTGTGTGGCTACAGGTGGCAGGTCAAGTCAACTCCTTGGGGCTCACATGAAGAACGTGGTCGCAGTGCAGGAAAAGAGAGCTCACAATAAAAGAGAGCAAGCGAGGACAGGAGGAGGGCCACCATCAGTAGCCCACCTCAACCCCTGGGAGGAGGCGATCCTGGAGATCGTGGGACTGGAGGATGAGGCGCAAGTGGGGGATGGACAGATGGGTGCATCACGGCAAGCTGGTGACAGAATAGTTTTCCATCTCTCTAATTGACATTGCATGAGTCGCTGATAATGATCCTGAAGCTATAACAGATGGACCTATGATCATCTGCAATATGCAATGTGCATGTAACCTTGACCTCACATCTCTAACTCTTCCCTCACTCCCCCACAGGACCATCGAGAGCCCCTGTCCCCACTGTCCAGGAGGAAGAGCCTGACTTCCAGACTCCTCAGAGGAATCTGCAACCTCTGAGGGCGCAGCGTTAGCAGAATTCAGCACCAGCGCAGACACTCACACCTCGGTGGGACCTTCGGGACATAGAGTAGTGTTGTCACCTGGTATATCACAGCTCACAAGTGAGCATCAGCAGATTGTGGAGACAGGGACAGCAGTGGAGAGTGCTAGTTGGAGGGCGCAGGACTCTGCCAGCTCGGCTCAGCTGCATGTTGACCCTCTGCCTCTGGGTCCATCCATAAGATCAGCGGGGCTGGAACTCCAGGAACAGATGCAGGAGTCTCTGGCAGGTTGTCTCTAGGGTCGATGTGAGTGTGGAGCGAATGGAGGAGTCCATAGCGACCATGAGCAGAGCCTTTGTGGGGTCATTGGCGCATGAACGCATCACCATGGAAAGGATGGCAACCTCCATGGAGGAGATAAGTCGCCAGGGTATGGAAAACATGGTGAGTGCTCATAATAGAATGACATCTCTTGAGGAGCGATGGGCATCTATTGAACAGAGAAACCAGACCTTCATGGAAGTCCTTCTGAGTAGGACTGCCATTGCAGATATGGTTCCCCATGGCCCCCTGATGTGCAGCAAGGTGCTCTCAAGCCACTTCCAAGCGCTGGCCCCTTCTGGCCTGTGCAGCTTCAGGTGGGTGAGCAGCAGCCTGGCGCTCCTGTTGCTGCTGCTGCTGTTCCTGGTTCTGCTGGTGCCGCAGCTGGTGTTCGAGCTCATCTAATGCCCAGAAGGGAAGGAAATAAATGGCTCCCATGCTTCCGGTGTATGACTCCGTTGAGGAAGTGCTGAGTGAGGGTGGCGAGAGGGGTTTCCCAGGAGGTCACACTGGAGATGTGTGTGAGGCTCCAACCTTCCACAGGTGTGGCTAGGCCTGGTAAAAGTTCCCCCAGACCTGAGACAACAAAGTCCTGCCACCTGCAAATGATGACTGATCAAATATCCTCTTTAATGTTGGACCTGCAGCTGATAGTCAGCAAGCTGATAGTGTTCACGCCAGGTTTCACAGGGGTGATCCCCACCAGGCGTGTTTTACATGGGAAAAGGGCCTGTTAAAATGGGATTATGAAGGCTAATTAGTGCTGTTTAAGGGCCCTAAAGACCAGTCCCGCCTGTTGCAGGCGGGACTGATTCGGGTCAATCAGACACACCTAGGTTAAAATGGCGTGGAGGTGGGAACCAGGCCGGGGCGGGGGGGTCCCGACCCCCAAGTTTTGCAATTTTAACCCCCCGCCTGCCTCAAAGCCCGCCTCACGGCCCAATGAAAATCGAGGCCAAAGTCTTCAATCAAGCCTTCAACCACCTCCCCTAATTTCCCTTCTATTTCTGCGTGAATCTGACTTTTCTTATTTATTCATTCACAGGATGTGGGCATCACTGGCAAGGCCAACATTTATTGTCCTCCCTAATTGCCCCTTGAGAAAGTGGTGGTGAGTCGCCTTCTTGAGCTGCTGCAGTCTGTGTGGTGAAGCTGCTCCCACAGCGCTGTTAGGGAGGGATTTCCAGGATTTTGACCAAGCGACGATGAAGGAATGGCAATATATATCCAAGTCAGGATGGTGTGTGACTTGGAGGGGCTCGAAGAGGTGGTGGTGTTCAATGACTTATGGACTATAACCCCCAGGAACTTCTCCCACTAAACCGCCTTTCGCATGCAACACTGCAGGATGTGTACATGGTTATGTTAGTAGACTAGCAACCCCTTTAAAGTTGTACCATTTAACTCGTATTGTCTTTCCTCATTCTTTCTACCAGAATGCATCACCTCACACTTTTACTGATATTTAGTTTTGGATCAGAAGACCAGCAGGAGACAGGGCTTCAGGTCGGCAGAGCTAGGGAGAGTAGTCAAGGCTTGAGGTTGGGTGAGGACTGTGACAGACAGGGTCTCATGTCGGAGAGCTAGGGAGAGTAGTCAAGGCTTGAGGTTGGGTGAGGACTGTGACAGACAGGGTCTCATGTCGGAGCGCTAGGGAAGGTAGTCAAGGCTTCAGGTTGGGTGAGCACTGTGAGAGTTAGGGCTTCGAGTTTGGGAGATTGGGAATCAGGAGAAATTCAGGGCTTTAAGTTTGGGAGACCTTGACACCGTTTTTGAAGAGTGACTCATTTTTAAAATGGAAAGAGATTGGCCTTGCTGGCACATCCTAGCAACTTGAGATTAGGTCACCTAAATGGACCAATCAGTGCCATAAAAAATTCACTGTGTCAAGCTAAGTATGGGGTATTGAAGTATCCTTCAAGTTCTATTATCGGCGAGAGGGTGAGGGGACCCACTGATACAACAGATGATCAAAGATCCATTGTGATATGCAAAGCAGTAAGAAACTGACTAGTTTCAGTCATACTAAGAACATAAGAAATAAGAGCAGGAGTTGGCCTTACGGCCCCTCGAGCCTGCTCCGCCATTCAATAAGATCATGGCTGATCACTGACCTCAACTCCACTTTCCCGCCTGATCTCCATATCCCTTGATTCCACTAGAGTCCAAAAATCTATCGATCTCAGCCGTGAATATACTCAAAGACTCAGCATGCACAGCACTCTGGGGCAGAGAATTCCAAAGATTCACAACCCTCTGAGTGAAGAAATTCCTCCTCGTCTCAGTTTTAAATGGACTACCCCTTATCCTGAGACTATGCCCCCTAGTTCTAGACTCTCCAGCCAGGGGAAACAACCTCTCAGCATCTACCCTGTCAATCCCCCTCAGAATCTTGTATGTTTCAATGAGATCACCTCTCATTCTTCTAAATTCCAGAGAGTATCGGCCCATTCTACACAATCTCTCATCATAGGACAGTCCTCTCATCCCAGGAATCAATCTAGTGAACCTTCGTTGCACTGCCTCCAAGGCAAGTATATCCTTCCTTAGATAAGGAGACCAAAACTATGCACAGTACTCCAGGTGTGGTCTCACCAAGGCCCTGTACAATTGTAGCAAGACTTCCTTACTCTTATACTTCAACCCCCTTGCAATAAAGGCCAACATGCCATTTGCCTTCCTTATTGTTAGCTTTCTGTGTTTCTTGCACGAGGACACCCAAACCTCTCTGAACACCAACATTTGAAAGTTTCTCACCATTTAAAAAATATTCTATTTTTCTATTCTTCTTACCAAAGTGAATAACCTCACATTTCCCTACATTGTACTCCATCTGCCACCTTACTGCCCACTCACTTAGTCTATCTATATCCCTTTGCAGACTCCTTGTGTTCGCCTCACAGCTTACTGTCCCACCTAGCTTTGTATCATCAGCAAACTTGGATACATTACACTCGGTCCCTTCATCAAGGGGTCATTAATATAGATTATAAATAGGTGAGGCCCCAACACTGATCCTTGCAGCACCCCACTAGTTACAGCCTGCCAACCTGAAAAAGATCCGTTTATCCCTAGTCTCTGTTTTCTGTCCGTTAACCAATCCTCTATCCATGCTACTATATTACCTGCAACCCCGTGAGCCCTAATCTTGTGTAATAATCTTTTATGTGGCACCTTATCGAATGCCTTTTGGAAATCCAAATATACTACATCCACTGGTTCCCCTTTATCTACCCTGCTAGTTACATCCTCAAAAAACTCTAATAAATTTGTCAAACACAATTTCCCTTTCATAAAACCTTGCTGACTCTGCTAATCATGTAATGATTTTCTAAGTGCCCTGTTACCACTTCCTTAACAATGGATTCCAGCATTTTCCCGACAACTGATGTCAGGTTAACTGGCCTGTAGTTCCCTGTTTTTTCTCTCCCTCCTTTCTTGAATAGCAGTGTTACATTTGCGACCTTCCAATCCAGTGGGACTATTCTAGAATCTAGGGAATTTTAGAAGATCAAAACCAATGCATCCACTATCTCTTCAGCCATCTCTTTTAGAACCCTAGGATGTAGGCCGCCAGGTCCAGGGGATTTGTCGGCTTTTAGTCCCATTAGTTTCTCTAGTACTTTTTCTCTACTTATATTAATTACGTTAAGTTCCTCACCCTCATTAGACCCTTGGTTCCCCATCATTTTTGGTATGCTTTTTGTGTCTTCTACTGTGAAGACAGATACAAAATATTTGTTTAATGTTTCAGCCATTTCCTTATTCCCCATAAGAATTTCTCCTGTCTCAGCCTCTAAGGGACCAACGTTTACTTTTGCTACTCTCTTCCTTTTTACATACTTGTAGAAGCTCTTACAATCTGCTTTTTTATTTCTTGCTAGTTTTCTCTCATATTCTATTTTTCCCTTTTTTATCAAATTTTTTGGTCAACCTTTGCTGGTTTCTGAAACTCTCCCAATCCTCAGGCTTACTATTAATTTTTGCAACATTATAAGCTTTTTCTCTCAATCTAATGCTATCCTTAACTTTATTAGTTAGCCATGGTTGGATCACTTTTCCCGTGGAGTTTTTGTTTCTCAATGGAATGTATTTTTGTTGAGAATTATGAAATATTTCTTTAAATACTAGCCACTGCTTATCTACCGCCATACCTTTTAATCTATTTTTCCAATCTACCTTAGCCAACTCGCCCCTCATATCTCTGTAATTGCCTTTATTTAAGTTTAATACACTAGTTTCGGTCTTAGGCAAGTCACTCTCAATATTAATATGAAATTCTATCATATTATGATCACTCTGCCCCAGAGGATCCTTTACTATGAGAGTGCTAATTAACCCTGTCTCGTTACACAATACAAAATCTAAAATAGCCTGTTCTCTGGTTGGTTCCATGACATTTTGTTTTAGGAAACTGTCCTGAATGCATTCCATGAACTCGTCCTCCAGACTACCTTTGCCAATTTGATTTGTCCAGTCTAAATGAAGATTAAATTACTCCAAGGTTTGTTGCATGCTCCTACTATTTCTTGATTAATTTTCTGTCCAATGGTACAGTTACTGCTAGGAGGCCTATACACTGCTACCAGTGTTTTCTGCCCCTTGTAATTCCTTATCTCCACCCATACTGATTCTTCTTCCTGATCTTCCTGTAATGTCCGAGTATCTATATATATAAATCGGTCGATCTGTCTGTCTGTCATTCTGTCATTCTGTCTATCTGTCTATCTGTCTATCTGTCTATCTGTCATTCTGTCATTCTCTCTGTCATTGCGTGTGCGTCTGGCGGGCTATGCGCTCGAAAGTTACAGGGCGTACCTACGCGCGCGTTACCTCCAACGAAAGCTTACGCTTCCAAGATGGTTTTAAGCATATTTACGTTTCGGCCGGGCTAAAATCGCGCCCGCGGTATCCCAAAAACCTTCAACATTCCGCTCATTAGCATCTCATTATCCGCTCATTAGCGACAGAGTGACCTCGAGCTCAACCAATCGTACGCCGGGTTGCTGGCGTGTGCCGCCGGGCCAATCGGTGCGTGTGTGGCCGGGCCTTATCGTTCTGAACCGAGGTGAGTCGCCGCCATCTTGATTCCAAACTTTTCCTTTCTTGTTCCCGCTTTCTGCGTCTTTAAAAAAAACGTTGCTTTTAAAACACATATTGTTTTTTAAAAAAATGATTTAGAAACGAATTAACTTATCTAATCTCATTAATTTTCCTAGCTTTCCCCGTTTTTCCAGGTAGGCCTCGAAGCCTTGGCTTCTCCTCCGCACCCACACCCGAGCTAGGCACCTCCCGGCCCCACTCAAAGGCTGCAGGGGCGGGCCTCAGCCCAGCGCCGCTACCTTACTAAAGGGTGCGCGCGCAGCAGGAGCTGAGACGCGGCGTCTCTCTCTGGCTCAGCCGGGGGGCGGGGCTTGCTGAGCGTCAACGGTTACCCTGGCAACCGGGCCCGCCGGCCGTCTCGCACAGCCGCAATCGGCGGTCTTCACCTCGGGGGGGGGCGCGACCCTCGGGGGGGGCTGCGACTCTCGGGGGGGGGCGTGACCCTCTGCGGGGGCCGCGACCCTCGGGGGGGCGCGACCCTCGGGGGGGCCATGACCCTCGGGGGGGTCCGCGACCCTCGAGGGGGCCCCCCGCCCTTCCTCCCCTCCCTCCCTCCCCCCACCCTCCCCCCCTCCCTCCCCCCCACCCTCCCCCTCTCCCCACCCTCCCTTCCCCCCTCCCCCCCTTCCCCCGCCCTCGCCCCTCCCTTCCCCCTCCCTTCCCCCCGCCCTCCCTTCCCCCCCACCCCCCTCCCTCCCCCACCCTCCATCCCCCCCCCCCCAGTCGCTCTCTCTCTCTCTCTTCCAACAACAACATGCCCTCGAAAAAGCCTCGGCACCGCCGGGCACTTCAGCTAGTCTATATATATAAATCGGTCGATCTGTCTGTCTGTCATTCTGTCATTCTGTCTATCTGTCATTCTGTCATTCTGTCATTCTGTCATTCTGTCATTCTGTCATTCTGTCATTCTGTCATTCTGTCTGTCATCGCGTGTGTGTCTGGCGGGCTATGCGCTCGAAAGTTACAGGGGGTACCTACGCGCGCGTTACCTCCAAAGAAAGCTTACGCTTCCGAGACGGTTTTAAGCGTATTTACGTTTCGGCCGGGCTAAAATCGCGCCCGCGGTATCCCAAAAACCTTCAACATTCCGCTCATGAGCATCTCATTATCCGCTCATTAGCGACAGAGTGACCTCGAGCTCGACCAATCGTACGCCGGGTTGCTGGCGTGTGCCGCCGGGCCAATCGGTGCGTGTGTGGCCGGGCCTTATCGTTCTGAATCGAGGTGAGTCGCCGCCATCTTGATTCCAAACTTTTCCTTTCTTTTTCCCGCTTTCTGCGTCTTTAAAAAAAACGTTGCTTTTAAAACACATATTGTTTTTAAAAAAAATGATTTAGAAACGAATTAACTTATCTAATCTCATTAATTTTCCTACCTTGCCCCGTTTTTTCAGGTAGGCCTCGAAGCCTCGGCTTCTCCTCCGCACCCACGACCGAGCTAGGCACCTCCCGGCCCCACTCGAAGGCTGCAGGGGCGGGCCTCAGCCCAGCGCTGCTACCTTACAAAAGGGTGCGCGCGCAGCAGGAGCTGAGACGCGGTGTCTCTCTCTGGCTCGGCCGGGGGGCGGGGCTTGCTGAGCGTCAACGGTTACCCTGGCAACCGGGCCCGCCGGCCGTCTCGCACAGCCGCAATCGGCGGTCTTCACCTCGGGGGGGGGGGGGGGCGCGACCCTCTGGGGGGGCGCGACCCTCTGCGGGGGCCGCGACCCTCGGGGGGGGGCCGCGACCCTCGGGGGTGGGCCCCCCGCCCTCCCCTTCCCCCCCTTCCCCCCCCTTCCCCCCCTTCCCCCCCTTCCCCCCTCTCCCCCCTCCCTTCCCCGCCCTCCCTTCCCCCCTCCCTTCCCCCCCTCCCTTCCCCCCTCCCTTCCCCCCCTCCCTTCCCCCCACTCCCTTTCCCCCCTCCCTCCCTCCCCCCCGCCCTCCCTTCCCACCCCCCGCCCTCCCTCCCCCCCCCGCCCTCCCCCCCCCACCAGTCGCTCTCTCTCTCTCTTCCAACAACAACATGCCCTCGAAAAAGCCTCGGCACCGCCGGGCACTTCAGCTAGTAAGTAATACATGGACTACAGGAGAACAATAAAACAGGTATTTACTTGAACAGAGGGTACTCTTTTTTGTTCGCACCAAAAAAAAAACAAATTGACTGTAAACAAAAGTTCAACTAAAACTTAACAAATCATATTAAAATTTGGTTATCCGGGTTGATGATGCACTCCAGTCCCCGCGGCGCCCACCGGTCGCGGAAATACTCAAGCGCACCGGCGGACACCGCGTGCTCCATCTCCAGGGCCATCCGGGCGCGAACATCGCCGCGGAAGAGAGGCAGGCAATCCGGCTGGATGACCCCCTCGACCACCCGCTGCCTGGACCAATTGATGGCTCTTTAAGCCAGGCCCAGGAGCAGGCCCACAAGGAGGTCCTCCAACCTGTCTGCTCCCCTCTGCACCGGGTGACCTTAGATCAAGAGCGTGGGACTGAAGTGCAACCAAAAATTGAGGAGCAGGCCCTTCAAGTAGTGAAAGAGGGGCTGCAACCTCTCACACTCCATATAAACGTGAAACACGGACTCCTCCAGGCCGCAAAAAATGCAGGCGGCCTGGGAGTCCGTGAACCGACTTAAAACCTTATTGCACGGGACCGCTCCATGCAACAACCTCCAGGACAAGTCCCCGATGGAACAAGGGAGGACTCCCGCGTAGAGAGCCCTCCATTGGGGACCTCCACCACCGCCAGTTGGCAAGACGCCACGCCAAGGCGTGTCCGGACGGTAGACGAAGATGGCAAAGTGGAGAGTGTGCAGGAGCAGCCCGTACAGGAAACCCCTCTGCGCGGAATGAAAGGGCACGGAGGGTATTTCTTCGAGACAGCTCAAGTTGTGAGGCGCCGGTTCCCGAGGGGAGTTTCGGGGTCAGGCGCCGATGAGGAATTCCGTCCGAATGGGGGTAAGCTCGGACGGGATCGCCCCACATGCTTGAGCCGCCTCGATACACCTAGTGGAGTCGGGGCCCAGTGCCGCTTTCACCGATTCGATGGCTTCGACCGCAAGCCGGACGTTGGCCCAGGACAGGCGGCGCGCCAGCTCCTCCGACGCCATCCAGCCCACTCCTCTGCCATCGAGCAGGTCCCCGACTCTGGTCACCTTGCCAGGCACAGCCCTGCCCTCCATCAGCCGCCCGAAACCGCATTCGTGGAGGTGCGGATTCCTGAGCAGCGGCTCCCGAAGGAGAGCCGCCGCTCCTGACGGGGGAGAGCTCCGCCTGGAAGCGAAGTAGTTCCAAACCCATAGTAGTTCCTGGTAGAAGACAGGCAGCTCCTGCAGGCCGGCGCGCCTGCTGCCCACTTTCGCGAACAGGAGCTGCGTGTCGTAATTGAGGCCGTGCAGCTGGCGGAAGAAAAACATCGCCAGCGCACACCATCTCAGAGGATTCTCGACATACAGGTATCTCTGCAGCGTCTGAAGATGGAAAGTCGCAGCCTGGGTGCGAAGGCACACCAGCGCCTGACCGCCCTCCCTAAGCGGGAGACACAGAACCGCGGCAGAGACCCAGTGCTTCCTTTTGTCCCAGAAGAAGTCGATGAGCTTCTTCTGCATCTTGGCGACAAACGCAGGGGGAGGGATCAAAGTGACCAACCGGTACCACAACATGGCGGCCACCAGCTGGTTTATGATCAGCGCTCGACCCCTGTAGGACAACACTCGGAGCAGTCCTGTCCAGCGTCCTAGGCGAGTGGTGACTTTGGCCTCCAGCTCTTGCCAGTTCGCCGGCCAGGCGTCCTCGGCAGGGCTAAGGTAGACTCCCAAATAGAGGAGGTGCGTGGTGCTCCAGGCGGAAGGCCTGAACTCCTCCGGCAGGGAGTCCACCCGCCACTGACCCACCAGGAGTCCGGAACATTTCTCCCAGTTGATCTTGGCGGAGGATGCGTCCGAGTAAATCTGCTGGCATTCCCGCATCCTCCGCAAGTCAGCGGGATCCGTGACCGTGAGGAGCACGTCATCGGCGTAAGCCGAGAGGACCACCTCCACGCCCGGCCCTTGCAGAGCCAGTCCCATCAACCTCTGCCGCAAGAGGCGCAGGAATGGCTCCACGCAAACGGCGGATAACTGACCGGACGTGGGGCATCCCTGACGCACCCCCCTCCCGAAGCGAAGGGGCGCCGTCAAGGACCCGTTAACTTTAATCAGACACTCCGCGGCGGCGTACAGAAGTCGGATCCGGGTGACGAAATGCGTCCTGAACCCGAATGCGCGCAGAGTCCCGAAGAGATACTCGTGATCCACCCTGTCGAACGCCTTCTCCTGATCCAGGGAAAGGAAGGTGACCGACAGACCAGCCCTCTGGGAGTGGTGGACCAGGTCCCGGACCAGATGGATGTTATCATGGATGGTCCGGCCCGGGACCATGTAGGACTGGTCGGGGGGGATCATGTGGGCCAGCACGGTGCCAAGGCGTGCAGACATGGCCCTGGCAAAGATTTTATAGTCCGTGCTGAGGAGGGAGACCGGGCGCCAGTTCTTAAGGAGGCGGAGATCGCCCTTCTTAGGCAGCAGGACAATGACCGCGCTGCGCCAAGAGAGGGGCATCTCCCCGGTCGCCAAACTGTCCCCCAGGACCCGCGCATAGTCGCCCCCCAAGACATCCTAGAACGTCCTGTGGAACTCCACGGTCAGCCCGTCCAGCCCCAGGGACTTTCCCCTAGAGAGCTGGTGGAGGGCGCCGGTCAGCTCCGCCAGGCTTAGCGGAGCGTCCAATTTTTCGGCGCCCTCCGGGCTGACCTTCGGCAGGTCCTCCCACAAAACTCTGCGCGCATCCTCGCTGAACGGATCCGGAGAGAACAGAGCCCCGTAGTAGGCGCGGGTCTCCGCGCTGATTCCCTCCGGATCCGAGACCAGAGATCCGTCGTCGGCCAGCAGCCCCAAGAGCTGCTTACGGACCCCCCGTCTTTTTTCCAGCGAGTAGAAGAAGGGGGAGCCGCATTCCAGGTCCCGCAGGAGCTGGATCCGTGACCTCCCGTATGCGCCTCGGGACCCGATGAGCTGCAGGTCCTTCAGCGCGCCCTTCTTCTCTTCGTACACCTTCCGCAGGGCCGGGTCCTCGACGACCTGACCGAGACAGGACTCCAGGTCGAGCACCTCCTTCTCCAACCGCCCGACCCGGGCCTCCCGCCTCTTGGTCGACCCCTTCGCGTACTCCTGACAGAAGAGACAGATGTGAGCCTTGCCCACATCCCACCATAGCCTCAAGGAGGGGAAGCCCCCCCGCTTCCTTCTCCAGTCGGCCCAGAACCGACTAAACGAATCCCGGAACCGTGCGTCCTCCAGCAGCGGGTTGTTAAAATGCCAGTACGCGGACCCCCCCAGCGCGCGCAGCGGAGCGAGCTCCACCCACACCAGGTGGTGGTCCGTGCACGGCACCGGCCACATGGAAGACGCCGGAACGCAGGAGACGTACACCCGGGAAATGTAAAGGCGGTCGATTCTGGACCTTCCTCCCCCAGACCTCACGCTAGTGAAGGCGCTGGAGTCGGGGTGGAGATTTCGCCAGACGTCCACCAAGTCGAAGGACCCAACCAGGTCCCTCAACTTCTCCATCGCCGCTAGGCTTCGCGGGGGACCCGAATGGTCCCTCGCCTCGAGGGTGCAGTTAAAACCCCCCCCGAGGATGACGCACTCGCCCACATCAACGGAGCCCAAAAGAGCGGACACTTCTTCGAAGAAGCGCACTTGCTGCGCACCGGTCTGGGGGGCGTACACGTTCACTGGATGGAGCGGCACGCCCCCCAGGCGAACAGTGACCTGGAGCAAGTGGCCCGGCACGTGCTCCTTGACCCCCAAGATCTCCGGCTGAAAATGCGGGGCCAGCAAGATAGCCACCCCGCTACAATTGTTGGAGAGGTGACTCATGCTGACCCCTCCTTGCCACTTCAGGAGCCACGTGGCTTCGTCTCCCGGAACGGTGTGGGTTTCTTGCAGGAAGCACACCGCATACTTCCCGTCCCGAAGGACCGAGAACTTATTGAATCTGCGGCGTGCCTCCCTGCTCCCATTGATGTTGAGGCTGGTTATCTTCATGTCAGAAGCATAGTGCAACCTCTACCTACACCTAACGGGGGGAGGAAGTGCAGCCGCTAGTCAGCCGCCACTTCCTCAGCAGCCCAGTGAGAAACGTTCTGAGCCGACGCAGCTCGAGCGGGTTCACACCCTCGTCCGCGCCCATGATCTTAACGGCAGCGCGGACGTATACGATGAGCAGCGCCAGCTCCGACCACCTGTCGAGGGCCAGCCGGACCTTATTGCGCCGACCCAGGCATGTGGCCATAAAATCCCGGAGTTCCCTTACGGGAATGAGGGGAGACTCGGCAAGGGGCACGAGGTCATCCATCGCCTCGTCGGCGCTGGAGTCCGAATCGTCCTCCGTGCCCATCACCGAGTCCCCATCCTCCTCCAGGGGGTCGTCACCAGCGGCCGACCCGTCCGCCGCGCAGTGCGCAGCGAACGGCTCGGCCGCGCCAGCCAGCCCCGCCTCCACCCAGATCCCACCCCCAGGATCGGCGGCAGAGGATTCCTCCCTGGGCTCCTCTAGGGGTGCTGGGCCAGAAGACGGTGGCGGTTCAGAGCTCCCCTCCGCCCCAGACACCGGAACGACCGGAGAAACTGGGGAGAGAACAATTCCCAGCTCCTCCAGTACGTCCGGCACCAGAGACGCAGCCAGGGGGCCATCCTCTTCCCCGCCACCAACCTCCGACCCAGCGGATGGGGTGTTTTGAATTAAAACCTCTACCAGGTCGAGCAGCCCCGGGAGATGTCCGGGTTGCATTGGGCGAGCTCATTATCCTCGAGCTCGCCCGACCCAGACCCCAGGCCGCCCGACCCGGCGAGGGGTAATGGCACCGATAGAATGTCAATTCCTGCCGCGGGTTGTTCCGCGACCCCCCCCACGGGCAGGGTCTCGTCCCCATCCCCGGGAGGCATGCGCCAGACAGACACATCTGCCTCAGCCTCCTGAGGGACAGGCGACCCCTGCCGATCGCTGGTGATGATGACAGCGGGGTGGGGGGGCACAGTACCCACGGCGGGCGACGACTCCCCCTGCTCGGAGGGACCTTCCTCCTCCCGGGCCTCCTCCTCTTCCAGGGGGTCGCGCCTTCTTTTTAGCACGGAGGGAGTGAGGGAGACCTCCATGTCTGCAGAGGCCTCCTCTGCTCCCTCCGGTGGTGCAGGTTTGTCGGGTTCCTCGAGCCCGAGCCCGGCCGCAGGTAATGGCGTTACCGCTGCGGCGGTTGCGGCCACAGGCTCGGGCACGAGGCCCCTCCCGCTCGCGTCTGCCCCGATTAACTCCGCGAGGAGCGCGGGTGTAAGGGGCACAAGGGGCAAGGGCTGGCCATCCATGGGAGGACCCGCCCTAAGGTGTTTATTTTTTCGCCGTGCCTTCTTTCCGGCCGGACACACTCCCTCCCCCCGCCGGAGGCCTTGGTGGCATCGGCCCCCGACGTCAACCGCGCATCAGATGTTCTCGACGCGCGGGCAGATCCGGGGGGAGGAGCGGCGGCGGCGCCAGCCTCGGCCGCACGAGATGATCCGGCGGCCTTGGAGGCGGGGCAGTTTTTCCTGATGTGCCCCAGCTCCTTGCAGGCATGGCACCGCACACCGTCCGGCGTCCAAAAGACGCGATAGGCGGTCCCCTCATGGAGGACGACGACCGCCCCGTCGGTGTCCTCCTCCCACGCCAGCTGGATAAACAGCTGGCGCCGGAAGGAGAAGACGTGGCGAAGGCTGGCCTCCCGGAAGCCGAGCGGGATGGGTGTGATCCCCGACCTCACCTCCCCAAGTTGGCGTAAATAGCGAAGGAGGAGCTCACCAGGAACATAGGGCGGGACGTTGGAAATGACGATCCTCTGCGCGGTGGCCTCGAGAGGATCCACCGGCAGGAAGGTCCCACCCACGGTGAGCCCCTTGGCGACGGCCAGGGACACCACCCGCTCCGACCCCAGGAAGAACACAGCCTTCCCATACATTTTTGAGGCCACGACGATGGCTGAGGGGCCGACAACCCCAGCCATGGCTTTAACGCAGGCCTCAATGGTCATAGTGGGGTGAGTGTAGCTCTTCACCCCAAGCTTTTTTGTCATCAGTCTGAATGGTGATGGGGCAGCAGAAGCAGCGAGAGCAGCTGTGGCTGTGGCTGCCACTCCCGCATACGTCTTGGCTGGCCCTGTCACCGGCGAAGATGCAGTCGCCATTCTGGGGTGGTATTATAAAGGGCTACACTCACCCCAAGTCACAGGCCTGAAGGTGGAAATGGCCTCAGGTATTTTTTGGTCCTCTATTGAGCAGAGGGAGCTGTTTAAAATGAAGGCACACCTCTCCCCTTATTGACTGAGATTGGGAGAGGGGCCTTCTCCCCTCTGCTCAATAGGCAAATAATTAATAGAGATGAAGTTAAGGTGCCTTAGAGAAACAGGCAGAGAGAGACAAAGAGAGAGAGGGAGGGGGGGGTGGGAAGGAGGGAGGCCGCAAGGGCAGGGTGGCCACTCAGGATGGTGGGTGGGGGGGTGTTGGCAAGGGTGCACTCTCCAATGGGAATTTAAAGTCTTTGAAGGTGTTGGTCTTCTGGCAGGGGGAGAAGATGTCTTCACCTGGGAAAGCTGGAGATGCCCAGGCTCAGTCCTGCACCAGGTCTTAACGATGTAATTGGACTTCACCTAGGCAGCTCCAGCTGTCCCAGGTCAGGCAATAGAAGGGGTGCTTATTTGTGGTGTGTGTGGCCTAGCTTTTAACAAGAGCCACACACACACACACAGACACCCCTTGATGATCCGGCCTTGTTTCTTCTTTTCTCCCCCCACCTAAAATACAAAGTCTTTGGGAGAGTGCACCAAATAACACCCACCTGAAAGATGATATTGTTCTTCCATCCTTCCAAACAGTTGGTGGTTGTTGGTTGTTTCTCTCCCCTCTCTCCCTCTCCTGAAGTGGAGGCCAATTTGGGGAGGCAGTAATGGAAAGGCCTCTCCCCTGGTTGGTGTTGTTGCTGGCCTCCCTTCTCCCCCTCCTCCTCTGTCCTCTCTCTCCAGGCACCTCAGTTGCTGTGATGATGGTGGAGGTGGAGGTGGTGGTGGTCTATCGATATCCTCCTCTTCCTGGTCAGGAGACCACCACTTTCCACTCTCCTGGTTTGGCTGCTCCTTCTCCTCCTGCTGACTGAGGCAGCTGCACAGCCAGAATTGCTGGAACAGAGGGTACTCTTTTATTTGGACCCAAAAAAAACCAATTCGACTGTAAATAAACAAAAGTTCAACGAAAGCTTAACAAATCAAATTAAAATTTGGTTTTCCGTGTTGATGATGCACTCCAGTCCCCGCGGCGCCCACTGGTCACGGAAATACTCAAGCGCACCGGCGGACACCGCGTGCTCCATCTCCAGGGCCACCCGGGCGCGAACATGGCCGCGGAAGAGATGCAGGCAATCCGGCTGGACGACCCCCTCGACCGCCCGCTGCCTGGACCAATTGATGGCTCTTTTAGCCAGGCCCAGGAGCAGGCCCACAAGGAGGTCCTCCAACCTGTCCACTCCCCTCCGCACCGGGTGACCGTAGATCAAGAGCGTGGGACTGAAGTGCAACCAAAAATCGAGGAGCAGCCCCTTCAAGTAGTGAAAGAGGGGCTGCAACCTCTCACAATCCATATAAACGTGAAACACGGACTCCTCCAGGCCGCAAAAAATGCAGGCGGCCTGGGAGTCCGTGAACCTACTTAAAACCTTATTGCACGGGACCGCTCCGTGCAACACCCTCCAGGCCAAGTCCCCGATGGAACAAGGGAGGACTCCCGCATAGAGAGCCCTCCATTGGGGACCTCCGCTACCGCCGGTCGGCAAAACGCCACGCCAAGGCGTGTCCGGACGGTAGACGAAGATGGCAAAGTGGAGAGTGTGCAGGAGCAGCCCGTACAGGAAACCCCTCCGCGCGGAATGAAAAGGCACGGAGGGTATTTCCTCGAGACGGCTCAAGTTGTGAGGCGCCGGTTCCCGAGGGGAGTTTCGGGGCCGGGCGCCGATGAGGAATTCCGTCCGAACGGGGGTAAGCTCGGACGGGATCGCCCCACGTGCTTGAGCCGCCTCGATACACCTAGTGGAGTCGGGGCCCAGTGCCGCTTTTACCGATTCGATGGTTTCGACCGCGAGCCGGACGTTGGCCCAGGACAGGCGCCGCGCCAGCTCCTCCGGCGCCATCCAGCCCGCTCCTCCGCCATCGAGCAGGTCCCCGACTCTGGTCACCTTGCCAGCCACAGCCCTACCCTCCGCCAGCCGCCCGAACCCGTGTTCATGGAGGTGCGGATTCCTGAGCAGCGGCTCCCGAAGGAGAGCCGCCGCTCCTGACGGGGGAGAGCTCCGCCTGGAAGCGACGTAGTTCCAAACCCATAGTAGTTCCTGGTAGAAGACAGGCAGCTCCCGCAGGCCGGCACGCCTGCTGCCCACTTTCGCAAACAGGAGCTGCGTGTCGTAATTGAGGCCATGCAGCTGGCGGAAGAAAAACGTCGCCAGCGCACACCATCTCGGAGGATTCTTGACGTACAGGTATCTCTGCAGCGTCTGAAGACGGAAAGTCGCAGCCTGGGTGCGAAGGCACACCAGCGCCTGACCGCCCTCCCTAAGCGGGAGACACAGAACCGCGGCAGAGACCCAGTGCTTCCTTTTGTCCCAGAAGAAGTCGATGAGCTTCTTCTGAATCTTGGCGACAAACGCAGGGGGAGGGATCAAAGTGACCAACCGGTACCACAACATGGCGGCCACCAGCTGGTTTATGACCAGCGCTCGACCCCTGTAGGACAACACTCGGAGCAGTCCTGTCCAGCGTCCTAGGCGAGTGGTGACTTTGGCCTCCAGCTCTTGCCAGTTCGCCGGCCAAGCGTCCTCGGCAGGGCTAAGGTAGACTCCCAAATAGAGGAGGTGCGTGGTGCTCCAGGCGAAAGGCCTGAACTCCTCCGGCAGGGAGTCCACCCGCCACTGACCCACCAGGAGTCCGGAACATTTCTCCCAGTTGATCTTGGCGGAGGATGCGTCCGAGTAAATCTGCTGGCATTCCCGCATCCTCCGCAAGTCAGCGGGATCCGTGACCGTGAGGAGCACGTCATCGGCGTAAGCCGAGAGGACCACCTCCATGCCCGGCCATTGCAGAGCCAGTCCCGTCAACCTCTTCCGCAAGAGGCGCAGGAAAGGCTCCACGCAAATGGCATATAACTGACCGGACATGGGGCATCCCTGACGCACCCCCCTCCCGAAGCGAAGGGGCGCCGTCAAGGACCCGTTAACTTTAATCAGACACTCCGCGGCGGCGTACAGAAGTCGGATCCGGGCGACGAAATGCGTCCCGAACCCGAATGCGCGCAGAGTCCCGAAGAGATACTCGTGATCCACCCTGTCGAACGCCTTCTCCTGATCCAGGGAAAGGAAGGCGACCGACAGACCAGCCCTCTGGGAGTGGTGGACCAGGTCCCGGACCAGATGGATGTTATCGTGGATGGTCCGGCCCGGGACCGTGTAGGACTGGTCGGGGTGGATCATGTGGGCCAGCACGGTGCCAAGGCGAGCAGACATGGCCCTGGCAAAGATTTTATAGTCCGTGCTGAGGAGGGAGACCGGGCGCCAGTTCTTAAGGAGGCGGAGATCGCCCTTCTTAGGCAGCAGGACAATGACCGCCCTGCGCCAAGAGAGGGGCATCTCCCCGGTCGCCAAACTTTCCCCCAGGACCCGCGCGTAGTCGCCCCCCAAGACGTCCCAGAACGCCCTGTGGAACTCCACGGTCAGCCCGTCCAGCCCCGGGGACTTTCCCCTAGAGAGCTGGCGGAGGGCGCCGGTCAGCTCCGCCAGACTTAGCGGAGCGTCCAATTTTTCGGCGCCCTCCGGGCCAACCTTCGTCAGGTCCTCCCACAAAACTCTGCGCGCATCCTCGCTGGACGGATCCGGAGAGAACAGAGCCCCGTAATAGGCGCGGGTCTCCGCGCTGATTCCCTCCGGATCCGAGACCAGAGATCCGTCGTCGGCCAGCAGCCCCAAGAGCTGCTTACGGACCCCCCGTCTTTTTTCCAGCGAGTAGAAGAAGGGGGAGCCGCGGTCCAGGTCCCGCAGGAGCTGGATCCGCGACCTCACGTACGCGCCTCGGGACCCGACGAGCTGCAGGTCCTTCAGCGCGCCCTTCTTCTCTTCGTACACCTTCCGCAGGGCCGGGTCCTCGACGACCTGACCGAGACGGGACTCCAGGTCGAGCACCTCCTTCTCCAACCGCCCGACCCGGGCCTCCCGCCTCTTGGTCGACCCCTTCGCGTACTCCTGACAGAAGAGACGGATGTGAGCCTTGCCCACATCCCACCATAGCCTCAAGGAGGGGAAGCCCCCCTGCTTCCTTCTCCAGTCGGCCCAGAATCGACGAAACGAATCCCGGAACCGTGCGTCCTCCAGCAGCAGGTTGTTAAAATGCCAGTACACGGACCCCCCCCGCGCGCGCAGCGGAGCGAGCTCCGCCCACACCAGGTGGTGGTCCGTGCACGGCACCGGCCGCATGGAAGCTGCCGGAACGCAGGAGACGAACGCCCGGGAAATGTAGAGGCGGTCGATTCTGGACCTTCCTCCCCCAGACCTCACGCTAGTGAAGGCGCTGGAGTCGGGGTGGAGATTTCGCCAGACGTCCACCAAGTCGAAGGACCCAACCAGGTCCCTCAACTTCTCCATCGCCGCCGGGCTTCGCGGGGGACCCGAACGGTCCCTCGCCTCGAGGGTGCAGTTAAAATCCCCCCCGAGGATGACGCACTCGCCCACGTCGATGGAGCCCAAGAGAGCGGACACTTCTTCGAAGAAGCGCACTTGCTGCGCACTGGTCTGAGGGGCGTACACGTTCACTAGATGGAGCGGCACGCCCCCCAGGCGAACAGTGACATGGAGCAAGCGGCCCGGCACGTGCTCCTTGACCCCCAAGATCTCCGGCTGAAAATGCGGGGCCAGCAAGATGGCCACCCCGCTGGAATTGTTGGAGAGGTGACTCATGCTGACCCCTCCTTGCCACTCCAGGAGCCACGTGGCTTCGTCTCCCAGAACGGTGTGGGTTTCTTGCAGGAAGCACACCGCATACTTCCCGTCCCGAAGGACCGAGAAGTTATTGAATCTGCGGCGCGCCTCCCTGCTGCCGTTGATGTTGAGGCAGGCTATGGTTATCTTCATGTCAGAAGCATAGTGCAACCTCTACCTACACCTAACGGGGCGAGGAAGCGCAGCCGCTGGTCCGCCGCCACTTCCTCAGCAGCCCAGTGAGAAACGTTGTGAGCCGACGCAGCTCGAGCGGGTTCACACCCTCGTCCGCGCCCAAGATCTTAACGGCGGCGCGGACGGAATCGATGAGCAGCGCCAGCTCCGACCACCTGTCGAGGGCCAGCCGGACCTTATTGCGCTGACCCAGGCACGTGGCCATAAAATCCCGGAGTTCCCTTACGGAAATGAGGGGAGACTCGGCAAGGGGCACGAGGTCATCCATCGCCACGTCGGCGCTGGAGTCCGAATCGTCCTCCGTGCCCATCACCGAGTCCCCATCCTCCTCCAGGGGGTCGTCACCAGCGGCCGACCCATCTGCCGCGCAGTGCGAAGCGAACGACTCGGTCGCGCCAGCCAGCCCCGCCTCCGCCCGGATCCCACCCCCAGGATCGGCGGCAGAGGATTTCTCCCTGGGCTCCTCTAGGGGTGCCGGGCCAGAAGACGGCGGCGGTTCAGAGCTCCCCTCCGCCTCAGACGCCGGAACGACCGGAGAAACCGGGGAGAGAACAATTTCCAGCTCCTCCAGTACGTCCGGCACCAGAGACGCAGCCAGGGGGCCATCCTCCTCCCCGCCACCAAACTCCGACCCAGCGGACGGGGGGTTTTGAATTAAAAGCTCTACCAGGACGAGCATCCCCTGGAAGACGTCCGGGTCGCATTGGGCGAGCTCATTATCCTCGAGCTCGCCTGACCCAGCCCCCAGGCCGCCCGACCCGGCGAGGGGTAACGACACCGATAAAAGGTCAACTTCAATTACTGCCGCGGGTTGTTCCGCAACCCCCCCCACGGGCAGGGTCTCATCCCCATCCCCGGGAGGCACGTGCTGGACAGACACATCTGCCTCAGCCTCCCGAGGGACAGGCGACCCCTGCCGATCGCTGGTGATGACGACAGCGCTGGGGGGGCGGGGGGGGCGCAGTACCTGCGGCGGGCGACGACTCCCCCTGCTCGGAGGGACCTTCCTCCTCCCGGTCCTCCTCATCCAGGGGGTCGCGCCTTCTTTTTAGCACGGAGGGAGCGAGGGAGACCTCCATGTCTGCAAAGGCCTCCTCCTCGACTCCCTCCGGCGGAGCAGGTTTGTCGGGTTCCTCGGGCCCGAGCCCGGCCGCAGGTATTGGCATTACCGCTGCGGTGGTTGCGGCCACAGGCTCGGGCACGGGGCCCCTCCCGCTCACATCTGCCCTGATCAACTCCGCGAGGAGCGCGGGTGTAAGGGGCTCAAGGGGCAAGGGCTCACCATCCACGGGGGGGCCTGCCCCAAGGTGCTTCTTTTTTCCCCGCGCCTTCTTTCCGGCCGGACACGCTCCCTCCCCCCCGCCGGAGGCCTTGGTGGCATCGGCCCCCGACGGCAACCGCGCATCAGACGTACTTGACGCGCGGGCAGATCCGGGGGGAAGGGCGGCGGCGGCGGCGCCAGCCTCGGCCGCACGAGATGATCCGGCGGCCTTGGAGGCAGGGCAGTTCCTCCTGATGTGCCCCACCTCCCTGCAGGCATGGCACCTCACACCGTCCGACGTCCAAAAGGCGCGGTAGGCGGTCCCCTCGTGGAGGACGACGAACGCCCCTTCAGTGTCCTCCTCCCGCGCCAGCTGGATAAACAGCTGGCGCCGGAAGGAGAAGACGTGGCGAAGGCTGGCCTCCCGGAAGCCAAGCGGGATGGGCGTGATCCCCGACCTCACCTCCCCAAGTTGTCGCAAATGGGGAAGGAGGAGCTCACCAGGAACATAGGGCGGGACGTTGGAAATAATGATCCTCTGCGCGGTGGCCTCGAGAGGATCCACCGGCAGGAAGGTCCCGCCCACGGTGAGCCCCTTGGCGACAGCCAGGGACACCGCCCGCTCTGACCCCAGGAAGAACACAGCCTTCCCATACATTTTCGAGGCCGCGACGATGGCTGAGGGGCCGACAACCCCAGCCATGGCCTTGACGCAGGCCTCGATGGTCATAGTGGGGTGAGTGTAGCTCTTCACCCCAAGCTTTTTCGTTATTAATCGAAAAGGTGACGGGGCAGCAGGAACAGCGGGAGCAGCTGTGGCTGTGGCTACCACTCTCGCATAGGTCCCGGCTGGCCCCGCCACCGGCGAAGATGCAGTCGCCATTCTGGGGTGCTTTTTTTAAGGGCTACACTCACCCCAAGTCACAGGCCTGAAGGTGTTAATGGCCTCGGTGTATATATATATATATTTTTTTTGTCCTCTATTGAGCAGAGGGAGCTGATTAAAATGAGGACACACCTCTCTCCTTATTGATTTAAATTGGGAGAGGAGCCCTCGCCCCTCTGCTCAATTGGCAATTAATAAAATAGATGAAACTAAGGTGCCTTAGAAAGACAGGCAGAGAGAGACAAAGAGAGAGAGAGAGGTGGGGGGGTGGGAAGGAGGGAGGCCGCAAAGGGCAGTGTTGCCACTCAGGATGGTGGGTGGGTGTAGGCAGGGTTGCACTCTCCGATGGAAAAAGTCTTTGGTGATGGTGGTCTTCTGGCAGGGGGAGAAGACGTCTTCACCTGGAAAAGCTGGAGAAGCCCAGGCTTAGTCCTGCAACAGGTCTTAACGATGTAATTAAATTAAATTAAGGACTTCACCTTGGGCAGCTCCAAGCTCTCCCAGGGCAGGCAATAGAAGGGATGCTAATTAGTGGTGTGTGTGGCCTAGCTTTTAACAAGAGCACACACACACTACACCCCTTGATGATCCGGCCTTGCTTCTTCTTTTCTCCCCCCACCTAAAATACAAAGTCTTGGGAGAGTGCCCCAAATAACACCCACCTGTAGATGTTCCGGATGAAGTTTTCTTCCCTCCTTTCAAGCAGTTGGTTTCTCTCCCCTCTCTCCCTCTCCTGAAGTGGAGGCCAAATTGGGGAGGCAGTGATAGAAAGGCCTCTCCCCTGGTTGATGTTGATGTAGGCCTCCTTTCTCCTTCTCCTCCTCTGTCCTCTCTCTCCAGGCACCTCAGTTGATGTAATGATGGTGGAGTTGGTGGTGGTGGTCCAACGTTCTCCTCCTCTTCCTGGTCAGGGGACCACCACTTTAATCCACTCTCCAAAGTCTGGCTGCTCCCTCTGCTCGTGCTTGCAGCTGAACAGAGGGTACTCTTTTATTTGGACCCAAAAAAAAAAAAAAAAAAAAAACAATTCGACTGTAAATAAACAAAAGTTCAACTAAAGCTTAACAAATCAAATTAAAATTTGGTTTTCCGTGTTGATGATGCACTCCAGTCCCCGCGGCGCCCACCGGTCGCGGAAATACTCAAGCGCACCGGCGGACACCGCGTGCTCCATCTCCAGGGCCACCCGGGCGCGAACATGGCCGCGGAAGAGATGCAGGCAATCCGGCTGGACGACCCCCTCGACCGCCCGCTGCCTGGACCAATTGATGGCTCTTTTAGCCAGGCCCAGGAGCAGGCCCACAAGGAGGTCCTCCAACCTGTCCGCTCCCCTCCGCACCGGGTGACCGTAGATCAAGAGCGTGGGACTGAAGTGCAACCAAAAATCGAGGAGCAGCCCCTTCAAGTAGTGAAAGAGGGGCTGCAACCTCTCACAATCCATATAAACGTGAAACACGGACTCCTCCAGGCCGCAAAAAATGCAGGCGGCCTGGGAGTCCGTGAACCTACTTAAAACCTTATTGCACGGGACCGCTCCGTGCAACACCCTCCAGGCCAAGTCCCCGATGGAACAAGGGAGGACTCCCGCATAGAGAGCCCTCCATTGGGGACCTCCGCTACCGCCGGTCGGCAAAACGCCACGCCAAGCTGTGTCCGGACGGTAGACGAAGATGGCAAAGTGGAGAGTGTGCAGGAGCAGCCCGTACAGGAAACCCCTCCGCGCGGAATGAAAAGGCACGGAGGGTATTTCCTCGAGACGGCTCAAGTTGTGAGGCGCCGGTTCCCGAGGGGAGTTTCGGGGCCGGGCGCCGATGAGGAATTCCGTCCGAACGGGGGTAAGCTCGGACGGGATCGCCCCACGTGCTTGAGCCGCCTCGATACACCTAGTGGAGTCGGGGCCCAGTGCCGCTTTTACCGATTCGATGGTTTCGACCGCGAGCTGGACGTTGGCCCAGGACAGGCGCCGCGCCAGCTCCTCCGGCGCCATCCAGCCCGCTCCTCCGCCATCGAGCAGGTCCCCGACTCTGGTCACCTTGCCAGCCACAGCCCTACCCTCCGCCAGCCGCCCGAACCCGTGTTCGTGGAGGTGCGGATTCCTGAGCAGCGGCTCCCGAAGGAGAGCCGCCGCTCCTGACGGGGGAGAGCTCCGCCTGGAAGCGACGTAGTTCCAAACCCATAGTAGTTCCTGGTAGAAGACAGGCAGCTCCCGCAGGCCGGCACGCCTGCTGCCCACTTTCGCAAACAGGAGCTGCGTGTCGTAATTGAGGCCATGCAGCTGGCGGAAGAAAAACGTCGCCAGCGCACACCATCTCGGAGGATTCTCGACGTACAGGTATCTCTGCAGCGTCTGAAGACGGAAAGTCGCAGCCTGGGTGCGAAGGCACACCAGCGCCTGACCGCCCTCCCTAAGCGGGAGACACAGAACCGCGGCAGAGACCCAGTGCTTCCTTTTGTCCCAGAAGAAGTCGATGAGCTTCTTCTGAATCTTGGCGACAAACGCAGGGGGAGGGATCAAAGTGACCAACCGGTACCACAACATGGCGGCCACCAGCTGGTTTATGACCAGCGCTCGACCCCTGTAGGACAACACTCGGAGCAGTCCTGTCCAGCGTCCTAGGCGAGCGGTGACTTTGGCCTCCAGCTCTTGCCAGTTCGCCGGCCAAGCGTCCTCGGCAGGGCTAAGGTAGACTCCCAAATAGAGGAGGTGCGTGGTGCTCCAGGCGAAAGGCCTGAACTCCTCCGGCAGGGAGTCCACCCGCCACTGACCCACCAGGAGTCCGGAACATTTCTCCCAGTTGATCTTGGCGGAGGATGCGTCCGAGTAAATCTGCTGGCATTCCCGCATCCTCCGCAAGTCAGCGGGATCCGTGACCGTGAGGAGCACGTCATCGGCGTAAGCCGAGAGGACCACCTCCACGCCCGGCCCTTGCAGAGCCAGTCCCGTCAACCTCTTCCGCAAGAGGCGCAGGAAAGGCTCCACGCAAATGGCATATAACTGACCGGACATGGGGCATCCCTGACGCACCCCCCTCCCGAAGCGAAGGGGCGCCGTCAAGGACCCGTTAACTTTAATCAGACACTCCGCGGCGGCGTACAGAAGTCGGATCCGGGCGACGAAATGCGTCCCGAACCCGAATGCGCGCAGAGTCCCGAAGAGATACTCGTGATCCACCCTGTCGAACGCCTTCTCCTGATCCAGGGAAAGGAAGGCGACCGACAGACCAGCCCTCTGGGAGTGGTGGACCAGGTCCCGGACCAGATGGATGTTATCGTGGATGGTCCGGCCCGGGACCGTGTAGGACTGGTCGGGGTGGATCATGTGGGCCAGCACGGTGCCAAGGCGAGCAGACATGGCCCTGGCAAAGATTTTATAGTCCGTGCTGAGGAGGGAGACCGGGCGCCAGTTCTTAAGGAGGCGGAGATCGCCCTTCTTAGGCAGCAGGACAATGACCGCCCTGCGCCAAGAGAGGGGCATCTCCCCGGTCGCCAAACTTTCCCCCAGGACCCGCGCGTAGTCGCCCCCCAAGACGTCCCAGAACGCCCTGTGGAACTCCACGGTCAGCCCGTCCAGCCCCGGGGACTTTCCCCTAGAGAGCTGGCGGAGGGCGCCGGTCAGCTCCGCCAGACTTAGCGGAGCGTCCAATTTTTCGGCGCCCTCCGGGCCAACCTTCGTCAGGTCCTCCCACAAAACTCTGCGCGCATCCTCGCTGGACGGATCCGGAGAGAACAGAGCCCCGTAATAGGCGCGGGTCTCCACGCTGATTCCCTCCGGATCCGAGACCAGAGATCCGTCGTCGGCCAGCAGCCCCAAGAGCTGCTTACGGACCCCCCGTCTTTTTTCCAGCGAGTAGAAGAAGGGGGAGCCGCGGTCCAGGTCCCGCAGGAGCTGGATCCGCGACCTCACGTACGCGCCTCGGGACCCGACGAGCTGCAGGTCCTTCAGCGCGCCCTTCTTCTCTTCGTACACCTTCCGCAGGGCCGGGTCCTCGACGACCTGACCGAGACGGGACTCCAGGTCGAGCACCTCCTTCTCCAACCGCCCGACCCGGGCCTCCCGCCTCTTGGTCGACCCCTTCGCGTACTCCTGACAGAAGAGACGGATGTGAGCCTTGCCCACATCCCACCATAGCCTCAAGGAGGGGAAGCCCCCCTGCTTCCTTCTCCAGTCGGCCCAGAATCGACGAAACGAATCCCGGAACCGTGCGTCCTCCAGCAGCAGGTTGTTAAAATGCCAGTACACGGACCCCCACCGCGCGCGCAGCGGAGCGAGCTCCGCCCACACCAGGTGGTGGTCCGTGCACGGCACCGGCCGCATGGAAGCTGCCGGAACGCAGGAGACGAACGCCCGGGAAATGTAGAGGCGGTCGATTCTGGACCTTCCTCCCCCAGACCTCACGCTAGTGAAGGCGCTGGAGTCGGGGTGGAGATTTCGCCAGACGTCCACCAAGTCGAAGGACCCAACCAGGTCCCTCAACTTCTCCATCGCCGCCGGGCTTCGCGGGGGACCCGAACGGTCCCTCGCCTCGAGGGTGCAGTTAAAATCCCCCCCGAGGATGACGCACTCGCCCACGTCGATGGAGCCCAAGAGAGCGGACACTTCCTCGAAGAAGCGCACTTGCTGCGCACTGGTCTGAGGGGCGTACACGTTCACTAGATGGAGCGGCACGCCCCCCAGGCGAACAGTGACATGGAGCAAGCGGCCCGGCACGTGCTCCTTGACCCCCAAGATCTCCGGCTGAAAATGCGGGGCCAGCAAGATAGCCACCCCGCTGGAATTGTTGGAGAGGTGACTCATGCTGACCCCTCCTTGCCACTCCAGGAGCCACGTGGCTTCGTCTCCCGGAACGGTGTGGGTTTCTTGCAGGAAGCACACCGCATACTTCCCGTCCCGAAGGACCGAGAAGTTATTGAATCTGCGGCGCGCCTCCCTGCTGCCGTTGATGTTGAGGCTGGCTATGGTTATCTTCATGTCAGAAGCATAGTGCAACCTCTACCTACACCTAACGGGGCGAGGAAGCGCAGCCGCTGGTCCGCCGCCACTTCCTCAGCAGCCCAGTGAGAAACGTTGTGAGCCGACGCAGCTCGAGCGGGTTCACACCCTCGTCCGCGCCCAAGATCTTAACGGCGGCGCGGACGGAATCGATGAGCAGCGCCAGCTCCGACCACCTGTCGAGGGCCAGCCGGACCTTATTGCGCTGACCCAGGCACGTGGCCATAAAATCCCGGAGTTCCCTTACGGAAATGAGGGGAGACTCGGCAAGGGGCACGAGGTCATCCATCGCCACGTCGGCGCTGGAGTCCGAATCGTCCTCCGTGCCCATCACCGAGTCCCCATCCTCCTCCAGGGGGTCGTCACCAGCGGCCGACCCGTCCGCCGCGCAGTGCGAAGCGAACGACTCGGCCGCGCCAGCCAGCCCCGCCTCCGCCCGGATCCCACCCCCAGGATCGGCGGCAGAGGATTTCTCCCTGGGCTCCTCTAGGGGTGCCGGGCCAGAAGACGGCGGCAGTTCAGAGCCCCCCTCCGCCTCAGACGCCGGAACGACCGGAGAAACCGGGGAGAGAACAATTTCCAGCTCCTCCAGTACGTCCGGCACCAGAGACGCAGCCAGGGGGCCATCCTCCTCCCCGCCACCAACCTCCGACCCAGCGGACGGGGGGTTTTGAATTAAAAGCTCTACCAGGACGAGCATCCCCTGGGAGACGTCCGGGTCGCATTGGGCGAGCTCATTATCCTCGAGCTCGCCCGACCCAGCCCCCAGGCTGCCCGACCCGGCGAGGGGTAACGACACCGATAAAAGGTCAACTTCAATTACTGCCGCGGGTTGTTCCGCAACCCCCCCCACGGGCAGGGTCTCATCCCCATCCCCGGGAGGCACGTGCTGGACAGACACATCTGCCTCAGCCTCCCGAGGGACAGGCGACCCCTGCCGATCGCTGGTGATGACGACAGCGCTGGGGGGGCGGGGGGGCGCAGTACCCGCGGCGGGCGACGACTCCCCCTGCTCGGAGGGACCTTCCTCCTCCCGGTCCTCCTCCTCATCCAGGGGGTCGCGCCTTCTTTTTAGCACGGAGGGAGCGAGGGAGACCTCCATGTCTGCAAAGGCCTCCTCCTCGACTCCCTCCGGCGGAGCAGGTTTGTCGGGTTCCTCGGGCCCGAGCCCGGCCGCAGGTATTGGCATTACCGCTGCGGCGGTTGCGGCCACAGGCTCGGGCACGGGGCCCCTCCCGCTCACATCTGCCCTGATCAACTCCGCGAGGAGCGCGGGTGTAAGGGGCTCAAGGGGCAAGGGCTCACCATCCACGGGGGGGCCTGCCCCAAGGTGCTTCTTTTTTCCCCGCGCCTTCTTTCCGGCCGGACACGCTCCCTCCCCCCCGCCGGAGGCCTTGGTGGCATCGGCCCCCGACGTCAACCGCGCATCAGACGTACTTGACGCGCGGGCAGATCCGGGGGGAAGGGCGGCGGTGGCGGCGCCAGCCTCGGCCGCACGAGATGATCCGGCGGCCTTGGAGGCAGGGCAGTTCCTCCTGATGTGCCCCACCTCCCTGCAGGCATGGCACCTCACACCGTCCGACGTCCAAAAGGCGCGGTAGGCGGTCCCCTCGTGGAGGACGACGAACGCCCCTTCAGTGTCCTCCTCCCGCGCCAGCTGGATAAACAGCTGGCGCCGGAAGGAGAAGACGTGGCGAAGGCTGGCCTCCCGGAAGCCGAGCGGGATGGGCGTGATCCCCGACCTCACCTCCCCAAGTTGTCGCAAATGGGGAAGGAGGAGCTCACCAGGAACATAGGGCGGGACGTTGGAAATAATGATCCTCTGCGCGGTGGCCTCGAGAGGATCCACCGGCAGGAAGGTCCCGCCCACGGTGAGCCCCTTGGCGACAGCCAGGGACACCGCCCGCTCCGACCCCAGGAAGAACACAGCCTTCCCATACATTTTCGAGGCCGCGACGATGGCTGAGGGGCCGACAACCCCAGCCATGGCCTTGACGCAGGCCTCGATGGTCATAGTGGGGTGAGTGTAGCTCTTCACCCCAAGCTTTTTTGTTATTAATCGAAAAGGTGACGGGGCAGCAGGAACAGCGGGAGCAGCTGTGGCCGTGGCTACCACTCTCGCATAGGTCCCGGCTGGCCCCGCCACCGGCGAAGACGCAGTCGCCATTCTGGGGTGCTTTTTTTAAGGGCTACACTCACCCCAAGTCACAGGCCTGAAGGTGTTAATGGCCTCGGTGTATATATATTTTTTTTGTCCTCTATTGAGCAGAGGGAACTGATTAAAATGAGGACACACCTCTCTCCTTATTGATTTAAATTGGGAGAGTGGCCTCTCCCCTCTGCTCAATTGGCAATTAATAAAATAGATGAAACTAAGGTGCCTTAGAAAGACAGGCAGAGAGAGACAAAGAGAGAGAGAGAGGTGGGGGGGTGGGAAGGAGGGAGGCCGCAAAGGGCAGTGTTGCCACTCAGGATGGTGGGTGGGTGTAGGCAGGGTTGCACTCTCCGATGGAAAAAGTCTTTGGTGATGGTGGTCTTCTGGCAGGGGGAGAAGACGTCTTCACCTGGAAAAGCTGGAGAAGCCCAGGCTTAGTCCTGCAACAGGTCTTAACGATGTAATTAAATTAAATTAAAGACTTCACCTTGGGCAGCTCCAAGCTCTCCCAGGGCAGGCAATAGAAGGGATGCTAATTAGTGGTGTGTGTGGCCTAGCTTTTAACAAGAGCACACACACACACACACTACACCCCTTGATGATCCGGCCTTGCTTCTTCTTTTCTCCCCCCACCTAAAATACAAAGTCTTGGGAGAGTGCCCCAAATAACACCCACCTGTAGATGTTCCGGATGAAGTTTTCTTCCCTCCTTTCAAGCAGTTGGTTTCTCTCCCCTCTCTCCCTCTCCTGAAGTGGAGGCCAAATTGGGGAGGCAGTGATAGAAAGGCCTCTCCCCTGGTTGATGTTGATGTAGGCCTCCTTTCTCTTTCTCCTTCTCCTCCTCTGTCCTCTCTCTCCAGGCACCTCAGTTGATGTAATGATGGTGGAGTTGGTGGTGGTGGTCCAACGTTCTCCTCCTCTTCCTGGTCAGGGGACCACCACTTTAATCCACTCTCCAAAGTCTGGCTGCTCCCTCTGCTCGTGCTTGCAGCTGAACAGAGGGTAACTTAAGACTGAAGTACAGAAGCCTGCTATGGCTTTATATACAGGGGTGGTCACTGCCGGTACTGCAGTATAGAATCAGTTCTTCTCTTAAAGGCACATACACAACACTTCCGAGCTGAGATCCTTTCTTGCTACTGTCCTTATGTCATCCATTATTATCAGAGTTCCTCCCCCTTCTTTTCCATTCTGCCTGTCTTTTCAAAACGTCAAGTACCCTGGAACATTTAGTTCCCAACCTTGGCCACCTTGCAATCATGTCTCTGTAATGGCTATTAGATTAAACCCATTTATCACTATTTGTGCCACTAGTTCATCTATCTTATTATGAATGCTTTGTGCATTCAGATAAAGTGCCTTTAATTTAAATTTTTTACCATTATTCCCTGCTTTGACCTTATTCTCTGCTGCACTGCTACCGTTAAACTCTCTGTCCCTTCCTGTCACACTCTGCTTATTTTTACCCAAATCGCTACACTGCTCTATTGCTCTGACCTTTCTCTTTAGATTTCTAAATTTGCCCTCACCTGACCCCTCCCCCCCATTTTTAGTTTAAAGCCCTATCTACACTCCTAGTTATTCGATTCATCAGGATGCTGGTCCCAGCCCGGTTTAAGTGAAGCCCGTCCCGACGGAACAGCTCGCTCTTTCCCCAGTACTGGTGCCAGTGCCCCATGAATTGAAACCCCTTTTTCCCACACCACTCTTTGAGCCATGCATTTAACTCTCTGATCTGCTTGACCCTATGCCAACTTGCGTGTGGCTCAGGTAGTAATCCAGAGATTATTACCCTTGAGGTTCTGCTTATTAATTTAGACCCTAGCTCCTCAAACTCCCTCAGCAGAACCTCATTGTTAGTTCTACCTATGTCGTTGGTTCGTACATGGACCACGACGACTGGATCCTCCCACTCCAAGTTCTTCTCCAGCCGCGAGGAGATATCCTTAACCTTGGCACCAGGCAGGCAACACAGCCTTTGGGACTCTCTTTCATGGCTGCAGAGAACAGTATCTATCCCCCTGACTATACTGTCCCCTATTACTACCACATTCCTTCCTTTTCCCCGCACTTGGATGGCCCCCTGTACCACAGTGCCGTGGTCAGTTTGCCCATCCTCCCTGCAGTCTTTTTTCGCATCAATACAGGTAGAAAATACCTCGTACCTGTTGGACAAGGTCCAGGGCTGAGGCTCCTCCATCACTACATCCTGTGTCCCCATACCTTCCTGACTCGCAGTGACACCCTCCTGTCCCTGACTACTGACAAACTCTTAAAGTACCACTTAACCTAAAGGGTGTGACTGCTGCCTGGAACAAAGTGTCCAGGTAATTCTCCCCCTCCCTGATGCATCGCAATGTCTGCAGCTCGTACTCCAGCTCAACAATTCTGAGCCGAAGTTCCTCGATGATGCTTCATTTATCCAGAATATAACAAACTATAATTGTAATATATGTGGGTAGAACAAATGAAGGACAGAGACATGATGAGTTGCTAGTCAAGGTGCTTGTTTACTAGGCCAGAGTGAACTGAGCATATCATACTAAACCATGTAACAAACCATGTGATAATACATTACACTGCTTTCCCCTTACAAAGAAAGTATGTATTCCCCTCTCAAATACAACAAAACTATGGTCCCACCTTTCCCAGTATTTCATGTACCACATAAGAAAAATTCCTGGCTTTTTTTCTTTTAAATCAACTACAAATGCTACAAATGAACTACAAATCCAGTTTAATAACAGGTTTGCGGAGTCTTCCTGATCTTACAAAAGGTTGTGGTGTTGAAGTTCTGCCAGAATTCTATCCCTCAGAGAAATAGGTACAGTAAACTCTTGTTTAAATGGCACTTCATCATCCGGAATTCTTTAATAACTGGTGTCGTGTATTGATTGCGAGTTTGACACTAGTCAATAAGGTAATGTAATGTGCGAGTTTAACACCAGTTAATACGGTAATGTAATGTGCATTGCATTATGGGAATTACCCGGGAAAGCTGCAGTCGGCCATTTTACCAATAAAGAGAAGATTGCAGTTAGAAGCCTGTCTGCCTGATTCTGATTTAATTCGACGTATCTACATGCTTGATTGAACGCATTAAAGCATAGATACAACATTGGCGACGAGGATAACGAAAGGAATCATTTTAAATAGGTAGTTGCCCAAGTTTTAGTTAGCTAGGATGGAGAAGACCGGCATTCAAAATTTTGCATACTTCGCCGAGCCAGCCATGTTGGGTCCAAGATGGACGAGGTGGTTAACGTCTTTTCAGCTTTATGCCGACGGCAAAGGACTCATTATCGACGATACCTCTACAGCTGCCACGAAGCAGAGGAGAAGAGCTCTACTTCTACACCTAGCAGGACCAGATGTCCAGGATATCTTTTCGACTCTACCGGACACAGGAGAGCCAGCAGACTACACGGCGGCAGTTAGTGCTTTGAATCACTACTTCGTGCCCCAGGTCAACGCAGTATTTGCTAGACAGGCTTTTCATACGTTGTCCCAGAAGGCAGGTGAGACTGTGCAACAATTTGCTACTCGCTTGCGGCAGGCTGCTAAAGACTGTGCTTTTGGGGGGGTTGCGGATAATCAAATAAGAGACGCTATCCTGAGTAGGTGCACGTCAGCCTATGTGCGGAGGAAATTGCTAGAGGGAGGGCATGGTCTAACGCTCGCCCGCACGACACAATTGGCCTCACAATGTGAAAACGTCGAGGAGCAGATGTCAGCCATGTCATGTACAGAGAAGGTGGAGACAGATACTGTTCGTCGTGTTACACAGAAAAGAGGGTATTATGCGAAAAGCTCGACAGAGAAACCAAGGGGAACTGGCGATAAGAACAAAAGGAAATGTTACAGATGTGGACACACAGACCACATGGGCAGAGATCCGAAATGCCCAGCACACGGACAAACGTGTCATAAGTGCAAGGGAAAGGATCATTTCTCCAAAGTATGCCGCACAAAGGGTACAAAGAAACACAGTGTGAACAATGTAGAGGAACAAAATAACTACGCATTTGCTGTTACTGGAAATAACGTGACAGAGAGACTTACCTTTTGTGTGGGGGGAGTAAACCTGAGAATGTTAATTGATTCGGGTGCAACTAATAGTGTGATAGATGAGAATACATGGGAAGGATTAAAGTCAGAACACATTAAGTGTCAGTCACATGTCCCTAAGACAGAGAGAAAGTTATTCTCTTATGCTTCTAGCTGACCACTGTCAGTTAAAGGCGTATTCACATGTGGGATTACAATAGGTAAGAGAACTGAGCAGGCGGAGTTCATTGTGGTTAAAGGCCATGGAGAGCCGTTGCTAGGAAGGGAGACAGCCATGAAACTGGGAGTTTTAAAAATAGGCGCAGATGTCTCAGCTGTGGTAGATGTAAGACAGCTACTAGAACAGCGGTATCCAAAGGTGTTCCAGGGAGTTGGTAGGTTGAACACAAAACAGATCATTTTGTATATCGACCCACAAGTGAAGCCTGTGGCCCAGCCACTCAGGCATATACCATTCAACTTAAGGGGGGCAGTAGAGGCCAAAATAAAACAATTGAGGGACATGGACATTATCGAACCTGTAACTGGTCCTACCCCATGGGTAAATCCTGTGGTTATTGTACCAAAAGCGGATAAGGATGTAAGGTTATGCCTAGACATGAGACGAGCAAACCAGGCAATAGTGAGGGAACGATATCCAATCCCCACCGTTGATGAGATACTCCAAGGTATGAACGGCTCAACGGTGTTTAGTGAGCTAGACCTGAAATGGGGTTATCACCAGCTAGAACTGACCCCTGAGTCACGAGAAATCACAACGTTTGCAGTACATAACGGAGTGTACAGGTACAAGAGGCTGATATTCGGTGTATCTTCAGCTAGTGAGCAATATCAGCACGAGATAGCTAATGCCTTAGCTGGAATAGAGGGTGTTGAAAACATCTCAGACGACATTATTGTGCATGCACACAACCAGGAAATGCATGACAGACGCCTGCACGCTGTCATGACCAGACTAATGGAAAGTGGACTGACACTAAACTCAGAGAAGTGCCAATTCAACATGGACCGATTGATTTTCATGGGAATCCTGTTGTCTGAAAAGGGCATCGGACCAACAGCAGAGAGAGTGTGAGCGGTGGCAGAAGCTCGGGAACCAGAGAATGCTACAGAGGTGAGGAGTTTCTTGGGACTCGTTGGGTACAGTAGCAGATTCATCCCGCAGTTTGCAATGCTATCAGAGCCACTGCGATGCCTGACGAGAAAGGACACACCATTTCAATTTGGATCACAACAGAGCCAGTCATTCAGTGCACTCAAGGAAGAGTTGGCCAGAGCCGGCACTTTAGCATATTTTGATAAGGACGCACCAACCAAGGTGATAGCAGATGCCAGTCCTGTAGGTTTAGGCGCAGTACTAGTTCAGGACCAACAGGGACAAGAGGTGCCAATATGCTATGTAAGTCGTAGTTTAACAGACTGTGAGAGGAAATACTCTCAAACAGAGAGAGAGGCCTTAGCTCTTGTATGGGCTTGTGAGAGGCTGCATCCATATGTGTATGGCCGAAAATTTAACTTGGTAACTGACCATAAGCCATTACAAGTGATATACGGCCCACACTCTAAACCCTGTGCCCGTATAGAGAGATGGGTACTTAGATTACAGCCGTACGATTTTAAGGTGATACACATTCCAGGCAAGCAAAACATTGCAGACCCACTGTCACGATTGCTGGGGGAGGCAGCAAAACAGGAGAGACATTCTCATGGCTCAGATGAATAGGTGAGATTTGTAGCTGTGAGCACGACACCAAAAGCACTCACTGCTAGAGAGGTGGAGGAAGCTTCTGCTACCGACCCAGAGCTGATTGAGGTACGGAAGGCAATCACAAACAGACATTTTGAAAACTGTAAAGCTTATGCAGCAATTGCAAACGAGCTGTGCATAGTGGGGTACCTAGTTCTTCGGGGAACACGCATCGTGCTACCCACAGTGTTACACGCACGAGCCCTGGTGTTAGCACATGAAGGATACTTGGGAATAGTTGGAACAAAGCAACATCTCAGAACCAAGGTTTGGTGGCCTGGCATGGACAAGGCAGCTGAAAAACACTGTAAAGCGTGCCACGGCTGTCAGATAGTAGCCAGACCTGACCCACCTGAACCGTTGAGACCAACACCATTACCGGAGGGCCCCTGGCAGGATGTAGCTATAGACTTACTGGGACCCTTGCCATCCAACCACTCCATTCTTGTGGTAATTGATTATTATAGTCGCTACTATGAATACGACATCATGACCTCCACAACAACAGAGAAGGTTATTGATAGTTTAGAGTCAATCTTCAGCCGTCATGGTTTGCCAATCACCTGCAAATCTGATAATGGTCCCCAATTCAGATCTGAATTATTCAAAGAATACTGTGAAAACAACGGGATCAAACACCTGAAAACAACAGCAAAATGGGCTCAGGCTAACGGAGAAGTCGAGCGCCAGAATGCATCGCTGATGAAGAAAATCAGAATTGCTCAGTCAGAAGGACTAGATTGGAAACGTGAACTTAGAAAATATGTGACTGTGTACAGGAGCATTGACCATGCCACGACAGGAAAGAGCCCAGCAGAGCTGCTCTTTAAACGGAAAATGAGAGGAAAGCTGCCAGACATCACAGAGTCGCGCGCAGACATGGAAGTACGTGACCAGGACGCAGAACAAAAAGGCAAGTCCAAACTGTACGCAGATGAACAGCGGAGGTGGAAGTTGGCGACATGGTGCTGGTACAGCAGGACAAAGTGGACAAGTTCACCACTCCTTTTAATGCCACACCACACAAAGTTTTGAGTAAAACAGGGAGTCAAGTACTAGTAGAATCTCCAGAAGGATCACGCTACTCGAGAAACACTATGTTTGTGAAGAAATACAGAACCAATGGACCAAAGGAGACACTCCATGAGCAGGAGGAAACACAAGGGACTGAGGACAGTATAGTAGACCCTGACACACATACCACTGTGACACAGGAAATACCCACTGACACCAACATGTCAGACATACCCAATACAGCCAGACCTCAAAGGGTTAAAAGAAAACCCCAAAGACTGTCTGATTATGTCACAACATAAACTGTGCGAGAACTGCATGGGTGATGTTAAATGTTTAAACCTGGGAATTATTTAGTTGTGTGGTAAGACACAAGTTTGTAAAAAGTTTATTAACCAAATAAGTTATGCAGTGTTATTGTAAGCAACTGTTTGTAAACTGCAAGTTTGTTTCCAAGGAAATGGGGGATGTCGTGTATTGATTGCGAGTTTGACACCAGTCAATACGGTAATGTAATATGCATTGCATTATGGGAATTACCCGGTAAAGCAGCAGTCGGCCATTTTACCAATAAAGAGAAGATTGCAGTTATAAGCCTGTCTGCCTGACTCTGATTTAATTCGACGTATCTACATGCTTGATTGAATGCATTAAAGTATAGATACAACAACTGGCAAAATAGATAACCGGTAATCTTGCCAAATCCATCCATTTTTCATTTTTCCGAGTCCGAGTTTCCTGCGATGGCCGAGTTAGTCAGTGGTTTTTATTTTTTTTGTGTTAAAAATTGCCTACCTCTCCGTTATCTGGAATTTTTCATCAACCGGCACCATCCTGGTCCTGTAGGCACTGGATACGAAAGAGTTTACTGTACCAGCACTCTGTTTCCCCACTTGATACAATCTTGCTCACAAGACAATTCAGTACGATGGTTATGGAATGGTTTCAATTCTGTCATAATACACTGATCAATCCATCCATTCAAGGTGCTTTCATGCACTCTTTTCAGTACTGAGACCTTTTGAGTCTCATCTGCAATCTCAGTTGCATTCACGGGAAAGTCTTTGTCAACTGCACCTAGCGTGAAAATCTCACCTTCACTCCCAACACATGCATCTTCAAGTGGCAACCTGGACAAGGCATCTGCGATTGCGTTTTGCTTTGAAGTGCGATATTCAATCGTGTAGTCATATTGTGACAACAACACTGCCCAACGTTGCATTCTTGATGCAGCCATTGCAGGGATGGCAGATTTGGGCCCCAATATTGCTAGGAGTGGTTTGTGATTGGTTATCATGGTAAACTTTCTGATGATCAGGAACTGCTGGAATTTCTTGATTCCAAACACTATGGCGAGTGCTTCCTTTACAATTTGTGCGTAGTTTCTTTTGCTCTTTGTGAGGGTTCGCGATGCGAATGCGATTGGTTTCTCTTGGCTGTCATCCATTACGTGGCTTATGACAGCTCCCACACCATAGCTAGAAGCATCACGCGCTAACTTAAGCTCACGCTCTGTGTCGTAGTGCACAAGTAGAGCATCGCTAGAGAGACTTCTCTTACAAGTGTCGTAAGCTTCCTGTTGCATTTTTGTCCACTTCCACTGGACATCCTTCTTGAGGAGTTTGTGTAATGGAGCTAACGTGATCGCTAACTCAGGTAAGAAACGTGCGTAGTACTGGACCAGTCCAAGGAAAGATCTTAACTCAGACACATTCTGTGGCTTTGGAGCATTGATGACAGCATCAAACTTTTCCTTAACTGGTTGCAAGCCATTTGCATCAACTTTCAGACCAAGGTACACAACCTGGGCTGCACAAAAACACATTTGCTCCTTTTCAATTGGACACTGAGAATTCAACCTTTGAAGCACTATATCTAACACTTCTAGATTTTCTTCCTCGCTGCTTGATGCGATCAGCACATCATCTTAATTGCATAAGCAATTTAGAATTCCTTGCAAAATCTTATCCATCATAGCCTGGAAGATTTTGGGAGAGGACTTTACACCATACGACAGCTTGGTGTATGAGTCCCTTGTGTGTGTTGATGGTGAAATACTGTTGACTCTCTTTGTCAACATTCAGCTGAGCATAAGCATGCGACAGGTCAAGCTTAGAGAAAGCCTTTGACCCTGAGAGTGCTGCATACAAATCTTGCGATGTAGGTAACGGGTACTGCTCATCGTCAACTGCTTGGTTGATAGCAACTTTGTAGTCACCGCACAAGCGTACAGTTTTGTCTGCTTTGGGCACTACCACAATTGGGGTAGCCCATTCACTTTTGTCAGTTTTACTAGCACTCCGTTCTCTCTCAGTTTCTCTGGCTCTTCCTTCACCTGATTTTTCAACTGCCTTACCATAGACAGGCTTTGCGTTGGACTTGATGCGGATATGTGCGTTATACCCAGTAATGCCCTCATAACTGTCTGTGAACATGCTTTTGTACTTGTTCAGCATTGCGTCGAGTCGCTTCTTTGAAGCATCTACACTGAAGATGTTTTTCCAATCTAGTTTTAACATTCTCAACCAGCCTTTGCCCATGAGGGTTGGCCTGTTGTTGTAGCTCGCTACAATAATAGGCAGCTTTACTGACTGGCCATTGTGTTGAACTGTACATTCCATTTGTCCACATGTCTCTAGGATTTCTCCAGAGTAGGTTTTTAACTTTACGGTAATCTTTGTAAGTGGTATTTGATTAAACTTACTCTCATGTGTGTCCTTACTCATGATGGAGCAGTCCACCACTGTGTCGATACACATATCAATATATTGCTCGTTGACCAAAAGTTTTGTACAGAAGTCTTTCTCATGACTGCTGGTGTTGCCGCTAGTGGTATAGATACTGTAGATGATTAGTTCTTCAACATCAGGTGTGTTCACTTCAATATTGTGAAATCCTCCCTTTTGCTGTCACTGTGAAGCACAGATGATTCTGCATGAGCATTAATGGTAAACCATCGCAAAAATTCAGTTTAGGTGTCACAAATTCACCTTAAACTTATCCTTAAACGCCACTAGAATGATTCTTACTTCCTGCTTTAGATCTAACTCTGCAAGCTGTTGAAACATGGCCTTGCTTCTGGCAGTGAAAACACTTTGCATTTCTGTATTGGCAGGACTGTGGTGAGTGATTTCCATTGCAGCAATAACAATTCACTGAACTGCTCTCAGCTACTTAGTCTCACACTTTTAGGTTTGGCGGTGGCTTTGTGACTGTTGACCTCAGCTGAACTATTCACTTGAATTGGAGGGAACAATTTTGTATGCTATTTCAAACATTAGGTTCGGATTGTTCCGTAACTTTGACTGTGTGCTGCCATCCACCAATCCACACAAAATCTTATTGCAACACCTGATCCAAAAATATGCCGAAGTGACAATGCAGAGACAGGTTTTTAAGAGCTACAATGTACTCACTGATGGTTTCACTTTGTTTTTGGTTTCTGGTACCAAGCTTGTAGCTCTCTGCTATTTCTAATGGCTTGCGGTTGAAATGGTCCTCGAGTTTCTCGACAATGTCTTCAAACGACACATCCTTCGCTTTTCCTGGCGCGAGTAGGTTTGTCAACATTCCGTAGACATCTTGCCCGATCTCTGTTAGAAAAATTGCTTTTTTGCATTCATGAATTACTTTATTTTGAGCTTGAACATTCTCATCTGCACCTTCGGTCTCAATAATGTTATTGGCCTTAAAAAACATGTCCATCCACTCAATGTAAGAACTGAATGGTTTGCGAGCTCGGTCATACAGCCAAGGCTTCTGATGAATCCTGTAGGCGTGGCCATGATTGTCCTGATTCCGTTGAACAGTGACTCAGCACGCTGCCTGTGTACCTTTGAGAATCAACGTCACTGTTGCTGTGTATACATACACGCGAAGGCAAAGCACAGATGATTCTGCATGAGCATTAACGGTAAAACATCGCAAAAATTCACTTTAGGTGTCACAAATTCACCTTAAACTTGTCCTTAAATGCTGCCGCCGCAAGATCCTGCAAATCCATTGGCAGGATAGGTGCACCAACGTCAATGTTCTCACTCAGGCCAACATCCCCAGCATCGAAGCTTTGACCACGCTCCGATGGATGGATCACATCGTCCGCATGCCCGATACGAGACTCCCAAAACAAGCGCTCTACTCAGAGCTCCGACATGGCAAGAGAGCCCCAGGTGGGCAGAGGAAGTGCTTCAATTACACCCCCAAAGCCTCCTTGAAAAAGTGCAACATTCCCACCGACACCTGGGAATCCCTGGCCCAAGATTGCACAAAGTGGAGGAGAAGCATCCGGGAAGGCACCGAACACCTCAAGTCTCTTCACCGGGAGCAAGCGGAAGCCAAGCGCCAGAAGTGCACGTCAACCCAAGCACCTCACCCACCCGCCCCTTCAACCAGCGTCTGCCCCACCTGTGACAGAGACTGTAGGTCCCGCATTGGACTCATCAGTCACCTGTGAACTCATTTTTAATGTGGAAGCAAGTCATCCTCGGTTCCGAGGGATTGCCTAAGAAGAAGAAGAAGAAACTTGTCCACTCAAAGGTTGAACACTGTTCTTACATGATCCCTAAAAATGGCTTTGGGATCCCAGTCTTGTCGCCAAAAATCTAATATATGTGGGTAGAACAAATGAAGGACAGAGACACGATCAGTTGCTAGTCAAGGTGCTTGTTTTACTGGACCAGAGCGAACTGAGCATGCTCATACTAAACCATGTGACAAACCATGTGATAATACATTACAATAATCAATCTGCAAAAAGAAAACAGCAGTGATTTAGAATCACACTTTGTACATCGTCCCAAACAAAAGCCATTTTGCTCTTATTGCTATGTGAACTACACTACCACAGACAGTTCTGATCAAATTACAGAAAGTGTTGCTGAGCCAGCTATTTGTTATCTATTCCTGAGTATTCATTTTTCTTGACGGGGAGCAGAGGTTTCCACCTCTTTTAGGTTTATCTCTCTCGGGAGCAAAGTCCCTTTCCTATTTCGATATTATTATGTTTAAACTGGCTGCATAAAACACCACGATTCTGTATAATGTTCACAATACAGTATGGCAGAACAGTACCTTATTGAATTATTATAACTCGACTGTTGGTTTTTTCAGTGTTCTTGAAGATATTTTTTGTCGTGAGGGCTCAGCATATAACTATTACAGACTTTCGCAACTTTGGCATCCTATTTGACCCTGAGATGAACTTCCGACCATATATCCTCTCCATCACCAGAACTGCCTACTTCTGCCTCTGTAACATCGCCTGCCTCCGACCCTGCCTTAGCTCATCTGCTGCTGAAACCCCCATCCATGTTTTTGTTACCTCCAGACTTGACTATTCAGTGCTCTCTTAGTCGGCCTCCCATTTTCTATCATCCATAAACTTGAGCTCATCCAAAACTCGGCTGCCCGTATCCTAACTCACAACAAGTCCCAATCACCCATCACCCCAGTGCTCGCTGACCTATTGATACGCTTATCAATTACTTCATAAAAGGTGATGAGTCGAAGAAGAGATGATGAGTCGAAAGAAGAGATGAATAAGGCTTTTATTAGCTAAGAAGAGACCATGCTTCTTCGTGAGTGACTGAACAAGTCTGAACGAAACCCACACAGTGGTGGGTGGAGTCAGCTGAGGCATGCCTCCATACACAGCGCCACCCAGAGGTGGCAATATACAATACAGTGGTTTACCACATTCACCCCTTGTTTAATGTGAAGTCCGGCGGGGTGAAGGGTACTACAAGTTAAGTCTATCAGGAGGCCTTGTCTGACGTCCTGATCGTCGTGGTGGCGGCGGTGGTGTTGCAGCATCCGACGTCGGGTCTGGTGTCTGGGTGGTTGGCGAAGATTCCTGGGGCTTTGGCATGCCGTCTGCAGGGGTTGGGTTGGGAGGGGTGGTGGGGGATAACAGTGGTAAGGGGGATAACGGTGGTAAGGGGGATAACGGTGGTAATTCAGGGGTACCCGAGGGTGCGAGATCTCGTATGGAGACCGTGTCCTCCCGCCCGTCTGGGTATGTCACCCAGGCATACTGGGGGTTGGCGTGTAGGAGGTGCACCCGCTCGACCAGGGGGTCCGTTTTATGCGTCCTCACGTGCCTCCGCAGTAGGACGGGCCCAGGAGAAGTCAACCATGCCGGTAGCGAGGTTCCCGATGTAGACTTCCGGGGGAAAACGAACATTTTCTCATGAGGGGTCGCATTAGTGGCAGTACAAAGCAGTGACCGAATGGAGTGAAGCGCTGCAGGGAGGACCTCCTGCCAGCGGGAGGTCGGAAGGCCCTTAGATTTTAGTGCTAAGAGGACTGCCTTCCAAACCGTCGCGTTCTCCCTTTCCACCTGGCCGTTCCCCCGGGGGTTGTAACTGGTGGTCCTGCTCGTGGCGATACCTCTTGTTAGCAGGTACTGCCGAAGTTCGTCGCTCATGAACGATGAGCCCCTGTCGCTATGTATATAGCTGGGGAACCCGAACAGAGCGAAGATGTCATTCAGACACTTGATGACCGTGGTACTGGTCATGTCTGGGCAAGGGATGGCAAAGGGGAAACGGGAGTACTCATCAACTATGTTGAGGAAGTACACATTGCGGTCAGCGGAGGGGAGGGGCCCTTTAAAATCGACGCTCAGGCGTTCGAAGGGGCGGGTGGCCTTGATCAGGCTTGCTCTGTCCGGCCTATAGAAGTGCGGTTTGCACTCGGCGCAGATTTGGCAGCTCTTGGTCATGGTCCTGACCTCCTCGATGGAGTAGGGCAGGTTACGGGATTTGATAAAATGGAAAAACCTGGTGACCCCCGGGTGGCAGAGGTCATTGTGGAGGGACTGCAGCCTATCACTCTGCGCGTTGGCGCATGTACCACGTGATAGGGCATCTGGGGGCTCATTGAGTTTCCCTGGCCGATACAAGATATCATAATTGTAGGTGGAGAGTTCGATTCTCCACCTCAAGATCTTGTCGTTCTTGATTTTACCCCTCTGCTTATTATTAAACATAAAAGCTACTGAACGCTGGTCAGTGAGCAGGGTAAATCGTTTCCCGGCCAGGTAATGCCTCCAGTGACGCACCGCTTCTACAATAGCCTGGGCCTCCTTTTCGACGGAGGAGTGTCTCGTCTCGGGGCCCTGGAGGGTCCTTGAGAAAAAGGCCACGGGTCTGCCCGCCTGGTTAAGGGTCGCGGCTAGGGCGAAGTCGGAGGCATCGCTCTCCACTTGGAAGGGGATGGACTCATCCACCGCGTGCATTGCGGCCTTCGCGATATCATTCTTGATAAGAGTGAAGGCTGCACACGCCTCTGGTGTCAGGGGGAAGGAGGTGGCTTTGATGAGGGGCCTGGCTTTGTCTGCATAGAGGGGCACCCACTGGGCGTAGTAGGAGAAAAACCCCAGGCATCTCTTCAGTGCTTTTTGGCAGTGGGGAAGGGGTAGCTCCATTAGGGGGCGCATTCTGTCGGGGTCGGGCCCGATGACTCCGTTCTCCACCACGCAGCCGAGGATGGCCAGGCGCTTGGTGTGAAACATACATTTTTCCTTATTGTACGTTAGGTTCAGCCGTTGGGCCGTACGGAGGAAATTTGCTAGATTAACGTCGTGGTCCTGCTGGTCGTGGCCGCAGATGGTGACGTTATCCAAATAGGGGAAGGTTGCCCGCAGCGCGTTCTGGTCAACCATTCGGTCCATCTCCCTTTGGAAGACCGAAACCCCGTTGGTGACGCCGAAGGGGACCCTAAGGAAGTGGTAGAGGCGGCCGTTTGCCTCGAAGGCAGTATACTGGCGGTCCTCATGGCGGATGGGCAGCTGGTGGTACGCTGACTTAAGGTCGATGGTGGAGAATACTTTGTATTGCGCAATCTGATTGACCATATCAGATATGCGAGGGAGGGGGTACGCGTCCAGCTGGGTGTACCGGTTTATGGTTTGGCTGTAGTCGATTACCATGCGGCGTTTTGCAGTGGTTTTAACGACTACAACCTGGGCTCGCCAGGGGCTAGTGCTACCTTCGATAATGCCCTCCTTCAAGAGCCGCTCCACCTCAGAGCTGATAAAAGCTCTGTCCCCGGCACTGTACCGCCTGCTTTTGGTAGCGATGGGTTTACAGTCGCGGGTGAGGTTAGCGAACAGGGGAGGGGGGGGGACTTTTAATGTGGAAAGGCTGCAGGTGGTTTGCAGCGGGCGATTTAAAAGTTGTTGGTTGCAGACTGTGAGTGGGGGGAGGGGTCCACCGTATGCTAGTGTGACACTCTTAAGGTGGCACTGAAAATCCAACCCTAGCAGGACGGCAGCGCAAAGACGGGGCAGGACTAGCAGTTTAAATTTTTGATATTCAGTGCCCCCTACTGACAGGGTCACCACACAGTAGCCGCTGATGTCCATTGACTGGGACTTGGACGCCATAGAAATGCGATGGTGCGTTGGCAGAATCGTGAGGGAGTGGCTACGTACCGTGTCGGGGTGGACGAAACTCTCTGTGCTCCCGCTGTCGATCAGGCAACTGGTGGCGCGGCCGTTTACCGCGATATCCATCATGGAGCTGGATAGATGGTGAGGGTGGCCTTGATCCAGCGTCACGGAGGCCAGTATGTGGCTTAGTGAGTCACTATAGTCATCCGCCGAGACGGTGGTCGGTTCCGGTGACGAAATGGCGGTTGAGTGCGTTGGATACGATGGCGGCGGATGCCATGCGGCCGGGGGTACACAAAATGGCGGATAAGATGGCTGCTCCCACGGCCCGCACGCTGCGCTGCTGGCTGGCTTCCCCTTGCAGGCGTTAGCGTAATGGCCTTTCTTCCCGCAGCCCGAGCAGGTAGCTGTCTTAGCTGGGCAGTGCGCTCTGGGATGTTTTAACTGGCCACAGAAATAGCATTTTTGGGCCTGGTTACTGGGCATCGAAGCAGTTCTTACCGGAGGCTGCTGTCTCGGTTGGGTCGCTGCAGCGGTTGGTGCCGGGGGCGGCGGTCCCGTGTCCCACGGTTTCGATTGCCATGTCTCGGCGCCGTTACGGGGGTATGCCTCGAGGTTTCGGTGGGCCTCCTCTAACGAGAGCGCAAGGGCAATGGCCATCTTCAGGTCGGTTTCCTTGCTTTCTAGCAGTCTCTGCCGGGTGTGGTCTGACTGGAGGCCCCTGACGAAGGCATCACAGGCGAGTCCCTGCGCGTGCTCCACAGCCGTTACCGCTTTACAATCGCAGTCTCTGCAGAGTGCCAGTAGCGCCCGTGCAAATGCCCCTACCGATTCTCCCGGTTGCTGCCTGCGGGATCCCAAGAGGTGTCGGGCGTAAATTGTGTTCACTGGGCGCGTATATTGCCCTTTTAGTAGCTCGAGGACCGCCACGTACGTATTAGAGTCCCGGATTAGCATATATACTTGATGGCTCACCTGGGCGGTCAAAATTTTCAGTTTGTGATCCTCCTCTGTAACCTGTGAGATTGCGAGGAAGGATTCAAAGCAGCTCAGCCAGTGTTCAAACTTGGCTGATGCACCCACATCTTGAGGGTCGAGGTCCAGGCGTGGTGGTCTGAGGGCTCTCAGCAATGTCTGCTGTATCCGTTGCTGTTGTTGCTCCTCAGGTGTCGCCATTTAACTTTTAGCTAATAAAATTGATACGCTTATCAATTACTTCATAAAAGGTGATGAGTCGAAGAAGAGATGATGAGTCGAAAGAAGAGATGAATAAGGCTTTTATTAGCTAAGAAGAGACCATGCTTCTTCGTGAGTGACTGAACAAGTCTGAACGAAACCCACACAGTGGTGGGTGGAGTCAGCTGAGGCATGCCTCCATACACAGCGCCACCCAGAGGTGGCAATATACAATACAGTGGTTTACCACACCTATATTGACTCCCGGACCGGCAACGCCTCAATTTTAAAATTCTCATCCTTGTGTTCAAATCACACCATGGCCTCACCCCTCCCTATCTCTGTAGCCTCCTCCGGCCCTACAACCCTCTGAGATCTCTGTGCTCTTCCAATTCTGGCCTCTTGTGCATCCTCAATTTTAATTACTCCACCATTGGCGGTCGTGCCTTCAGCTGCCTGGGCTTTGGAATTCCTTCCCAGATAGAATAATTCAATAAACCTCTCCACCTCTCTAGCTCTCTCTCTTCCTTTAAGACACACTTTCAAACCAACCACGTTGACCAAGCTTTTGGTCACCTGCCCTAATACAGGAAACTTTTTTATCCGGCACCGACGGGACCGCCGAATTGCCGGTTTATCAAAATTTCCGGATGACGGAGAGGGTTATCTACCGAGGCTATTTTTAACAAAGAAAATTTTTTAAAAATCAAGAAATGTGCAGTATACAGTAATTGGGTACTCACCTACAGAATGTTGTGTTAAATGGATGGTGGAAGATGCTTGATTAAGTACAGTACTGCCAGTTGAGGGTAATGCAATGCAATGACTACCAGCAGCGTGGGAGACACACAGTACCCCTGTAAAATGGCGGATCAGAAGAGAGTACCGGTAGCGCGGGAGAGTCAGGCTCCTGTTACAGGGGTTTTGATGTGTTCCGACTCCCGACAGCGCCAAGAAGCCGAGTAGTGGCAGTTTGGAGAACTACCCCACTGACTAACTCAGCCACCGCGGGAGACTCGGACTCGACAACATTGCCGGTTACTGAGGTGTTGTTTTTGGAGCGAGAATTTTGCCGGTTAATAGAGAATTCCGGATATTTAGGTGCCGTTTAAACGAGAGTTTCCTGTATCTTCTTATGTGGCTGAATGTCAAATTTTGTTTGATAATCGCTCCTGTGAAGCGTCTTGGGATGTTTTGCTAAGTTAAAGGTGCTATATAAATGCAAGTTGTTGTTGTTGTCTGTTGTTGATCCCACTCCAGAGACCTCAGATGAGACGTTAAACTGAGGCCCTGTCTGCCCTCTCAGGTGGATGGAAAAGGTCCGATGGCACTACAGGAAACTCTTTGGTATCCGACACCGACGAGCCCAGGATGGTGCCGGTTGATTAAAAATTCCGGATGACGGAGAGGGTTTTCTACCAAGGCTATTTTTAACAAACAAAGAGTCAGACTCCTGTTATTGAGGTGTTCGGACTTCCGACAGCGCCAAGAAGCCGAGTAGTGGCAGTTTGGAGAACTACCCCCACTGACTAACTCGGCCACCACGGGAGACTCGGACTCGGACTTGGCAACAATTATTGAGGTGTTTTCGGAGTATGAATTTTGCCGGTTAATAGAGAATTCCGGATATTTAGGTGCCATTTAAACGAGAGTTTCCTGTATTTTGAAGAACAGCGGGTGAGTCCTCCCGGTGTTCTGGAAAAAGACAAAGCTTCCAATTGTGTTTATCTCTGACAAGTCAATGAACGATGAAGCGTTCCCTGATAATCTAGTTATTAGGATTTGGCGTTCTCATCACCGTGGTCTGGGATCGGGAATATGACTTTGAAATCTGGAAATCTCTCTCCCCAAAAAAATCTGTTGAGGCTGGATCAACTTTAAACTTCAAAGCTGAGATCGATCATTTTTTGTTATTAAGGGCTATGGCACAAAGGTGGGTAAATGGAGTTAGGATACAGAGCAGCGATGGTTTAGTTGAATGGCGGGGACAGGCTCGAGGGGCTGAATGGCCTACTCGTGTTCCGACTAAGATTTTGCATAGCAAATTCATTTTTATTTCATTCTCCTGCAAACGTATGTAGCCTGTCTCACGTCAGAGGGGGAATTGGAGACTTTCATTATCATCAAACACCAGCTTTTGAAAGAATTTCCACACTGTTTCAAACATTTTTGCCTTTAACTGCTTTGGTGTCACAACCAGTACCTCAATTACTGCTCTATCAACAGGTCCTAGGGAAACTCAACAATACTTCATACATACATCCAATTAAAAGGAAAAGACAGATATAATGAATACAATTTGTAACCAGGAAAGTATGAACACTTTGTACATCTGCGTTGAATGTGCAACACTTCAAAATGTACAAAAGTTCTTCTCGACTGAAGGTGCGACGCTGCTGATGAAAATCAAGGAAGAAAGCCAATTTGATTGTTTGATCAAAAGCACAATCTGTTCTTTTATACCAATAAAACAAGCGATTCACTCTGCTACACAACCCGAATTGCCTCAGGCTGCTTCCCAAGATACGATCCTTTATTTGGTATCGCAACAGCTTAACGCAGCTCAGTCATGGTGGCTGATCTCTTGGCTGTTTGTGCGACGTTGGTAGTGCAGAACGGTTGCTGCCTTTTCCAGCATAACATCGACCACTCCACTTCAATAAAACTCATTTGTTCTCGGGATGTGGGCGTCACTGGCAAGGTCGGCATTCTTTGCCCCTCCCTAGTTGCCCTTGAGAAGGTAGTGGTGGTGGGTCCTTTGCATGAAGCACTTTAAGACATGTTGTCTGGAAATGTTCTCGGAGCTGCTCCCGCTCCTCTGTTGTAACTACGCCAGAGGTGCGGCAGAAACCCTGGCGTCACACTTCCGATGAAGATACAGCAGCGGAAAGAGAGCAGCTCCGAGAACGTTCTTTACTCAGGAGAGTGGTGAGAATGTGGAACTTGCTACCACAGGGAGTGGTTGAGGCGAACAGCATAGATCCATTTAAGGGGAAGCTAGATAAGTGCATGAGGGAGAAAGGAATAGAAGGATATGCTGATAGGGTGCGAAGAAACAGGGTGGGAGAAGGTTTGTGTGGATCGTAGACACTGGCATAGACCTGTTGGGCTGTAAATTTTATGTAATTCTATGAGATGAGGAGACATTTTTGTATGCAGCGTGATGTAAAAAGACTACTGAGCACTTGGTTTGAGTATAAAACAAGGCTTTAATCAACTGTTTCACAACCATGAGATTCTAGTTACATCACTAGTTCCTGGTTACAGAAACATCCTGAGCAAGCTGGGCCCACGCCCGAGTATTTATACTCCTTGGACGGCGCCACCAGCTGGCCGCCCAGTGTTACTTCGTGAGTCATGATAAGATTCATGACTCAGCGTATTGTTACGATTTGTAAATCACTGCCTGAAAGGTGGAAGCAAATTCAATAGTAACTTTCAACAGAGAATTGGATGTGTACTTGAAAAGGAAAAAAACGCAGGGCTATGAGGAAAGAACAGGGGAGTGGGACTAATTGGAGAGCTCTTTCAAAGAGCCGGCACAGGCACAATGGGCCAAAGTGACCTCCTTCTGTGCTGTATGATGCTATAATATTCCCGGGCATTTGATATGAGAAGGAGTTATCTGAACGCAAGTATTTTTTTAATCTCCATTTTAAACTCCTTCCTTTTCAACTCCTTCCTTTTCTGTTGCTCAGCAAGTTCATTCCCCACAAATGAAGTAGAACAATGTGTTTTCCTGTCTTTGAGTGGGACAAAATTAGTTGCGCAGACATAGGTGCATTTAAACCTGAAGATGATAAACAACCTCCTAGAAAATTAAATCAAAACACAGCCAGTATTTCAAGGCCTACCATCTAATGCATTTTCCATCCTGGTAACTCTCCCTAGACTCTTGAGAAGTTTCGATATTAGATTTGCCGTGTGAATTGATCTTATGTATGTCTGAGTGTTTATAACTGCATGGCTGTAGCTATAAGTGTATATTACACTGTGCAACCTTACGTGCTCATATTAAATTCCATCTGTTGAGTGGTCTGCAAAGTCGTCCATTTTCTGTCCGTCAACCTACGTAAACTTGAGGTCATCCAAAACTCGGCTGCCCATGTCCTAACTCGCACCAAGTCCCATTCGCCCATCACCCCTGTGCTCGCTGACCTACATTGGCTTACGGTTAAGCAGCGCCTCAATTTCAAAAGTCTCATTCTTGTTTTCAAATCCCTCCATGGCCTCGCCCTTTCCTATCTCTGTTATCTCCCCCAGCCCCACAACCCCACCCGAGACATCTGCGCTCCTCTAATTCTGCCCTCTTGAGCATCCCTGATTATAATCGCTCAACCTTTGGTGGCCGTGTCTTCTGTTGCCTCGGCCCTAAGCTCTGGAAATCCTCCCTAAACCTGTCCGCCTCACTACCTCTCTTTTCTCCTTTAAGACGCTCCTTAAAACCTACCTCTTTGACCAAGCTTTTGGTCACCTGCCCTAATTTGTCCTTATGTGGACCGGTGTCAAATTTTTTGTCTTAAAATACTCCTGTGCAGCGCCTTGGGATGTTTTACTACGTAGAAGGATCTAAAAAAATACAAGTTGTTGTCTGGGACTGGAAAATCGTGCACTGTGGTGTATGTAACCTGTTCCACCTTAAGAGAACTTAAGCCTGTTCCACCTTAAGAGATGTACTACTTTCTCTGGCTGCTGTATACGTAATACCGGTGGTGACCACCGGTATATAAGCACTGTGTAGTAAGATTGTATTTTAGTATAGTCCTGACCTCCAACCAGTAAAGACCTGTTGAACTTAAATCTTGTAGTCTGTGTTAGTAGTTACAACTAGAACACACAGACTTAACAATGGCGACGAATCCGATTCTTACCCTGTGGCAGTTTATATCCACGGTGGCTTCGTCCACAGAACGGACGTCGAAGAGAGGCTTCCACCCTCATCACCCTGCTGGAAGACACGTCGCGCGGCAGACATCGAGAAACCAGAGTGCAGAAGACATCCTGAACTCGAAGCCTCCATCAGCGGCTGTCAACTATCTTGTTTCTACCTCGGTGGTGGGTAAGCCGGGCAGCGACGCGACCAGAAAGTCGGCCGCGTTGGCTGTACAGACGGGGAGGGAAGACGGAGGAATAAGGGCGGTGAGATCGATCGCGACCGGAGATAAGGGCCGGGCCGCATTCGGGCTGAAAGGCGCAGCGCGGGTACATCGATCACGGCTAGTGATAAGGGCCGGGCCGCATTCGGGCTAAAAAGGCGCAGCGTCTGGGGCAACTGAAGGCGCGAGAGCCGCGGTGAAGCGGAGACAGCGTCGGGGGACGGGTGAAGACCGCCAAGCGTGGGAAAACCGCCATTTTGTAGGCGGAGGACGAAGACAAGAGCGGGAAGCCGCCATCTTGGATAAAAATAAAAATAAATTAAATTGCAACGATGCCTAAACATGGGAACATTAATACCTTTGATAGCGACATCGAAGATTGGGCCATGTATGTAGAACGCATACAAAATTATTGTAAAGCAAATAAAATCCCAGATGAAGAGAAAGCACTAACATTATTAAACTTAATGGGTGCGAAGACATACGGGCAATTGAAACACCTTTTATCACCAGATGAACCGGCGGATAAGACGTTCGAGGAGATTGTTACTGTCCTGAAAAATCATCTAAACCCCACGCCGCTGATGCTAGCGGAACGATTTAAATTTTACAGCAGAAGGCAGCTGAAGGATGAAAGCAATGCTGAATATTTAATGGAATTGCGTAAGCTAGCAAAGTACTGTCAGTTTGGAACGAGACTGACAGAGGCGCTACGAGATAAATTTGTGTGTGGTTTATTAAAAGAAGATACACAAAAGCGACTGCTCGAGGAGAATGAGCTGACGCTTGAGAAAGCGGTCACTATGGCAGCAGCACACGAAGCCACAGCGAGAGGCACGGCAGTAATGCAGCTACGGTCACCGGAACTCAGTACAAATAAATTGGGTTTGAGTACTGTAAAATGTTATCGTTGTGGAAAGACAACGCATGATCAGAGCCAGTGTTGGTTTAAAAACCAAGAATGCAGAACGTGTGGCAGGCTTGGCCACATAGCTAAAGTATGCCGGTCAGGAAAGAAGACCAGCAACAAAAAGTCACCGCAAGGAAAATACATAAAGGTACACAAGGTGACAAAGAACAGTTTGACCGAACAGAAGTCAGATTCAGACACTAGCAGTAATGAACTGGGTAGCTTAAGAGTACACAACGTTGGTAAGGATGCAGATCTCCAGACAATTTGGGTCACCCTTCAGATAGCAGGAGTCCAAGTAAAGATGGAATTGGACACTGGATCAGCATTGACGGTCATGAATAAGAAAGATTACAAAAGGTTATTCCAACATATTCCCCTACGGGATACGGAGATTATATTGAAAACATACACGGGGCAAAGAGTGTACCCCATCGGAAAGATAGAGGTAAAAGTGGTCCACAAGGGCGAAGAAAGCCAAGTAATGGACTTATATGTGCTACCTGAAGGAGGTCCACCACTACTGGGATGGGAGTGGATTAGGAAAATGAATATGGACTGGCACTCCTTGAAGGCACTAACGGTAGATTCCGGGGAAACAGATGTCAAACCTAAACGATTGTCCAAAATATTGGATGATGCTAAAGAGGTGTTCCAGCAGGGACTGGGAACACTGAGAGGAATTACGGCAAACATCAAGATTGATGAACATGCACACCCAAAATTTTTTAAAGCCAGACCGGTACCCTATGCAATACGACCTACTGTAGAAGCGGAACTGGAAGCGCTAGAACGTTCAGGTGTACTGTCTAAGGTAGATTGGAGTGAGTGGGCTACGCCCATTGTTCCCGTTATGAAACGTCCTTCGAGCAACAAGCCAGGAGAACCAGGGAAGGTTCGCATCTGTGGAGATTTCAAAATCACCGTTAATCCGGTGCTTCACACGGTGCAGTATCCGCTTCCGCGGATTGAGGATATTTTTGCTTCGTTGTCTGGCGGGAAACACTTCACCAAGATAGACCTGGCGCAGGCGTACTTGCAGATGGAGGTTGAAGAAGAGTCACGCCAATACCTCATGATCAACACGCATCGAGGTTTGTACCGGTACAATAGGCTGGTTTTTGGAGTGGCATCGGCTCCAGCAATTTGGCAGAGGGCCATGGAGCAGGTATTACAGGGAATTACAGGCACACAATGTTACCTGGACGATATTCTGATTACAGGTGATGGTAATGAAGAACACCTCGCAAACTTGGAACTGGTGCTCAACAGACTGAAAGAGTATGGACTTAGAGTTAATCGGCAGAAATGTGAGTTCTTCCAGAAGCGGATCTCGTACTGTGGTCATGTCATTGACCGGGAGGGGCTTCATAAGTCTCCTGACAAGATGGAGGCAGTTGTAAAGGCTCCCGCTCCGGATAATATCTCTCAGTTGAGGTCGTTTCTAGGATTGATTAACTATTACCATAAATTTCTACCAAATCTATCCACGGTACTGCACCCGCTAAATGCTCTTTTACAGAAGAGGGTACCATGGGAATGGAGCGAAAACTGTAAGAAGGCATTTCGCAAAAGCAAAGAATTGATCACCTCAGAGGAAGTGTTGGCTCACTTCAACCCGACACTGCCTATTCGGTTGTGTTGTGATGTTTCTCCATATGGTATTGGGGCAGTACTCTCACACAAGTTGCCAAATGGCACGGAAAGGCCAGTCGCGTTTGCATCCAGATCATTGACCTCCGCTGAGCGCAACTATGCGCAGATCGATAGGGAGGCTCTCAGCCTTGTATGGGGAGTGAAGAAGTTTAATCATTACCTGCAGGGCCAAAAATTCACACTTCTGACAGACCATCAGCCGTTGGTATCCATTTTTAACCCTAAGAAGGGTGTTTCAGTGATGACAGCACAGCGTCTCCAGAGATGGTCCCTTTTCCTAGGGGCACATCAATATCAAATAGAATTCAAAGGTACGAAGCAGCATGGCAATGCTGATGGGCTGTCGCGCCTGCCACTACCTGAAGAAGAAGAAACGACGAAGGTTGACCCTGTTGAGTTATTTCATTCGACCATCATCGAGTGTTTACCAGTCACCAATGCAAGTATTGAAAGAGAAACCAGGAACGACCCGACACTGTCCAGAGTCTACGAGGTGACAGTGAAAGGATGGCCAACACGTGGTGATCCTCTGTTACCGGCATTCTCGGCAAGGCGAGACCAGCTGTCCGTCTGCCATGGTACTTTGATGTATGGGACAAGAGTGATTATTCCTCCCAAGTTAAGGGAAAGAGTTCTAAAAGAACTGCATGAAGGTCATCTGGGGGGAGTTAAGATGAAAAGTCTTGCTAGGGCTTATGTATGGTGGCCGGGTATTGACCAACAGATAGAGGAGTTGACGAAAAGCTGCGCTGGGTGCCAAAAAGTGCAAAATGCACCTCCGATCGCTCCACTACACCCATGGGAATGGCCTTCAGCCCCATGGCAACGCGTACATATTGACTTTGCTGGTCCATTCATGGACTCCATGTTCCTAATTGCGGTGGACGCACATTCCAAATGGCCAGAAGTGATCAAGATGAATACCACTACTTCAGAAAAGACAATTGCGGTGTTAAGAACAATATTCGCAAGGAACGGATTGCCAGAACAGATCTGTTCGGACAACGGACCACAGTTCGTGTCGGAAGAATTCCAAAAATTCTTAAAGAAGAATGGGGTGAAACATTATACCTCTGCCCCATATCATCCGGCGACAAACGGGTTGGCCGAGAGATTTGTCCAAACATTCAAAAAGGCAATAAAGGCCATGAACGATGATCAGATTCCGTTACAGCACAAGGTGGACAATTTCCTAATGGCATATCGAAACGCCGCTCATGCAGTGACTAACCAAAGTCCTGCCATGATGTTTTATAACAGGAGGTTGCGGTCCAGGTTGGACTTGTTAAAACCAAATGTGCGGAGGGAAGTGGAAAACAAACAGTTCTGGCATATTAATAACAAGACCACTCGAAGTTTCGACGTAGGACAACCAGTGTTGGCAAGGGGCTATGGAAACGAAAAATGGCAGTCCGGAACAATTCGGGCCAGACAAGGACCTCTGATGTACACAGTAGATATTGGTAACAATGTGATAAGGCGTCATGCGGATCAACTGGTAGAATCGAGAGCAAGGGTCGAACCCATGGTTGCGACAGAGACAACAGTGGAAGACGTTAATGAACCTGAAGCATCTACCTCGGCAGGGAATGTACCTGATGATGATAACACCCAATGCATGGGAGACCAACTAGAGGAGTCACCTCAGCAACAGGAATCAGAGACCACTGAAAGGCGTTATCCAAACCGAATCAGAAGGCCTCCTGAGAGACTGAACCTTTGAACTGTTTATACCTGAAGTTATATATGTTATTATGTTATGTTAAATGGGGATATGACTGTTAAGCTAAAAAGGGAGGATTGTGGTGTATGTAACCTGTTCCACCTTAAGAGAACTTAAGCCTATTCCACCTTAAGAGATGTACTACTTTCTCTGGCTGCTGTATACGTAATACCGGTGGTGACCACCGGTATATAAGCACTGTGTAGTAAGATTGTATTTTAGTATAGTCCTGACCTCCAACCAGTAAAGACCTGTTGAACTTTAATCTTGTAGTCTGTGTTAGTAATTACAACTAGAACACACAGACTTAACATGCAGCATAAGCATAACTTCGAGAATTCTGCATTCGATATCATTTTTGGACTTGTTAACTTACTCCATGTGCTATTTTTGTTAGTTTATACACTGATGCACCTTTTCTGCAACAAAGCGACTGTTTCCTTGAGTAGCTGGCACTGTCTTTTGGAAATTAGTACAGGGGGTTCCCGTGAGAGTGTCCATATTTGCAGGGGGTCTCCAAGTGTGCGTCAGTGTTTATAGGAGGTTCCTGAGAGTATGTCCCAATGGGTTATTGCAGGCATAGGAACATAGGAACAGGAGTAGGCATTCAGCCCATTGACCCTGTTCCACCATTATTAGATCATGGCTGATCTGTATCTTAACTCCATCTACTTGCCTTAATCCTTAATGCCCTTGCCTCACAAAAATCTATTGATCTCAGTTTTGAAATTATTAATTGACCCCCAGCCTCAACAACTTTTTGAGGGGGAGAGTTTTCCAGATTTCCACCGCCCTTTGTGTGAAGAGGTGCTTCCTGACATCACCCCTGAACGGCCTGGCTCTAATTTTAAGGTTATGCCACCTCGAGAGGAAATAGTTTCTCTCTATCTAACCTATCAACTTCTTTAATCATCTTAAACTTCTGTGCCTAGGCCCCAAGTTCTGGAATTCCCTGCCTAAACCTCTCTGCCTTACTACCTCTCTTTTCTCCTTTAAGACGCTCCTTAAAACCTACCTCTTTGACTTAGGTCAACTGCCCTAATTTCTCCTTATGTGACTCAGTGTCAATTTTTTTTTGTCTTGAGATGTTTTACTACGTTAAAGGCGCTATATAAATACAAGTTCCAGAGCTTAGGGCCTAGGCAACAGAAGGCATGGCCACCAATGGTTGAGCGATTATAATCAGGGATCCTCAAGAGGGCAGAATTAGAGGAGCGCAGATATCTCGGGGGGGGGGGGGAGTTGAAGGAGATTACAGAGATAGGGAGGGGTGAGGCCATGGAGGGATTTGAAAACAAGGATGAGAATTTTGAAATCGAGGCATTGCTTAACCGGGAGCCAATGTAGGTCAGCGAGCACGGGGGTGATGTATGAACGCGACTTGGTGCAAGTTAGGACACGGCAGCCGAGTTTTGGATGACCTCAAGTTTACATAGGGTAGAATTTGGGAGGCCAGCTAGGGGTGCATTGGAATAGACAAGTCTAGAGGTAAAAAAGGCATGGATAAGGATTTCAGCAGCGGATGAGCTGAGGCAAGGGCGGAGACGGGTGATGTTAGAGGTGGAAGTAGGCATTTTTTGTTATGCTGCGGATATGTGGTCAGAAGCTCATTTCAGGGTCTAATATGACACCAAGGTTGCGAACAGCCTCAGACAGATGCTGGGGAGAGGGATGGAGTTAGTGGCTAGGGAACGGAGTTTGTAGCGGGGACCGAAAACAATGGCTTCAGTCTTCCCAATATTTCTGCTTATCCAGAACTGGATGTCGGACAAGAAGTCGGACAATTTAAAGACCGTGGAGGGGTTGAGAGAAGTGGTAGTGAGGTAGCGCTGGGTGTCGTCAGCATACATGTGGAAACTGACGCTGTGTTTTCAGATGTAGTCGCCAAGGGGCAGCATGTAGATGAGGAATAGGAGGGGCCCAAGGACAGATCCTTGGGGGACACCAGAGTTAACGATGCGGGAGAGGGTTGAGAAGCCGTTGCAGGTGATTCTCTGGCTACAATTAGATTGATAAGAATGGAACCAGGCGAGTGCAGTCCCACCCAGTTGGACGACGGTGGAGAGGCGTTGGAGAAGGATGGAATCATAATCATAATCATAATCATAATCAACTTTATTGTCATTGTTAGTGCACAAGTGCAGTACAACGAAATGTAGGCTTGCGGCTCCCGAGAGTGTACATTTAGATTAAGACATTTAAACATTCAACATACATTTGGCTTGTAATACATTAACATAAACATAAACATAATAAAGCGCATTGGCAGATGTGCAGGCTTTAGAGTTTATTTGTGGAGTTCAGTAGGATGACAGCCCTGGGAAAGAAGCTGTTCCTAAATCTGGTCGTTCGGGTGCGAATGCATCTGTAGCATCTCCCAGATGGCAGGAGGGCGAACAGACTGTGGCTGGGGTGGGTAGGGTCTTTGATGATGGACCGTGACCTCCGCAAACAGTGTTTCTGGTATATGTGCTCTATGGTCGGTAGCCGGGTGCCGGTAATGCGTTGGGCAGTTTTGACTACCCGCTGCAGGGCTTTCCGGTCATAGTATCTACAGCTGCCATACCATACTGTGATACAGTTCGTCAGGATGCTCTCTATTGTGCAGCGGTAAAAGTTAGAGAGGATCAGGGGGTGACAGGTTACATCCCTTCAGCCTCCTTAGGAAGTATAGGCACTGCTGGGCCTTCTTCACCAGAGAGGAGGTATTGAGTGACCAGGAGAGGTCTTCCGTGATGTGGACTCCGAGGAACTTAAAGCTGTCCACCCTTTCCACCACAGCCCCATTGATGTGGATGGGGGTGTGACTTCCGCCTGTGTCAAAGGCTGCAGACACGTCAAAAAGGATGAGGAGGGATAGTTTCCCTTTGTCACACAGTCACAAAGGATGTCATTAGTGACTTTGATGACAGCCGTCACTTAATCTATCAATGTCCCATTGCAACTTTCTGCTCCCGTCTGCACTATTTCCTGTGCCGCCTAACTTGGATATATGGCTCTCTATTCCATCATCCAAATCATTGATAAATATAGTGAAGAGCTGAGGCTGGGGCGGAAGAATTTGTTATATAAATGCATTAAGTATTCACAGTTCAATTTCCAACCTTAATTTTTTATATACTGTAGTATTGAAAATGAAAAGGGCTTCAGAAGCTTGCTTACACACAAATGTTATTTTAATGTTAAAAGGCAACCACGGAGTTAGTGCACTGGTATATGAAGGTTCAAAGTGCTATTAGATCATGTCCCAGAGACTGAGCGAAAAAGAATACAAGAGGTCCCAATGGACCAAAGAAAAAGACTGGAGTAGACTGTAAATTCATTTGTCTGTCATTGCAGCAGTTGAAATGTATAAAACTGCTACTCTGTTATGAATCACAGTAAGGCCTTTTCTCCAGTTAACACAACTTGGGAACCTGCAGACGTAGCCGTGAAGTGCACTCAGTTCTCGCACATAACTTTAAAGAGGAAAGTGAGTTTAGAGGGAATACTATTAATTCAAAGTGCTTCTCATTTATCCGCAAAAAGGATAAACCTAGAATTTTAGAATTATATAACACAGAAGGAGACCATTCGGCCCATCGTGCCTGTGCCGGCTCTCTGAAAGAGCTCTCCAATTAGTCCCACTCCCCCTGCTCTTTCCTCATAGCCCTACAAATTGTTCCTTTTAAAGTATATATCCAATTCCCTTTTGAAAGTTATTATTGAATCTGCTTCCACCACCCTTTCAGGCAGTGCATTCCAGCTCGCAGCAACTCGTTGAATAAAAAACTTCCCCTCATCTCTCCTCTGGTTCTTTTGCCAATTATCTTAAATCTGTGTCCTCTGGTTACTGACCATCCTTATTTACTCTATTAAAACCCCTCATAATTGGGAACATTGTATTAAATCAAATCAGAGAATTATTTTTTTAACCTGTGTTTCTGGTCCTCCTCCCCTTCTCGGCCGCTCTGTCAAGTTTGCGATGTCAAGCACTGGAAGTAACCTTGTGGCTCCAAGGAAAACAATGGCGATTGTTTAGGAGATGGTGGAAGCAGTTCGTATTGATTCATTCAAATGCAAGTCAGATAAATTTCTTTCAGCAAAGAATATTTTGGGATGCAGTATATGAGCAATCTGAGACATGACATGTGGTAAGTGTAGTGTGCTCGGGAGGAACAGGTGACTTTGGACCTATGGCTCCCAAAGCTCTCCACCACTGGGGGTTTTCCTCTGGGTCTGTTGTGGACTCATTGATAGATATTGTGGACACCACCCACCAGGTACATGGTACATACTCATGTGACTCGGCCAATGTTGTCTACCTCATACGTTGCAGGAAAGGATGCCCCGGAGCATGGTACATCGGCGAGACCATGCAGACACTGCGACAACGGATGAACGGACACCGCGCAACAATCGCCAGGCAGGAGTGTTCCCTCCCAGTCGGGGAACACTTCAGCAGTCAAGGACATTCAGCCTCCGATCTTCGGGTAAGCATTCTCCAAGGCGGCCTTCGAGACACACGACAACGCATAATCGCCGAGCAGAAACTGATAGCCAAGTTCCGCACCCATGAGGACGGCCTGAACCGGGATCTTGGGTTCCTGTCACGCTACATGTAACCCCACCTGATGTAGGGTCATCCAGACTCGAGTCGTCATTGGCTTGTTCTCTCTACACAGATGCGACCGGACCTGCTGTGATTTCCAGCAAAAAAAAATGTTTTTTGTCTGTTTTTTTGTTTATCACACAGACCCCAGCATCTGCAACATTTGACCCCTTGTGACCCCACCTCATTGTTCTTTGATGTAATGTTTTCCTGACTGACCTGTTTGGACACCATTCACACCTTTGATTGCTGTGATTATCTCTCTGCCGAGGTGTGATAAATGGCAGTTAGATAGATTACCTGTAATCATCTGACATTATTCTCTGACTATATAAGCTGTGTCTTTATGCATCTCTCCACTTCACCTGATGAAGGAGCAGTGCTCCGAAAGCTTGTGACTTCAAATAAAGCTGTTGGACTATAACCTGGTGTTGTGTGACTTCTTACATTGATAGAAACATAGAAACATAGAGATAGGAACAGGAGTAGGCCATTCGGCCCTTCGAGCCTGCTCCACCATTCAATGAGATCATGGCTGATCTTCGTCTGAGATCATAGCTGATCTTACCAGTTCAGTACCCCGTCCCCGCCTTTTCTCCGTAACCCTTAATCCCCTTAGCCTTCAGAAATATATCCAATTCTCTCTTGAAAATATTTATTGAATTAGCCTTCACAGCCCTCTGTGGCAGGGAATTCCACAGGCTCACCACTCTTTGAGTGAAGAAATTCTTCCTCATCTCTGTTTTAAATGATTTGCCCGCTATTTTTAGACTGTGGCCCCTGGTTCTGTGCTCCCCGGCCATTGGAAACATTCTCTCTGAATTCAGCCTGTCCAGGCCTGCCATAATTTTATATGTTTCGATGAGGTCCCCTCTCAATCTTCTAAACTCCAGTGAGTACAAGCCCAAACTATTTAATCTCTCTTCGTAGGTCATTCCCGCCATTCCAGGTATCAGCCTGGTGAATCGCCATTGCACTCTTTCCATGGCAAGAACATCCTTCCGCAGATGGGGCGACCAAAACTGTACACAATACTCCAGATGCGGTCTCACCAGCACCTTGTACAGCTGTAGTAAGGTATCCCTATTCCTATACTCGAACCCCCTTGATATGAAGGCCAACATACCATTTGCCTTCTTAATCGCCTGTTGCACCTGCATGCTCTCCTTCAGTGACTGGTGCACAAGAACACCCAGGTCCCTCTGCACTTCCCCATCTCCCAATCTATTGCCATTTAGATAATAATCTACCCTCCTGTTTTTACCCCCAAAGTGGATAACCTCGCATTTATCCACATTATAGTGCATCTGCCACGTATCCGCCCATTCCCCCAACCTGTCCAAATCGCACTGTAGCCTCCTGACATCCTCATCAGAGCCCACCCCTCCTCCTAGTTTAGTGTCGTCAGCGAATTTGGAAATATTGCCTCCAATTCCCTGATCCAGATCATTTATATATATTGTGAACAGCTGGGGTCCCAGGACAGATCCTTGCGGCACCCCGCTGGTCACTGCCTGCCACTCCGAAAACGAGCCGTTTATTCCAACTCTCTGTTTTCTATCCGCCAGCCAGTTCTCTATCCACGTTAATACTTTGCCCCCAATCCCATGAGCCTTAATTTTGCATGATAATCTTTTGTGTGGAACCTTATCGAAGGCTTTCTGGAAGTCAAGGTACACCACATCCACTGGCTCTCCCCCATCTATTTTACCAGTTACTTCCTCAAAAAATTCCAGCAGATTAGTCAAACACGATTTACCCTTTGTAAATCCATGTTGACTCTGTCCGATCCTTTCCCCATTTGTCAAGTGCTCCGCTATTTTATCCTTAATAATGGACTCTAGCATTTTGCCCACAACCGATGTAAGGCTTACTGGTCTATAATTCCCTGCTTTCTCTCTACCCCCCTTTTTAAATATTGGGGTAACATTAGCTACCCTCCAATCCACGGGTACTGTTCCCGAGTCAATGGAGTTCCGAAAGATGATCCTTAGAGCATCTGCTATCTCCAGGGCCACCTCCTTAAGTACCCTAGGATGTAGTTTATCAGGCCCCGGGGATTTGTCGGCCTTCAGTCCCCTCAACTTACCCAACACCATATCCCTAGAGATACTAATTTCTGTCAGCTCCTCCCTCTCATTAGTCCCTATGTTTGCCGATATTCCTGGGAGGTTATTTGTGTCCTCCTTTGTGAATACAGAACCAAAGTATGAGTTTAATTGGTCTGCCATTTCCTTATTCTCCATTATATATTCTCCCGAATCGGACTGCAAGGGACCGACTTGGGATTTTACCAGTCTTTTCCTCCTGATATACCGATAAAAGCTTTTGCAGTCTGTCTTTATGTTTGCTGCAAGTTTACTTTCGTATTCTATTTTCCCCTTCCTGATTAATCCCTTTGTCCTCTTTTGCTGTATCCTGTACTGCCCCCAATCTTCCGGTCTGGTGCTTTTTTTTGCCAGTTGATATGCCCTTTTTTTTGATTTTATGCTGTCCCTAATTTCCCTCGTTATCCACGGTTGAGTCACCTTTTTAGGTTTAGTTTTATGCCAAACCGGTATAAACATGTTCTGGAATTCTTCCATTCTATCTTTGAATGCTTGCCATTGTCTATCCACTGTCAATCCCCCCAGAAACACCACCCAATCAATCTTACCCAATTCCCGTCTCATACCCTCGTAATTCCCTTTATTTAAGTTCTGGACCTTAGTCTCTGATTCAATTTCCTCACTCTCCATCTCGACTGAGAGCTCGATCATATTATGATCGCTCTGACCCAAGGGGCCTCGTACAAGAAGATTGCTGATAAGTCCCTTCTCATTGCACAATACCCAGTCTAAAATGGCCTGATCTCGAGTCGGCTCCTCGACATATTGGTCCAGATAACCGTCCCGAAAACATTCCAGGAATTCCTCCTCCTCAGAATTTTTACTAATTTGGGTAGTCCAATCAATATGTAAATTAAAGTCACCCATGATGACAGCTGTGCTCTTATCGCACGCTTCTCTAATTTCCCTTTTTATGCCTTCCCTCACCTCCATATTACTATTTGGAGGCCTATATATCACACCCACTAACGTTTTCCTCCCCTTGCTATTTCTCATTTCTACCCATACAGATTCCGTTTCATCCGAGTTAATATCCTTCCTTTCCATTGCATTAATCCCCTCCTTTACCAGCAATGCTACCCCACCTCCCCTACCTTTTTGCCGATCCTTCCTAAATATTGTATATCCCTGGATGTTAAGTTCCCAGCCTTGCCCACCCGGCAGCCACGTTTCTGTAATCCCAATCAAATCATACTTGTTTACCTCTATTTCCACAACTAATTCATCCACCTTGTTCCTAATGCTTCTAGCATTAAGATACAAAGCCTTCAGGCTTGCTTTTTTCACACTCTCATTATGAATTAGTTTGGCCCTTTGTGTTTCTCTCCTTTGCTTATTGCTTCTCACCTTTCTACCATCTATTTCTGACTTCATATGACTTCCCTCTTTTCCACTACCTAGGTTCCCATCCCCCTGCCAAATTAGTTTAAATCCTCCCGAACCGCCCTAGAAAATATTACCCCGAGGACATCGGCTCCCTCACAGTTCAGGTGTAGACCGTCCCCTTGGTACAGGTCACTCCTCCCCAAGAACTGGTTCCAATGCCTCAAGAATTTAAATCCCTCTCCCTTGCACCAGAGATTGATTGCTATGATTAGTCAACAACTCCATTATCGTTGTATCATGCGATTACCAGGATGGTAGAAGGCGAACTAGATGGATCTTGGTCTTTGTTTTTCCGCTTTAGAAATTCCTCCGTTCCAATGGGGGCTGCGAGTTTGGGAGAGGGGCTTTTGCTCAGGAGACCACACTGCCACCTGGAGGTGCAGAAAGCCCAGCCGGTGACGTGGGTCACGATCTTGCCAGCCCTGGGGAGGTGGGTTTGGAGGCGAGACTGCCGGGAAAATGGCAGAATTTGGGGGCGGGTGCCCAACCCGCCCCCATGCCATCTTGCCAGGAGGCGAGTAGCCGTCCCGCGCCGGGTCCCATCTCCTTGGAGGCAGGAAGGGATTACATCCACTTAACTGCCTGATAACAGGTAATTAACAGGCAGAAAATAGGATTATCACCATTTTGCCCACACAAGTGAGGGCTTCCCGAAGGCTCCGAACCCCGTCAGGGTCACTGAGGTGAGTAGTGGGTCTGTGGGGTCCAAATGTGTGCTGTAGAGGTGAGTGATCAAATCAAATCAAATCAACTTTTATTGTCATTGTTAGTGCACAAGTGCAGTACAACGAAATGTAGGCTTGCGGCTCCCGAGAGTGTACATTTAGATTAAGACATTTAAACATTCAACATACTTTTGGCTTGTAATACATTAACATAAGCATAACCATAATAAAGTGCATTGGCAGATGCATTGCAAGTGTGGAGAGGTGAGTATCTGAGGTAAGTACAAAGTGTTAGAAAAGGTGTACTTACCTTTGTTTCTTCCTGCAGGCTTCAATCGGTGGGTATGCGGAGAGTCTCGCACCTCCGCGGTAGAGATAACAGATGGCCGTTGCATTCTCCAATGCAGCAACCATCTAATTTCTACAAAAAAAAGAGATTTGGTGAAGTCTTGAATTCAAGAACTCATCAAACTACAGAGAATGTCAATGTTTGACAGCTTCACAGAGCTGTCAAATGATGACAATTTATGTCAAACATTTGTGACATGAAACGTCATACGTTGACGTTCTCTGCAACCGGCTTCCCCTTAATTGGCCTGCTAAGCCCACTGGGTGGGCTTAACAAGGTCAATCAAGGGAAAATAGCCTGGGTTGGCCAGAAGTTGATGGAGGCGGGACTAAAACCCGACAAGTGGGAGTCCCGCCTCTAAAAGCTCCTCATTGGCAAATTCCAGCCCGTGGTCTCCTGGTGGGGTCCCACGGCTACAGATCGGCTCCCAGTGTGGTCTGATGTCATCGTATCCATTATTCTGCACCCACTGTCTCTGATAGGCATGCGGGATGCTCCTGTTGATGGCATCATGGTGTAGACTGGCAGTGGGGTGGTGTGAACTCCGAGCCTCAAAGCGTGTAAGAAATTATCACACTACGCCTGTCAAAAAATCTCGGGGGGGGGGGGTCGAATTTCCTTGAGGCTTCTCCTGATCGGTCACCGTAACTTCAGCAAGAGACCGCGCAAACGTTATTGATGTAAGAAAACTACTAGGCACTTAGTCTGAGTATTAAACAAGGCTTCAATCAACTGTTTTTCAACATAGAGATGTAGTTGTGTCCTTCACTAGTTCCTGTTAAAGAATGTCCTGAGCAAGTTGGGCCCATGCCCGAGTATTTATACTCTCCCTGGACAGCACCACCAGCAGGCCGCCCAGTATTATTCCATAAGTCATTTCTACATGAATGACAAGATTCATGTCAGTTATTTAAGCGTGAAGCGAGGTTTGAACTGACCTTCCACCCTAGTTACGGCAGGAGAACGGGAGAAAGGAAATTCGCCCCCTTTCTCTTTCTAATATAAAATGGGCGAGTAAGCTCTGGGGTTCCTGAGGAGGTCCAGGAGGTGATCTACGAGATCATCAGATTCACGGGGAGAAGCACATCACATGTCGTGAGCACGGTGTCGCGAGAATTATGTAGCCTGGATTTCTTTTAGTTGACTTACGAGCACTTTATTTCTGTTGCTCTTACGTGTGACGATAGAATTCATTTTTCTTGGGTTTAGTTTGCAGTGTCTTTCAAAAGTGAGGACAGTAGGGGTGTCAAAGTGGGAGTTTTTGCAATATTTCCAAAGAGTCCCCGAGAATACTTCAGTACTTGCAGGGGGTCCCCAGAAATGTACCAATATTTGTATGGGGTCCCCGGATGTGTACCAATATTTGCAGGGGTTCCCCGGAAGTGTACACATAAGTATAGGGGGACCCGGATGTGTACCAATATTTATAGGGGTGCCCCGGAAGTGTACACATAATTAGAGGGGGCCCCCGGATGTGTACCAATAGTTATAGGGGTTCCCCGGATGTGTGCCAATATTTATAGGGGTTCCCCGGATGTGTACCAATATTTGCAGGGGTTCCCCGGATGTGTACCGATATTTGTAGAGGAGACCCTGGATGTGTACCAATATTTTTAGGGGGTCCCCGGAAGTGCATCAATATTTGTAGGGGAGTCCCAGATGTGTACAAATACTTATAGGAGGTCCCCGGATGTGTACCAATATCTTTAGGGGGTCCCCGGAAGTGTATCAATATTTGTAGGGGAGTTCCAGATGTGTACAAATATTTATAGGAGGTCCCCGGATGTGTACCAATATTTTTAGGGGAGCCCCGGAAGTGTACCAATATTTTAAGGGGGTCCCCAGAAGGGTACCAATTTTTGCAGGGGGTCCCTAGAAGTGTACCAATATTTGTAGGGGAGACCCTGGATGTCTAACAAAATGTGAAGGGGTTCCCAGGGGTCAACATTTGCAGGGAGACCTCGGGGTGGGGAGCGGGGGTGGGCGGGCAGGGGGTGCGGACGGGGAAGGTGCCAATATTTGCAGGGGGTGCCTCACACTAAAAAGTTTCGGGCCTAGCTTTGCCATCCTTATTTAGAAAGCCTTCTTCTTGTTTGTCATTATCGAGCGAATCTCATAGTCTCTGTGCAGAATAGTACAGCATATGTATGCAAGCCATTCAGGAGATGCAGCTTTTATTGACTAATTTGTTAGAATCCACATTTTGCACCCTCTGGTCTAACTGGGATGATTATCTACATAGTATCTGAATGCACTCGGGGCACATGTGTGTATATGTTGTAAACTGAATCATTACTTTCCCTTGAACTTAATTCATTTGAAATGAAAATAGTGTACAATCGGAGGGAAGTAATTACTCCACTTTTGTGAGAAATTATGTCGAGCCCAAAAAAAAATACGCTCATTAAAATTCTTCCTCTCTACATTGGATTGCTGCTGTTGAGCATGTTATAATGACAAAGCATATTCCATAAGGAGCTCACACAACATTACTCTATCTCCAAGACCCCTGTCTAACTGGAAACATAAAGGGAGAGGTTAGAAGAGATGTTTTTGTTTCAGACAAAGGGTTATTAGGATATAAAATTCATTACCCATAAGTGGCCATTGAAACCGAGTCAATCCCTGCATTTAATAGGAAATTAGATAAACGCTCAACAAAGAATATTAACGAGCGCAGGGAAAGAGCTAGGAAGCGAGAGTAGAAAGCTCCGACCTGAAGGTCAAAGGAAACGGTTGGTCAAAGAGCCTCTTTCTCTGCTGAAATTTCTCCCATTCCAATTAAAGCATTCTCACTTTTCTGAGCAATTAGTCCACTTGTATCTAGATCACAGATTCATTGTTCTTTATATGTTTTGAAAGCAAAGTGGAACCTTCATTTTCTGCCATCATGAAGGGGAAACGCCCCCCACTCGACTCCCCATTCCAGCGGATTATGGAAGTTAACAGATAACGACAGCCCCCCAAATAGTGGCCTTACATGTGTTGTACATGGAGTGCCGAGGCACAGTTTGACAGGGGTCTTGGAGTAATGTGTGGAGAAGCTGGGATTGTTCTCCTTGGAGCAGGGAAGGTTAACGGAAGATTTAATAGAGGTGCTCAAAATTACGAGGGGTTTTGATAGAGTAAGTAAGGAGAAATTGTTTCCACTGGCAGGAGGGTCAGTAACCAAAGGACACAGATTGAAGTTAATTGGCAAAAGAATCAGAGGGGAAATGAGGAGAATTTTTTTTCTGCAGCGAGTTGTTATGATCTAAAATGCACTGCCTGAAAGGGTGGTGGAAGCAGATTCAATAATAACTTTCTAAAGGGAATTTGATATATACTTGAAAAGGAAAGATTTGCTGGGCTATGGGGGAGAGAGCAGGGGGAGTGGGACTAATTGAACAGAGCCAGCACAGACTGAATGGTCTCCTTCTGTGCTGTACGATTCTCCAGTCTCTCCACATAACTGAAGTCCCTCACCCCTGGTACCATTCTGGTAAATCTCCTCTGCACCTTCTCCAAGGCTTTGATGTCCTTTCTAAAGTGCGGTACCCTGAATTGGACACAATGCTCCAGCCGAGGCCGAACCAGTGGTTTATAAATCGGTGTTGAGTTTTTAAAAATCTATTCACATCTCTGTACTGCCTCGCTCATGCTGCAAAATCAGGGCGGAAATGAGAAAAAGGTTACCCAGTGGTTATCGACCCCAAGAAAAGACAACAACATTGAAAGAGGAGGGGCGCTAAGAGCTACTTCATGTGGTAGTGTAAAGCAGGTGATGGCAAATCAGCAGCCATTGTTACATGTCTCTGGATTGCCATTGGAAATGAAAATGGGGCGAGATGTGAAATGGGCTGTAGAATCGCAATCGCCCGCTTTACACTATCTCACAAAGTCAAACTTACCCCCAAGGTGGGCAGCGAGACGCTGTCTCTCATAAGGATCTGTCTGTTTAAAATTCTGTCAGATAATCAGACTGTCGGATAATTCACTGTAATCATGTACATTTTTTGAAAAGTCTGATGTGAGTAAACAAATCAATGAAGGAAAACTGATAGCAGTCAGGTTTCATTATTTCGCCACTGCAAGTTGCGAGAAAATTAAAACGTACAAGATCATTTAAATTTAAATTTACTGCACAATGTCCTTGAGATACGCAGTCCTGCATGGCAATGAAGAATTATATAATGCCTTTGTTTCACACATAAAACCAGTTTAGTATCAATAGCATCATTTATTTCATATATTTAAGGGTGTGGTAGCCCAAATGGTTATGGCAGTGGACTAGCAACTTAAAGGTCATGGGCTAAAAATTGAGTAGCGCCCCAATTGAGGCGCTAACTCCCCGCGCCGGAAATTGAGTGGTTGCGCCCCAAGAGGGAAGCAGGGCAATACTGGAAGCGCCCTGCATCCCTCTTGGGGCGCTGTGAGTCAATATTGCGGTGTTATGTGCCGCAGCTCCACACGCTGCGGCACATTGTGCCGCGGTATTGCAGGCCTTCCTCCCCTTCTTAAAGGGGAGGGGCCTTGTGCAGCGTGACCTGGGGCCCAGCTGGGCCCCCGGGGATCAGGAGTGCAGGCAAAAGAGCCCGGCACCCAAGAGAAGTGCCGGCTCTTCGAGCGCAGCCGGCACTCCGCAGGGGGGAGGGGGGGCGGTTCAGGAGGTCTGGGACGGGAGCGCAGGCAGGTGCTGGCAGGCGGCCAGCAACAAAAATGGCCGTCCCGCACCTTGCCTTTAAATTGCGCCTCCCTGGCCGCAGGTACCCCCCCCCTGACCCTGTCGGACATAGCGTCCGGCGGTAAATCAGGGGGCGCTCCCGAAGATCATGGCCGGGGCCTGAGCGGGGCGCTGTGCACACCAATGACATCATCGCCAGCAGCGCAGCGCCGCAGGGCACTACTGGTTAGCACCACCACTAATCTGCCGCTGAATTTTGCGGGAGGCGTGGGCAGTGCCGCGCCCGGGCGCTAGTTGGTTTGTGCCCCACTTAGCGCCCTCTTAAGGCGCTAATGGGTGGCGCTACCAACTGAATTTTTCTCCCCATGAATTCAATCTCCACCTATGGCAAGTTGTCAGATTGAACTTAATTGGTCTGGTAGTTTGTGGACTCCTCACCAGAAAAACAACTATGAAATCTTCTGGATTGTTGTGAAAACCCAAACTGGTCCAGTCGCATCCTTCAGATTTTCAACTTGCCACCCGGGCATAAACCTGGCATTGTGGATCGGCTGCCCATATACGGACACCAGCCCAAATTTCATCTCCGCAATGTTGCAAACGCAGCCGCATCTCGTTTTGTGACCAAGCACGAGAAACGTGGCCAGTCCTCCCACAGTCTTCCTCCTGTGGTAGGACAGGAGATAGTTGTAAACATTTGCATATGAAAAAGAAAGAAAGGAAGACAGGTATTTATATAGCGTCTTTCACGACCATCAGACATCCCAAAGCGCTTTACAATCAATTAAGTACTTTTTGAAGTGTAGTCACTGTTGTAATGTGGGAAACGCAGCAGCCTATTTGCGCACAGCAAGTTCCCACAAACAGCAATGTGATAATGACCAGATAATCGGTTTGGCGATGTTGATTGAGGGATAAATATTGGCCAGGACACCGGGGATAATTCCCCTGCTCTTCTTCGAAATAGTGCCATGGGGTCTTTTACGTCCGCCTGAGAGGGCAGACGGGGCCTCGGTTTAACATCTCATCCAAAAGACAGCACCTCCAACAGTGCAACATTCCCTCACTGTTGCACTGGACTGTCAGCCTAGATTTTTGTGTTCAAGTCTCTGGAGTGGGGCTTGAATCCACAACTTTCTGATTCAGACACGAAGGTGTTACCAGCTGAGCCATGGCTGTCACAGCTTTGCCACTTCTGCTTCCTCCAGTGGGCTGTAAACTGGGTGGAGTCACTGATGTCCACCTGCTGCAGCCTAGAAGGAAATCGCAGCTTAAATGTTAAGGCCCACGGTGACCTTGACAGCTGCAGGGACCTTGACAGCCATAGACAGAATTGTCCACGCCCTGGCTCAAGGCTGGAATCATTGCTGCAGCTGTTGAAATAACTCGGTGATTGCCTCCTTGGTGAATCCAAGGCGCCTCACACAAGGCTCCTCAGTGAAGTTAAGATAGGAGAAGTGGTCCCTGAAGAGCTGCTGCGGGACTGGTCTCCTGCACAGTGCCCTCCTCCTCCGTCTTCTTCCAGCTGCTCCTGCTCTCTCCTATTTTCTAGGCTGCTTCCCCACCTCCTCCTCCAATCCCAAAGGCAGCCCTCCCAGACCACCCATGACTGCAATAAAACTGTTTTCAAGGCAGACAAAAGCTGTCCAGCACCAGCACAAAGTTGTTAGTCGAAGTCAGAACTTAATTGTTGACCACAGAAAATAGGCAAAATGAAAAGGCCCAGAAGTTAAGCAGCAGCCTCAGAGGACAAACCAGCAACTAAGCTGTATGTAGTGGCTGAGCCCTTTCAAAAGCCCTCCTGCAAGGTCCTTGCTACCTGTTAGTGTCATGATCTGCTGGGCGAATTTCTCACGTGGTGAGTCAGGCAGACCAATTTCACAAAAGGGTCCTACAACCAGCCTAGAACCCTTATTTAAATATTATAATGAGCCTATTAAATTCTTCCGGCGAGAGCCCTGGACGCCTACGGAGCAGCCCGATCCAATATGGCGGGCAGTGCACTTCTGGCACGGAATGAGCTCACTCATGCGATCTGCCATAATTGGACCCATAGGTGTCAGTTTTATACCTGTAAAATGGACACAGCACTATCCAATTTCTAGGCCTCTGCGTGCATCGCCATGGGAGGAACATAGAAACACAGGAACAGGGGTAGGCCATTCAGCCTCTCGAGCCTGTTCCACCATTCAATTAGATCATGGCTGATCTGTACCTTAACTCCATCCACCCGACATGGTTCTGTCACCCTTGATAGGGTATTAAAGGTTACGGAACCAAGGCGGGTAGTGGAGTTAAGATACAGATTGACTAGTAAATTATTTTTTATTTTTTAGTAATTACAGTTTTTTCGGGCAGAGCGCTGAGATCTGGATTCCGACATTTCAATCCTTCCTGCATTGAAAACTGGCTCCAAAAAACTGCTTAAACGGCTGCGCCGCACAAAGATTCGAACCACATCATGTCACCATCTCTCCTTGCTTGAAACACGCTGAAGTATTATGCATTATGCAGCCCCCGAGTCCAAAATTAAAAATATTTGTTGATTGAGTGCAACTCCGTTCAATAAATATTAAAGAGGAATATGGCAGGAGAGATTGGGTAAATAGAATTAAGTGAAGTCTTCAAAAACTGCAGCTGCTGTTAATATGGAGTCAGCAATTCATCCTCTTGTTCTCTTAAAGCCTGCCAATCTGGTATCATCGGATACAAGACATTATGATGGCTTGACAGCTGGAAGAAGTTATTACAATATGCCGAATACATTTACGCTTGAAAGCCTAATTTACGGCTTTAACTATTGTAATATTTCAATAAAGATTATCGATGTTGCCACACTCTGGCTGTATTTCAAAGCTATTAAAAGTGAACTCAGAAAATTCTAATTAACATATGCCATCCCTTTGAATGAAATAAAACATTTCTTGAGAATAATGCAAAACAATGGTTATGAAGAATTCATCGCTTGAATAAAACAATCAGGCACTTGTAGAAATTTTCCCCTCACCACACTCAAACAAAAACTTTTGTGACTTTAGACACAACATCAGCAACAACACTTACTTTTATACAGTGCCTTTAACGTATTATCAGACAAAATTTGACACTGAGCCATGTGAAATGGTAGATATTCGGACAAGTGACCAAAAGCTTGGTCAAAGAGGTAGATTTTAAGGAGCGTCTGAAAGGAGGAGAGAGAGGTAGAGAGGCAGAGAGGTTTAGGGAGGGAATTCCAGAGCTTAGGGCCCAGGCAGTTGAAGACTGCAAGGAAAATCGGGGATGCGCAGAGATCTCGCAGGGCTGTAGGGGCTGGAGAAGATTACAGAGATAGGGAGGGGCGAGACCATGGAGGGGTCTGAAAACAAGGAAGGGAATTTTAAATTTGAGATGTTGCTGGACCGAGAGCCAATGTAGATCAGCGAGCATATGGTTGATGGGTGAATGGGACTCGGTGCGAAGTAGGTCACGGGCAGCAAAGTTTTGGATGAGCGCCGGTTTATGGACGGATGGTTTAAATCAATGACTTAAGTGCTCAGCTAAAGCAGTAGAGTTATGCATCTCAGATGATGCTGTTCGTAACTGAAGACAGTAGTTTGCAGGAAGGAGGAACGACGGCACCTAACGCAGGGAGCGTATAGAGCATTTAATGGGACAATGCTCTCAGATATGCTGGGGGCAGCAAGACAGGAGGGCACGAATTCAGAGCCGTAGAGAGGACATTTAGGACAGGCGGGAGGAAGTAGGTCTTTACACAGAGGACAACTAGCAGCTGGACGGAGTTACCAGGAATGGGTGGTTGAGGCTCAGGACATCGGATGCTTTACTGCGGAGACAGTGGGATTGGTATCTGGGAAGGGTGAGAGCAAATGGCCTACTTCATCTGGACTTATCTTGTGTGATCTTATAACTGAACATTAAACAAACAATACTCGTGATTATTGTAGAACAGTTAGTAGTAAAGAAAGAATTAACTGACATTTATATAGCGCCATTCATGACCCGAGCACGTTCCCAAAGCACTTCACAGCCACTGAAGTATTTTTTGAAGTGCAGTCATTGTTGTCATGTCTGGAATTGCAGAAGCCCACTTGCCCTCAGCAAGGTCCCCCAAACAGCAATGAGGTAAATGAATAGTACTTAAACAGAGGCTTACATTCAATAGGGAGAAATGTCTCACAAGCTGGCCATTTGGTCAGGAATGGTGGATGGTATGCATAGAGGAATGGGACTGTAAGGGATGGGATGAGGTTAGGGAAATGAAGCTAGGCTGGTGTGAGTTGTCAATTGATATTCCATAAATTATAGATAATTGGTTGTGCTTCTTGACTACACCTCTCCTATGCGAAGTGAAGAGAACCGGGTTGAAATCATATTGTGAGCTATTAGTAATGAAATTAATGGGCGAAAATCTTTGTTCAAAAAGTCAACAAAGGAATTTACTATGAATGTTAAATGTTAATTCATTGCACAGCAACCAATTATATTTTATTGCCATAATGAGTGAGAAAGGAAAAGATTTTACCGAGAGATCAGAGTCAACAAAATAGGGAACTGGAGAAAAGAAGCTTGAAATGTAGTGAAAAAATGAACAAGGAATGAAAATGATAGATTATGCATTCCAGATCATAACTACACAGCGAGTTGTTGTGATCTGGAATGCGCTGCCTGAAAGGGTGGTGGAAACAGATTCAACAGTAACTTTCAAAAGGGAATTAGATAAATACTTAAATAAGAGGAATTTGCAGGGCTATGAGGAAAGAGCGGGGAATGGGACTAATTGAATAGCGTTTTCAAAGAGCCGGCACAGGCACGATGGGCCAAATGGCCTTCTATTTATGTGCTGTATCATTCTATGATTAAGGTAGCAGGAAATAACTGGCTAGCTGGATAAGCCTTCCTCACTTGTGCTTGTGATTAATAAATACCAGCTACCACATCGCACTGACATTTGAATTCCATCCATAACAAAAGCAAGAAGACAAATAAATGTCAAATTTAATTAAATATCAACAATGGGAATATCCCAACAAAAAACTGTAGCGACTCCAATTTTCACAGCATTAAAGAGCAGCAATGATCAAAGTACTTCCACAAGAAAAGGATATTACAAAGGAACACCAGACACTGAAAAGATCACAGCCAAGACTATGATCAGTTTGATGTCACTTGGTTCAAGCTATAAAAAATCACACCTAACCATAGGAAGGGGCAGTGGGAAGGGGGAAGGGGAGGAGGGGAAAGAGGGGAAATGGAAAAGGAGAAGAGGGGAAGAGGAAGAGAGATGGGGAAGAGGGGGAAAGGAGAAGAGCTATGGGGAGGAGGGGAAAAGGAGAAGAGGGGAAAAGGGGAAGAGGGGAAAAGGGGAAGGGGGAAAAGGGGAAGGGGGGAAAAGGAGAAGAGGGGAAGGGGAAGAGGGGAAAAGGAGAAGAGGAGAAGAGGGGAAAAGGGGAAACGGGGAAGAGGGGAAAAGGAGAAGAGGGGAAAAGGAGAAGAGGGGAAGAGGGGAAAAGGAGAAGAGGGGAAAAGGGGAAGAGGGGAAAAGGGGAAGAGGGGAAGGGGAAGAGGGGAAGTGGAAGAGGGGAAAAGGAGAAGAGGGGAAAAGGGGAAGAGGGGAAGAGGGGAAGGGGAAGAGGGGAAAAGGAGAAGAGGGGAAGGGGAAGAGGGGAAGAGGGGAAAGGAGAAGAGGGGAAGGGGAAGAGGGGAAGGGGAAGAGGGGAAAAGGAGAAGGGGAAAAGGAGAAGAGGGGAAAAGGGGAAGAGGGGAAGAGGGGAAGAGGGGAAGGGGAAGAGGGGAAGTGGAAGAGGGGAAGGGGAAGAGGGGAAGGGGAAGAGGGGAAAAGGAGAAGAGGGGAAAAGGGGAAGAGGGGAAAAGGGGAAGAGGGGAAAAGGGGAAGAGGGGAAGGGGAAGAGGGGAAAAGGAGAAGAGGAGAAGAGGGGCAAAGGAGAAGAGGGGAAAAGGAGAAGAGGGGAAAAGGAGAAGAGGGGAAAAGGGGAAGAGGGGAAAAGGGGAAGAGGGGAAGGAGAAGAGGGGAAAAGGGGAAAAGGAGAAGAGGGGAAAAGGAGAAGAGGGGCAAAGGAGAAGAGGGGAAAAGGAGAAGAGGGGAAGGAGAAGAGGGGAAGGAGAAGAGGGGAAAAGGGGAAAAGGAGAAGAGGGGAAGAGGGGAAAAGGAGAAGAGGGGAAAAGGGGAAGAGGGGAAAAGGGGAAGAGGGGAAGGGGAAGAGGGGAAGTGGAAGAGGGGAAAAGGAGAAGAGGGGAAAAGGGGAAGAGGGGAAGAGGGGAAGGGGAAGAGGGGAAAAGGAGAAGAGGGGAAGGGGAAGAGGGGAAGAGGGGAAAGGAGAAGAGGGGAAGGGGAAGAGGGGAAGGGGAAGAGGGGAAAAGGAGAAGGGGAAAAGGAGAAGAGGGGAAAAGGGGAAGAGGGGAAGAGGGGAAGAGGGGAAGGGGAAGAGGGGAAGTGGAAGAGGGGAAGGGGAAGAGGGGAAAAGGAGAAGAGGGGAAAAGGGGAAGAGGGGAAAAGGGGAAGAGGGGAAAAGGGGAAGAGGGGAAGGGGAAGAGGGGAAAAGGAGAAGAGGAGAAGAGGGGCAAAGGAGAAGAGGGGAAAAGGAGAAGAGGGGAAGGAGAAGAGGGGAAAAGGGGAAGAGGGGAAAAGGAGAAGAGGGGAAAAGGGGAAGGGGAAAGGGAAGAGGGGAAGGGGAAGAGGAGAAGAGGGGAAAAGGGGAAGAGGGGAAAGAGGAACGAAGGGAAAAAGGGGGAAGAGGGGAAGGGGAAGTGGGGAAGGGGAAGATGGGAAGTGGGAAGATGAAGGGGAAGGGAGAATGGGAAGAGGGGGAAGGGGTGAGGGGGGGACATTTTTATTTTCTACTGGGGTTTGATAGGGAGGCCTTGGTATTATGCAACTCGAATGCTGCTCGGAATTTAAAGGCAATACATCAATTTACTGACTACATACGATGATTATACTGGATCATTAAAAGGAAGAGTTTATTTTAACGGTATGGTAACATAGTGGTTATGGCATTGGACTAGTAACAGAGGTCATGGGCTCAAATTCCACCACAGCAAGTTGAAATTGAATTCAATAAATTTGGTACATTGTGGCCTATCGCCAGGAAAGTGTCCATGAAAGCTCGGATAAAGACAGAATTGGGTAATGATAGGGTTGGGAGGGACAGGATCGGGGAACAGGATTGGGGGACAAGATCAAGAAGGACAGGATCGGGAAGGACAGGATCAGATGAGGATATGATCGAGAAGAACAGGATCAGATGAAGATAGAATTGAGAAGAACAGGATCAGATGAGGATAGAATCGGGACAGGACAGGATTGGGAAGGACAGGATCAGGAAGGACAGGATTAGGAAGGGCAGGATCAGGAAGGACAGGATTGGGACAGGACTGGATTGGGAAAGGACTGGATCGGGAAGAACAGGATTGGGACAGGACAGGATCAGGAAGGACAGGATTGAGACAGGACAGGATAGAGTAAGCGTCAATGTGAAGGGATATTACTAGTCCTAGCCCCTTTAGGTCTACCCTGGATCAGGCGTATTTCTCAGACGTTCACTTTCAACTAAAGTTTGAGGTAGCTGAATCCTAAAGGCGCTTAGTTGGGTCTAAAGGTCCGGACTATCTCTCCCTAAAGGAAAGGAACAACCCAAGAATGTTACCATCCTCCAGTTAGCACTTTTAATAAATTTAGCTAGACTGTAACATTCCGGATATTATGAGGGTCCAGAAAACTCCCTCAGAATTCTGTAACTCATCACCAAAGAGTGTACAGAGATTGAGTTCGCGAGTTTTTGATACAGAAGTCTTATGGGAGACAATTCTAAAAATATATAATTTATTAAGGAGCCGACATGCAATTTACAGTTGGTGAGTCAACCACAATATTAACAGTTCCAAAAAGAGAAAACTTACAATCTCATTATCAGAGAATCTTGTTTTTAAATCTTAACTTCACCACAGTATTACAGTTCTTAGTGTTCTACATGATATCCACCAAAATCAAATACCTTTGATCCCCGAGGTACAAAGAGTGGTAGACTACAGAGCCACCTCTGAAGCCGAGAATCGCTTTGCCCGATTAAAGCGAGTCTACTATCCCATTTGAGAGTTCAATATTTATACCCTTTTCCAGTGGTATTTCCTTTAAGGTTTTCTGCTGATGCAAGCTAGTTATCTCTAGTCGTTTTTCTGCAGACTTCTGCAATTCTTACCCAGCTCAGCCAGACTCGTGTCTCATCTCTAGGTGTTCTAAGTACAACATATAAAAAACGGTGTGACAGCAGGTGTTCCTTACTTTATGTCATCTTTACGAGGGCTGATGTTCCTTATCTTATGTGCCTCTTTACAAAGTGTAAATTAGAACACCTTATCCATGGTGAACCATTGTTTTTGTTCCCAAAGGTCAGCCTGTCAGAGCCCTTCACCTTCTGTTTCAATAAGGTTATTTATTCAGGGTCAACAACTACCTTATCTCAATAGGCAGAATGCTTTCATAGCTATTTCATAGTTAATTTTCTAAATTTCCAAACTCAGTTTGTCATGTTTTAATAAGCCCAGAATTCTTTCATAAGATAGTATATTTTTCTGAATAGATTATATGGCTTATTCCTTCACAAATGTTCCCCCTAATTTCTTTTTGAGTGCTCAGCCCCTTTAAGGGGCTGCACGGCACATTCACAATTTAACATTGCAAAAGCCGGTCCTGGGCTGCGCGGGACCGGCAGGGAGCTGTGCGGCCGTGTAGAGGGAAAGTTGGTAAGAATGTCATCCGGTATAGGTAGAATTGGGTAAAATTCCGACACTCAGCGTGTTGTTGGGATCTGGAGCACAGCCAAGACTATGATCAATTTATATTACTTGATCTGGTAGATCTGGAACGCTCTCCCTGAAAAGGTGGTGGAAGCTGATTCCATAAATAATTTTAAAAGGAAGTTGGACAGGTACATGGGGATGAGGAACTTACAGGGTTACGGGCAAAAAGCTGGGTGTGGGACAAAGCTCGACTGCTCTTTCAGAGAAATGGCATGACGGACTGAATGGTCTCTGCCTGTACTGTAAGTTTCTATGATTCTATGAGGATAGGTTCATGTAAGGACAGGATTGGGTCAGGATAGAATTAGGTAAGGGTAGGGTGGGCCTTACCTGCGATGTCCCAGGAGTTGTAGGCCTAGAAATTTGGTTGGTAGCGCCAGCGATTAGCGCCTAAAGAGCCCGAGAATTGGGGCGTTACCCAATTTTCGGGCGGGCGCAGTGAATATAGCGCCACCTCCCATATTGAGTATCCTTTTAGCGCCAGCGCTAACTCTTTGCACGCGCCCGCGGGCGCAGGCAGATCATGACGTCATTTCAGTGTGCAACGCCTTTTTGGCGCCCCGGACCGGATATTCGGTGGCGCCCGCAACCTTTCCGCCTGGCGCTATTAGTGACAGTTGGATGGAGCGTTCCCAGGCCTTTCTCGGACTCGGGGAGCGCTATTTAAAGGGGACAGCACTAGTATAAAAGCTGCAGCCATTTGGGCTGTCCATTCTGATCGTTGCTGGAGAGAGTTGCTCTGGTCTTTAACTCTGGTTTATAGTTTATAAGGTCTCTCTGGTGTGGTGGGGACTGTTGGTAAAACTATTTAACTGTAGTGTAATTAGTGGGATTGATTGATTTAATTTAAACTCAATTAATTAAAGGGTAAATCATGGCAGGACAGCCCGACCCCGTGATCTGCTCCTCCTGTGATATGTGGGAACTCAGGGACACTTCCTGTGTCCCTGACAACTACGTGTGCAGGAAGTGCACCCAGCTGCAGCTACTGACAGACCGCATTGCGGCACTGGAGCTGCGATTGGATGCATACTGGAGCATTCACGATGCTCGGGACATCGAGAATAGCACGTTTAGGGAGTTGGACACACCACAGGTAGAGGTTGGACAGGAAGAAAGGGAACAGGTGACCAACAGGCAGAGTACTAGGTGCAGGCAGGTAGTGCAGGGGTCCCCTGTTGCCATCCCCCTCTCCAACAGATACACCACTTTGAGTACTGTTGGGAGGAATGGCTTATCAAAGGAAGGCAGCAGCCAACTTCCTGGCACCAGGGGTGGCTCTGGCACAGAATGGGAGGAAAAAGAGTGGTAGAGCTATAGTAATAGGGGATTCTATTGTAAGGGGAATAGATAGGCATTTCAGCGGCCACAAACGAGACTCCAGGATGGTGTGTTGCCTCCCTGGTGCAAGGGTCAAGGATGTCTCCGAGCGGCTGCAGAACATCTTGGAAGGGGAGGGTGAACAGCCAGTTGTCGTGGTGCATATAGGCACCAACGATGTAGGTAAAAAGCGGGATGAGGTCCTAAAAGCGGAATATAGGGAGTTAGGAGGTAAATTAAAAAACAGGACCTCAAAGGTAGCAATCTCAGGATTGCTACCAGTGCCACGTGCTAGTCAGAGTAGAAATAGAAGGATACTTCAGATGAATATGTGACTAGAGGAATGGTGCCAGGGGGAGGGATTCAAGTTCCTGGGACATTGGAACCGGTTCTGGGGGAGGTGGGACCAGTTCAAACCAGACGGTTTGCACCTGGGCAGGGCTGGAACCGATGTCCTAGGGGTTTTGTTTGCTAGTGCTGTGGGGGAGGGTTTAAACTAAAATGGAAGGGGGTTGGGAACCTGAGCAGGGAGACAGAGGAAAGGGAAACAAGGATAAAAGCAAAGATAGGAAGGAGAAAAACAAAAGTAGCAGTCAGAGAAATCAATGGTTTAAATCAAACGTGGCCACAGTAAATAATAATTCTAATAGGTCTAAGAGCGTTAAAAAAACAAGCCTGAAGGCTTTGTGTCTTAATGCGAGGAGCATTTGTAATAAGGTGGATGAATTGGCTGCGCAAATAGAGGTAAACGAATATGATTTGGTTGGGATTACGGAAACGTGGCTCAAGGATGGCCAAGACTGGGAACTCAACCTCCAGGGGTATTCGATATTCAGGAAAGATAGGCAAAAAGGAAAGGGAGGTGGGGTAGCATTACTGGTTAAAGAAGGGATTAACACAATTGTAATGAAGGATATTAGCTCTGATGATGTGGAATCTGTATGGGTAGAATTGAGAAATACTAAGGGGAAAAAAACATTAGTGGGAGTGGTATATAGACCTCCAAACAGTAAGGCGGAGGTTGGGGATGGCATTAAAAGGGAAATTAAAGAAGTGTGCAATAAGGGCACAGCAGTCATCATGGGTGACTTTAATCTACATATAGATTGGGCTAACCAAATTGGTAACAATACTGTGGAGGAGGAATTCCTGGAGTGTTTACGGGATGGTTTCCTGGACCAATATGTCGAGGAACCAACCAGAGATCAGGCCATCTTAGACTGGGTATTATGTAACGAGAAAGGATTAATTAGCAATCTTGTTGTACGAGGCCCCTTGGGTCGGAGTGATAATAATATGATCGAATTCTTCATTAAGATGGAGAATGAAGTAGTTGACTCAGAGACTAGGGTCCTCAATTTAAATAAAGGAAACTACGATGGTCTGAGGAGCGAGTTGGGTAGGATTGATTGGGGAATGGCACTCAAAGGGGTGACGGTGGATAGGCAATGGCAAACATTCAAAGACCGAATGGATGAACTACAGGAGTTGTTCATCCCAGTTTGGCACAAAAATAAAACAAAAAAGTGACTCAACCATGGGTAACAAGGGAAATTAGGGATAGCATAAGATCCAAGGAGAGGACATACAAATTGGCCAGAAAAAGCAATAATCCTGAGGATTGGGAGCAGTTCAGGATTCAACAAAGGAGGACAAAGGGATTAATTAAGAAAGAGAAAATAGAATATGAGAGTAAGCTTGCAGGGAACGTAAAAACTGACTGTAAAAGCTTTTATAGATATGTGAAGAGAAAAAGATTGGTGAAGTCAAGCGTAGGTCCCTTGCAGTCAGAATCGGGGGAATTTATAATGGGGAACAAAGAAATGGCAGACCAACTAAATACATATTTTGGTTCTGTCTTCACAAAGGAGAACACAAATAACCTCCCAGAAATATCGGGGAACATAGGGTCTGATGAAAGGGTGGAACTGAAAGAAATCAGTATTTGTAGGGAAATGGTGTTAGGAAAATTGATGGGACTGAAGGCCGATAAATCCCCAGGGCCTGATAATCTACATCCTAGGGTACTTAAGGAAGTGGCCCTAGAAATAGTAGATGCATTGCTGGTCATCTTCCAGAACTCGATAGACTCTGGAACAGTACCCATGGATTGGAAGGTAGCTAATGTTACCCCACTATTCAAAAAAGGTGGCAGAGAAAAAGCGGGGACTTATAGACTGGTAAGCCTGACATCGGTAGTGGGGAAAATGCTAGAGTCCATTATAAAAGATGTAATAGCAGAGCACTTGGAAAGCAGTGACAGGATCGGACAAAGTCAACATGGATTTACAAAAGGTAAATCATGCTTGACTAATCTACTGGAATTTTTTGAGGATGTAACTGGTAAAATAGATAAGGGAGAACCAGTGGCTGTGGTGTATTTGGACTTTCAGAAGGCTTTCGATAAAGTCCCGCATAAGAGATTAGCGTGCAAAATTAAGGCACATGGGATTGGGGGCAAGGTATTGACTTGGATAGAGAACTGGTTGGCGGAGAGAAAGCAAAGAGTTGGAATAAACGGGTCGTTTTCTGAGTGGCAGGCAGTGACTAGTGGGGCACCGCAAGGATCGGTCCTAGGACCCCAGCTGTTCACAATATATATTAATGATCTGGACGAGGGAATTGGATGTAATATCTCCAAATTTGCAGACGACACAAAGCTGGGTGGGAGGGTATGCTGCGAGGAGGATGTCATGAAACTCCAGTATAATTTGGACAGGTTAGGTGATTGGGCAGAAACATGGCAAATGCACTATAATGTGGATAAATGTGAGGTTATCCACTTTGGTGGCAAAAACAGGAAGGCAGATTATTATTTGAATGGCAATAGATTGGGAGAAGGGGAAGTGCAAAGAGACCTGGGTGTCCTTGTGCACCAGTCGCTGAAGGTAAGCACGCAGGTGCAGCAGGCGGTTAAGAAGGCAAATGGTATGTTGGCCTTCGTAGCAAGAGGGTTCGAGTACAGGAACAAGGATGTCTTGCTACAGTTGTACAGGGCCTTGGTGAGACCGCACCTTGAGTATTGTGTGCAGTTTTGGTCGCCTTATCTGAGGAAGGACGTTCTTGCCATGGAAGGAGTGCAGCGAAGATTCACCAGGCTGATACCTGGGATGGCAGGAATGACGTATGAGGAGAGATTGTGTCGATTGGGCTTATACTCACTGGAGTTTAGAAGATTGAGAGGGGATCTCATCGAAACCTATAAAATTCTGTCAGGCCTGGACAGACTAGATGCTGGAAGGACGTTCCCGATGGTCGGGGAGTCCAGAACCAGGGGTCATAGTCTAAGGATAAGGGGTAGGACATTTAGGACTGAAATGAGGAGGAATTTCTTCACCCAGAGAGTGGTGAACCTGTGGAATTCTCTGCCACAGAGGGCGGTGGAGGCCAGTTCATTAAATATATTCAAGAAAGAGTTGGATATATTTCTTAAGGCTAAAGGGATCAAGGGATATGGGGAGAAAGCAGGGACAGGGTACTGAATTTGAATGATCAGCCATGATCGCATTGAATGGCGGAGCAGGCTCGAAGGGCCGAATGGCCTACTCCTGCTCCTATCTTCTATGTTTCTATGTTTCTTTGTTTCTGTTGGACAGTACTTTTCTCCTTGAGCCTTCGGAGGCACTGGCACTGGCAGCCTGAGTGCCCGGCTCCCGAGCTGGTGATGCAGCATCTGAAAGCAGGGAGGTGGAAGAGTGGCTTTAGCAAAAGGACAGCTTGGTAGCAAGGGATGCCAGATTGCGGCAAGGCTATGACATGGGTCCACAGTAAGAAAGCATGCTGGCAGGGGGAACAAGTGGAAGGAGACAGTTGTAAAAGGTGAGAACCTTACCATCGCTGTCGACAATGGGGTCGGCAGCTGCAGTGGTTACAGGACCACTCAGACGTCCTCCAAGAATCTGGTGGACTCTCTCCTCGAGATCCGTGAGAGTGACCACTTGTGGAGGTCCTCCACCAGTGCGAAGCTGGTCTTTGCCAATCCTCGCCAGCTTGGACTGCAGGGGAAAGGAGGGGAAGTTATGTTACCTGATGCCCTGAGTGATCATCTCATGCCCCCCATGGTGCAAGAGCCCTTACATGATGCCTTGAGTCAAATGTGCATGTGTGTGCCCAGAAAGGGCCATGGGTGCTTGCTGGCAGATGGCCAATGGGACACAGGCACACCCTGTAGCCATAAAGTCAGGTGCAAATGAAGGGATGCAGAAGTTTGCAGAAACAACACCCACCCTCACGACCCGAGTGAGGTTGTTGAATTTCTTTCTGCATTGGTCAGGGCTCCTGGTCACCATGCTGCTGGAGCTGACCCTCTGGCATACATCCCTCCAAGCTCGTCGGTAGTCCTTATGATTCGGCCTCCTGCCATTGTTTGGGTAGAGAACATCTCGCCGGCGCTCCACTGCGGCCACCAATTGCTCCAGAGCCTCATTGGTGAAGCGCTCTGCTCTCTGTCTCACCTTCTCCATCTGGTCCAAGTTTTTAGCGCCAGAGAAGGGCCTGCGCCGATTCTGAGGCCTGCAAGGCGCAGAGTGTGGATGCTGAAGCTGACTGACCCACCCCTTTAAGAGCTGGCCGGTGCCTGGAAGTCTCGTGGTCATCGGTAATTGAGAGCACCTGCGCTGCGCCCGTCCGCTCCGATATTGGGTTGCGCCGGAAGTTTAGCGCCTTAGGAGTCCCTTGTAACGCCTGAATTCGCGCCTCAATCACGCTTAGGGGCGATGCAACCCAATATCGTGCCAGGTGGCGATAACTTGCGTCTGGCTATAAACTTTGCGCTGTGCCAATTCTAACGCCCCAAGCGGGGCTATACCCAATTTCTAGGCCATAATGTCCTACTGGTTCTCCTTATCCAAATTCACACATGAAGAATGGTATTCAGGGTGTGGCACCAGAGGTCGCCTGTGTCCATGGAACTGTACCCAGGCAAGGAGGGATGGCCACCAGAAGAGAATTGTAAAAAATAAAATAGGAAGGATACCATGGCAGCATTGGACAGAAACTGGTTAGCTGCAACACATGCTTCTGGGAAAGGTGGGACTTGTACAAGTCAGACGGTTTACACCTGAACCAGAGGGGAACCAATATCCTTGCGGGGAGGTTTGCTAGCACTGCTGGGGTGGGTTTAAACTAATTCGGTAGGGGGATGGGATACAGAGTGGAGCTATAGTAGGGGGTGATGTACAGCCAAATACGGAGGAAAAAACAAGTCAGCAGGGAAGGCAGAGCAAATATGTGAAGGCAAAAGGGAATATGGCAGGGCTGGAAGGCATTTATTTTAATGCAAGGAGTCTTGCAAATAAGGTGGATGAACTGAAGTTGTTGTTGAACACATGGGAGTACGATATTGTTGCTATCACGGAGACATGGTTGAGGGAGGGTCAGGACTGGCAACTCAATATTCCGGGGTATAGAATCTTCAGGCGAGACAGAGGGGGGTGTAATAGGGGAGGGGGTGTTGCAATATTAATTAAGGAGTCAATTACTGCTGTAAGGAGGGATGATATATTAGCGGGTTCCTCTAATGAGGCCATATGGGTAGAACTTAAAAACAAAAAGGGGGCAAGCACTTTGCTGGGAGTGTACTATAGGCCCCCAAACAGTCAGGGGGAGATAGAGGAACAGATATGTAGGCAAATCTCAGAAAAGTGTGAAAATAATAGGGTAATAATAGTGGGGGATTTCAACTTCCCCAATATAAATTGGGATAGTCAGAGTGTGAAAGGCTTAGAGGGTGCAAAATTCTTAAAGTGCATCCAGGAGAGCTTTTTGAGCCAACATGTAGAAAGTCCTACAAGAGAGGGGGCGGTACTGGACCTAATTCTAGGGAATGTAGCCGGGCAGGTGGTGGAAGTGTCTGTAGGAGAGCATTTTGGCGATAGTGACCATAATTCGGTGAGATTTAAGGTGGTCATGGAAAAAGACAAAGACGGCCTGGAAATAAGGGTTCTAAATTGGGGGAAGGCCGATTTTAATAAGATAAGGCAGGATCTGGCCAAAGTGGACTGGGAGCAGCTACTAATAGGAAAATCCACATCAAAACAGTGGGAGGCTTTCAGAAGGGAAATAGAGAGAGTACAACACCAACATGTTCCTGTAAAGGTCAAGGGTGGGACCAACAAGCAAAGGGAACCTTGGATGACAAGGGATATACAAAAATGCATTAGGAAAAAAAGGGGGGCTTTTGGCAGTTACAAAAGACAAAAGATGGAGGAAGCCCTAGATGAGTATAAAAGGTGCAGGGGCATAATTAAAAAGGAAATTAGGAGGGCGAGGAGGGGCCATGAAATAACACTGGCGAGCAAAATAAAGGAAAATCCTAAGATGTTTTATAAGTATATTAAGGGCAAGAGGATAACCAGGGAAAGGGTAGGGCCCATTAGGGACCAAAGTGGCAAGCTGTGTGTAGAGCCAGATGAAGTAGGTGGGGTTTCAAATGAATTTTTTGCCTCTGTGTTCACTATGGAGAAAGACGATGTAGACATAGAAGTTGGGCAAGGGGACTGTGACATGCTTGAACATATTAGCATTGAGAGGGAGGAGGTACTAGCGGTTTTAGCAGGCCAAAAAGTGGATAAATCCCCAGGCCCGGACGAGATGTATCCCAGGCTGTTGTGTGAGGCAAAGGAGGAGATTGCAGGGGCTCTGACACAAATTTTCAGAACCTCTCTGGCCACAGGGGATGTACCAGAGGACTGGAGAACAGCTAACGTAGTACCATTATTCAAGAAGGGTAGCAGGGATAAACCAGGGAATTACAGGCCAGTGAGCCTAACATCTGTGGTAGGGAAATTATTGGAAAAAATTCTGAGGGACAAAATTAGTCTCCACTTGGAGAGGCAAGGATTAATCGGGGATAGTCAGCATGGCTTTGTCAAGGGTGAATCATGTCTGACCAATCTGATTGAATTTTTCGAGGGGGTGACTAGGTGTGTGGATGAGGGAAATGCTGTGGGTGTGGTTTACATGGACTTCAGTAAAGCTTTTGACAAAGTCCCGCATAGGAGACTGGTCAAGAAGGTAAGAGCCCATGGGATCCAGGGGGCCTTGGCGCGTTGGATCCTAAACTGGCTGAGTGGCAGGAGGCAGAGGGTGATGGTCGAAGGTTGCTTTTGTGACTGGAAGCCTGTGTCCAGTGGGGTACCTCAGGGATCGGTGCTGGGTCCCTTGCTGTTTGTGATCTACATTAATGATTTGGATGAGAATGTAAAAGGTATGATCAGTAAGTTCGCGGATGACACGAAAATTGGTGGGGTGGTAAATTGCGAGGAGGAAAGTTTCAGGCTACAGGACGATATAAACGGGTTGGTCAGATGGGCGGAAAAGTAGCAAATGGAATTTAACCCTGAAAAGTGCGAGGTGATGCATTTTGGACGGACAAATAAGGCAAGGGAATACACAATGAGTGGTAGGACCCTAGGGAGTACAGAGGGTCAGAGGGACCTTGGTGTACATGTACATAGGTCCCTGAAGGCAGCGGAACAGGTAGATAAGGTGGTTAAAAAGGCATATGGGATACTTGCCTTCATTAGCAGAGGCATAGAATATAAGAGCAGGGAGGTTATGATGGAGCTGTACAAAACGCTGGTGAGGCCACAGCTGGAGTACTGTGTGCAGTTCTGGTCGCCTCACTATAGGAAGGATGTGATTGCTTTGGAGAGGGTGCAGAGAAGATTCACCAGGATGTTACCTGGGATGGAGCGCCTCAGCTATGAAGAAAGACTAAACAGGCTGGGGTTGTTTTCCTTGGAGCAAAGGAGGCTGAGGGGGGACCTGATTGAGGTGTACAAAATGATGAGTGGCATAGATAGGGTAGATAAAGAGGAACTTTTCCCCTTAGTAGGGGGGTCAATAACAAGGGGGCATAGATTCAGGGTAAGGGGCAGGAGATTTAGAGGGGATTTGAGGAGGAACTTTTTCACCCAGAGGGTGGTTGGAAGCTGGAACTCACTGCCTAAAAGGGTGGTAGAGGCAGGAACCCTCACAACATTCAAGAAGCATTTGGATGGGCACTTGAAATGCCATTGCATACAAGGCTATGGACCAAATGCTGGAAAATGGGAGTAGACTGGACAGGGATTGATGGACGGCGCAGACACGATGGGCCGAAGGGCCTCTTTCTGCGCTGTAAAACTCTATGGCCTAGAAATTGGGTTTTGGCTTAGCCAGGGCTTTAGCGCCGGAAGTTAGTGCCGGCGCTAAGTCCCCCTGCGCGCGCCAAAAATTCAGTAGCGCCGCGCCCAAACGGCTGCCGGCGCTACTGAAGGGTCGTAGCGCCTGGAAAAGGGCGCTAACTGCCGTTTAGCGCCGCAATTCCGGCGCTGCGGCGCCCGCTGCGGTGCGGCAGGTTCGGGAAGTGCAGGCCTCCTCCTTCCCTTAAGGAGGAGCTGGCTGCACCCGGCCGCGGCCCGCGAAAATCTTTTTAAAAATGAGCCCGGCACCTCGGACAAGTGCCGGGCATGCTTCTGTTCCGGGGGTGGTGGGGGGGAAGTCCGGGGAGGGAGCTGCGGCCAGGCGGCCGGCGGGAAAACGGCCGGCCGCCGCGGGGCCTTTAATGCGCCGGCGCAAAGTCATGTAAGACTCTGTTGCCAGAGTCTTAGTTGCGGCTGCCACGGGCGAGGCGGCCGCAACTGAATTTCGGCGCTGGGGCCCGTCGGCATGGCAACCGGGACGCTGCGCACACCGATGACGTCATCGGTGCCGGCGCAGCGCTACCGGTGCAACGCCGCTTTAGGGCCCCAGGGAATTTTTGAACTGGCCATAACTCTGGCGCTAGTCCCTCTAGCGCCTCAAAAGCGGCGCTAAGGCAACTCAATTTCTAGGCCTATGACTCTAATTCTATGACATGCTGGACCAATGTACCTTGCTAGCTACTTCAATCAGAAATAATTACAAAATAAAGCCAAGTTATAGCAGATGAAAGGCTGTTAACCGAACCCAACTGAATGAACAGATAAAAATTTATCACATGAAAACGGAGTCATTAGCATATTAATGTATGAGAAGACGTTGGTGTTGAGCTGCTCCAGAATTAGTTGCCATGTACTCTACTTGGGGGTGGGGGGGGAACGACTATTAGGTTCTTAATTACATTCTGAGGATAAAACCTGACAGTCGACTCCAACATAAAACAGCTGTAGCTGTACTTGGATAAAGGGAGTCACTTACTTGGTAGGAAAACATTGAACATGATCTAGGAGGATTAATTGCGTATGCTTTTTTGGCACAGATTGTTAAAAAAATATTTGAGCTGATTAATGACCATGACAAAAGTGGAGTGCTCCGTAGCCAGGGCATCTCCTGCAGTCGTTTCTCCTCCTCTCGCTGCATGGTCACCTCCTGCTATGCCTTAGGCATCCATCCTTCCTTCGAGGATAGGTTTGGCGACTTTTGTTTTAAATGGATGACCTGCTGCCTCCAACAGCCCCCCGCCCCTGCCCCCGCCACCCCACGCTTCCGCCATTGGTCGCCCGGCACGTCCATCCTCGTGGCGCACCGCCTTCCCACGGTCAATTGGAAAACAAAAAGACTCTCCGTTTATCCGACTGGATGATTCTTGACTGTCAGTCAAACAGCTTGTTTTTCCCATCTCCAATATTTTTATAATAACTAACAAACAGAAGTTTTCAAATAAAATGAAAAAAAACACACAATTTTTTTCAATGTCCCTTTCTCCTGGATTGCTCGTAGCATTGTCGTGGAGATTAATCTTCAATTCCTGGATAGTCCAAGCCAATCCCGGAGAGCTGGCAATCCACACGCGAGGATGAGGTCTACTTCATGCTCAGCGTTGCTATTCCTCGACCACATCTTGAGTATTGTGTGCAGTTTTGGTCGCCTTATCTGAGGAAGGATGTTCTTGCCATGGAAGGAGTTCAGCGAAGATTCACCAGACTGATACCTGGGATGGCAGGAATGACGTATGAGGAGAGATTGGGACGATTAGGCTTATACTCGCTGGAGTTTAGAAGAATGAGAGGGGATCTTATTGAAACTTATAAAATTCTGACAGGACTGGACAGACTAGAAGCAGGAAGGATGTTCCTGATGGCCGGGGAGTCCAGAACCAGGGGTCACAGTCTAAGGATAAGGGGAAGGCCATTTAGGACAGAAATGAGGTGGAATTTCTTCACCCAGAGAGTGGTGAACCTGTGGAATTCTCTACCACAGAAGGCAGTAGAGGCCAATTCATTAAATATATTCAAGAAGGAGTTAGATATATTTCTTAAGGCTAAAGGGATCAAGGGATATGGGGAGAAAGCAGGGACTGGGTACTGAATTTGGATGATCAGCCATGATCTCATTAAATGGCGGAGCAGGCTCGAGGGGCTGAATGGCCTACTCCTGCTCCTATCTTCTATGTTTCTATGTTACTCCTGATGCCAGGACTGTTCGTGTGGTGTCTGATAGCCTGTCCAATGTCAAGCCGTGGTGGGGGGGGGATGAGCCTGAATTTCTGGCAGCAAAACATCGGCAAGACTGATGGTCATCCTCTCTGGTTCTCACCAGAAACTCTGCATCCTAGCTTCCGATTCCATCTCCCACCCTGGCAGTTTAGTCACTCTAAACCTCGCAGTACACAATCTCAGTGTACCATTCAACTCTGAACTGCGCTTCAATTCTCACATCCAGTCAATCTACTGAGACCACAGCCTTGGTTTTCTGATCGTGATGCCGACAGCCGAACTGCCGCCAAGGCCCTCATACGTGCCTTCATTACCTCCGTGTTCAATTTCTCCAGTGTTCTCCCTACCAGCCTCTCGACTACATCATACACCAACCTCAACTCATACAGAATGACATCATATCCTATACCAAGTCCCACTCACCTGGCACCTCATCCCCCAGCCTTTAGGGGTAGAACTAACATCGAGCTTCTCCCGCTTCCTTTCGTAACTGTCCTTGTACACGAATCACTGAAAGTTAACATGCAGGTACTTTTCTGCCCTCACAGCGGGTTCCTATGCAGAGCTAGACAGGTAGCTAACAACTTGATATCTTCCCATAAAAATCACAAGGCTTGACTTTTCTTGTAAAGCTTTACTGAAAGATTCTTATTGTAAAACTGAAATACAACACAGAAATGGAAGCACACATTAGTATACAAGCGCATAACTGATATGCATACACAAATTTAGGTACGCCAGAGCAACACAGTACATTTGGCATGTAAATTACCAAACACGTGGAAACACAGCTTACTGTGAATATACATTTAGCAAACTGGAAGGCATTCTCTTTAAATTAGCCCTGTACATAGTGCATCAAAATACAGCTACTAGTTAACCAGCTAGACAGAGAGCGAGCACTTCACGACTAGCTGTGTAAGTTTGCTTACAGAGAAAAGTTACAAACTAAACATTTTCTGCAACATACAGTGTACACTAATCAACTATAACATTCTCAAGTACTTACAGACAAATAATATCCAAGACTCAGGCATGGGAACAATACAACTTCCCAGAGCATGTGCTGCTGTAGGTCTGTAGTTTACTTTACTGCACTTACTGTGCTTTACAGCACTTTACTGCACTTTTACTGCAGTTGCTAGGTACCAAATAGCCACTAGGTGGCAGCACACAATGGGAATCGACCCAACTTACTCAAACCCCTGAATTAACTGGAAAACTAACATAAATTGCTACCGAGAGACAGCACACCGTACTGTAGTGTATGTAACCTGTACCACCTTAAGAGGATACCTTAAGGTGATGGACTACTTTTTGATGGCTCCTGTACATTGTAGTACCAGTGGTGACCACACCGGTATATAAACCCTGTGGAGCAAAGTGTATTCCAGTTCAGCCCTGACCCTCAATTACTAAAGACCTGTTTAATTATTTCTGTAGTCTGTGTCCAGTTATTCAGCATAACTACACTTGGAAACACAGACTCAACAGGTACAGCAAGCAATTAGGAAAGCAAATGCTATGTTGGCCTTTATTACAAAAGGATTTGAGTATTAGAGTAAAGACATCTTACTGCAATTATATGGGGCCCTGGTGAGACCACACCTGGAGTATTATGTACAGTTTTGGCCTCCTTAACTAAGGAATGACATACTTGCCATAGAGGGAGTGCAACGAAGGTTCACCAGACTGATTCCTGGGATGGGGGGATTGTCCTATGAGAACAGATTGAGTAGACTAGACCTATGATATCATTGAAACATACAACATTCTTACAGGGCTTGACAGGGTAGATGTAGGGAGGATGTTTCCCCTGGCTGGGGTCACAGTCTCAGAATAAGGGCCATTTAGGACTGAGACGAGGAGAAATTTCTTCACTCAGAGGCTGGTGAATCTTTGGAATTCTCTACCCCAGAGGGCTGTGGAGGCTCAGTCGTTGAGTATATTCAAGACAGAGATCGATAGATTTTTGGATATTAAGGGAATCAAGGGATATGGCGATAGTGCAGGAAAGTGGAGTTGAGGCAGAAGATCAGCTATGATCTTATTGAATGGCGGAGCAGGCTCGAGGGGCCGAATGGCCTACTCCTGCTCCTATTTCTTAAGTTCTGTGGCGGAAGATTGGCAAAAACCCCTGTAAAAGGTTTTCTGCCGGTCTATCGGCAAAGTTATGGTGGGAAATTTGGAGAAGCTTCGCGGATGTTTTATCTCTTCCTCCAAACCCTTTCGTTAATACTAGTGGCCCACTCCAACCTACCCGCGTAAGCTCCTCCAGCCTTTCATCGCACCTTGCAATTCAATTCAATTCAATTCAATTCAAATTCAATTTCAATTCAAATCACTTTATTGGCATGACAAGGTATATCTTATGTTGCCAAAGCATCGAAAAACATTCATGGTTGAACACAAAAATACAGATCTATCCATACAGTGTATAAACAGATATATCCTTGAGTGTATAAATATACATTCATATAATTTGTATATACTCTTTTCTTATATTTAGTGGTTGTCCCTCTGTTTATGGCAAGCTGTAACATAGTGTGCCGCTAAGGTTACACAATTTCTCTCTTCCCCTAGTAGGTATGGGAGTTTTTTGTCGTCATTCAAATTTCTGAATTCCGGACATATTTTTGTGAATTTTGGGTAGAAATTCTCCCTTATGCCCTGATATTTTCTACAAGCTGTGAGGAAGTGCATCTCTGTCTCCACCACTCCCTGACTGCAGTGAGACCATATCCTGTCCTCTCTTGGTAGCCGGGTCTGCCTGTGTCTACCTTTTTCGATCGCCAGGCTATGTTCACTAAGTCTGTACATTGTCAAGGTTTTTCTCAGTTTGCTATCCTTTACCATGGTCAGGTAATCAGCCATGTTGTATTGTCTGTTTAGGGCCAAGTAGCAATTGAGTTTGTTTTGGGTTTTTGTTGTTTCTGCCCAATATGACAGATATTTTTCCTTTTGCTTATTGACGATTGTGTTGGGTCGTTGCACTCTCTGCTCTACCAAGCCTGGACCACTGCTCCTCCCTCCCTTCCACCATTAATGACAGTTCCTTCATCCCTCAAAGCCCTGCACACCTCTCTCCCCTCCTTCACAAAACCCCACATCCTCGACCCATGTTTCAGTCACCCAACTTCAGCTTGCCGTCCAGTTTTCCCTCTCTCTTGCGAAACACCTGGTTAAAGGTGCTGTATAAGTATATAAGCTGTTGCTGATGTTCTAGTCAGCCAAAGCAAGAAAGCAAGGGGGAGATGAAAATTGCTTCTACAGGAGAAATGCCTGTTAGAAGCTTTATTTTAGACGGTGGCAGAAATTCTATGGAGTGCTCAGTAAATAAGCACCTTCACTGCTCCTTCTCCCACCAGTTGAAGAATATCCTAAAGCACACTGCAATTACCACAGTGGAACACAGTGCTATTTACTGCACTAAAACCTCATAATATCTGACACCCACACTGAAAATGAATTACTAACACAGCCGAGATTTATCAGCTGGGTTGAAGATTTGCCTGGGCTAATCTTGCTGCCTTTTTTGATGGTGTTATTTTTTTTAGTGGTCATGTTGAAAATGATGTCCCTGACCCACCTGCAATAATAAAAAAAAACTGCCGAACTACCACAGGAAGGTCAATAATTTAAATCGCAGAGTGACTGAGGTTTAAGCTTTGTCATAACTGAGTAATGAGGATTGCAGCTGAATCCCAGCATCTTGTACCAGTTCCTCATTTCAGTGCTGGCTGTTTAATGAAAGACTTTTGTTTTATATAATGCATTTCTTTTCATTTTTTTTTTCAAAATACAATCATATTCTTGTGATACCATTTTGTAATGTGAAAAAAGCAAGTTCTCTCCTAAATTAGTTCTTATAAGATGTCAATTTTTTTGCTTGCAAACACAATTTCCTGGGTTTTTATTTTTGGACTGGCTGCCGCAGTGTGGCAGAGATTCAGTTTTGAAACATTTCATTTTGTTTTTCATTATAAGGGACATCATGGAACTCCTTATACCTTCTCCGACATGTCTACTTGACGCAGTTAGAATGTTCTGTCACAAAGCAATGGTGAAATAAAGACCATAAATTCTTTTAAAAAGGAATTAGCTCCATTTTTGGGGGGAAAAGAAGAATATTAAAGGGAGCAACCAGTGGGCTCACATAAAAGAACACCAGCACAAATGGCTGAGTTGTATTTGTTAGGTCCGTGTATCTTAATGTTGTGTCCTTCAATAATCAGACAACAAACTGCAGGGAACGATTCAACAGGTGTTCACTGAATGAGGGTTACTCTAGAACTAACTGTACAGATCACTACTCAGGGTTTATATACAGGTGTGGTCACTGCCGGTACTACAGTATACAGGAGCTGTAAAAAGTAGATCTCCCCTTAAAGGTACATACATTACAATTACTCCCCTTTTAGATTAACAGTACCATAACACTCATTTAACAATTAAATATCAAACTAATTACAATTAACACTTTTAACATGCAACATTAGCTGAAAATAGTCTATTTATAAATTCAGTCTTTGGGGAGGCTTCCTGATCCTTTCTGGATAGCGCCTTTCCCGAATGTCTCGCTCTTGGTGCGGAGGCGATTCTGGCCCCCTGTCGTCGGTTGGTTCATCAGCTTCCGATGCTACTGTTTCTGGGGTAGATGCTACCTGTACGTCAGGTTCATCACCAGGTACGTATGGGCGAGGCATGGGGTTGACTTGTTCCTGTGACTCTCGGATCTGGTCAGCATGGCATCTCACGATGCTCTCCCCAACGTCCACTGTGTACATTAGTAGGCCCTGCCGTGTGCATATCGTTCCTGGCTGCCATTTTTCTGTTCGGTAGTCGCGGGCCAAGACTGGTTGCCCTGCATTGAAGCTCCTTGTTGGCTTCTCATGGATGTGCTGGAATTGCTTGCTCTCAACATCTCTTCGTACGTTTGGTCTGAGCAAATCCAGGCGAGATCTTAACCTTCAGTTAAAGAACATCATGGCTGGGGCCTGGTTGGTGACTGCATGTGTTTCATTCCGGTAGGCGAACAGGAAATTATCCACCTTGTGCTGCAGCGGAATGTTGTCATTGTACATAGCCTTTATTGCCTTCTTAAAGGTTTGTACGAACCTCTCAGCCAATCCATTTGTGGCTGGATGATGCGGGGCGGATGTGTAATGCCTTACCCCATTCCTTTTCATAAATCTTCGAAACTCTTCGGACACAAACTGTGGTCCGTTATCAGAGCAAATCTGCTCTGGCAAGCCGTTCCTGGCAAAAATGGTCCGTAGGACTGCAATAGTTTTCTCCGTGGTGGTGGAGGACATTTTGATCATCTCAGGCCATTTTGAGTGCGCATCCACGGCTATTAAAAACATTGAGTCCATGAATGGACCAGCAAAATCAATATGCACCCATTGCCATGGAGATGAGGGCCACTCCCATGGGTGTAGAGGGGCATGTGGTGGTGCATTTTGGACCTTCTGGCATCCTGAGCAGCTCTTTGTCAGGTCCTTGATTTGCTGATCGATCCCCGGCCACCACACATAAGCCCTAGCAAGGCTTTTCATTTTCACCCCTCCCAGATGACCTTCGTGAAGCTCATTGAGCACTCTCTCCCTTAACTTGGGTGGAATTACCACTCGGGATCCACACATCAAGGTCCCCTGGCATACTGACAGCTGTTCTCTTCTGGATGAGAATGCTGGCAACAGTGAGTCGCCATGTGCTGGCCATCCCTTCACCATCAAATCATATACCTGAGATAGTGTCGGGTCATTTCGGGTCTCCTTCTCTATACCAGCGTCAGTTACTGGCAAGCATTCAATTATAGTCGAATGAAATATTTCGACAGGATCCACTGCTGGTGCTTCCTCCGCAGTAGGCAGTGGCAGGTGTGATAGCCCATCAGCATTTCCATGCTGTCTCGTGCCCTTATACTCGATTTCATATTGGTTCGCCCCTAGAAAAAGGGACCATCTTTGTAGCCGTTGTGCAGTCATCACCGGAACGCCCTTCTTTGGATTAAAGATGAAGACAAGTGGTTGGTGGTCAGTCAGCAAGGTGAACTTCTGCCCGTGCAGATAGTGATTGAACTTTTTCACTCCCCACACTAGGCTGAGGGCCTCCCTGTCAATCTGGGCGTAGTTACGATCGGCTGAGGTTAGTGATCGTGACGCAAAGGCTATTGGCCTCTCTGAGCCGTCTGAGAATTTGTGCGACAGCACCGCTCCAATGCCGTAGGGTGACGCATCACATGCCAACCGAATTGGTAATGCCGGGTTGTAATGGGCCAATACCTCTTTCGATGTGATTAGTGTTTTGCTCTTCTGGAAAGCTCATCTACATTCATCACTCCACTTCCATGGCACCCCAGTTTGCAGTAGGGTGTTCAGTGGGTGTAGTATTGTAGACAAATTTGGCAAGAACTTATGGTAGTAGTTTACCAGCCCAAGGAACAACCTCAGTTGTGACACATTTTCCGGTGCTGGAGCCTTGACTACTGCCTCAATCTTCTCTGGGGACTTATGTAACCCCTCTTTATCGATAACGTGGCCACAATACGAGATCTGTTTTCTAAAAAACTCGCATTTGGGGCGGTTAACTCGGAGCCCATATTCCTGCAATCTAGTGAGCACCTGCTCCAGGTTGGCGAGGTGATCACTGTCATTTTCGCCCGTGACCAGGATGTCGTCCAAATAACACTGGGTCCCTGGGATCCCTTGCAGGACTTGTTCCATTGCCCTCTGCCAAATAGCCGGAGCTGATGCTACCCCGAATACCAGCTGGTTGTATTGGTAGAGACCTTTATGGGTGTTGATTTTGAGGTATTTTTTTGATGCTTCTTCTACCTCCATTTGCAGATACGCCTGGGCCAGATCAATCTTAGTGAAGCGTTTCCCTCCAGATAGTGAGGTGAAAATATCTTCAATCCACGGAAGTGGATATTGTACGGTGTGAAGGATCGGGTTCACTGTTACCTTAACGTCCCCACAGATGCGAACCTTCCTTGGTTCCCCAGGCGTGCTGCTCAACAACTTTTTCATCACAGGGACGATGGGCCCACTCGCTCCAGTCTACCATGGCCAGTACACCTGAACGTTCCAGACTCTCCAGCTCTGCTTCGACGGCTGGGCGGATTGCATAAGGTACCGGTCTGGCCTTAAAAAATTTTGTGCTTCCGTTTTCTTCAATTTTAATCATCGCTGTCATGCCTTTTAGTGTTCCGAGTCCTTGCTGGATCACTTCTTTCGCGTCAGTTAGGATCTTTGACAGTCGCCCAGGTGTGACGTCGTCATCCTTTTTGTCAGCCACAGTCAGTGCCTGTATGGAATGCCAATCTAGCTGTATCTTTCGGATCCATTCACGTCCTAGTAGTGGTGGTCCTCCATCTGGCAATACATATAGGTCCATTTTTGGTGTTTCCTTGCCGTTATATATAACGTTCACCCTTATTTTTCCTTTGGGTAGACTTTTTGCCCCGTGTACGTCTTCAAGACAATCTTTGTATCTCTCAAGGGTATATGTGAGAATAGCCGCTTGTAGTCCCTTCGGTTTATGACTGTTAGGGCTGATCCTGTGTCCAATTCCATTTTCACTTGGACTCCTGCTATCTTGAGTGTGACCCAGATAGTTTGGTGATCCTCCATTTTGATCACATTATGTAGTTTCAGACAACCCAGCTCCTTGCTTCCGGAGCCTGTATCACTCTTCTGTTCGTCTGAACTACTCTCCGTCACCTTATGTACCTTCTTGTACTTCTCCTGTGGAGATTTCTTGCTGCTGGTTTTCTATCCCGACCTGCAGACTCTTGCTATGTGTCCTACTTTTCCACACTGTCTGCACACTTTGTCCTTGAACCAGCAATCATTATGGTCGTGTGTTGTTCTGCCGCAGCAATAGCACTTCACTGTTCCGTATGACATTTCATTTGTGCCATATTCTTGCAGTCTCCATTGTATCTCTGCAGCACCCCGTGCTGCTGCTTCGTGTGATACTGCCATGCTGAAAGCCTTGTCCAGCGTAAGATCCTTTTATGATAGAAGCCGTTTCTGGGTTCCTTCACTTTGAAGCCCACACACGAACTTGTCCCTTAAAGTATCTGCTAGTCCCGTTGCAAACTGGCAGTGTTTCGATAGCTTGCGCAGTTCCGTTAAATACTCAGCATTACTTTCATCTTTATGCTGGTTCCTTTTGTGAAACTTAAATCTTTCTGCTATCAGCAGTGGTGTGGGGTTTAAGTGGTCCTGTAGGATTGACACTATGTTTTCAAAATCCTTTTCTACTGGCTTCTCTGGGGCTACCACGTTTCGTAGTAAGCCATACGTTTTTGCACCCATTGAACTCAACAATACCAGCGCTTTCTTGTCATCTGGCACTTCATTCGCCTTGCAGTATACTTCTATGCATTCGACATATGTCGTCCAATCTTCGACTTCATTGTCGAACGCTGTGATACTGCCACTCTTCGGCATTTTTGGGTGTGGTTAGACTGGCTAAAAATGGTGTCTCCCACTCTTTCCTTTCTTCCCCGCTGCAGCTTAAAATAATAATAATAATAATAATAATAATAATCAACTTTATTGTCATTGTTAGTGCACAAGTGCAGTACAACGAAATGTAGGCTTGCGGCTCCCGAGAGTGTACATTTTGATTAAGACATTTAACATTAGCATTCATTTGGCTTGTAATACATAAACATAAACATAATAAAGTGCATTGGCAGATGTGCAGGCTTTAGAGTTTATTTGTAGAGTTCAGTAGGATGACAGCCCTGGGAAAGAAGCTGTTCCTAAATCTGGTCGTTCGGGTGCGAATGCATCTGTAGCGTCTCCCAGATGGCAGGGGGGCGAACAAACTGTGGCTGGGGTGGGTAGGGTCTTTGATGATGGTCAGTGACCTCCGTAAACAGCGTTTCTGGTAGATGTTCTCTATGGTCGGTAGCCGGGTCTCCCGCGCTTTCCTTTCTTCCCCGCTGCGGCTTAAAATGGCATCTCCCGCGCTGCTGCCAACGCCGCTCTCAGCGGTCCTCGTGGCAAATGGCGACGCCCTGTGGGTTTCGTGCACTGCTCCTGCACTGCTGCCAACGCCGCTCTCTGCGGTTCTCGTGGCAATGGCAGCGCCTCGCCTTTTCCTGCGCACCTCTCTCCCCCGTTGATGCTGCTCGGCCCTTGAACACCGGCTGCGCTCTGCTCTCTCTCGTCTCCTCCCCCGTTGACGCCGCTCGGTCCTGAACACCGGCTGCGCCCTGTGCGCTCTGCCCTCTCTCTCTCCCCCGTCGATGCTGCTCGGCCTTTTTCTGTGCCGCTCGGTCGGGCTCTAGCCCGTCGCTGTCCGGGAAGGGCCTGCGCAGTACCTGTTGCCAGCCCGTTTCGCTGGACCACCGTGACTGGAAAGCCAAGCCTGGCTCTCGACAGCCTCCCCTGCGATGCTCAAATCTCCGCTGGATGACTGGGCGGTTGCCCGTGGTCGACGCCCGTGCTTCTGGACTCGACCTTCTTCCACTGTTCTCCAGGAGCGAATCCCTGGGAGGTGATGCAGAGTTGCAGGTAGGTTCGAATCTACCTCGTCGCCAATGTTAGATCCGTGTATCTTAATGTTGTGTCCTTCAATAATCAGACAACAAACTGCAGGGAACAATTCAACAGGTGTTTACTGAATGAGGGTTACTCTAGAACTAACTGTACAGATCACTACTCAGGGTTTATATACAGGTGTGTTCACTGCCGGTACTACAGTATACAGGAGCTGTAAAAAGTAGTTCTCCCCTTAAAGGTACATACATTACAGTTTTTTAATGTTTTCTTTATTCATTCTCGGGATGTGAGCGTCATTGGCAAGGCTGGCATTTATTGTCCGTGCCCAGTTGCCCTGAGAAGGTGGAGGTGAGCCGCCTTCTCCTTGAACCACTGGTAGCGGTTTTGATACAATTGAATGACTTGTTAGGTCACTTCAGAGGGCGGTTGAGAGTCAACCAGGTTGGTGTGGGGACTGGAGTCACATGTAGGCCAGACTGGGTAATGACGGCAAGTTTCCTTCCCTAAAGGACAGTAGTGGACCAGTTGGGTTTTTACGGCAATCCAACAGTTTCAAGGTCACTTTTATTGATACCAGCTTTTTATTTCCAGGTTTTTTTTTAAACTGAATTCAAATTCTCACGCTTTGAACTTACGTTCTCAGGGTTATTAGTCCAGGCCTCTGGAATACTAATCCAGTAAAATAACCATTGCACTAATATACCCTTTGGAGTACTGCAACATTTTACTGTTCTATTAAAATTATTTTCTTTCAGCCAGTCTGTGCTTCATTGGCACTTGAACTGGCTATCATACTATAGTCTGTAATGGGCAACACCATCAAATCAAATATCACTTGGCACTCATTTGCAGCAAATATTTGTAATATCAATTAAAATCACAATACGCAATGTCAGTAAGAGCAATGATCATCTACAGATTATTAAAAATCTTTCGTAGGGTGTGCACTTCCTGCCACAAGTTTTACTTCCTGTTGTTACAATCTTTGGTCACGCTTTCCTGTCAACATTTCCCATTGTAAATGGCAACGTCAACATTTCCCATTCAATTGTGCTATGTCAAAACGTGATGGTGTAGCTGTAGGCCGGGGCCACTAGGTGGCTCTGTAGAGCAAGTCTTTCTCCCAACTCTGTCATCATCATGACTACGCGACAGCGGTATTTAAAGGGGCAGGTGTCGGGCGGCCATTTTGTTTCTGGCCGCCTGCCAGCACTTGCCCGCTTCCCCTCTTTCATTCAGGGTGCCGGCCACAATCGCTCAGCCCGGCACTCCTCTTGAGTGCCGCGCTATTTTCCTGGCACCCCGCTCCCCTGTGGTCTTGCAGGGCCTGGGTGCGTGCAACGCTAGGCCTTTAATCAGGGGAGGGAGGCCTGCAAAATTGCGGCGCTACATGCCGACACACGTGGCGCTGCTGCACATAGCGCCGCGATATTCAGTGGTAGCGCCCCAGGAAGGAGAGGGAGTGCTTCCAGTAGCGTCCCACCTCCTGCTTGGGGCACTACCACTGAATTTATGGCGCAGGGGTGCTAACTTTTTCCGGGCGCTAAAAGTAGCGCCCCGGCGAAGTTAGCGCCCCATAAGGGGCGCCACCATATTTTTCCCCCCTTGTATTCATCAACTGATAAGAACATAAGAACATAAGAAATAGGAGCAGGAGTAGGCCAATCGGCCCCTCGAGCCTGCTCCGCCATTCAATAAGATCATGGCTGATCTGATCCTAACCGCCAATCCACTATCACAGAACCATCTCCTGAATCTAACAGAATTAGACACACGAAATAGGAGCAGGATCAGGCTACACGGCCCCTGGGCCCGCTCCGCTACCCACAGGGCCATGACCGATCCAAACCTAGACCCATGTCCAAATTCCTGCCCGCTCCCCGTAACCCTTAATTCCCTTTACTTCTAGGAAACTGTCTATTTCTGTTTTAAATTTATGGAATGATGTAGCTTCTACAGCTTTTTGGGGCAGCATATTCCATGGACCTACCACCCTCTGAGTGAAGTAGTTCCTCCTCATCTCAGTTTTGAAAGAGCAGCCCCTTATTCTAAGACTATGCCCCTAGTTCTAGTTTCACCCATCATCGGGAACATCCTCCCCGCATCCACCCAATCCAACCCCTTCACAATCTTATATGTTTCAATAAGATCGCCTCTCATTCTTCTGAACTCCAATGAGTAGAGTCCCAATCTACTCAACCTCTCCTCATATGTCCATCCCCTCATCCCCGGGATGTGGGCAATGCCAGAAGTAATTGACTCGTGGGTTAACTGACACCACTGCGGTATGTTTACAAAACTCTGTTGCCAGCACAGAAGCTTCATAGATGCAAGTAGGAGTCAGAACTAAGAGCGTGACACTGCAGCCCGAACTCCCCAACCCGTGCTCAATGCCAGTGAGAGTCTGCATCACCAATTGGACCATGTAAGATTACCCCTCATAACTTGACCTGATTCCAGGAATGCAGGGCTGGGAGACCTGAGCAGGGAGGCCACCACCTCCCTGGCACCATGAGCTAGATATCAAGTGGAGCAAAGCCTCAAAGCAGCATCCAGCCAGGCCTGAAAAGTGGTCCGCCGCCCACGGAACACCTACTGAGAACAAGGAGTAGTTGTGGCGAATAGGTGCATTTAAGGGTAAGCACATGAGGGAGAAAGGAATGGAAGGATATGCTGATAGGGCGAGATAAAGTAAGGTGGGAGGAGGCTCGTGTGGAGCATAAACACCGGCACGGACCAGTTGGGCCAATTGGCCTGTTTCTGTGCTGTAGACTATTCTATGTAAAGCAGAAAACATTTAAGATTCATCACCAGGGTGAGTGGAGTTCTGCACATGTGCGTAAATACTAACGAGGGGCAAATTCCTGAGTTTAGGCAGAGGACGGGCAGTCTCGTCCGCTGGCAGTGCCGATAGGAAACTCAGTCAAGATCTGTGCTTTATTCTCTGACCATTTTAAACCAACGGTCAGAAAACCATGTGTGGCACGAGGGTGACATCCCGATATCTGCTTCTGGCGGGCAAGGCTGTCCATCAGAAGCAAGAGGCCTGCATCTGTTGGCCTCAGCCCAAAGGTGTGCCATAAAATCGCTATTAAATGAAGGAACGTATTAAGAGCCTACTGATTTGACCAAGTTTACAGCCAATATTGACGCGAATCTCTCCAGTGGTAACCACTGCACCGTAGAGCCTCATAAAATGTTGACTTAAAACATCGGCCTAGAAATTGGATCGCGTCCAAATGAGGCTGGTGGCAGGACCACGGCAAATCCAGTCCGCTGGTCTCGCCTGGACAGTACTAGAGAGCTGCGGGCACCGGGCGCGGACTCAGGGACAGCTCGCTGGTCACGGGAGGACGGGGAGAGGGGGGGCAGCAAGTTTGGCCAGCTGAGACACTGTCCGAGGGGAGCAGGGGAGCCTGTGGTGGGGAGGGGAGCGCTCCTGTCTTTCGGGTGACAAGTTAAACCCCATCCGCCCTCTCAGGGGTAGTCGTAAAATTACCCATGGCACTACTTCGAAGAAGAGCTCACCCGGTGTCCTGGGCCAATAGTTATCCCTCAACCAACATCACTAAAACAGATGATCTGATCATTTATCTCAGTGCTGTTTGTGGAACCTGTGCTTTGTGCAAATTGACTGTCAAAAGTACTTCATTGGTTGTAAAGCGCTTTGGGACGTCCTGAGGTTGGGAAAGGCGCTATAGAATTGCAAGTCTTTCTTTCTTTTCCTGCTCCTCCTGGGTCTACAATAAGGTATGTATAAATTGTGAAATTTACCTACTGGTTGGCAGCCTCCAGCGGTCCCTTTAAGGACCACTGGTATGGCAGCTGAGCGCCTGAAAAACTGATTGCAGCATAACATGGTGCATGCTGTGGTCAGTCCCGCGAACGAATTTCAGAAAGGGGCCTGAAACTGGCTATTGGCCCATTGCATATGCAAATTGGGTGTCTAATGCCAGTTTCAGGCCTTAGCGCCCACTGAGCAACCTGATCCAATAGGACATTCCTGCACGGAATGAGTGCGCGCACGCACTGCTCACTATAGTGGACCTTTAGGCCCCTTGTTTTACGCCTGTTAAATGGGCACAGCGCGATCAAATTCGTAAGCCATTATTTCTATAAATATTCGGTTTCACATTCCACCCGTGGTTCAGCACTTCTTGTATGACATTTTTGCTTCATCTGCTACTTGATTGAAGAGATCGCAAAGTCTCTGAAGAATGGTCTCAGTCGGGAATTTTTTGTGGGCTTTTTGGGATTTTTCTGAGGGTATTTTCCCTGGTATGGGATCGCCCTGTGCAGATACTTGAAAAACTGGTTTGTTAAAACTCCAGAGAACGCATGGCAGTTGGCTGTGACAAAAGGACTATCAGTCATCCAGTATGTATGGGTTTGCCCGACAGTCCTGGAAAAAGGAAGGGGGCCATTGAACTTGATTAGAAAAACCACTCTAATATGCAAAAGGACTTCTCACCTCCATCTCAGAAGAGAAGCAGAACAAAGTTTCTTTTCTTTCCAGTTTTGAAGAAGGGTCCAACCCGAAACGTCAACTCAAATTTCTCTCCACGGATGTTGCCTGACCTGCTGAGTTTTTCCAGCATTTTCTGTTGTTATTTCGGATTTCCAACATTTCATTTTCTCTTGTAATTGTTCCACTCCTTTCCCCCCCCCCTTTCCTTTTGTTTCTCTCTCACACCTGGCAGCTATCTTTTGCCCTGCCAGTACACTTTACACCTAATCCCAGCCTATCACTATCTCGTCTAGCTTCTAATCTCTTTTACTTCTTTCGTTTCTTTTATTCTTTTGTCCGATCGCAGCCCTGCCTCCGATCTAGTTTCTTTTCTTTCCAGTTTTGAAGAAGGGTCCAACCCGAAACGTCAACTCAAATTTCTCTCCACGGATGTTGCCTGACCTGCTGAGTTTTTCCAGCATTTTCTGTTGTTATAATGGACCCACTAGCTTCACCCAGCCAAAGGGGAGCCAGTTTTTTCCAACACAAAGACATGTCCCAGACTTAGGGCCATTAATCCAATCACGGAATACGCATGGGTCCAAGGATGACTCATCACTGATTAAGCACCGGAGTGCTCAGAAGCAAATGGATTTTAAAGATTGGTGGGAAAAGGGGCAGGCAGACTACTATAACGATATAGGCCTAGAAATTCAGTGGCACGTGCCAGCCTCGCCAGGGCGCTAAAAATAGCGCCCCGGAAGTAGTTGCGGCCGCCCACCGGAAATTGACTTTGTGCACCCCAGAGGGAAGCGTGGTGCTACTGGAGGCGCCCCGCATCCCTCTTGGGGCGCTGCAACTCAATATCGCAGTGGAACGTGCCACAGCGCCACACGCTGCGGCACGGTGCACTGCGGTACTGCAGGCCTTCCTCCCCTTCTTAAAGGGGAGGGGCCTGCTGCAGCGTTATTAAAGATCGCGAGTGCCGGCAAAAGAGCCCGGAGCGAGGAGAAGTGCCGGGCTCCTGGAACACAGCCGGCACTCCGCGGGGGGGGGGGGCGGGGGGGCTCAGGAGGCCGGGGACGGCGGTGCGGTGAGGTGCTGGCAGGCGGCCAGCAAAAAAAATGGCCACCCCGCACCTCAGCGCCTCTACCACCGCAGGTAGGCCCCCCTGCACCGGTCACAAATAGCGACCGGCGTTAAAGCAGGGGGCGCAACTAAATTTCATGATCGGGGCGGTAGCGGGGCGCTGTGCACACCGATGACATCATCAGTAGCGGCGCAGCGCTAACGGCTAGCGCCGCCATTAGCGTACCGCTAAATTTAGCGGGATGCGTGGCCAGTGGCATCCAACCCACTAAGTGCCCTCTTAAGGCGCCAACGGGTGGCGGAGCCCACTGAATTTCTAGGCCATACTCTTTTCCACCATTCTCTCTCTCTCTCGCTCCCTGCTCCTACAAGATCGAACTAACAAGAAGTACCAGAGAAGCTAATGAGCAGAGCGATCGAAACCAACCACGTGTGGGGTAAGCACAGTCTCTCAGAAGTGAAGTTTTTGGGCTATTCCGAGGGGGGAGCTTCGTTTGGTTCAGCCAGGCGAAGGGGCTTACGCGACTGGGTAATTCGTTGGTAGGGGTGGAATTAGAGTCCACCATAGCAACAAGGGAATTACTGCTTGTTATAGTCCCCAGTTTTGTACTGTATGTATGTTGATTGCAATCTGGATTTTATTCTCCACAGGGATTGTGATTTTGTTTAGTAGTGCATGTTTTGTTTGTTTTAGGCAGTCCCTCGGAACCGAGGATGACTTGCTTCCACATTAAAAATGAGTTCGCAGGTGACTGACTAGTCCAATGCGGGACCTACAGTCTCTGTCACAGGTGGGGCAGACGGTGGTTGAAGGGGTGGGTGGGTGGGGTGCTTGGGGTGACGTGCGCTCATTCCAGGTCCCGAACTTCATTTTAAAGGGTGGAAGATGCCTGTGCGTGAATTCTTTTAACGTGGGGTGGCCGTTGCACACCAGCTACCACACGGGCTTGACAGAGCAAGGTCTTGGTCCAATGGCAAGGGGATCCAAGATGATTGGAGACCAGGCTCTGTTACAACGGCCTAGCACATACACACAAACATATTCCTACTATCCTCCTCCCTCCTTCCCGCAGGTCCTGTTTGCTTGGGTTTCGTGGGATGGATTGTGGCCCTCCCGACCTTGCTGTTGGCCCGTGCCGCACCTTCCCTGGGCCCCGACCCCGCTGTTGGTTCACGCTGCGCCACTCCTGCGCCTTGACCTCGCTGCTGGGCTCGTCCTCGTTCCTGGGTCCTGGCCTCGGACATGAATGATGTCTCTCACAGGATCAAATTAGCACTGATATTCTCGCTTTGGGTGCTAAGTTTAAGTGAAGAGCCAGTGCTCACTGAGAACAAAGAACAGGCATGGTCGGGGGATGGGCAGTTGGCTCAGGTAACTTTAACCTGGCAGCTTGAACTTGCAGTTAGGGATAAAATGAACCCACTATTAGAGCCAGGGGAGCTTAAACAGCAGAAGAGAGGAGACTGGGGGGAAAGAGAGCAAAGGATGGCAATGGATTGTCAAGGATGGCAAAGGAGCTCACTAAGGAGCTGCCAGCACAGGAGCCATCTTGTATCACCATGTTAGACCAAATAAATACAAGTTTGATTTTTCACTGAAGCCTTCCTGTCCGTGACTTATTTCATTTACACTCTGAATAATAATTCCCGGGTATAGAACTTTTGTAAGGCAGGGGCGATTCGAACCGTCCGTCTAGCAATTGGGCTAGGATCAAAAGCCGCCTACATACTGCTGTTAGGTTTTAAGAAAGAACTTGCATTTATCTAGTGATTGTCATGACCTCCGTGTAATGATCAATAACATGTCATTCTATAGTGGACACTAGGTGGAGCTGTAGAGCTGTGTAGAGCTGTATATAGCAGTATATAAGACTACACTACCCAGCTGTATATATATTAAGACTACATTACCCATGAGGCACTAGGCTACCCACAAGGCAGCAGTCAAGATGGAAGCCTCTACAGATACTGTACCTAGTCCACATGTGCTCAATAAAAGTGCCTAGCAAAAGCTAGCTGTGTTCATAATAAGAATGTTTATTTATTAATGAACATAAGATGGTACCAGGAGTGGGGTGAAGATCTGCTGAAAATTGTGAAAAGCGACATGGAGAATTTGAAGCCAGCAGAGCATTTGAAACTCACAGGAAACATCGACTACAATTGGCAGACGCTTAAACAACAATTCAAACTCTACATTGCAGCCATCGAATTCGGTACGAAGCCAGACGCAAGGAAGATAGCGTTGCTGCTTACGGTTGCAGGCCCACAGGCAATAGAGGTATTTAATACATTTGTATTTAATCCAGTGGAGAACAGAGAAAAATTAGAAGATGTGCTAAAAAAATTTGATGCACATTGCTCTCCCAAAAAGAATGAGACCTATGAAAGATACATCTTCTGTTCTTGGACACAGCAGCAAAATGAGACTTTTGATAGCTTTATAACTGATCTGAAACTGAAAGCACAGACATGTAATTTCTCTGAGCTCAAAGCATCCATGATTCGTGACCAGATTGTGTTTGGTATTCATGATAAAAAAGTCAGGGAACGTCTGTTGAGAGAAACCGAACTAAATTTGGAAAATGCGGTGAAAATATGCCAAGCCAGCGAGCTAGCTCGAAAGCAAGTGAAGACTTTCAGTGAAATCAATAATGATGCGATTGTAATGAGTGATAATGCTGCTGTCGGTGCTGTGTCCTATAAGGGGAAGAAACATGGGCAGAACAGAAATGCAAAGCAATCGGAGGATGAAATTTTTCATTGTAAACGCTGTGGTTACAAACACCAGTTAAGACAATGCCCAGTGTTTGGAAAAATGTGCACAAAGTGTAATGGAAAGAATCACTTTGCCAAAGAATGCTTTTCAAAAGTACAAACTAAGAAAGGGCAATGAGTTAATGTAATTGAGGACACTGATTTAAGTGAGACATTTTTTGTAGGAATGGTGTCATGTGACAATATCAAAAAGGATACAGAAAATGTGCAGCCCTCAGAAATGGACAATGCTGAACATAAAGTTAATGCAGTAAAAGAGGACAAATGGATGATCCCACTGCAGGTAAATGGAGCATTAGTTACCTTGAAACTAGACACTGGGGCAAAAGCAAACTTAATCAGTATGAGTGACATTAACAATATGAAAGAAAAGCCCAAAATGCAGAAAAAGTCAGTACTACTGAAGGACTATAATGGACAGAAAATAGATAGCTTAGGTGTATGCAGACTTAAAGTGACAGTCAAAGACAAAGTGCATCATCTCATGTTTTCTGTTGTGGCTGAAAGGCTTGATTCACTACTGGGTGACAAAGCTTGTGAGGACTTAGAACTGGTCAAAAGAGTCTACTGTATAAACTGTGAAATAAGCAGACCAGATGACTCGGTGGATTCTGTAGTGAATAATTTCCAGGATGTGTTCAAAGGATTTGGAGTTCTACCATTCACTTACAAGATCCAGCTAAAGCAGGATGCTCAGCCAGTGATACATGCTCCACAAAGAGTTCCAGCACCCCTGCGTGACCGGCTCAAGAATGAACTGGACAGAATGACCACACTAGGAGTCATCAGGAAAGTCGAAGAGCCAACAGACTGGGTTAACTCCATGGTATGTGCAAAGAAAAAGAACAATGATCTAAGAATACGCATGGATCCAAAGGACTTAAATGCAAACATAAAACGTGAACACTACCAGATTCCCAAGCGAGAAGAAATCACCAGTGAAATGTCAAGTGCCAGATACTTTACAAAGCTCGATGCCTCACAAGGGTTTTGGCAACTAAAACTGGATGAAGAGAGCACCAAATACTGTACCTTCAACACACCATTTGGCAGGTATTGTTTCCTCAGAATGCCTTTCGGGATAATATCTGCATCTGAAATCTTTCATAGAGCGATGGAACACATAATTGAAGGTCTGGAAGGAGTTCGGGTCTATGTTGATGACATCATCATCTGGGGCTCCACACTGAAAGAACACAATGAGAGACTGACTAAAGTGCTACAGAGCATACGCCAGAATGGACTGAAGCTCAACAAAGCCAAGTGTCAGTTTGGCGTCCAGGAAGCCACTTTCCTAGGAGATAATCTATCTGGTAAAGGAATAGAGCCAGATATGGAAAAAGTAAACGCCATACTCAAAATGCCCCGACCCACTGACAAAAAAGGAGTGCTACGCATCATGGGGATGATAAACTTCATTGGAAAGTTCATTCATAACTTGTCAGCCAAGAGAGCCTGTCTGCGAGACCTGCTACATAAAACAAATGAGTTCGCATGGACAGAAAGACATGAACAAGAGTGGATAAACCTCAAAACAGTGCTGACAACCACACCTGTACTCACCTTCTTTGACCCAACCAAAAGAATCAAAGTGTCAACGGATGCATCAAAAGATGGCCTAGGTGCGGTCTTGCTACAAGCAGAGGGTGAAGATTGGAAGCCTGTTGCCTATGCCTCCAGGTCTATGACTGATACTGAGTGTCGATACACCCAGATTGAAAAGGAATGTCTAGGCTTGGTAGTTGGGCTAGAAAAGTTTCATGGCTACATATATGGACTTCCCACCTTCACAGTTGAGACAGACCACAGCCCTCTGGTTGCCATCATAAAAAAAAACCTGAATGAGATGTCGCCAAGGATTCAACGACTCATGATGAAGCTGCAAAGATATGACCTTGAACTGATCTACACACCAGGCAAATATATAGCGTTAGCAGATGCACTATCCCGAGCACCCACAATGAGTCATGTGAGCTCTACTGAAGAAGACGTGGATGTTCATGTGAGTATGGTCACTGCTGCGCTGCCCGTGTCAGACACAAAATCAAAGCAAATAGCAGAAGAAACAGTAAAAGATACAGTATTACAAACAGTAATAGAGAACATTCATCATGGTTGGCCAAAAGGTTCCTGTCCAAAATATTTTCACATAAGGTCAGAATTGAGTGTCGCAAGTGGACTATTACTAAAACAGAACAGAATAGTCATTCCACAGGCTTTACGTCAAGACATGCTCAAAAGGATTCATGAAGGACACCTCGGAATTGAAAAATGCAAAAGGAGAGCAAGAGACACTGTTTATTGTCCTGGCATAAATAAGGACATTGAGAACATGATAGGCAAATGTGAGACATGTCAGAAACACCAAAACAACCAAGCAAAGGAACCAATGATAGTAGCTGACTTACCAACAGCACCATGGCAAAAGGTTGGTATGGACCTTTTTCATTTAAATGGTAAAGACTATCTAATAGTGATTGACTACTATTCTAACTATCCTGAGATGGCGCTGCTCTCAAGCACCACAGCAAGCAGTGTCATAATGCATGTGAAATCCATCTTCGCCAGACATGGAATTCCCAGGATTGCCATTAGCGACAATGGTCCGTGCTTCAACTGTAAGGAGTGGCAACGGTTTGCAGCACATTATGACTTTCAGCACATCACATCAAGTCCTTTGTATGCTCAGTCAAATGGTAAGGCAGAGAAAGGTGTTCAAGTTCTCAAGCAGCTACTGAAGAAAGCGACAGAAAGCAAGTCTGATCCTTCTCGCGCCCTGCTGAGCTACCGAGCCTCACCTTTAGACTGTGGTTCTTCACCTGCTGAACTACTAATGGGTCGCAAGTTGCGCACCACGCTACCCTGCTGTGCAAAAGAACAGCAAAGTGAGGAACTGAGACAGAGACTTCAACTGTTAAAGCTGAAACAGAAATCATATTGTGACAAGTCATCCAAAACTCTAAAACCATTGACAAGGGATGATGTTGTCAGGATTGAGGATCCAGATGCATGGAACAGGAAAGCTACAGTTCTTGAGGAAGTAGGACCAAGGTCATACACTGTTAGAACTGAGGAAGGACAGATTCTCAGGAGGAACCGCCGTTCCCTCCTAAAAACACAAGAGACTATTCAAGACCAGGTTGACGACAATGCCACAACTGCATCTTATCATTCACCGCCAGAACAATCTCATGAAGACACATCAGTCTTACCCGTGTTGAGAAGATCCACACGTGAAGTTAAAAAGCCTGATAGACTTAATCTTTGAGTACAATGTAAAGCTTTGAAAATGTGTTGACTGTTTTGAAAATGTTTATGTTTATAGAGCGCTAACAAAAGTGTTACTGATATTATCTTTATTGTTTTCTTGAATGTTGATTGATATTGATTTTGTTAAACCTCAAAGAAAGGGGGATGTAATGATCAATAACATGTCATTCTATAGTGGACACTAGGTGGAGCCGTAGAGCTGTGTAGAGCTGTATATAGCTGTATATAAGACTACACTACCCAGCTGTATATATATTAAGACTACATTACCCATGAGGCACTAGGCTACCCACAAGGCAGCAGTCAAGATGGAAGCCTCTACAGATACTGTACCGAGTCCACATGTGCTCAATAAAAGTGTCTAGCAAAAGCTAGCTGTGTTCATAATAAGAATGTCTATTTATTAATGAACATAAAACTCCGGACGCCCAAAAGCGCTTCACAGCAAACTAAGTACTTGTGAAGCATAGTAGGGAAACATATCGGCCACTTTGCGCACATCAAGGTCCCACAAACAGCAACGAGATAAGTGACTAATTAAACTGTCTTGGTGATGTTGGTTGAGGGATAAATGTTGGCCAGGACACTGGGAGAACTTTCCTGCTCTTCTTCGAGTAAAAAAAAAAGAAAGACTTGCATTTATATAGCGCCTTTCACGACCACCGGACGTCTCAAAGCGCTTTACAGCCAACAAAGTACTTTTGAAATGGAGTCACTGTTGTAATGTGGGAAACATCATGAGTAGCATCAAGAGACTTTTTACATCCACCGCTGGAGTTCAACCAAGGTTATGCACTCAAGTGCTAGAGTGGGGCTAGAGGTGAGAGTGCTGACAGCTGGTCTGACATTTGGGCTTGTATTTTCGATTGCCATGACATTGTATTGTTTGGATTTGCTTCTCTTCTCATTTGATGCTACAACAATTTGCATTTATGTCGCACCTTTAACGTAGAAAAGAAGCAACTCAATGATCAGCAGATGTAAAGTGGATAGCATTGAATGACAGGAAGCGTCGGATAGACTCCGAGAAGTTCTGCTGTCTGCTCTTAGGACATGCCCATATTTAACAGACTGGGGTTTGTTCCTTGAGATCTTATCTCTGATCGTGACAATTTGTTTCCTTCTGCCCAAGCCTTCTGAATGATAAATAGCCCGCCTGTTATTTTTTAAATTGAAAGCAGCTCCCAAGTGAAGGGTCAAAAGGTCAAAAGGGAGTTAAACACTGGCTTTGTTGAGAATAACAATATTCCCCAAATCCCATGAAATATATCCCCATCCATTTTGTTTTTGTTTATTTAAATTGGGAAAGGCGTCCAAGAGGATTTATCGGCACTGGCTCATGTAACCTATCAACAATACCCACGTGTTTATTTTATTCAGTCACTGATCCTGTTTTAAGATTTTTCAATTAATTTTCTATTTTGAATAGTGACGAGTACATATAGGGGATTATGAAAGATTGATTATGTGATATGATAAATATTTTCACAAATGAGCTGCCTGGATAACTGCTGAGTGAAGACAAGAGTGAGTTCAGGTCAGTCAATGAGTGGGAATTTTAACCTGACCTTCCTGCGTCTACCGCATGTTTAAATAATAAATATTTGATATTAATTTTTTTTAAGTGTTAAATAATTGGGGATATTTTGAGTACAGAGGGTACTTTAATATCAGCCATCCATGGTTTCTTTATCCATCCTGCATGGTCACCACTAGTGTAGCCCAAGGCTTCATTCTTGATCACCTCCTCTTCATTGCTCCTCCTTATTATATGGAAGCATGAAATCAGGTTCCATATGCATGCTGGTGACGCATAGCTTTGAGACGCAGACAGATGGATGAAATGGGCAGGCACATGGCAGAGGTTATTTAACGCAGAGAACGTTGAAGTGACACATTTTGGAAGGAAGAATGAGGAGAGGCAATATAAACTAAATGGTACAATTGTAAAGGGGGGGCAGGAACAGAGAGACCTGGGGATTCACATACACAAATCTTTGAAGGTGGCAGGACATGTTGATAAGGCTGTTAAAACAAAGCATAACAACAACAACAACTACTTGTATTTATACAGTGCCTTTAACATAGTAAAATGTCCCAAGGCACTTCACAGGAGTGTTATAAGACAATAAATTTGACACCGAGCCACAAAAGGAGAAATTAGGGCAGGTGACCAAAAGCTTGGTCAAAGAGATAGGTTTTAAGGAGCGTCTTACAGGAGGAAAGAGAGATAGCGAGGCGGAGAGGTTTAGGCAGGGAATTCCAGCGCTTAGGGCCCAGGCAACAGAAGGCACGGCCACCAATGGTTGAGCGATGAAAATCAGGGATGCTCAAGAGGGCAGAATTAGAGGAGTGTCGATATCTCGGGGGCTTGTGGGGCTGAAGGAGATTATAGAGATAGGAAGGGGCGAGGCCATGGAGGGATTTGAAAACAAAGATGAGAATTTTGATATCGAGGCGTTGCTTAATTGGGAACCAATGTAGGTCAGCAAGCACAGAGGTGATGGGTGAACACGATGGCACACAGGATCCTTGGTTTTATAAATAGAGGCGTAAAGATTTATAAATCATGGTTAGGCCTCATCTGGAGACATTGGCCGCGAATTTAATTGCACTGAGGGGGTGGGTTTGGAGGCGGGTCCGCTGTCAAAATCGCAAAGATTGACAGCGGGGAGGAGACTCGCTGTCAACCCGCCTTCACGCTAGTCTCCCAGGTGTAGGGTCTGTCAGCGCAGAACTGACCCGACACCAAGCGGTGGGGGAGACAATTCAGCTGCTTAAATGGCTTGTTAAGAGGCAATTTAAGAATCAAGCTCAACCTGGCATGTTTTGAGTCTGCTCTGATGTTTGTGAAAAACTGACAGCTGCAGAAGTGGTGTCAAGGATGCCATGTTGCAGATGGTGAGTTTCAGAGCACAGAAAATGTTGGTTACTGCATTTTTATTACATATAGAGATTTCTTTAGCTTACAAGTTTTTAGATCCAACTGTATGTCCAGCGCCACCTCATTGGGAGAACCTCTCTCACCAGTGACAAATCGCTTCTGTCATCTTATCTGTAGCTGCCATCTATTCCAGCAACATCGGAGCCAATGAAACAATCAGACCTTGGTCCTCCGAATCCTTCCACAATCATTCTCAACACCAACATCACCAACCTTCCCCGCCATCACCTGATGCTGCACTGGACACTGGACACAGGGCATCAACCCCTGACAACATTGCTGCCCGGGTGGCCAGCGATGGCATTACCATGACCAGATTTTCTTCACTTGACGCTGAAAGCCCTGGCTGCCACATGATGCGCCAGGTTGACACCATACCACACCAGCACCGTGAAGCATCCCCTGAATGTCCAAGCCATTCCATGCACACACATCAATTTAGTGGGGGGGGGGGAGAGGTGGGGGGGAGAGTTATGACTGAACAATCACTGGAACTCAGTAAGACACTTCTCAAGGTGCGCTCAGATCTGTCCAATAAGGGGCACTTTTTGAAAAAGAGGTTTCACTGTATGACAACACATTACCAGAAACTTCACATGGACATTGGCTAAGCCTCGCAAGTGCCTACTTTTGTGTGTTGTTAGTTGGTATGCTTGCAGTAGGATGAGGGTGAGTGTGAGGGGTGGCTAGTGAAATGGAGAAGTGATAAAGTAGATAGAGAGGGTTGGGTGGAGGTGCAAGGTAAGTTTGTGTCCTGGGGCGGTCTCTTCCACCCTTGGAAGGGAAGAGAACCTCCCTGCGTGCTGTGACTCCTTCCATAAGCATATGGAGGGAGTCACTGGAGAGCCTGGGTGCAAGCGTTCACCTTTGTGCAGTGATTGTCAGTATTTGCAGCACCTCAATGTTGTCAAACACTGACAGAACAACTGTCAAACTCAATGTGGCCGTGGCCCCTTTAAGGAAACCGGCTGATGAGGCATCATCAAATGACATCATCTGACCTGCTTTCTATTAATTGGCCGAGGGCAGGCTTAACAAGGACAATCAAGGGAAAATCACGGATGCAGCTGGGGGCGGGACCGGAACCCGGAAACCAGCTGTCCCACCCCCATCCCGCCTCCTCAATTAAATTTGCGGCCATTGTGTCCAATTCTGGGCACCACACTTTAGGAAGAATGTCAAGGCCTTGGAGAGGGTGCAGAGCAGCTTTACCAAAATTATACCAGGAATGAGGGACTTCAGTTTTGTGGAGGGACGAAGATTGTTGTCCTTGGAGCCGAAAAGGTTAAGGGAAGATTTAATAGAGGTTTTCAAAAGTATGAGGGGTGAATAAGGAGAAAATGTTTCCACTGGCAGGAGAGTCAGTAACCAGAGGACACAGATTTACGATAATTAGCAAAAGAACCGCAGGGGAGATGAGGAGAATTTTTTTTACACCGCGAGTTGTTGTGATCTGGAATGCATTGCCTGAAAGGACAGTGGAAGCAGATTCAATAATAATGGTCAAAAGGTAATTGGATATATACTAGAAAAAGAAAAAAATTGCAGGGCTCTGGCGATAAAGCAGGAGGGAGTGGGACTAATTGGATAGCTCATTCAAAGAGCCGGCTCAGGCACACTGGCCCAAGTGGCCTCCTTCTGTGCTGTAAGATTCTACGATTTCACCTTCATGCTCCACTCTCAGTGAGAGTGGTAACTCTCCGCTCAGTGCTGAGGAGGGAGAGTGGGAGGCAATCAGTGAGGGAGTGTAAGGATGTGTAGGACACACACCATTATCCCATGCGCAATTCAGCATGAGGCCATTGACTATAAACAGTAAAGGATTATGGCCTAGAAATTGGGTTTTGGCGCAGCGACGGCTTTAGCGCCGGACGTTAGTGCCGGAGCTAAGTCGCGCTGGGCGGGCCAAAAATTCACTAGTTCTGCGCCCAAACGGCTGCCGGCGCTGCTGAAAGCTGCTTGCGCCTGAAAACTGGCACTACGCGCTGAACTGCGGCGCTATTCCGGCGCTGCGGCGCCCGCTGCGGTGCGGCAGGTTCGGGAAGTGCAGGCCTCCTCCTTCCCTTAAGGAGGAGCTGCCTGCACCCGGCCGCGGCCCGCGAAAATCACTGTAAAAATGAGCCGGGCACCTCGGACAAGTGCCGGGCTTGCATCTGTCCCGGGGTGGGGGGGGGAGAAGTCCAGGGAGGGAGCTGCGGCCAGGCGGCCGGCGGGAAAGCGGCCGGCCGCCGCGGGGCCTTTAATGCGCCGGCGCAAAGTCCAGTAAGGCACCTCTGCCAGAACGTTGCTTGCGGCTGCCACGGGCGAGGCGGCCGCAAGTCAATTTCGGAGTTCGGGCGGGTTACCATGGCAACCGGGACGCTGCGCACACTGATGACGTCATCGGTGCCGGCGCAGCGCTAACGGCCTAACACCGATTTAGGGACCCACTCAATTTCCAAACTGGCCATAACTCCGGCGCTAGGCCCTCTAGCGCCTCAAAAGCGGCGCTAAGCCTACCGAATTTCTAGGCCTATATGCGCTAGGTAATGTGCCATCTTTCGGATGAGACGTTAAACCGAGGCCCGGCTGCTCTCTCAGGTGGACGGAAAAGAGCCCATGGCGCCAATGTTCCCTTTAATTTGTTTTGGGTGCGCATCCCCCATTAAGGGGCTACGCGGCCCATTCCGATTACCGCGCATGCACGGTTTTTCCTATTTAAAAGCTCGTGAGCTCGCTGCGCGGGAGCTGCAGAGCACTGCACGGCTGCCCAGCTGAAAGGGTACATGGCAGGGCACTATTTCGAAGAAGAGCAGGGAAGTTCTCCCCGGTGTCCTGGTCAATATTTAATCTCTCAACCAACACCATTAAAAAAAGAGATTACCTGGTCACTAACATATTGCTGTTTGTAGGAGCCTGCTGTGCTAAAATTGGCTGCCGCGTTTCTTACATTACAACAGTGACTACACTTCGAAAGTATTTTGTTGGCTGTAAAGTGCTTTGGGACATCCTGCAGTCATGAAAGGCGCTATATAAATGCAAGTCGTTCTTTTCTTCTATATAGCATTCTGTTGTGGAGGAACATTTGACATTTTTACATACTTAGGGGCGCAGAATCTGGCGAGACACAACCATGGGTCAACGATAAGGCTATATATTCGTAGGATCAGTTCTGTGACCCTTCAAGCCAGGGCCTCACCCAGGAGCCACGACTTGCAATATTGACCCTTTAATCCCTTACAAACAAGTTTGGACCCACTGTTCCTTTCAGAGTTGAGCTGTGGTGACTTATAGGCGCTGTTAGTCAGACGGTCCATGCCATTTGCAACTGAATAATTACAACGGTGAATATGGGAACATGAAACCTAGTTCTCAGACCACACCATATGACTTGAATTTTATCAGAAGATCTTTAATTAATAGGCTCTTCCAGAGGGTTCTTTCACTAATCCCCTGACTGCGTCAGCTGAAAAATGTTTACCCTGGATGTAAGTTGTTTGCGTAAGATTTAATTTTTTTTTTACTCCAGCTGTTTAATCAAGATAAGGGAACTCCAAAAAAAAAAATCCAACTATGTGTGGTGATTTATGATGGGCAAGCAGTAAAATGGGGGGAAAAAATCTATCACCGCGTCATGTCACGGACCGTTCTGTGAGGCTGTTTGACAACTTCATATTAAGATGCCAAAGTTCAAGTGATATCCTATTTCAGCCTCATACAACTGGCATCCGGGCTCTCACACTGACTTTGCATCAAAATATTCTCGAGATACAAATTGCTCTTGAAAGCAGCATCTGCCCCAAGAACCTGCTCCGAATGACACAACAACAGCTTTGCATTGATATAGCACCTTTAACATAGTGAAACGTTCCAAGGCATTATCAGACAAGATTTGACACCGAGCCACATAAGGAGATATTAGGACAGGTAAAACAAAAGCTTGTTCAAAGAGGTAGGTTTTAAGGGGCCCCTTAAAGAAGGTGGGAGAGGTAGGGAGGCGGAGAGGTTTAAGGAGGGAATTCCAGAGCTTAGGGCCCAGGCAGCTGAGGCCACGGCCGCCAATGGTGGGGGGGGCAAAGAAAATATGAGGTGCACAATAGTCCAGAATTGGAGGAGCACAGAGTTCTCAGAGGGACTGGAGGAGGTTACAGAGATAGGAAGGGGCGAGGCCATGAAGGGATTTGAACACAAGAATGAGAATTTTAAAACTGAGTCATTGCTGGACCAGGAGCTGGACCAGGAGCCAATGTAGGTCATATGCAGATAAATCATGTAAAAGGGTTTCTGTGCAGTCTTCATCAGGTTTTGAGATGTTAGCCTAGAAATGAGCATCTGCAGCATCAGCACCTGAACCCTGAACACTCCTGTTGAGATTTTTCTGCTTGTTATTTTAGCAGAGGTGTTAACGCCATTTATTTCAACGGAGGTAATGCCTTTAGTAAAACAGCACACAGAGAAAGGTTGTAAGAGAGCGTTAAGCACTTGTTGGCCACAGTGATTAAGGTCTGATTCACCTGCAGCGTGTTTCGTGTGTTGCAAATTAAAACAGAATCTCACGATGCGGCCTCCTCTACATTGGGGAGACCAAACGCAGATTGGGTGACCGCTTTGCGGAACACCTCCGTTCAGTCCGTAAGGGTGACCCCGAGCTTCCAGTCGCCTGTCATTTTAATTCACCGCCCCATTCCCACTCGGACCTCACCGTCCTTGGCCTCTTGCATTGTTCCATGGAAGCTCAACGTAAACTCGAGGAACAGCACCTCATCTTCCGATTAGGCACTTTACAGTCTTCCGGGCTCAATATCGAGTTCAACAATTTCAGATCATAACCTCGGCCCCTATTACAGTTTTACTTATTTTTTATCCACACCTTTGGTTTGGTTTCCCCCCCCCTTTCCTTTTTTTTTCTCTCCCACATGGCAGCTGTCTCCCATTCTGCCAGTGCATTTCACACCTAATCTGGAGCCGTCTTTTGTCTCCACCAGTCCTATCACCATCTCGTCTCGTTTTGAATACCTCTTAATGTCTCTTCTCTTTTGTTCTCTCCCAGCCTGGCCTCTTAATCTATTTCATTCCCTGTGCCTCTTTAGTCTTGATAAAGGGTTCACCCGAAACGTTGACTCTAATTTCTCTCCACGGATGTTGCCTGGCCTGCTGAGTTTTTCCAGCATTTTCTGTTGTTATTTCGGATTTCCAGCATCTGCAGTATTTTGCTATCACACAGGAACAGGAGTAGGCCATTTAGCCCCTCCACCATTCAATGAGATCATGGCTGATCTGTGACCTAACTCCATATACCTGCCTTTGCCCCATATCCCTTAATACCTTTGGTTAACAAAAAGTCTATTAATCTCAGATTTAAAATTAACAATTGACCTCGCATCAACTGCAGTTTGCGGAAGAGAGTTCCAAACTTCTGCCACCCTTTGCAGGTAAAAGTGTTTCCTGACTTCACTGCTGAAAGATCTGGCTCTAATTTTTAGGCTATGTCTCCCAGTTGTAGACTCCCCAACCAGCGGCAATTGTTTATCTCTATCTACCCTGCGGGTTAATCTTCCAGAACATGTTCCCTGGACAGAGTGTGAGGTTATTCATTCACAATGAAGTGCTGTATCTTTGCTCTGATACAGTAAAACAGGAGGGAGCTGTTTGGTGCTGATCCTACTGCTAATAGCAAGAAAGCTAATGTGTATCACTGGGAGCCAGCGATTAATGTCTTTCTCTGCTTTCTCTTAGTCTTCCGCCAGCCCATTGGCCTCTCTGTTGCTTCTGGTGACAGCCAGAAATTGCCAAGTGGATTGGCACTGCAGATAGTTCAATAATAAATACTCCAACCCATTTCTCGACTATGCCACTTGACAGGGGAGAGGGCAATGGGGCAGGGGAAGAGAGGAGGGGGGTAGGAGGTAAGTAGAGCACCTTTGGGTCAGCTCCAAAAATAGACTTGCATTTATATAGCGCCTTTCACGACCCAAAGCACATTACAGCCAATTAAGTACTTTTGAAGCGTAGTCACAGTTGTAAGAAACGCAGCAGCCAATATGCGCACAGCAAGCTCCCACAAACAGCAATGTGATAAGGACCAGATAATCTGTTTTTCTTTTTGTGACTTTGGTTGAGGGATAAACATTGGCCAGGACACCGGGGATAATTCCCCTGCTCTTCTTCGAAAAATGCCATGGGATCTTTTACGTCCACCTGAGAGCACAGACTGGGCCTCGGTTTAATGTCTCATCTGAAAGACGGCACCTCCGACCGTGCAGCACTCCCTCAGTACTTGTACTGGAGTGTCAGCCTAGAATTTGTGCTCAAGTCCCTGGAGTGGGATATGAACCTTCTGATTCAGAGGCGAGAGTGCCACCCACTGAACCACGGCTGACATTACAAGGTGATACGCTTGGTAATGAGAAATCGGAACGAAGTCGATCCCTTGTGACAAGCTCAGTAATCTCATAACTGATCCAGGCAGGTGCGCAGCACTGTCCATGAAGGACCAGCTAGCCTGGCTTATTAGCGAGCTCTGGAGAGGTGGGCATGCCAACGGGGGTGCCAAGACTCTTCCACTTTGACTCCAAACCCCCAGAGATATCTTTGCTGCTCTAATTTTGCCCTCTTGAGCATCCCTGATTATAATTGCTCAACCATTGGTGGCCGTGCCTTCTGTTACCTAGGCCCTAAGCTCTGGAAATCCCTGCCTAAAAATCTCTATCTCACTGCCTCTCTTTCCTCCTTTAAGGCGCTCCTTAAAACTTACCTCTTTGACCTAGCTTTTGGTCACCTGCCCTAATTTAGCCTTATGTGGTTCGGTGTCAAATTTTTTGTCTTTTAATACTCCTGTGAAGCGTCTTGGAATGTTTTACTACGTTAAAGGCGCTATATAAATACAAGTTGTTGTTGTTGTTGATGGTGGGTTATTGCAAGTATCAAACACCTGCCTGCCCAAATAAAAAGCCCATAGTGCCAAAAATCCATGGGGGGAATGTGGAAAATGACAATTTAAGTTGGCACGTGAGAACAGGATAATAGAGGTTAATCTGTGAACCGACATTCCCAGTGAACAGTAGTGCTCACAAAAGCGCATCCTGGGAAATTGCGGGGTGCAGGGCCAGTGGCCTTCCGTCTATAAATGGATGGAATTCTGTGTCCTGCACATGGACAATTTCTCAAGATACGTTCCCTGAGACTCGCTTTGATCATTGGGCTATGCAATCACCCGTGATGTATAATCGGGGACAAACATATTTGCTGGATGGCAATACAAAAGATATGTGATTGAACAGAAGTGATTGTAATGGATGCGTATTTAAAAGAAACTGGTGGTAAAGGCACCGCTCAATGTAACTCTAAGCCATACAGCCCAAAAGGTCCTAGGTTCAGTTCTGCAAATTTGTTGAGTTTGCAGATGTCAACGGGGTGGGGGGAGGGGGAGCAGGTGAGGCACTGCAATAAGACTCAGTGCACCTGGGCTGGAGATGGAAAGGAAAAGCCAGCAAGAATTTCCACTCCCGCTCGCTAGCCAATGGCTTTCTGCAGGTGCACATGCATGAACGTTGGGTGGAGATAGAATTAGGCTGAGCTGCGATAGCCTCCCGTGTATGCTCAAACAATCTGCCAACTCTCACACATGAAGAACGGGTAAGTTAACACAGGGTGAGCATGGAAACCGTGTCCAAGAAAGATCCGACCCAAGGAGTATGGGAGTGAAACATTGGGGGTGGAGGGCCCTCTTATTCACCTCTTTTCAAGGCTGAAAAGCCCAAGGGCTGAATTTTCCGTGGTGGTAGTGGGCGCGATCAGTGGCGGGTCGCGTGGGAAAGTTATTTTTTTTGACAGTGGGCCGGGAATCCGCTGTCAGATTTGGGTTAGTCGTGGTGGTCCTGGCTCAAGTAAAGTTTGAAAGCCAATAATCGTTATCTCTTTCCTACTACCCCTCCCCATTTTATGGTCAATTATAAACCGATTTTCTTTTTTATATTTTGATACTTCATATATTGCAAAGACAACCAGTAGTTTTAATTTATATTTTAAAAAAGATGCACATATTGCAGAGGGAGGCAACAAAGTAGATAGATAGTTTTTTGGACTCTAGGGGAATCAAGGGATATGGAGATCAGGCGAGAAAGTGTTGAGGTCGAAGATCAGCCGCGACCTTATTGAATGGCGGAGCAGGCTCGAGGGGCTGTATGGCCTACTCCTGCTCCTAACTCTTTTGTTTGTATGTCAGTGTGGAGCTGACCTGACCTGCAGTGGCGGGGGACCCAATTGAAATTATTATGAGGTACTTTACAGGCACTTAAAAGAGCCTTTTCCACCCCTACTTTTTAAATGTCCCTGCATGGCCACAGGATTCACGCAGCTCGGGAACCACGTCTGTCAACCTGAGGCGTGAGTTCCATTGCCATTGCTCCAGCTGAATACTTGACAGCATGGGGAAAATACCAAACTAACATGTTGATTACATCAGCTAACAGATTGATGGAGATTCTGTTCTACTTGAATAGCTACTGGTAAATGTTGATTTTTCACTGGCCATTCTTGGCTGTTGCCTTCCAACTGAATAGTAATTGCAGTGAATTGATCTGCTAACAGCTCTTTGATTTTGTCACAAACATTTGATTTTTTCTCAATTGAAACTGTTCAGTAAATATTCATGTGCCACCGTGAGGACTTAGATAAGCGTGAACATCTGGGCACTGTCATACTCTGGGGGCCCCAGTTCAGTAAAGTGACACTGATGATATCTGGGGCAGTGATTTCAAACCGAAAGTCACTGACTAGAAGTAACAAGCGCAGACCCCTGCAAACAGAGTGACAGTTATATTTTAGTTTGTTCTACTTACAAAGCTTGGAGATTGAGTTCTCAATCAAAACCTGTGCTTAAGTTTGAAAACACGAGAAGATGAAATTCTTTTCTGCGTGAAGCTTTACAGCAATACAATACTTAGTTATTTTGGTCCGTGTAAACAAAGTGCCATCAGTATATGTCAAAGTACTGAAGTCTTACAGAAAGTACTGGAAATACATAATAGGTCATATGAAAGGCTAATGGGATTCTGGGTTTCGAATAGAGTGGTGCTGAATATAAAAGCAAGGAAGAGATGTTGAACTTTTGCAAGACTTAGGTTAAGCAACATTTGGAGTATTGCATGCAGTTCTAAGCACCGCATCATAGAAAAGATTATAGAGGGGAATGGGCACAGCGCAGATTCACTGGAGTGATACCAGGCTGACAAAACTGTGCAGTACTGAGGGAATGCTGCACTGTCGGCGGCGCTGTCTGTAGTGTATGTGCCTTTAAGAGCCCCCTGTGTACTGTAATGCCGGTAATGGCCACTCGGGCTATATAAGCCTGTATATTGTGTTGTATCAGTTAGTTCACCTCCAGACTTTGTTCAGTAAACACCTGTGAAACCAACTCCTGCCTTCAGTGTCTCTATTAACACACGGACACAACAGTGGCGATGAATTGGAAACGGACTTACCTGCAATTTGGCAGCACCTCAAGGACATAGATTCCTCAGACATCCAAAGTCGAAGAAAAGCAAGAAAAAAAAAAGGCTGTGGTTTCACCAGCTAGCCGAGCTGGTGGCAGGTACTGCAATAATCCTTCCTGGGCAGCGGGCTGGGGCTCCATCGGCTGGCTCTGCAGCGAGGCCAAGCAGTGAAGGCGGAGGCAAGCAGTAACAGACGGGGGGGGAGCACCCGGGAGGCGGCCGGCGCTGCAAGCAGGTCGGCGTTCGGACCTAGCAGAGAGAGTCCGGCGGGAACGAGTCTCCACCTGTAAATAAAAAAATTAAAAAATAAAAAACGCGGAAAACAGCATTGTCATCGGCAGCAGCGGCAGGAAAGCGCGGGAAGTGCCATATCTTTTCTGCAGGAAAGAAAGAAAAGCGCGGGAAGCGCCATTTTTTTTCCAGGATGCCTAAGTCTGGCAATATTGATGCTTTTGATAATGATATAGAGGATTGGACCACATATGTGGAAAGAGTGGAGGTATATTGCACCGCAAATGGAATAGAAAATGATAAAAAGGCGTCAGTACTTCTAAATCTAATGGGCGCAAAGACATACGGGCTGTTATGAAACTTAATCACTCCAGCCAAACCAAAGGACAAGAATTTGAAGGAAATTGTTGATACCCTACAGGAGCACTTAAACCCAACACCGCTGCTGATAGTGGAACGATTCAAATTCTTCAAGAGTAATCAACACAAGAATGAAAGTAACACTGATTACCTCACCGAATTAAGAAAGCTATCAAAGCACTGCCAATTCGGGGCAGGACTGGCAGATTATCTTCGAGACAAATTCATCTGCGGTCTCCTAAGTGAAGGAACACAGAAAAGGCTGCTTTCTGAGAAAGATTTGACACTGGACAAGGCTTTCAGTATGGCTGTATCATACAAAGCAGCCGCAAGAGGAGCTGCAGAGATAAAGCAAAAGACACAGGACTTCGGCACCCATGAAATGACACAGGGTTTCGAGAGATGTTATCGCTGCGGCAGATCCACCCATGACCAGAGGGACTGCTGGTTCAAGGACAAAGCATGCAGGCAATGCGGAAAGATTGGACACATTGCACGGGTATGCCGATCTGGACAAAAAAAATCCACGGACAGGAAAAAAAAAATCAATAAAGAAAAGTACAGAAAGGTACAAATGATGACGGACAGTAGCTCCGAAGACCAGAAGAGCAATAGCGACTCCGGAAACAAGAGACTAAGCTGTCTCAAATTACATAATGTAATTGCCAAAGAAGATTACCAGACCATTTGGGTTACCCTCACGATAGCAGGGTCCCCAGTTAAAATGGAGCTAGATACAGGATCAGCTCTGACCGTCATAAGTCGACGGGATTACGAGCGGCTATTTCCGCATATACCTTTAAAAGACACATCCATTATCTTGAAAACATATACGGGGCAAAAAGTATACCCCAAAGGAAAAATAAGGGTGCCTGTTGTATACAACGGCAAGGAAATACAGAAGTTGTATTTATACGTTCTACAAGATGGTGGTCCACCGCGGTTGGGACGTGAATGGATCAGGAAGATACGTTTAGGCTGGCACTCCATTCAGGCACTGACGGTGACCAGTAAAGAAAAAAATGATGATGACGTCATACCTGAACGATTAAAAGACATCTTGGCCAACGCCAAGGAAGTGTTTCAAGAGAAACTAGGAACCTTGAAAGGCATCACCGCCTCAATAAAAGTGGAAGATGCGGCAATTCCCAAGTTTTTTAAGGCAAGGCCGGTGCCATACGCAATTCATCCAGCAGTCGAGGCAGAGCTGGAGAATTTGGAAAAGGCAGGCGTATTATCCAAGAGAGATTGGAGCGAGTGGGCAACACCCATCGTCCCGGTCATGAAGAAAACGTTGAATAATGATAAATCTGAAGAACAGAGAAAAATTCGCATCTGTGGAGACTTCAAGGTCCTTCACACGGTACAGTATCCTCTTCCGAGGATAGAAGATATTTTCGCCTCACTATCCGGAGGGAAACGTTTCACCAAAATTGACTTGGCACAGGCATATCTACAGATGGAGGTTGAAGAGGCCTCTAAAAAGTATCTCACGATAAATACACACAAAGGCCTGTACCAGCACAATCGACTGGTTTTCGGAGTAGCATCAGCTCCAGCTATCTGGCAAAGAGCTATGGAGCAAGTCCTCCAAGGGATTCCGGGGACTCAATGCTACCTAGACGACATCCTTGTAACAGGAGAAAACGACAATGAGCACCTTGCCAATTTGGAGCAGGTGCTCACTAGGCTGAGAGAACAGGGCCTACGAGCAAATCGCCCTAGTGCGAATTTTTCCAGAATCAAATATCATATTGTGGCCACATAATTAATAAGGAAGGGTTGCATAAGTCACCTGAAAAAATTGAAGCGGTCATAAAAGCCCCAGCACCTGAAAATGTTTCACAATTAAGGTCGTTCCTGGGATTAATAAATTACTATCATAAATTTTTACCGAACTTATCAACTCTTCTGCACCCTCTTAAAGAACTGCTACAAACAGGAGTAATTTGGAAATGGAGCGAAGACTGTAAACGTGCCTTCCATAAATGCAAAGACTTAATCAAGTCCAAGGAAGTTTTGGCTCATTACAACCCATCACTGCCAATCAGACTGGTGTGCGATGCATCCCCTTACGGCGTAGGAGCGGTATTATCGCATAGATTCCCTGATGGCTCGGAAAGGCCGATAGCTTTTGCGTCACGCTCATTGAACTCAGCTGAGCATAACTATGCCCAAATCGACAGGGAAGCACTCAGCCTGGTATGGGGAGTGAAGAAATTCAACCATTACCTACACGGACAAAAATTTACCTTGTTGACTGACCATCAACCCCTCATCTCCATATTCAACCTTAAAAAGGGTGTTCCCATTATGACAGCGCAAAGGCTACAGAGGTGGTCCCTTTTTCTAGGGGCACACCAATATAACATAGAATACAAAGGATCAAAACAGCATGGGAATGCTGACGGTTTATCACGCCTACCGTTGCCAACGGTAGAAGAGGCACCTACAGTAGACCCAGTGGAGATGTTCCACTCTACCATAGTTGAATGTCTGCCAGTAACAAATTCTGCCATTGAAAGGGAAACGAGAAATGACCCGACTCTCTCATGAGTCTACGATTTAACAGTGAAGGGATGGCCAGCACATGGCGAACCACTGTTGCCAGCATTCTCGCAAAGAAGAGAACAGCTGTCAGTGTGCCGAGGAACCTTGATGTGTGGATCCAGAGCGGTGATTCCACCCAAACTCCAGGATAAAGTTCTAAAGGAGCTTCACGAAGGGCATCTGGGTGGAGTGAAAATGAAAAACTTAGCCAGGGCATTTGTATGGTGGCCAGGTATCGATGGAGACATCGAAGAAATGACCAAGAGCTGCCTAGGATGCCAGAAGGTCCAAAACGCTCTACCACAAGCCCCTCTACATCCATGGGAGTGGCCCTCATCTCCATGGCAAAGGGTACACATCGACTTTGCTGGTCCATTTATGGACTCAATGTTCTTAATCGCGGTTGATGCACACTCCAAGTGGCCGGAGGTAATAAAGATGTCCTCCACCACCACGGAAAAAACCATCACAGTATTAAGAACCATATTTGCCAGGAATGGGCTGCCTGAACAGATCTGTTCTGATAATGGACCGCAATTTGTGTCCGAAGAATTCAGGAAGTTCTTAAAAAACAATGGGGTTAAGCACTACACGTCCGCCCCATACCATCCCGCCACCAATGGATTGGCTGAAAGGTTTGTCCAGACCTTCAAGAAGGCCATAAAGGCCATGGGTAATGAAGACATAAAACTTCAGCATAAGGTGGATAACTTCTTGTTTGCATACAGGAATGCAACACATATGGTTACAAACCAAACTCCCGCCATGATGTTCTTCAATAGAAGCCTAAGATGCCGGCTGGATTTGATCAAGCCAAACATCAGAAGGGACGTGGAGAACTGGCAATTTCAAGGCATGAATGAAAGGCCAACTAGAACCTTCCAGATAGGTCAACAAGTTTTGGCCCGGGACTACCGTACCGAGAAATGGCAGCCTGGAACTATCTGCACACGACTAGGACCGCTGATGTATACCGTGGACATTGGAGAAAGCATAATAAGGTGCCATGCTGACCAAATCATAGAGTCATCTGAAAAGGGACAACCTACACCACAACTCTATATGCCTAATGATGAAGTAGAGATACCCATAGTATCTACCTCCGATCCGGTGATACTGGAACCAGATGAACCCGACACTGGCATTCAAGCCGAATCAGCCTTGCCAAAAGAACCTACTACACCACCAGAAACTACTACACCACCGAGGCGTTATCCGGGCCGAGTCAGGAAGCCTCCAGAGAGACTGACTTATAATTGATTAACTGCAGCAATGTGTAGATTATTGTTCTTCTAACATGTAATTAATGATTACTTAAAATATTATGTACTGGTTGGCTAAAAGGGGAGGAATTGTAGTGTATGTGCCTTTAAGAGCCCCCTGCGTACTGTAATGCCGGTAATGGCCACTCGGGCTATATAAGCCTGTATATTGTGTTGTATCAGTTAGTTCACCTCCAGACTTTGTTCAGTAAACACCTGTGAAACCAACTCCTGCCTTCAGTGTTTCTATTAACACACGGACACAACACTGTCTTTCCATCTTTCGGATGAGACGTTTAACTGAGGTCCTGTCTCCCTCTCAGGTGGATGTAAAAGATCTCATGGCACTATTTCCAAGAAGAGCAGGGAAGTGCTCCCTGGTGTCCTGGCCCAAATGTATCCCTCAACCAACATCAAAAAACCCAGATTATATGGTCATTATCACATTGCTGTTTGTGGGAGATGGCTGTGCACTAATTGGCTGCCGCGTTTCCTACATTACGACAGTGGCTACACTTCAAAAGTACCTCATTGGCTGTAAAGTGCTTTGGGATGTCCTGAGGTCATGATAGGTGCTATATAAATGCAAATTCTTTCTTTCTTTCTTTTGTCCATTGCAAGATCCTACAGAAAGAAATGACCAGCTAATCTGTTTTGGGTGGTGTTTGGTTGATGAAAGAATGCAGCTCAGGACATTCGGAGAATGATGCACTATCAATTGCTACAAAAGACTGGAAATTGAGAAAGTAATAAACAGGCTTTTATTACCAAAGAACAGAGCATGCCTCGTGTGGTTGCCTGGTATCCAAAAGGGCCGGGGGCTGCCGAGCAGCGACCTTTATACCCAGCCATGAGGGTGGAGCCAGGGGCGGAGTCAGCTGAGGCATGCACAGACAAGTACAACAATATGCAAGAGTGAACAACAGTACTAACAGTGAACAACAGTACTAACAACAGTGGTGAACAACAATACTAACAACAGTGGTTTACCACATTCACCCCTTGTTTAGAATTGAGTCCGACGGGGTGAAGTGCACTAAAAATTCGTGTACTGAAGTCTATCAGGAGGCCTTGTAAGCCATCCTGAGCGTCGCAGCAGCGGCGGTGATGGTGCAGCATCCAACGTTGAACCCGGTGTCTCGTTCAGAGGAGGAGTAGCAGGTGGCGGACCCTGGGGCTGCTGCATGCCGTCTACAGGGGTCAGAGCATGGGTAATGGGAGGTAGCGATGGTGGTCTCTCAGAGGCACCCGAAGGTGCGAGGTCTCGTGCGGGGACTGTGTCCTGGGGGTAGGCAGGAGTAGCGGCGGGTGGCGAAGAGGGTGTTTCAGGAGCACCCGCAGGTGCGAGGTCTCGAATGGAGACTGTGTCCTCCCGCCCGTCCGGGTACACCACGTAAGCATACTGCGGGTTGGCGTGGAGGAGGCTCACCCTCTCGACCAGGGGGTCCGCCTTATGGGTCCTCATGTGCTTCCGCAGTAGGACGGGGCCTGGAGAAGTCAGCCATGTTGGTAGCGAAATCCCCAACGTGGACTTCCTGGGGAAGGAGAACATTCTCTCGTGAGGAGTGGCATTGGTGGGTGTACAGAGCAGCGACCGAATGGAATGGAGCGCCGCAGGGAGGACCTCCTGCCAGCGGGAGGTCGGAAGGCCCTTAGATTTTAAGTTTAAAAGGACTGCCTTCCAGACTGTCGCATTCTCCCTTTCCACCTGGCCGTTTCCCCGGGGGTTGTAGCTGGTGGTCCTGCTTGTAGCAATGCCTCTCGCGAGCAGGTACTGCCGAAGTTCGTCGCTCATAAAAGATGAGCCCCTGTCGCTATGGATATAGCTAGGGAAACCGAACAATGCGAAGAGGTCATTCAGACATTTAATGACCGTGGTACTGGTCATGTCCGAGCAAGGGATGGCAAACGGGAAACGGGAGTACTCATCAATTATATTGAGGAAGTACACATTGCGGTCAGAGGAGGGGAGGGGCCCTTTAAAATCGATGCTCAGCCGCTCGAAGGGGCGCGTGGCTTTGATCAGGCTCGCTCTGTCTGGCCTATAAAAATGCGCCTTGCACTCGGCACAGATCTGGCAGTTCCTGGTCATGGTCCTGACCTCCTCGATGGAGTAGGGCAGGTTACGGGATTTGATAAAATGGAAGAACCTGGTGACCCCCGGGTGGCAGAGGTAATTGTGGAGGGTCTGTAATCTATCAGCCTGCGCGTTGGCGCACGTACCACGTGATAGGGCATCTGGGGGCTCATTGAGTTTCCCGGGCCGGTACAAGATATCGTAATTGTAGGTGGAGAGTTCGATTCTCCACCTTAATATCTTGTCATTCTTGATTTTGCCCCGCTGCTTATTATGAAACATAAAAGCTACTGAACGCTGGTCAGTGAGCAGGGTAAATCGTTTTCCGGCCAGGTAATGCCGCCAATGTCGCACGGCTTCCACAATGGCCTGGGCCTCCTTTTCGACAGAGGAGTGTCGAATCTCGGGGCCCTGGAGGGTCCTTGAGAAAAAGGCCACGGGTCTCCCCGCCTGGTTAAGGGTTGCAGCTAGGGCAAAGTCGGATGCGTCGCTCTCCACTTGAAAAGGGAGGGTCTCATCCACAGCGTGCATTGTGGCCTTCGCAATATCGCTTTTTATGAGAGTTAAGGTTGCACAGGCCTCTGCTGTCAGGGGGAAGGAGGCGGACTTGATGAGGGGTCGGGCTTTATCCGCATAGTTGGGCACCCACTGAGCATAGTAAGAGAAAAACCCCAGGCATCTCTTCAGTGCTTTCTGGCAGTGGGGGAGGGGGAGCTCCATAAGAGGGCGCATTCTATCGGGGTCTGGGCCGATGACTCCGTTCTCCACTACGCAGCCAAGAATAGCAAGACGCTTAGTACGAAACATACATTTGTCTTTGTTGTATGTGAGGTTCAGCCGCTGGGCCGTCCGGAGGAATTTCCCTAGATTAACGTCGTGGTCCTGCTGGTCGTGGCCGCAGATGGTGACGTTGTCTAGATATGGGAAAGTGGCCTGGAGCGCGTTCTGGTCAACCATCCGGTCCATGTCCCGTTGGAAGACAGAAACACCGTTGGTGATGCCGAAGGGAACTCTGAGAAAGTGATAGAGCCGACCGTCAGCTTCAAAAGCTGTGTACTGGCGGTCCTCAGTCCTGATGGGGTGCTGGTGGTATGCCGACTTCAGATCAATCGTCAAGAACACCTGGTATTGTGCTATCTGATTGACCACGTCAGATATGCAGGGGAGTGGGTATGCATCCAACTGGGTGTAGCGATTGATCGTCTGGCTGTAGTCAATAACTAGGCGCTGTTTTCCGCCAGTCTTCACCACCACCACTTGTGCTCGCCATGGGCTATTGCTGCTCTCGATAATCCCTTCCTTCAGGAGTCTCGCTACCTCGGATTTAATGAAACCCCTATCCCCGGCACTGTAACGCCTACTTTTGGTAGCGATGGGCTTACAGTCGCGGGTGAGGTTAGCGAACAAGGAGGTGGGGGGGAACTTTAAGGGTGGAGAGGCTGCAAATGGCGCGCGGCGGGCGATTTAAAAACTGCTGGCTGCAGACCGTGAGAGGGGGGAGGGGTCCACCGTACACTAAAGTGACACTCTTAAGGTGGCACTGAAAATCCAACCCCAGTAGGATGGCAGCGCAGAGACCGGGCAGGACCAGAAGTTTAAAATTTTTGTATTCAGTACCCCGCACTGAAAGAGTCACCATACAGTAGCCACCGACTTCCGCTGACTGGGCTTTGGAAGCCATAGAGATGCGATGACGCGTCGGCAGGACCGGGAGAGAGTAACTGCGCACCGTGTCGGGGTGTATAAAACTCTCCGTGCTCCCGCTGTCAAAAAGGCAGGTAGTGGCGCGGCCGTTTACCGTAATGTCCATCATGGACCTGGACAGTTGATGCGGGAGAGATTGATCCAGCGTCACGGAAGCCGGCGTATGTTCAAGCGCGTCGATGCGGTCGTCCGATGAGGTGGTGGAGTCCGGGTCCCCCGTAACCGAAGTCGGAGGCGTCCAAGATGGCGGACAAAATGGCGGCGCCCACGGTCCCGATCCCCACGCGGCTGGGGGAGCCCAAGATGGCGGGCAAGATGGCTGCGCCCACGGTTCGCACGCGGCGCTGCTGGCGTTAGCGGTCTTCCCTTTGCAGGCGCTAACGTAGTGACCTTTCTTCCCGCAGCCGGAGCAGGTAGCATTCTTCGCGGGGCAGCGTGCTCTAGGGTGTTTAGCTTGGCCACAAAAATAGCATTTTTGTGCCTTGGACATCGCTGCAGCAGTCGGAGGTGGCGGTCCCATGGCCCAAGATTGCAGCGTCCACGGCGCGGGGCGATTAGGGGAGAACGCGTCCATATTTCTGTGGGCTGCGTCGAGCGAGAGCGCGAGGGACACTGCCTTTGTCAGGTCTATTTCACCCTTCTCCAGCAGCCTCTGCCGGGAGTAGTCGGACCATAGACCCGCAACGAAAGCGCCTCGTATCAGTCCCTCCGCATGTGCCGCGGCCGATACTTCCTTGCAGTCGCAGCCGCGTCCGAGTACCCGCAGTGCCCGTAGGAAGGCCTCCACTGATTCCCCGGGCTGCTGTCTGCGAGATCTTAAAAGGTGCCTGGCATAGACCGTGTTAACCGGGCGTGCATACTGCCCTTTCAGTGGGTCGATAGCCGCCGCGTAGGTAGTCGCATCTTGGATTAAAGTATAGACTTGGTGGCTCACCTTCGAGGCCAGGATTTTCAGTTTATTTTCATCAAGAGTCACGGTCGAGGCTCCAGATACGCCTCAAAGCAACGCAGCCATTGTGCGAATTTAGTCGACGAACCCGCTTCTTGGTGGTCTAGGTCCAGGCATGTTGGTCTGAGGGCTCGCAGCAGCGCCTGCTGCTCAGCGTTTTGCGCCATCGGTTGATCAGCATCCGCAGCCAACATTTAACTTTGGTAATAAAATTGATGCACTATCAATTGCTACAAAAGACTGGAAATTGAGAAAGTAATAAACAGGCTTTTATTACCAAAGAACAGTGCATGCCTCTTGTGGTTGCCTGGTATCCAAAAGGGCCGGGGGCTGCCGAGCAGCGACCTTTATACCCAGCCATGAGGGTGGAGCCAGGGGCGGAGTCAGCTGAGGCATGCACAGACAAGTACAACAATATGCAAGAGTGAACAACAGTACTAACAGTGAACAACAGTACTAACAACAGTGGTGAACAACAATACTAACAACAGTGGTTTACCACAGAGAACTCCTTTCTCTTCTTTAAATAGCGGAATAGAATCTACAATGTCCACCTGAACCGGTGGAACAGTCAGAGTGGGCCTCAGCTTAACATCTCATCTGGAAGGCAGCATCGCCATCATTACAATATTCCCTCAGTACCGTACTGGAGCGTCGGCCTAGATGAAGTGATTAAAGCTTGAGCCCACAGCCTTCTAGCTCAGAGTGTTACCAACTGAGCCAAGCTGGCACCCAAACAGCTCAGGTAGCCATAGTACAGGAAACTTTCGATTAACCGGCCCCTAAATAACCGGAATGCTCTATCCACCGGCAAAATTCAGCAGTCGGTTCAGATAACTTTTTTTACTTTTAGTTACTTTTTTTACTCCATTTGTTGCTGTGCAAGGGTGTAGCTGAAGCTGTTGCTCAGCTACAGAGACGCTTGCAACTTGTGCCGATTGTTTTGAAGCCAGCAACAGGGTTTGTTGCTTTATACGGAGCTCCGTATCTTTTACTACAGCGTTCGGTTATCCGGCAACACATCGGTCCCGTCCGTGCCGGATACCAGAAAGTTTCCTGTAACACCATGGACCAGCATCCCATTTTTTTTTTAGTTACTGCAGCCTGGTGTGATGGTTTTACCATCACTTTCCAAGGTGATTGTAAAAATCCTTTCACAGTTTCAGAATGTGATTGAATGTGCACATAATCACAGTGTTCTAGAACTTGTTGTCAGGGAACTGCATAATCTGTCAGGCTGTCGACATGGCAGTTAGAAACCACCGCCGGAAGATAATTCTCCAAAACAAACTCATACTTGAACAGTTCCAATTGCTTTTCATGATTACATGAATATATCTGTTACAGGCTCGGAGTCTGGAAAATCTCTGCTCAAAACTTAACTACTCAAAGCTCTCGTTATTAATTGCAAGTGCATTGTACTATTTAAAACAAATGCATAAGCCAACTGGTAAATGTTGCAGGACTCATTACTAGGGAGACAAAACCAAGTGCAGTCTTCAGGTGTTAGAGGGTGGGATATAATTGGACTTGGTTGAGCAGAATTGATTCCATCCCCATTCAGATGTCCCTGTTTTTATAAAAGCTAAACTTACCACAATTTGGAAGCAGAGTAGGAGAGTTAGTTTGAAAAATGGAGGACAAGAAATTGGACGCACGGGAGGCGCAGGGTTCACTGCCTGCACCTGAATGGTGAGGCCCAAGGTGCCCCCGATATTAGGCTTCGGGCCTCGTTTCCATGGAGACGGCGAGCTGTGCAGAGCCGTCGGTGAAGCATAAAGGAAGATCGGCCCGTTGCTAGCATTTCAGTGGCCCTCAGGTAACTGAGGAAGGGTGAGGGATCGGTATTCGGGTTGGGTTGGGGGGAAAAGGGCAATCAGCGGCCGGGAGGAGGGAGCGGCCAACAGTCTTGTAAAGTGGGGTTGGGAGGATCAAGCCCGCTGTTCTCGGCTTCATATTGGGGTAAGTACGGGGGGCATCTTACATAGAAGATAGGAGCAAGAGTAGGCCATTCGGCCCCTCGAGCCTGCTCCACCATTCAATGCGATCATGGCTGATCATCCAAATTCAGTACCCTGTCCCTGCCTTCAAAGGTTGAGTAGGTTGGGCCTCTACTCATTGGAATTCAGAAGAATGAGAGGCGATCTTATCGAAACATATAAGATTGTGAGGGGGCTTGATCAGGTGCAAGTGGTGAGGATGTTTCCACTGATGGGTGAGACTAGAACTAGGGGGCATAATCTTAGAATAAGGGGCTGCCCTTTCAAAACTGAGATGAGGAGAAACTTCTTCACTCAGAGGGTAGTAAATCTATGGAATTTGCTACCTCAGAGAGCTGTGGAAGCTGCGACATTAAATAAATTTAAAACGGAGATAGACGGTTTCCTAGCTGATAAGGGAATTAGGGGTTACGGGGAATGGGCAGGGAAGTGGACGTGAGTCTAGGTTCGGATCAGCCATGTTCCTATTGAATGGCGGAGCAGGCCCGAGGGGCCGTATGGCCTACTCCTGCTCCTACTTCTTATTCTCTTATGTTCTTATATCCCTTGATCCCTTTAGCCTTAAGAAATATATCTAACTCCTTCTTGAATATATTTAATGAATTAGCGTCCACTGCCTTCTGTGGTAGAGAATGCCACAGGTTCACCACTCTCTGGGTGAAGAAATTCCTCCTCATCTCTGTCCTAAATGGCTTACCCCTTATCCTTAGACTGTGACCCCTGGTTCTGGACTCCCCGGCCATCGGGAACACCCTTCCTGCACCTAGTCTGTCCAGTCCTGTTAGAATTTCATATGTTTCAATGAGATCCCCTCTCATTCTTCTAAACTCCAGCGTGTATAAGCCCAATCGACCCAATCTCTCCACATAGGTCATTCCTGTCAACCCAGGTATCAGCCTGGTGAATCTTCGCTGAACTCCTTCCATGGCAAGAACATCCTTCCTCAGATAAGGGGACCAAAACTGCCCACAATACTCAAGATGTGGTCTCACCAGGACCCTGTACAACTGCAGCAAGACATCCTTGTTCCTGTACTCAAACCCTCTCGCTACGAAGGCCAACATACCATTTGCCTTCTTAACCGCCTGCTGCACCTACATGTTTACCTTCAGTGACTGGTGCACAAGGACACCCAGGTCTCGTTGCACTTCCCCTTCTCCCAATCTATTGCCGTTCAGATAATAATCTGCCTTCCTGTTTTTGCCACCAAAGTGGATAACCTCGCATTTATCCACATTATAATGCATCTGCCGTGCTTCTGCCCAATCACCCAACCTGTCTGTAATATTTTCATATTGATTTATCATTGGCCCGCAGGCATCTGTAAGGAATACCTATTATATTCACATGTGATCACATGCTGAGTTGTCATTGGCCTGCAGGCATCTGTAAGAACTGCTATTGTATAGAAGACCCAAGGGCCCTGACTCCATCTTGTCCACATGGTGCTGGATGATTGAGAAAGCTTACAGACCTGATGCTTCATTAAAAGCGTTTAAATTGTAATGCTCCATTGTCCTGCAATTTATTATTTTTGTACAAAGTGTGCAAAACAAGACACTGTCCAAATCATACTGGAGTTTCTCGGCATCCTCCTCACAGCACACATGCCCACCCAGCTTTGTGTCATCTGCAAACTTGGAGATATTACATCTAGTTCCCTCGTCTAGATCATTTATATATATTGTGAATAGCTGGGGTCCTAGGACCGATCCCTGCAGTACCCCACTAGTCACTGCCTGCCACTCGGAAAAAGACCCGTTTATTCCAACTCTTTGCTTCCTGTCTGCCAACCAGTTCTCTATCCAATCAGTAACTTGCCCCCAATCCCATGTGCCTTAACTTTACACACTAATTTCTTATGCGGAACCTTATCGAAAGCCTTCTGAAAGTCCAAATACACCACATCCACTGGTTCTCCCTTATCTATTCTACCAGTTACATCTTGCCAGTTAGCATTTCGTTGAGCCGTGCAAGTGAAGCGCTGAGCATTCGAACATTGGAAATGGGCCCTGTAAGATGCGCAGGACCCAAAATTGAATAAATTATTTTGGCCTTTACATAGAAGATAGGAGCAGGAGTAGGCCATTCGGCCCCTCGAGCCTGCTCCACCATTCAATGAGATCATGGCTGATCATCCAAATTCAGTACCCTGTCCCTGCCTTCTCTCCATATCCCTTGATCCCTTTAGCCTTAAGAAATATATCCAACTCCTTCTTGAATATATTTAATGAATTGGCCTCCACCGCCTTCTGTGGTAGAGAATTCCACAGGTTCACCACTCTCTGGGTGAAGAAATTCCTCCTCATCTCTGTCCTAAATGGCTTACCCCTTACCTTTAAGGGTTTCAGACGTGCAAACATGCCACTAGTGCAACTACCTTATCCAATATGGTGGACGGCGCATTTCTGGCCAGAAATATGTGCGTGCTTTCTGCCCACCATATTGGGAGCTTAGTAGGCTGGTGTACTTTTCTGTTTCGGTGTTTAAACAAATGGATTGTAACTTAATAAAACTATAAAAGAACCTTAACAAATTAAATTACAATTTCATTGGCCGGGTTGATGATGCACTCCAGTCCCCATGGTGCCCACCGGTCACGGAAGACCTCAAGTGTGCCAGCAGACACTGATTGCTCCATCTCCAGGGCCACCCAGGCGCAAACATGGCTGCGGAAGAGAGGCAGGCAATCGGGCCGAATGACCCCCTCAACCGCCGCTGCCTGGACCAGTTAATGGCTATTTTGGCCGGGCCCAGGATCAGTCCCACGAGGAGGTCCTCCGATCTGCCCGCTCTCCTCCGCACCAGGTGACCAAAGATCAGGAGCGTGGGACTGAAGTGCAGCCAAAAATCGAGGAGCAGCCCCCTCAAATAATGAAAGAGGGGCTGCAACCTCTCACATTCCGTATATACATGGAACACGGACTCCTGCCGGCCACAGAAAAGGCAGGCGGCCTGGGAGTCCGTGAATCGACTTAAAACCATATTACACGGGACTGCTCCGTGCACCACCCTCCAGGCCAAGTCCCCAATAGTAAAAGGGAGGACTCCCACGTTGGGAGCCACCATTCTGTGTGTAACAGCTCCTCCACCAGAGCCAATTATTTTAAAGAAATAAAGAACTTGCATTTATATAGCGCCGTCCACTACCTCAGGACAAACATCTTGAAGTGTAATCACGATTGTAATGTCGGGGACCGTTGGCAGATAATTTGCGCACAGCAAGGTTCCATAGGAACACAGGGGGGCGATTTTGTGAATGGGGGCGCGTTGGAGGCGGGACTGCTGCTTGTCGGGTTTTAGTCCCGCCTCCATCGATTTGTGGCCAACCCATGCTATTTTCCCTTGATTGACCTTGTTAAGCCCACCCAGCGGGCTTAGCAGGCCAATTAACGGAAAGCCTTAAAGTTTTTGACAGAAGAATTGTCATCGTTTGACAGCTCTGTGAAGCTCTTGTATGTGAAGCATACAAGACCTCATCAACCTTTCTTTTACAGAAATGAGAGGTTTGTTGCACCTGAGAATGCAACAGCCATCTCTCATCTGCAACACAGAGGTCCGAGACTTTCCGCATACACACCGACTGAAGCCTGCACGAAGAAACAAAGGTAAGTACACTTATAAAAACACTTTGCACTTACCTCAGATACTCACCTCTCCACTCTTGCACCCATCACTTACCTTCACACCACACTTTTGCACACCCCCACAGACCCAGTACTCACCTCGCTGAACTGGCGTGTTTTGGAGCCTTCGGGAAGCCCGCACTTGTGAGGGCAAAAAGGGGATAATCCTATATTCTGCCTGTTAAGAGGCAGTTAATAGGCTTTAATCCCTTCCCGCCTCCAAGGAGATGGGACCCGGCACGGGACGGCTACCTGCCTCCTAGGAAGATGGCATGGAGGCGGGTTGGGCACCCGCCCCCAAATTCTGCCATTTTCCCGGCAGTCCCATCTCCATACCTGCCTCCCCAGGGCTGGCAAAATCACTCCCATAGAAACATGGAAAAATAGGAGCAGGAGTAGGCCATTCAGTCCCCTACAATACAATCGTGGCTGATCCTCTATCTCACTACCATATTCCCGCTCTCTTTTGATGCCTTTAGTGTCTAGAAATCTGTCTATCTCCTTCTTAAATATATTCAGTGACTTGGCCTCCACGGCCTTCTGTGGGAGAGAATTCCACAGGTTCACCAGCCTCTGAGTGAAGAAATTTCTCCTCATCTCAGTCCTAAATGTCCTACCCGTATCCTGAGACTGCGATCTCTCATTCTAGGCACCCCAGCCGGGGGAAACATCCTCTCTGCATCCAGTCTGTCTAACCCTGTCAGAATTTTATACATTTCATTGAGATCCCCTCTCATTCCACAGTCAGCAATGTGATAATGACCAGATAATCTGTTTTATGTTGAAACAGATGGTCGAGAGATTACATATTGGCCAAGATACCAGGAGAACTCCCCCTGCTCTTTTTCAAAATAGCGCCATGGGATCTTTTACATTTGTTAGAGAGGGCAGACAAAGCCTTGGTTTAACATCTCATCCGAAAGAAGACACCTCCAACAGTGCAGCACTCCCACAGTACTGCGCTGGCGTGTCAGCCTGGATTATCTGCTCAATTCTCTGGAGTGGGGCTGGAACCCACAACTTTCTGACTCAGAGATGAAACTACTACCACAACGCTGTGGCTGACCCATTTTAATCCCAATTCCCATTAGTATTTTTATTCTTCAAGTGTTTATGTAACACTCCCTTTAATGTCCCGATTAACTGAGATTCAATAGCCATGTGCGTTACAACTTTTCCTCTACCATGACAAAAAAAATCTTAATTTTCCCCTTTATGCTTCCATTACTAATTTGAGTTGATCGCCCTTGTTACTGATTCACAGAGCAGTGGAAATCATCTCGCATTTTCCCTTGTCAAACCTTTAAACCATTTTTTAGACACTTCGATCAGATAGCCCCCATAACCATCTCTACTCCAATGAATCCAAACCCTAGTTTTTTTGAATCTCTCATTTAAACAAACAGAAAATCAAGAATTGCTAGCCCATGATTTCCTGTCCAGTATTTTCTGTAAGTTCCGTCCCTTCCGAGGGACGTTTATTAAGGAATTGCGTTCTGTGTCATCCCTTGGGTACCCACACATTAGTATCTACAGATAGAGGTAAACATACCTCACTTTGGCGAACTCTCCCTCCACCACCACATACCATGGCTGCAGTGTGTACCATCTACAAGATGCACTGAAGCCAAGGCTTCTTCGGCAGCACCTCCCAAACCCGCGACCTCTACCACCTAGAAGGACAAGGGCAACAGGTGCATGGGAACCCCACCACGTCACACACCATCCCGATTTGGAATATATTGCTGTTCCTTCACCATCGCTAGGTCAAAATTCTGGAACTCTTTACCTAACAGCATTAGACACTTTCACCATGCGGATCACAACGGTTCAAGAAGGCGGCTCAGCGTTACCTTCTCAGGGATATTAGAGATGTGCAATAAATGTCGGTCTTGCCAATAACACCCACATCCCAGAAATACATTATTTTAAAAGGTGGAGGCTTCTATTCCCAAAGAAGGTTGGTATAGCAGCCCTGTTGCACGGGAAGATAGGTGAAGCTTCCCAATCACCATATATCAGGGTTTCAGTAACACTGCATGGAAGAAGACATGCCAAGGTGATCAACCGCTAGTCTAACTCACTTGACCAGACCTGTCAAGATTCTGGCAGCTGTACCTGCAGGCCCTGCAAAATCTACCTGGCCATGACAACAAGGAATGGTCTTCATAGGGTCTTGGTCAACAGAGAACCCAATGAAGAGCTGTGCCATCTGCTGCCAGGACACTGACATACAGCTGGCACATCCAAAGACAGTGACTGTCACCCGTGATCTGAAACTTGGCTCCACCTCCCTGAAGGCACGCTACAAGACTGACCGACAGGGATGGTACCAAGGAATGGGAGACATAACTAAAGATCAGTAACATGTAATTCTAAAATGGTACACTAGGTGGAGCTGTATGTTTAGTAGTGGGCTACCCACAAGGCAGTAGTCAAGATGGATGCCTGTACACTAGTCCACATTGCTGAATAAATGACTAGCTCAAGCTAGCTGTTCATAATGAAAACGTCTATTTATTTATGAACATAACATGGTACCAGAAGTGGTAATATCTGCTGAATATTGTGAAACGTGACATGGAGAATTTGAAGCCACCGGAGGGTTTGAAACTCACGGGGAATGTCGACTGCAATTGGCGGACTATCAAACAACAATTCGAACTCTACATTGCTGCCATTGGGTTCGGTACGAAGCCAGACGCAAGGAAAATAGCGTTACTGCTCATGGTTGCAGGCCCACAGGCGATAGAGGTATTTAATATGTTTGTATTCGATCAAGAGGAGGACAGAGAAAAGATGGACGATGTGCTAAAGAAGTTTGATACACATTGTTCTCCCAAAAAGAACGAGACCTATGAGAGGTACGTGTTCCGTTCACGGACACAGCAGCAAAATGAGACTTTTGATAGCTTTGTGACCGACCTGAAACTGAAAGCACAGACATGTAATTTCTCTGAACTGAAATCATCCATGACTCGTGACCAAATTGTGTTTGGTATTCATGATAAAAAGGTCAGGGAACGTCTGTTGAGAGAAACCGAACTAACATTGGAGACTGCTGTGAAAATATGCCATGCCAGTGAGCTAGCTCAACAGCACGCAAAGACTTTCAGTGAAATTAATAATGATGCGACTGTAATGAGTGACTGTGTTGCTGTCGGTGCTGTGTCCTACAAGGGAAAGAAACGTGGGCAGAACAGAAATGCAAAGCAATCGGAGGATGGAACTTTCAATTGTAAATGCTGTGGTTACCAGCACCAGTCAAGACAATGCCCAGCGTTTGGGAAAATGTGCACAAAATGTAATGGAAAGAATCACTTTGCCAGCAATGCTTTTCAAAAGTAAAAACAAAGAAAGGGCAACAAGTCAATGTGATTGAGGACAGTGATTTAAGTGAGACATTTTTTGTAGGATTGGTGTCATGTGACAATATAGAAAAGGATACAGAAAATGTGCAGCCCTCAGGAATGGACAATGCTGAACATAAAGTTAATGCAGTAAAAGAGGACAAATGGATGATGCCACTGCAGGTAAATGGAGCATTAGTTACATTGAAACTAGACACTGGGGCAAAAGCAAACTTAATCAGTATGAGTGATATTAAAAATATGAAAGAAAAGCCCAAAATACAGAAAAAGTCAGCACTACTGAAGAACTATAATGGACAGAAAATAGATAGCTTAGGTATATGCAGACTTAAAGTGACAGTCAAAGACAAAGTGCAGCATCTCATGTTTTCTGTTGTGGCTGAAGGACTTGATTCAGTACTGGGTGACAAAGCTTGTGAGGACTTAGAACTGGTCAAGAGAGTCTACCGTATAAACTGTGCCATAAGCAGACCAGATGACTCGGTGGATTCTGTAGTGAGTTGTAGGAGTTTCGCAAAATTTCCCCTATTTCCCTGAAGATCGAAAAATATTGGTCCACATCGTGGACGAAGAATTGGGTGATGTGACTTGTCTACAATGTTTTAAAATGTACCTAAAACCGCAAAAGACTTCTCTGAGATAAAAATGGCATGGACAACAATGGAATCGAGGAATTTGTGGAAATATTCGCACACATTGAGACAGTACATCTTAATAAAGTCATTCCCTGGAGTTTGGGAAATCACAAAAAGTTTTAAAATGGCCACAGAAAGCATTGGCCAAGATACTGGGGCTTAAAAAGCAGCTCGAGAGGTCTGTTTGTATAAAGTGGGATGATCTACAGTGGCAGTCAATGCTCTGCCAATCAAAGGGAGGTTCCCTTCAAAGCACTTGAAGTTGCTTATTTACTTAAGAGATTAGCCCACTTGAGAATGACCGCAGGTCAATCGATTTGAAACTGCTTCTGTTTACACAGCCATTCAGAGCTCTCTCAGACAATGATAGACTGAAATCATGGAACGGATTTTGATTTGTAACAGTTTAAGAACTGAATGGGTTTAAATCACCCATCATTCTGGACAATAGAGCAGTTGTATTCCCTTTTGTTTTAGCCCAGGCGAGCTCTGGATGTGGGCGGGAACATTTCGGCCCCGCAGTGCAGACACATTAACCCATTCCAACCACTTTGAATCATCCAATCAACAGCTTTTCTCTTCTGCATTGGAACTTTTTGGGCGCGAATTTTCCAGACAGGCAAACAGCAGGGGAGCTCACCAGATTTATAAGATAGCTCCTGAGAAGCTATCGCTCTGTTTTTACTTCCTGGGACCACAGGTGAGCTTCTCTCTCTCTCTCTCTCTCTCTCACTCACTTCGCTGGACCAAATGTGAGCAGAGTTTCTGAGTCCTCAGCAAAGCAACCTAGCAAGGAGTTCGGGGATGGTAATTAAGGGGATATTGCTAAGATTGTTTAATTTACATTGTAGCCATTTAATCCCTCATTTTTACCATCTGCATTCCCCCATTTAATCAATTTTACTGTAACTACTATGTTCGTGTGGTATCTATATATATAAAAGGATACTTCTGTCTGTCATTCTGTCTGTCTGTCTGTCTTGAATTAACTCGAAAGTTATAGAGCGTACCTACACGTGCGTTACATCGAAAGAAAGCTGACGATTCCAGAACCGTCCTAAGCGTATTTACGTTTCGGCCGGACAAAAGTTGTTCGCGCCTTATGCAAAAAACCTTCAAAATTAAACTCATTATCTGCTAAGTAGCATTGATTGACTGACGTCAAGGTCGACCATTCGATGGAACTTTCAATTGTAAATGCTGTGGTTACCAGCACCAGTCAAGACAATGCCCAGCGTTTGGGAAAATGTGCACAAAATGTAATGGAAAGAATCACTTTGCGAAACAATGCTTTTCAAAAGTAAAAACAAAGAAAGGGCAACAAGTCAATGTGATTGAGGACAGTGATTTAAGTGAGACATTTTTTGTAGGATTGGTGTCATGTGACAATATAGAAAAGGATACAGAAAATGTGCAGCCCTCAGGAATGGACAATGCTGAACATAAAGTTAATGCAGTAAAAGAGGACAAATGGATGATTGACCAATCCTACAGTTCAGTCGCCTGATGGTTGGCCAATCGCTGCATCTATCGGCGGGACTAATCATTTTCATCTCAGTGATCTGGCAGCCATTGCCTCAAGCTAAAAACCCCATTTACTTCCAGCTCAAAATCTGCTAATCCAGCTTCGAAAAAGTTAGTATCTCTTTTAAAAATAACATAAGATTTACCACAAACGTTTTATAAGTACTTTCACTTTCATCTTTCAAGGTATTGAAAGGTAGAAATGTTGCCCGGCAGCAGATTGAGAGAGGGACACAGAGACAGGGCCCAAAAGCCTGGGACTCGATTTAAAATGTTGCCCGGCAGCAGATTCACAGAGGGACACAGAGAGGCCCCAAAGCCTGGGACTCGATTTAAACCGCCCGGCCCAAAACAGCCCTGGCAAAGCCGAGCTCCCCCAACTAGTAGTTTATAATTTGATTGTAGTTCATTTAGTTAATAAAGCTTGATTTTTTCTCTCATCCAAACCACGTGTCCATTTCAATATCATTAATTATAAGTCCTTCAGTCAGAACTGGAAGGTGGGGTAGTGATCCAAAACCGCTATTTGAAAATTGGTTTATTGGAAATTGGTTTACAGTGTAGCAGCAGGCTGCCTGACCAGGTGAATTACCGTAAACCAGGTAAAAGATTGGAATTGGTCAGAGTGCAGGCAAAGGCTGCAAGACCAGGAAAATTACCTTAAACCAGTTAAAAGAAGCCCCCCTACAGAGTAATTTCCAGGATGTGTTCAAAGGATTTGGAGTTCGACAATTCACTTACAAGATCCAGCTAAAGGAGAATGCTCAGCCAGTGGTACATGCTCCATGGAGAGTTCCAGCACCCCTGCGTGACCGGCTCAAGAAAGAACTGGACAGAATGACCACACTAGGAGTCATCAGGAAAGTCAAAGAGCCAACAGATTGGGTTAACTCCATGGTATGTGTAAAGAAAAAGAACAATGATCTAAGAGTATGCATGGATCCAAAGGACTTAAACGCAAACATAAAACGTGAACACTACCAGATTCCCAAGCGAGAAGAAATCGCCAGTGAAATGTCAGGTGCCAGATACTTCACAAAGCTCGATGCCTCACAAGGATTTTGGCAACTAAAACTGGATGAAGAGAGCACCAAATACTGTACCTTCAACACACCATTTGGCAGGTATTGTTTCCTCAGAATGCCTTTCGGGATAATATCTGCATCTGAAATCTTTCATAGAGCGATGGAACACATAATTGAAGGTCTGGAAGGAGTTCGGGTCTATGTTGATGACATCATCATCTGGGGCTCCACACTGAAAGAACACAATGAGAGACTGACTAAAGTGCTACAGAGCATACGTCGGAATGGACTGAAGCTCAACAAAGTCAAGTGTCAGGTTGGCATCCAGGAAGTCACTTTCCTAGGAGATAATCTATCTGGTAAAGGAATAGAGCCAGATATCGAAAAAGTAAACGCCATACTCAACATGCCCCGACCCACTGACAAAAAAGGAGTGCTACGCATCATGGGGATGATAAACTTCATTGGAAAGTTCATTCCTAACTTGTCAGCCAAGACAGCCTGTCTGCGAGACCTGCTACATAAAACAAATGAGTTTGCATGGACAGAAAGACATGAATAAGAGTGGATAAACCTCAAAACAGTGCTGATAACCACACCTGTACTCACGTTCTTTGACCCAACAAAGAGAATCAAAGTGTCAATGGATGCATCAAAAGATGGCCTAGGCGCGGTCTTGCTACAAGCAAAGGGTGAAGATTGGAAGCCCATTGCCTATGCCTCCAGGTCTATGACTGATTCTGAGTGTCGATACGCCCAGATTGAAAAGGAATGTCTAGGCTTGGTAGTTGGACGAGAAAAGTTTCATGGCTACATATATGGACTTCCCACCTTCACAGTTGAGACATGTAGGATTCGTAAAAATCCAGGAAAATACAGTCTACACTGTAAAACCCCTGAAATGGCCACATTTTATGAACACAAGATGGAGTTGGCAGATCACATGACTCATTTCAGAAGGACATACCACTGCAGTATCTTAAAGAAACCTGAGTCACCACCGATTAGAAAATTCCAGAACTGACTGCAATTGATGTGGTAAAATGGTTACAGTAGTAACGAAGTCAAAACAAAAGTATTTACACCTCAAGGTGTGTTAATTGCTAGCAAAACGCAAACCCATCTCTGAAATCGCAGAGCACAGACAAAACCTATTATCTGTACCAAACTCAGAGGGACACAGGACAGATCCCATTAGTTTCATTTACAAGACATTAAAATAAAGTACCCGCTTTTGTCAAAGCAGCCTGCCCATTACTTTAAGAAAAGAAAACCCCTGATTTGGCGCCAAGATAAGGGCAAGAAAACAGTATAACTGTTGGGGTTAAAGAGACATTAAAAAAAAACACAGTTTCACACAGACATGAGGTCAAAGGCAGAGCGAGTGGAGAGGTTCGATTACGGTTCGAGGAGCATGGAGGGCCTACAAGTTCGAGCAGGAGAGCAGGTTCAGGAGCCGGTCCCATAAGGAAGATTGGAGATCCCGGACGATACAGGAGCACCAAGGTCAAGGACAGTTTTAAAAACCCTGGTGAGCATAGAGGCCCAACTCCACCTAGCTGATCTAGTTGAGGTATACTGTAGAGACGGGAGGGTTTTTAATATTAAGGGCTTTGTAATTCGGGAGTGTTATTCATCCTTCATTGTGCCATGCGCTTTCCCCACCCCCGTTTTATTATATCGCTGATCTAGAATTGATGTATTATGATAGTCAAAGTAACTCTTGTGTGTTAAATTTTAGTTCCCATTGAGAGGCGTGTTCATGATTTTTGTCTGCATTGTTTCTTCATTCTCTATGTTTTATTCTCCTTAAAAATAAAGATACCTTTGATTTAAAACTTACCTTGTCTCACCTGATCCATTTGTCTTCCGAGTCACAAGTTGGGCCAACACATCAAGGTGGTCTGGCAATAAGCCCAATGTCTAGAACCGGCGAGGGGGGGGCGCTTCGGAACCGCTCACGAGCAGTGTGAAATCAAAAACCGATCTCGCACACCACAAGCTCGTTAAAACGACCCCTTACAGAATGGCGACCCAGATGGGACACTGGCTACAGAACCCTTGTGTGGTGGGCAAAGACTTGGGTGAGACAGATGTTATGGAGGACAGGTTATCCTCCTACGTGTGTGGCAAAGTAAATGTAGCAAAAAAATGGGTATATGACCTGTTAGGAGCCGAGCGTCCCTTAAAGGCAGCCGCCCAGTGGACGGCTAGTAAAGAGCACCGCAAGGGCATTGAAAAAGCGGTGTGGCTTATGTGCTATAAAAAGCAGGTTCTGGTACTGGACCACGCGGTGGCCAGTAAGGAAACCAAAATTAAGCATTTGTCCCGGGAACTGCAGGAAAAGGTTGCAGCGGAAGGGAAGGTGCTAGTGGCTTTGGAGGCCATAAGCCAAGAGAGGGCAGCGATGGTCTGGGACCATCGGGGGAAGGTAGAAAGGCTGGAGGGCAAGGTAGCTGAGCTGGAGGGGAGCGCTAGGTTCAGGGTAGAACACGTAGAGTATCAGGCAAGAGAATCCAGGGAGAAAGAGAGGAGATTAAAAACAGAGATTAGCCGCCTTACAGGGGAACTGAAGGCACAGGAGGAAAAGGTAGGCGAAGTAAAAGCAGCCTATAAGCTGGCCTGCGCTCAAGGGTTTGAGGAGGCAGACCACGGCCCCTGTAGGCAGGAAATAGAAAGCCTGAATCTGGCATTGGCCAGGGCAAAGGGGATGATATGCCTCATTAGCCCCAAGGTCGGCCAGGCTGAGTTCAACGGTAACCCAAGCAGGGAAGTCCCGCAGGCAGCCCCCAGAACAAAACGGGTTAGGGAACCCGAGATTTCACAGCCACCACCCCTAGCCCCTAGTTTTCCAGAGGTCTGGGATCAGGAGGGGGTGGAGGATGAAGAATCCAAGGTAGACCAGGGTAGCCCGAGAGAGAATCTGGGACCGGGACCGGTGTACCCTGTGACACAATGGAGGTACGGACCACCCGGTGACGACGGGGAACCTGCGGACCTCCAGAACCAATTCCTGGTGCCACACGGTGCGCAACAATTGTGCTCCATGGTGAGCTACATCCCCAAGCTCACCATGAAGGGGGACCCTTCTCTTCACTTTAGGGAGATAGAGCAGGCGGCCTGTGTTAACGACTGCGACGAGGCAGAGAAGGCCAAGATGATGTTGTTCTCCCTGGGTAGCGATCTCCTCCAGACGCTACCCGATGGGTGTAAAAGGGGTCAGGAAAATTATGGCAGGCTGAAGGATGAGATCCTGGAGGCCATGGGGATGAACGAGGGGAGTCCGTTCACCCGGGTGGAGAAAACAGTCCAGCTCCCCGGGGAATTCCCGCAGGCGTTCGCGGACAGGCTGTGGCCAGTCTACCAGGGTGCGTGCCCGGGAATGCCGGCGTGAGCGAACCTGGACGGGGACCAGTTAGTCCACTGGCTCAGGTGCCTGATGAATAACTCCCTGCCCCGCGTTCGAACGCAGGCAATGGCCTGGTTTGACCCCCGAAACCCTCTGACCACGGAGGCGACGGTGATCCACCAACTCACCGTCACCTTTAGAAACGGGAGGGATAGTGAGACACCCCAGCAAAACGGGAAGGTTTGTGAGGTCAGGCCTGGTGACCAGCCCCGTAAAGAGTGGCGCCAGGAAGGGAGCCGTCCCAACCAAAGCCGACAAACGTGCTATGGCTGCGGGAAGGAGGGGCATTGGTGCAGGGACTGTAAGAATCCCTGGAAGGACACAAGGGAAAAGGTCCCCACAGCCCCAGCCCAAGCCCCGGCCGCACCCCCGACCTCTGCCCCAGAGAGAGAGATGGAGCCAACTGTCCCTCCAGAGCTGCTGGACGTGCTGCTAGCTTCAGTGAGGTCATTGGTCCTCACTAAGGGAAAGATAGCAGCCACCACCGGTCCAGCGGTTCCCCCAACCCCTTCCCAAAGTGGCCCGCAATGACTGGAGCCTGCGCAGCCCGTCTATCTATGTGCGCTCCAGTACGACGGATGGAAGAGACCGCTCGTGCAGATGGAGGTAGTGAAGGAAACGGGGACTTATCTGTTGGATACGGGAGCTTCATGCACCGTGATCCATACGGAGAAACCCACCACCTCACCTCTGTCTAACGGGGTTCCATACGTCCTATTGGGGTTCACAGGGGCGGAGCAGACGGGTGCGTTCTCCAGGCCGCTCTCGATCCGCCTGGGCACACTCCAGACAAAGTGGACATGTGTCCTGGCGAGATGGGATGCGGAGGGAGGGAAGGGGATCCTAGGGGCCGACTTCATCGTGGGCCATGGGATCCTCGTGGACCTCAGGAACCATTGCCTTTGGGGGGCCAACACCGGAAAGGAAAGTGCAGTGGTAGTAATCCCGGGAAAGGATGGGAAGGGAACCCTGTGTACCATGAAGCCGAAGGGGAGTTACGACCTCGGTGAAATGATGGAGGGTATCCCAGAAGTATTTAGAGCCGAGGTGCAGGCTCAGTTAGGTGCGTTCGCCATGCACAAACACGACTGTGGGAGGGTTGCTGGCTTTGAGGTTAGGGTAGATGGGGATCCCATGGCCCGGCCCCAAAAGCAGTACAACTTCCCAAAGGAAGCAGAGGCTGATATGGAGGTGGCCATATCAGCGCTGGTACAGCAGGGGGTGCTGAGGCCTATAGCCACCCATGTGAACTCTCCGCTTTGGCCGGTTAAGAAACCGGACAATTCCTGGAGAGCCACGGTGGACTATCGGGTGTTGAACAGCAACATCCCCGCATGTGCCCCCACAGTGGCAGCAGTGGCCGACCTCATTGGGAGTATCCCCACATCCGCGACCACGTTCACGGTGCTGGATATTTCCAATGGGTTCTGGTCGATCCCTGTGCGGAGGGAGGACCAGTATAAATTTGCCTTTACTTTCAGAGGGCAACAGTATACCTGGAATTGCTTGCCACAAGGCTTCCACAATAGTCCCAGCATTTTCCACCAATGCATGGCGGACAGCCTGAAGGAGTTCAGTCAGCCCCTTCAGTAAGTACAGTACGTGGACGACCTGCTGCTGTTTACCGACACGGTCGGGGAGCATGGCCCACTGCTGGCTGAACTTTTGGAACTACTGACCAGAAGGGGGTTCAAAGTCAACCCAAAGAAAGCGCAGATCGGTCAAAAGGAAGTCAAGTTCCTGGGGCTGACCATCCGCACCGGAGAAAGGGCCATCGATAGGGCTAGGAGGGAAGCGGTACAGGAGTTACCGGTCCCCGTCACCATAAAGGGTGTGAGGTCGTTTCTAGGGCTAACCGGGTACTGCCGAGACTTCATGGAGGACAATGCGGCCATGGCAGCCCCACTACTCCGACTCCTGCACAAGGGAGTGGAGTGGTCATGGGATGAAGGATGCCAGGCTGCGTTCGAGCTCCTAAAAAGGAAGCTGCAGACCGCACCAGCCCTGGGAGCGATAGATGGGGGAAGGGAGTTCTTCCTGGAGGTGGCGGCCAGCGGGGACAGTCTGAGTGCTGTGTTGCTCCAGGAGCGACATGGCAAGCTGAGACCTGTGGTTTACTCCTCCAGGGTGCTCACCGACGTGGAGAGGAGCTACTCGGTCTGTGAGCGGCACCTCTTGGCCACACACTGGACTGTGAAAAGATCCGCCATCTTCACAGGCACCTCCCCCATCACCCTCCTCACACACCACATGCCCACCAAGATGCTTTTGGATGGGAGGATTAAGGATGGGACAGTAAGCAGTGCCCGCATTGCGCACTGGACCCTACTCCTCTCACAAATGGATCTGCGGGTACGAGGCCTGTGCGAGCCCAGATTAGCCGCCAACCTGGCTTACCCTGGGACAGCCCATCAATGTTCCGTTGAAGGGGTATGGGAGGTCGACGTTGGTCTCCGGGCTGGGATACATCCCACCGGCCGTGAGATTTACGTGGATGGTTCCAGCACAGTATCCACTGGAAAGCGGCTCACGGGGTTCGGAGTGTATGACCCAACGGCTGACATTGCGTTGGCGATTAAACTCCCCAGTACCATGAGCGCCCAGCAGGCAGAACTGTCTGCTGTGGCGTATGTGGTTACCCATCCCGAAGTTTTCCCTACCCCGTACACGATTTGCTCAGACAGCATGTTTACATGCAATTCGTGTACCGAATACCTGGCCATCTGGTCCCGTCGCGGATTCACTTCCGCGGATGGGAGACCCTTGGTGGTAAAGCCCCTGCTGGAGAAGATCCTGGCAGCCGTGGGGGAGAAGGGGGAGGTCTTCATCCACAAGGTGAAGGCTCACTTCTCCACAGAACCTCGCGGTCAAGGGAACCAGCGAGCTGACGCACTGGCGAGAGAGGGTGCCCAGACCGGCATTTTCTGGGACCCCTATGGGTCCGGACCAGTGGCAACTGTAAAAGGCAGGGATGGGATCCAGAAGAGTGTAGCCCCGGACCTCAAATCGGTCCAATCTCAGGACCCTGCCCTGAGAGGGGTATTTAACGCGGTTAGCGAGGGGAAGAAAATGGAAGGCCCGTATGGTGCAGCATCCCTGTCCATAAGAGAGGGAATGCTTTTTAAAGAAGAGCAGTGGGTGGTGCCTCTGCAGCACCGGAGGGAATTCCTTCAACTGGCCCATGAGGGACCAGGAGCAGGGCAGCCCGGGCCTGAGGTCACCTGGCAGCGGGTGGAACAAGCAGGATGGTGGCCAGGACTCCGGGAGGACGTCCGGGAGTTTTGCGCGAACTGTCTTGTGTGCGCAGCAAATAACCCCGATCCTCACAGGAGGAAGGTGCCGATGGGACACGTTAGGAGGGTAGAGGGACCCTGGCAGTCAATCCAAATTGACTATATCGGGCCCTTACCCGCCACCCAGGGAGGCTATAAGTACTGCCTCGTTCTGGTGGACGTGTTCTCTAAATGGGTTGAAGCCTTCCCCTGCCGAACAGCCACAGCGTTAGGGACTGCGAGAATCTTGGTGCGGGAGGTGTTCTCGAGATGGGGACTGCCCCAGTTCATGGAATGCGATCAGGGAAGCCAGTTTACCGGCCAAGTAATGCAGAACACCCTGATGCTGCTGGGCATTCAGGGGAAATGGCACGTAGCCTACAATCCACAGTCATCGGGGATTGTGGAGCGGATGAACCGCACCTTAAAAGAAAAAATGAGGAAAGAGATAATGGGTTCGCCCCAAAGGTGGGCAGATGTCCTGCCTCTTGTCCTCATGGGGATCCGTTCCAGCCAGTCGAAGAGTACGGGGTACTCTCCGCATGAGCTCATGACCGGGAGGGTCATGAGAACCCCCACCCATGTCCTGGCCCCAGTCCTAACGGAGGGGCAGCTAAGGGAGGTGAATCGGGACAAATTCGCCCGCACGCTCCTTGAACGCCTCCAAAGGATCTATGAGGGGGCCGCAGGTAACATGGGGAGGCAGCACCAGGGAAACAGGATGCTGCTCGAACCCAGTAAAACACATCACTGGGAGGTAGGGGATCTAGTGATGGTAAGGAACTTCGCCCATGTGGGGAGGTTTGAGCCACTTTACATGGGTCCCTACAGCAGCGTAGATCAGGCCAGCCCCATGGTGTATGCTGTGAAACTGCCCCGGTGCACAAAATGGTTTCACATCAATCAATGTAAGCTGTTTAAGCCGGAGGCAGGGAAGCAGGCAGCGGGGGCTGAAAAAGGCAGCAAAGAATTAAAAACTGCAGGGGAGCTGCAGCCGCAGGTCACACAGGCTGGACGAGCAGCCTGCGTGAGGGGAGGAGTTGTCCCGTCCACACGGGAGACTCCCCCATTGTTCTGGGACCCAGACAGGGAGGAGCCGGAGGTCCTAGGTCCTGTCCCTGGTCACCCAGAAGGGGAGGAGCCGGAGGTCCTAGGTCCTGTCCCTAGTCACAAGGAAGCCGAGTCGGAGGACGAAGGTCCCACCCCCGACTGCGGTGAAGGGGAGGAGCCGGAGGTCTTAGGTCTTGCCCCTGAGTGCAGCATTAGAGAGGTGGCGTCTGGGGGCGGAGACTCTCAACCTGGAGTCCCAGGTAGCGGGGAGGTGCCTGCCGCTGACCCAGAGCCTAGGGAGGCGGAGCCTGCGGGAGGAAGCCCACAGCTGGCAGTCATGGGGAAGCCACGGACTGCAGCCAGGGCCAAAACTCCAGCCAAGGGTCCGACCTACGAGGAAGCCTCATATGTGGTGACCCTTAGACGGTCAAATAGAAAACCGCAACTGAAGAAGGTTTGGTCGCCGGTTTTCACAAGGGGGACCCTCCGGAAGAAAGCTGCGAGAAGTTTAAACGGTCCACAGCCAGCAGCCTCGGGCTGCCAGGGACCAGCAGCTGAGACCGATGTGGGAACGCAGCAGGGGGAGGCCTGCGACGGTCCCCGCAGATTATAAGCTGGCCGCCCGGAGACGGGCGGCAGATGTATATATTTATATAGTTTTGGGTAATAAGGTTTAGTTTATTGTAATTTTAGAAAATAAGTAATGTGGTCTTCTGGAAGTATGGGAGCACTTTGGAGCGGTAGAATGTGGCAAGTTTTAAGTGAGCGAGGGTCGCGGGACCCACTCACCCCGCACCCAAGCCGAGGAGCCCAGGGAGCCCGGCTCGAAACCTTTTTTTATCTCTCCGCCAGATCATAACAAGATGATGCCAGTCGGAGGCATCATCCTCGCGGCCCTGGTGGGCCTCAACGTCGCCTGGAGAGGAGAAACGGAGGATCACCGTATCTTTGGATGCTCCGGGGAAACTGCGCCTCTGGCCCACGATGGGCAGGGCCTGCGTGAAGCAGAGGAAGTCGCTGGGTACACCCACGAGGGCAACTGGCCCGGATGGCTGGGCTCGAACGCCACGAAATATTCAAGCGAAACTGGCTTCACATACGGGGAGGTCTCTTTGTCGTGTCCTCGGATCAAGATCCAGGCCACGCAGATCAGTGTGACTGTGGGGAAACGTATTTGCCTAACCTGCAGGGGGTACGTCCCCCTGGATAGGTGGTGGTGGCTCAGGAAACTGAGCAGGGACATGGGGAACCCCAGAGGAAAGTGGGAAAGGTCAGGGAACAACACTCACCGGACTATCACAGGGACCCAGGGAGGGTTGACAGTGTGCTGGGATAAATGGTGGGAACCCGATCAGGGGATTTATGTGTGTATGTGGGGTTCAGAGAAAGTCTGCCCCACAGGTGTTTCCATCATTTTCCACAGCCAGTGGCAAGATAACGGGAGGGGGATAGACTGTGAATCGCGCTTGGACGCATGCGCGGTCCCCTACTCCCCAATCGCGGTTAATGCCACTGAGCTAGTGACCCGCCCCCGACAGCCCCTGCCCACGACCCAGACACCACGGACGGTAGCAGAGGGATGCCCCACCGCCACCAAGGGACCAGGGAACGGGTTAGTATTAGTTCCCACTGACCAAATGGCCTATCAGGGGGTCCATTACGCGGTGGCCTCGGTCATTCTCAACCTGACCGAGGTGCACCTGCCGGAATGGTGCCCCGTAGAGACGGCAAGGCTGTATCAGGCCCTGCTGAAAGAGACCCTGCAGAAGTTTTACGAGTTTGACTTCGCAGGGGTCAATAGAACCGAATTCTACACCGAGGGCCACAAGGAATGGGAGCAATTGGGGAGACAAAGAAGGGGCGCCGTGAACGACTGGTTCACAGGGTTTAACACTGGGTCGTCCATCATAAATAGGATGGACAACATCGAATTGCAACGGCAGGTTAACGGGTTAAAGACCCAGTTGAGGGGGATCCTCACGGACGAAAATCGGGTGGTGGGTTCGGAGCTCCATGAGGACCAGGCTATGACTCTCCATTTAAAAGAAATCATAGCAGAGCTGGAGAAGCAGGCTTGGACGGTCAACGCTCTCATTAGGGAGGATAGGAACGCCTCAGATCAGGCTGCCCAGAATGAGGTGTGCGTACTATATGGAGCATGGTTGCTGGGCGAGGGCCGCAGCAATCTGGAGGACTTAAAACAGGGTTTGGTCCCCTCCTGGATCAGTAACAAACAGCTCGCAGCCCTCCACCCCTTTGAGAACGCGTTGAGTCCGTGCCAGCTCCGGCTCGCTTCTGAGGCCTACCCAGTCCCGGTGGACTGTGGTCGCTCCAACCACACCATCATGGGGGCCGTCGTGCGGATCCCAGTAATGAGTAGGGCGGCCCGACCTGCGCCGGTGTATAGGGTGGTGAACATTGGAGTCAGTCGGGGGGGAGAACAAGTCCGTTTCGCAGAGGTCCCACCCTACGTCATTGAGTGGGAGCATGCTATGACGGGGACTGACCTCTCGGGGTGCCGTAGCCGGGGAGTACACATAATCCTGTGTCCCCAGCACTTGAATGCCTATTCAACACCACAGTGCGGGTTCAGTTCTGCTGACGCTAAGCCTATCAATTGCACCATGGAAGCCATGGCACAGGACCATGTTCCCCCACAGGTGGCATACATAGGAGGTGGGACATATTGTGTCGCCACCGCAGCGTCTCACTACCGGCACGGACAGCACGGCTGGTGCGCAGTCAGTGAAAGCAGCTTCTGTTTCAAACCCGAGGCAGTAGTTCAAGTGGCACAGCTGCAGATTATCCCGATCCCTGAACCATCCACTGTTCACCTCACTGTCAAGGAGAACTTCATCGATCTCCAGAAGTACGTGGCCCACTTTGGTTTCACAATTCCCCCTCTCCCAGAACATTTAACCGAACTGCTGAAAGCAGTTACTGTCTCTCAGAAGCACTTCTTTGCTTTAGAGCAGAAAACCACCGACATAGGGGAAAAAATCCAAGACATAGTGGTTCCACCATGGTGGGACCTTTTTGATAATATAGAGATCCCATCATGGGTGAGACTGGGGCCCAGAAATTCATTAGGGCGCTGCCAGCTTTGCGGCCAGTTACCGCCTAAAGAGGGCTTCTGCGCCAAAAAGGAGTTAGCGCTGATATTCAGTGCAGCGGTATTGGCGGCGGTAGCCGTTAGTGCTGCGCCGGCACTGATGACATCATCGGTGTGCGCAGTGCCCCGGTACCGCCCCGAAACCGGCCCGATCCCCATATTTAGTTGCGGCCACCTCCTCCGCAGCGGCCGCAAACAGCGACCAGAAAACGGGGCCGTACTGTAGCCTTAGTGGGGTGCTTTAAGGTGGAGGTGCGGCCGGCCGCTTTTTCGGCGGCCGCCTGCCCGCACCTCCTTCCCCGGCCTCCTCCACCCCCCCCGCGGCATTGCCGGCTGCTTTCCGTGAACCCGGCACTTCTCCGTGGTGCCGGGCTCATTTGCCGGCACTATCCAGCGGCGAACTCCCCGTTGCAGGCAGCTCCCCCTTAAGAGAAGGAGGAGGCCTGCAGTACCGCAGCCTGCCGCTCCGCAGCGGCTGGTGCAGCAGCACCAAGAGCGCTGAAATTCAGTTTCAGCGCCCCAAGCGGAGGCGGGCACACCCTGGAATAGCGCCCGGTTCCGAATTGGGGCGCAGAAACTGAATATCTGACGATCGCTAATGGCTCCCCGCCCAGCGCTAACTTTTGGGCGCTAGCCAGCTGGTGGGGCCATAGTGAATTTCTAGGCCTGGCTTCCCACGTCTTAGTGGTGTGCCAGGTAGGGATCGTTCTGTACCTGATCTGTGTCCAGTGTAGGAGGAAGGGACACGACAGGGAGTTACCTAGTCAGTGGAATTGGCGGGGCCACTATGTCAGCATAAACGGGGACTCGCCCGTGTAGCTAAATGTTTTTATTCCATCTGTTTTTGGTGTATTATAACAAAGATTGTGTTGTGTCGGGTTATGACTCTAAGGTGAGTCTGTACATAGCATAAATGTTTCTCCGGTAGGGGATATCTACTCAACTCCGTTTTCGGGATGAGGAAAGTGCGTGTGCGAGGTACACTCCATAGTCAGGTAAACTATGGGGAAGGTCAGTTGGGGGGGGGAACGGATTTATGCTCACCCTAAAACATTCATGATACAAAAGACGATTTGAGATGTCCATTGTATCACACGGGGGACTGTAGGATTCATAAAAATCCAGGAAAATACAGTCTACGTTGTAAAACCCCTGAAATGGCCACATTTTATGAACACAAGATGGAGTTGGCAGATCACATGACTCATTTCAGAAGGACATACCACTGCAGTATCTTAAAGAAACCTGAGTCACCACCGATTAGAAGATTCCAGAACTGACTGCAATTGATATGGTAAAATGGTTACAGTAGTAACGAAGTCAAAACAAAAGTATTTACACCTCAAGGTGTGTTAATTGCTAGCAAAACGCAAACCCATCTCTGAAATCGCAGAGCACAGACAAAACCTATTATCTGTACCAAACTCAGAGGGACACAGGACAGATCCCATTAGTTTCATTTACAAGACATTAAAATAAAGTACCCGCTTTTGTCAAAGCAGCCTGTCCATTACTTTAACAAAAGAAAACCCCTGATTTGGTGCCAAGATAAGGGCAAGAAAACAGTATAACTGTTGGGGGAAAAGAGACATTAAAAAAAAACACAGTTTCACACAGACACGAGGTCAAAGGCAGAGCGAGTGGAGAGGTTCGATTATGGTTCGAGGAGCATGGAGGGCCTACAAGTTCGAGCAGGAGAGCAGGTTCAGGAGCCGGTCCCATAAGGAAGATTGGAGATCCCGAACGATACAGGAGCACCAAGGTCAAGGACAGTCTTAAAAACCCTGGTGAGCATAGAGGCCCAACTCCACCTAGCTGATCTAGTTGAGGTATACTGTAGAGACGGGAGGGTTTTTAATATTAAGGGCTTTGTAATTCGGGAGTGTTATTCATCCTTCGTTGTGCCGTGCGCTTTCCCCACCCCTGTTTTATTATATTGCTGATCTAGAATTGATGTATTATGACAGTCAAAGTAACTCTTGTGTGTTAAATTTTAGTTCCCATTGAGAGGCATGTTCATGATTTTTGTCTGCATTGTTTCTTCATTCTCTATGTTTTATTCTCCTTAAAAATAAAGATACCTTTGATTTAAAACTTACCTTGTCTCACCTGATCCATTTGTTTTCCGAGTCACAAGTTGGGCCAACACATCAAGGTGGTCTGGCAATAAGCCCAGTGTCTAGAACCGGTGAGGGGGGGGCGCTTCGGAACCGCTCACGAGCAGTGTGAAATCAAAAACCGATCTCGCACACCACAAGCTCGTTAAAACGACCCCTTACAGACAGACCACTGCCCACTGGTTGCCATCTTTAAAAAAAATCTGAATGAGATGTCTCCAAGGATTCAACGACTCATGATGAAGCTGCAAAGATACGACTTTGAACTGATCTACACACCAGGCAAACACATAGTGTTAGCAGATGCACTATCCCAAGCACCCACAATGAGTCATGTGAGCTCTACTGAGGAAGACGTGGATGTTCATGTGAGTATGGTCACTGCTGCGCTGCCCGTGTCAGACACAAAATCAAAGCAAATAGCAGAAGAAACATTAAAAGATACAGTGTTACAAACAGTAATAGAGACATTCATCATGGTTGGCCAAAAGGTTCCTGTCCAAAATACTATCACATCAGGTCAGAGTTGAGTGTCGCAAGTGGACTATTACTAAAACAGAACAGAATAGTCATTCCACAGGCTCTACGTTGAGACATGCTCAAAAGGATTCACGAGGGACACCTCGGAATTGAAAAATGCAAAAGGAGAGCAAGAGACACTGTTTATTGGCCTGGCATAAATAAAGACATTGAGAACATGATAGGCATATGTGAGACATGTCAGAAACACCAAAACAAACAAGCAAAGGAACCAATGATAGTAGCTGACTTACCAACAGCACCATGGCAAAAGGTTGGTATGGACCTCTTTCATTTGAATGGTAAAGACTATCTAATAGTGATTGACTACTATTCTAACTGTCCTGAGATGGCGCTGCTCTCAAGCACATCAGCAAGCAGTGTCATAATGCATGTTAAATCCATCTTCGCCAGACATGGAATTCGCAGGATTGCCGTTAGCGACAATGGTCCGTGCTTCAACTGTAAGGAGTGGCAACAGTTTGCAGCACATTATGACTTTCAACACATCGCATCCAGTCCTCTGTATGCTCAGTAGAATGGTAAAGCAGAGAAAGGTGTTCAAGTTCTCAAACAGCTACTGAAGAAAGCAACAGAAAGCAAGTCTGATCCTTATCTCGCCCTGCTGAGCTACCGAGCCTCCCCTTTAGACTGTGGTTCTTCACCTGCTGAACTCCTAATGGGTCACAAGTTGCGCACCACACTACCCTGCTGTGCAAAAGAAAAGCAGAGTAAGGAACTGAGTCAGAGACTTCAACTGTTAAAGCTGAAACAAAAATCACACTATGACAAGTCATCCAAAACTCTGAAACCATTGACAAGGGATGATGTTGTCAGGATTGAGGATCCAGATGTATGGAACAGGAAAGCTACAGTTCTTGAGGAAGTAGGACCAACGTCATATACTGTTAGAACTGAGGAAGTACAGATTCTCAGGAGGAACCACCGTTCCCTCCTGAAAACACAAGAAACTATCCAAGAGCAAATCGATGACGTTGCCGCAACTGGATCTTGTCACTCACCACCAGAACAATCTAACACAAACACACATACAGGCTCTCATGAAAACACATCAGACCTACCTGTGCTGAGAAGATCCACACATGAAGTAAAAAAGCCTGATAGACTTAGGCCTAGACATTCAGTTGTTTGCGCCAGCCGCTAGCGCCTTAGGAGGAGGAGATGTGGGGCGCTAGGCGGCTAGCGGCCGGGCGCAGCACGATCTGGGCCTCTCCCCAACTTCAGTGAAGATTTAGCAGCGGCGCAAAGCCTTTGCGCGCGCTCAGCTGCGCGCGCAGATCCTGACGTCATTTCATCGTGCATCGCCCTTTGTGCGCCCCAAACCGGAAATTCAGTGGCGCCGGCCTATTGTGCGCCTGGCGCCCCTAGCGACTGGTAGAGGGGAATGGTTCCCAGTCGCTGCGGGACGCGGGGGGCGCAAATTAAAGGGCACTCCTCCTGCAGTAGAAAAGGCAGCCATTTTGCAAAACTCCTTCTTTGTGAGAGACGGATCTTTGCAGAGAGACAAATATAGAGAGCTTTCTGGTTTGGCTCAACACTCGCACAGGTACTTGTGGCTTCAGGCCACAGCTTTGCACTTGTCTTTAACTTCAGAGCCATATCACTGATTGGAAACATATAATGGGGGCTGCAATGGGTGCAAACGTTGGCCTTCTCTATTGCATTCAAAGGGCTCAGAGACGCCGTGAGAGAGTGGCAGTCAAACAAATCCACCCTCCCCCTTTAAGAGCTCACCGGCGCCAGAGTGTCTGCCGTCAATCAGCAACTCGCCGCACCTGCGCTGCGCCCGCCCTCGGGGGTATCGCCCCGGGCCGTCGGCTTAGCGCCTAATGATAGTCATGCATCGCCTGTTTTAGCGCAGCAGCAACCTCTTGGGGCGATGCCACTGAATATCGGCGAAGGTGGCGCGAAGTTGCGCCAGGCGCAAACTTTAGCGGCCGCCCGGCTGTAGCGCCCCAAACGTGGCTATACTGAATTTCTAGGCCTTAATCTTTGAGTATAAAGAAAACTATAATAAAAGAATGAAAAGCTTAGAGTTCATAAAGTAAAGCTTTGAAAATGTGTTGACTGTTGTGAAGATGTTTATGTCGTTATGATTGATTGATATTGATTTTGTTTAACCTCTAAGGAAGGGGGATGTAATGATCAGTAACATGTCATTCTAGAATGGTACACTAGGTGGAGCTGTATGTTTAGTAGTGGGCTACCCACAAGGCAGTAGTCAAGATGGATGCCTGTACACTAGTCCACATGGCTGAATAAATGACTAGCTCAAGCTAGCTGTTCATAATGAAAACGTCTATTTATTTATGAACATAATAACAATAACCACTGTCCATGCAACTATCTCATGCTGCACCACCTCATCTTCAGTTATAATCACAGGGGTTCAAGTGCTGTGCTGCTCCATCATTTGCCTGAACCTTTCCTTTATATTTTGCCTGTCTCATTTAGTTCCCTACCCCTTGTACCAATGGCAAATTGCTGGTAGGGAGTTGAAATGAGTTTCTTAAGGCTTGCAGAATTTTTGCCACCATAATGAGAGAATCTCCTTTAATTGATCCGTCCCTCTACATTTCACTTGCATGTAATTTTTCACCACTAGTGTGCTCCCTACACTCATACAAATTCTGCACCTGAAGCCATTGTTGTGAGCTAACCATGGCAGCATTTATTTGTATACCGGTGAGTTGGACCAGATTTTTGATTGGCCCCCTTAAAGGACAAGACACACCCAACAGTTTGTCTGCAATGTGTAATTTGACCTTGTCTTATCACACAGCCTACAGAAAGTGGAACTGTAGCGAGCTTTGTGAAGATCCTCTGTTACCTAATGTTCTACAATTGTAATTATAGTTGCCCTTGGCTGGTAAAATAAAATACTTTATTCTCTAATTAGTGGGTCAGTTCCTTGGAGTTTATTTTTTTTCCTTCTGGAAGTGATAAAAATTCTTTAATTTAGAAAGAAGGACCATGTGTGTGGGGTCCCTGTGTGTGGTGTGCTTGTGTGTGGCACGCGTTTGTGTGTGGAGTGCATGTGTGTGGGGTCCGTGAGTGTGTTTGTTCCATATGTGGGGTGCGTGTGTGTATTCAACCTTCTGACACACCAGTGAGTTCACACTGGGGAGAGACCATTCACCTGCTCTGTGTGTGGGAAGGGATTCACTCAGTCATCCAATGTATTGATACACCAGCGAGTTCACACTGGGGAGAGACGGTTCACCTGCTCCATGTGTGGGAAGGGAATCACTCATTCAACTGACTGATACACCAGTGAGTTCACACTGGGGAGGGTCCGTTCACCTGCTCAGTGTGTGAGAAGGGATTCACTAATTCATCATCGGGAATGGTAGCATAGTGGGTATGTTATTGGACTAGTCCAGAGGCCTGGACTAATAATCCAAGGACATGAGTTCAAATCCCACCACAGCAGCGATCTGGGGAATTAAAATCCAGTGAATTAAATAAATCTGGAATTAAAAGCGAGTAATGGTGACCATTAAACTACTGTTTTTTAGTAAAAACCCAGCTGGTTCACTAACATCCTTTAAGGAAAGAAATCTACCGGTCTAGCCTATATGTGCCTCCAGACCCACAGCAATGTATTTGACTCTTAACTGCCCTCTGTGCTCACCACCTTCTCAAGGGCAATTAGGGATGGGCAATAAATTTTGGCTTTGCCAGCGACACCCATGTCCCATGAATGAATTTAAAAAAAAATCTAACAAAGGAGGGAAAACATGTTTTGTCTTCCCATCTGGATCACGTTCTTCCTCCATCCCCACTGTTCTCTCTGTGCTCTAACCCCTCTGACCTTCTCCACCCCCCCTCCCTCTCCCCACCCCCGAGGCCCTGACCTCCTCGCCCTGTTCCCTGACCTTCTCTCCCCCCTCCCGAGTTCTTGACCTTTTCCCCCAACCCAGAGCTCCTGACCTTCTCCACAGGGAGCTGAGGAAAGCCGTGGTTGAGGCCGCAGGTTGCAGCCCTGCGGCTAGACACATGTGCATTTGGAACCTCTGGTGCGCATGCGCAGCAGCAACATTGGGCGGGCATGCGCAGTTCCGGTGGGGGCGGGAGGGTGTTTAGGCTCCGCCCCCCATATGGTGCGCATGCACAGAGGATGCAGAGGACCCCGTGCAAACATTCACAGTGGCTAACCTTGGAAAATTGGGTGCAAACAGCACACTTCCATTTAAGTCTGTGCAAAACCCTTCAAAAGCCAATTGGGTCTAAACTACACCAATAACAGGAAGTCTGGGCCTAGGCTTTTCTAAGCTTTTTTCATAGCCCAGCCTCATGGTCCTTCTCTGCAGTTCTTCCCGGCCTTGTGCATTTTTCTTGTGCCTTAGTAACCAGAACTGAATGCAGCACTTAAGAAAAGGAGCTTTTCAATGAAGAGCAATTGAGCTGTGAGGGGAAGACTATACCTTTGCCCTGACAAGAAACCTTAATGTGCATCGCACAGAGATTGAGGAAATGCAACACATTTGCACAAGGGAATTTACCTTTTTTTCACCGAAAGTAGACCGGATTCATGGATAAATTAAATTGATGTGACAAATAGGATGTTTTTTTTGATACAGTGACATTGGAAAAAGGGGATTTGATAGTGGTATTCAAATGATAAAAGGGGAAGATAAGCTAGAGATTATTTTCATTGGTCACTATATTGAAGACACGATCTCAAAAGGAGCACTAGACACCTAAAGGGGAGATCGTTCTCAAGCAGAGTTACTGGACTGTGGAATGCATTGCCACAAGTGGTGATTGATTACAGCATTCCGAAATGGACTGGATAATTACTGTAAAAAAGATATATAAAAAGGTCTGGAGACAAATCAGGAAAATGGGACCGTATAAAATCAGCCCCCAAGAGGGGCTGAAATTTAGTGCAGGCAGGAGAGGCCAAATGGCATCCTACTGTGCTAACGTTTCTGTGTTTCCATGCGCATAATGAATGCTCGTTAGGGACTTGCGGAGTTCCAGTTAATTCCTTTATGTAGATAACTTTTTTTTTGCGGCTTTTATGCTTGTCAAGGTACAGGATGTTACCATCATCCAGCGCTTTCCGGTCTGATTTAGCACTGAGTAAAGGCATTTTGCCCAGCTGGGGGGAATTCTCCTGTTCCTCTGCCCCAACAATGTGCTTCAGCTCCTACCACCGGGGAGAGGCCCCCTACTGCACCAGTGTGACATTTCTACATTTCCCCAGCAGCCATCCTATGGCTTGACTGAGGGAGAGTGACAACGCCGTGTCATTTGGTATTAAGTTAGGTCCCATTGTTACATTGCAGTACATAGAATTTACAACACAGAAACAGAATATTTATGCTCCACACGAGCCTCCTCCCACTCTATTTACTTCATTTCACCCTATCAGCATATCCTTCTATTCCTTTCTTCCTCATGTACTTATCTAACTTCCTCTTAAATGCATCAATGCCATTCGCCTCAACTACTCCCTGTGGTAGCGAGTTCCACATTCTCACCACTCTCTGGGTAAAGACGTTTCTCCTGATTCCTTATTGGATTTATTAGTGACTATCGGGCAGCACGGTGGCATAGTGGTTAGCACTGTTGCCTCACAGCGCCAGGGACCCGGGTTCGAATCCGGCCTCGGGTGACTGTCTGTGTGGAGTTTGCACATTCTCCCCGTGTTTGCGTGGGTTTCCTCCGGGTGCTCCGGTTTCCTCCCACAGTCCAAAGATGTGTGGGTTAGGTTGATTGGCTATGATAAATTGACCCTTAATGTTAGGGGGATTAAATACGTGGGGTTACAGGGATAGGGTAGGATATGTGTTGGTGTAGGGGTTACGGGGATCGGGTGGTATATGTGTAGGTGCAGGCTCGATGGGCCGAAATGGCCTCTATCTGCACTGTGGGGTTTCTGTGATTTCTGTGATCTTATATTCAGGACACCTAGTTTTGGACTCCCAGAAGTGGAAACATCTTCTCTATGTCTACCCTGTCAAAGTCCTTTGTAATTTGAAAGACCTCTATCAGGTCACCTCTCAGTTTTCACTTTTTGTAGAGAAAAGAGCCCCCGCCTGTTCAGTCTCTCCTGATAGTTGTATCCTCTCAGTTCTGGCATCGTCCTTTCAAATCATGTTTGTACTTTCTCCAATGCTTCTATATCCATTCTATATCCTTCTATATTCATTATGTGTTGTGGCACCCATACACACCTGGACCTGACACCAGTAGTCCGGCCGACAAAATGCTGGAAACCTGAGACACAAACAGAAAATGCTGGAAATACATCAGCCTCTGAGAATAAAAAACCGCAGGGTTAACACTGATATAGGATCGGCACCTGAAGTGTGACCCTGTCTCTCCTTTGCTCAGATCCAGACAGACTTGCTGCAGCTTACTCAGTGTAAAACCACCAAAATTATTATTACGACAATAAACCTGTGTTAATCTCAATAACAGGAATATTACTTATTACAGGAATATTAATCTTAATCGGCTAAGTTAACTGATCACATTAAGGGGTTAGGGAACCCTGTCCTCTCAGCTGGGAGCCATGTTGAATGGATAGGAGAATTGTGGCTACAATGTTGTCATCTTATGTCTGAGCACTACACTGGGAGTGAACTCCCTCTGAACACTCCCTCCAAACACCCCCTCCGAATACCTCCCCCAAATACTCCCTCCGAGCACTCCCTCTGCGGACCCCCTCCGAATACCTCCCCCAAACACTACCTCCGAGCACTCCCTCCGAGCACCCACTCTGAGCGCACTTTCTGAGCGCTCTCTCTGAGCGCTCTCTCTGAGCACTCTCTCTGAGCACTCTCTCTGCGACTCTGTCTGAGACTCTCTCTGAGCGCTCTCTCTGAGAATCTCTCTGAGACTCTCTCTGATCACTCTCTCTGGGCACTCTCTCGGAGCACTCTCTCGGAGCACTCTCTCTGATCACTCTCTCTGAGCACTCTGTCTGAGCACTCTGTCTGAGACTCTCTCTGATCACTCTCTCTGATCACTCTCTCTGAGCACTCTCTCTGAGCGCTCTCTCTGATCACTCTCTCTGAGCGCTCTCTCTGAGAATCTCTCTGAGACTCTCTCTGATCACTCTCTCTGGGCACTCTCTCGGAGCACTCTCTCGGAGCACTCTCTCTGATCACTCTCTCTGAGCACTCTGTCTGAGCACTCTGTCTGAGACTCTCTCTGATCACTCTCTCTGATCACTCTCTCTGAGCACTCTCTCTGAGCGCTCTCTCTGATCACTCTCTCTGAGCACTCTCTCTGAGCACTCTCTCTGAGACTCTCTCTGAGCACTCTCTCTGAGCACTCTCTCTGATCACTCTCTGAGACTCTCTCTGAGACTCTCTCTGAGCACTCTCTCTGAGCACTCTCTCTGAGACTCTCTCTGAGCACTCTCTCTGAGCACTCTCTCTGAGCACTCTCTCTGAAACTCTCTCTGAGCACTCTCTCTGATCACTCTCTGAGACTCTCTCTGAGACTCTCTCTGAGCACTCTCTCTGAGCGCACTCTCTGAGCACTCTCTCTGAGCGCTCTCTCTGAGCACTCTCTCTGAGACTCTCTCTGAGCACTCTCTCTGAGCACTCTCTCTGAGACTCTCTCTGAGCACTCTCTCTGAGCACTCTCTCTGAGCACTCTCTCTGAGCGCTCTCTCTTATTACTCTCTCTGAGCACTCTCTCTGAGGCTCTCTCTGAGCACTCTCTCTGAGCGCTCTCTCTGAGACTCTCTCTGAGCACTCTCTCTGAGCGCTCTCTCTGATCACTCTCTCTGAGCACTCTCTCTGAGCACTCTCTCTGAGCGCTCTCTCTGGGACTCCCTGAGCACTCTCTCTGAGCGCTCTCTCTGAGCGCTCTCTCTGATCACTCTCTCTGAGACTCTCTCTGAGCACTCTCTCTGAGCACTCTCTCTGAGACTCTCTCTGAGCGCTCTCTCTGAGACTCTCTCTGAGCGCTCTCTCTGAGCACTCTCTGAGCGCTCTCTCTGAGCACTCTGATGCACCTCAATAACTTCAAGGCTCAAAGTTAACTGGATGAAACAAGGCTTTTATTAGCAAAGAAAGATGCCTGTGTCTTCACTTAGCTTCACCTAGCATTCTGCTGTTCTGCTGCAAGACAAGCCTGGGCTTGTCTTAAGTAGGGCCATGTATGGACGGAGCCGACACACCCAATGGGGAGAAAGGGAGCGGTGCACTATATACAATACAAGGTAAAACACAGGAGCAGGCAATACAAACACAGGAGCAGGCAATACAATATATGTAGCTAAATACAGAGTCTGATGAATGACATATTTAATCACATTCACCCCTTCACAGATTTAGTCTGTCCGGGGGTGTGATAGTCCTCTGTGACCGACGTAACGGTTGCAGTGCCGCGGGTGCCGGCTGGGTGTCCCGGGTGACCTCCTGGGTCTCTGCCGGGGGCGCCACCGGGGTTGTTGAAGGAGTAGGTGGTGGGGGTACCGTTGGCTGGTGTTCTTCCGGGGGTGATGAAAGAATAGTGGGTGGAGTGGGTGGGTAATAGTTGTTGTGGTTGTTGTCGTTGTTGCTGTTGTTGTTGTAGTCGTTGTCGTTGTTGCTGTTGTTACCGGCTGGGGTGAGGTCTTTTATGGACACAGTGTCCTCCCGTCCGTCGGCGTGCCGGACATACGCATATTGTGGGTTGGCGTGGAGCTGGTGCACTGGCTCCACGAAAGGGTCCGTCTTGTGGTCCCTCACATGCTACCGCAAAAGTACCGGACCTGGGGTGGAGAGCCATGATGGTATGGATACGCCTGAGGTGGATTTCCGGGGAAACACAAACATTAGCTCATGAGGCATGGCATTAGTGGCGGTACACAATAGTGACCGTATTGAGTGGAGCACATCTGGGAGGACTTCCTGCCAGCGGGAGATAGGGAGGCCCTTGGTCCTTAGAGTTAGGGTGACTGCCCTCCATACTGTCCCGTTCTCTCGCTCCACTTGACCGTTACCCCGGGGGTTGTAGCTGGTGGTACGGCTCGTGGCAATCCCCTTGGACAGCATGTACTGGCGTAGCTCTTCACTCATGAAGGACGCCCCCTATCCGTGTGGATATAGCTTGGCATACCGAACAGGCAGAACAGGCTGTTGAGGCATTTAATGACCGTGGCGCTGGTCATGTCTGGGCAGGGGAAGGCGAATGGGAAACGGGAGTATTCGTCCACAATGTTCAGGAAGTAAACATTGCGGTCGACGGACGCGAGGGGGCCCTTGAAATCTAAGCTAAGCTGCTCAAAGGGCCGTGTAGCTTTGATTAAGTGGGCTCTATCAGGGCGGTAGAACCGAGGCTTGCACTCAGCGCAAGTGCGGCAGTTCCTGGTCAGAGACCGAACTTCCTCAATCGAGTAGGGTAAGTTGCGGGACTTTATGAAGTGGAACAGCCGTGTGACCCCTGGGTGGCAGAGGTCGTTGTGGAGGGTCTGTAGCCGATCCCCGGTGGCGTTGGCACACATCCCTCGTGAGAGGGCGTCGGGGGATTCGTTAAGGGCCCCCGGCCGGTATATGATGTCGTACTCGAAGGTGGAGAGCTCGAACCGCCACCTAAGAATCTTATCATTTTTAATCTTCCCCCTCTGTTTATTATTGAACATAAACGCTACCGACCGCTGGTCGGTAAGTAGGGTGAAGCGTTTGCCGGCTAGGTAGTGCCGCCAGTGGCGCACTGCCTCCACGATGGCTTGGGCCTCCTTTTCCACGGAGGAGTGTCTGATCTCGGGCCCCTGGAGGGTCCTCGAGAAGAAAGCTACGGGCCGCCCCGCCTGGTTGAGGGTGGCCGCCAAGGCAAAGTCAGACGCATCACTTTCCACTTGAAAGGGAGTGTTCTCGTCCACTGCCTGTAGCGTGGCCCGCTCAATATCCTGCTTAATGCTTTTGAAGGCAGCATGGGCCTCAGCAGAGAGCGGGAAAGAGGATGCTTTCAAGAGGGGGCGGGCTTTATCGGAGTAGTTAGGGACCCATTGGGCATAATACGAGAATAACCTCAGGCACCTTTTCAGGGCTTTGGGAGTGTTGGGCAGGGGCAGCTCCCGTAGGGGGCGCAATCGGTCGGGGTCTGGTCCGATTTCCCCATTCTCCACCACGCTGCCTAGTATGCAGAGGCGCGTGGTGTTGAAAACGCACTTGTCCTCGTTTTAAGTGAGGTTGAGTTTTTGTGCGGTTTTCAGAAACCTCGCGAGGTTTGAGTCGTGGTCCTGTTGGTTGTGGCCGCAGATGGTGACTGTTAAGTCTGTGTGTTCCAGTTGTATTAAGATTAATTACTGACACAGACTACAAGAATAAAGTTCAACAGGTCTTTACTAGTTGGAGGTCAGGACTATACTAAATACAATGGCCTAGAAATTCAGTTCTGACGCTATTGCGGTGCTAAAGTCGGGCGCTCGTCAAATTTAGCGCCCGCCGGAAAGTGCAGGCGAGCTCGCCGAAATTCAGTAGATTTGGCCAACTTTTTGGCCGAGCGCTGCACAAGGCGTTGGAACCCTGTGTTCAGGCGCTAATCCGGCGATGCAGCCTAATAACGCCGATTCCGGGCGCAGCGCAGGTGCGATCATGTGGTGAGTGTCAGCAGACACCCTGACGCCGGCCAGCTCTTAAAGGGGGAAGGGTCAACTTTGACTGCAGCCACGCCCTGCATGCTGTAGCCCTGCAACTAGGCCTCAGGAGTGGTTGTGTGGCATATCAACGCCTGGAGGACATGGAGAGGGCCCGTGAAAGAGCCGAACGCTTCTCTGAGCATGCGCTGGGTGTGCTCCTTCATGGGGTGCGCAAAAGAAGGCGGGTCGTTTGCCCGGCTAGTGGCAGGAAGGCTCCCAGGAGCCAGTTCAGGGAGGCCTGGACCAAAATTGCCCGGAGGGTCTCCTCCAGCTCAGATGTTCCCAGGAGTGCGGACCAGTGCCGCAAGAAATACAACGACCTATGTCGGCTGGTCAAGGTGAGTACCCTTTCCAATGTCCCCCTCATCCTTGCATGTGCACCTCCCATTAGGGCCAAAGGGACATCCAAGGTCTAATGGCCAGCCCTGCTGCCGCTGCAATGGCACTTGCATGTTAATCAAGAGCTCTTTCTGCACTTACCACACTGTGCAAGCTATTCCACCATGGGAGGCCTCACACAGAGCTACAGGGCACCACACTGTGCAAGCTATTCCACCATGGGAGGCCTCACACAGAGCTACAGGGCACCACACTGTGCAAGCTATTCCACCATGGGAGGCCTCACACAGAGCTACAGGGCACCACACTGTGCAAGCTATTCCACCATGGCAGGCCTCACACACAGCTACAGGGCACCACACTGTGCAAGCTATTCCACCATGGCAGGCCTCACACACAGCTACAGGGCACCACACTGTACTTAGACGCCCTCCTTTCTCTTGCAGGCCAAGCTGGCGAGGAACGCCAGGAGCCTCCGTGTCACTGGTGGAGGCCCTCGCGAGTTCCAGGAGCTGACGCCTCTGGAAGAGAGGGTGGCCCGACTGCTGCGGCACCCGGTGATTGGGCCTGTGGCGATCGGCGACGCCGACCCGATACTGGAGCCCACTGGTAAGGACAGGACCGGCTGCACCTCTATCCTTGCCCTCGCGCATCAGATCTACATCCTTCCCCAGTGGCCGATAAATGCGCATAATGCACCAGTGCGGCCTCCCTCGCTGTCGGCCTGTCCTCACTCTAAAGCTACACTTGTGCCTTCCTGCTTTCAGCTGGTGAGGAGGAGGTGCTCCCTGAAGCCCACACAGCCAGGCCCTCGGAGGAGGAGGACGTGGAGGAGCAGCAGGAAGGCGCCACCTCGGGGGAACCCTCCTCCGCTCCAGGACATGCCAATGAAGGGGATACGTCTGGCGTGCCGGAGAGCCAGGGGGAGGCGGGGGAGGGGAGCCCCGAACCTGGTCCCAGTGGCATGGACGCCCGCGGCAAGGCTCCGGCGGCACGCGACCCTTCTGCCCAGAGGGGGGAGGCGGTGGAGGGGAGGGCAGAACCTGGTGTCAGTGGCGTGGCCGCACGCGGCAGCGCTCCGGAGGCACGCCAGCCTTCTGGCCAGAGGGTGGAGGCGCCCTCCAGTCCGGACTCGGACGTCGCCCAGGAGGTGCGCCTCCTGGACGAGATGTCGGCGGCGTCGGAGCGCCGCCACGTGGAAATCATGGAGGTGCTGGCACAGATGCCTCAGGCCATCGAAAGCCTCTCTCAAAGTGTGGTGGCTTTCGGCCAAGCCCAGGCCAGGGGCCTCGAGGTTTTCGCTGCAGCGCACGCCAGGGGGGTGGAGCTCCTTGTGGCAGCGCATGAGAGGGGGGTCGAGCAACTCGAGGCAGCGCAGCACGCCAGTCGCCAGCTGAGAGGTGCTGTCCAGACAATGGGACTGCAGATGCGGGGACATGCCGGCGCAGTTGGGGCACTGACTTCTGCGACCCTCGCACTGGCGGGGAGGCGTCGCCAGGCCAGGCGCCGCCCTGCTGCCACACACCGGTCTGGCCACCCACAGTTTGGCGCGCTTGCTCCCCGGCCAGGCCGCCCGAGTGCACGTGTGTCTGGCGACCAGCGCGCGCCTGGCATCACCCACCTTGTACCCATTGGTGCAGGCGAGCCTGCCACTCCCCCAGCCACGGTGCAAGGAGCTCCTGCAGCCACTGAAGAGGGCCACCCACAGCTGCAGCAGCCACCAGCCGGCCCCTCCCGGGCCCGCCCTCGTGTAGGCCGACCCCCAAGGGCATCTGGCGAGACGCCTTGTCGCCCTGAGGATCCTTCCCCCAGCCTCGGCACAGCCTCACGGCCCAGCTTGAGGCGCAGCAGCAGGACGGGCCGGGGCAAAAGACGCCTGTCCACACACTCGCCCTCTCGCCACACCCAATAGAGTGTGTTCACCGAGGGTTTGGGTGATGCGGGGGCTTCTGTTCTGGGGGGCATTATGTGTTTTTGTTTTATGGGGGTCTTTGTGTTGTTGGGGGGGCTTGTTTTTGTTAGGCCAGTGACGAGGCCATTTGGATGCTGATGTTATGTTAGTCCTCCCCAGGTTTTGGGAGTGACAGAAGTTTGTTACTGTTTTTTGGGGGTCTTCTCTGTTTTGCTCTTCCATGTGGGAAGGGCCCTGAGGTTTTCAAATAAAGATGTTTATTTATTCACCATGTGCAGGTGTCATGTTTCAAGTGGTTGTTGGGTTAACCGGCTGAGGGCTTGCGAAGCGGCTGCGTTCAGTGGGCCAGGCCATTCCCTGACAGGGGGCCTAGAAGTGTCGAGCAATAAGCCCCCGGCGGACGGCCCTTGGACCTTGTCGCTCCCTCCTGGCCTGGTGCTGCTCCTCCTCAGGGTCCTCCTGCTCGTCCTCCTGAGGTGGTGGCCCAATGTCAGGTGGCAGTGCCTGAGTCCTGCGGATAGCCAGGTTGTGGAGCATGCAGCAGACCACGACGAACTGGGAGACTCTATCCGGCGAATACTGAAGAGACCCGCCCGAACGATCCAGGCAACAGAACCGTTGCTTGAGGACGCCTATCGTTTGCTCTATTAGGTTCCTTGTGGCTTGATGGCTTTCGTTGTATGCCAGCTCCGCTGGGGTCCTGGGCGCGTGGAGCGGGGTCATGAGCCATGTGCACAAAGGGTGCCCTTGTCCCCGAGAAGCCATCCCCTTGGTTGAGGCTGTGCCTGGAACATGTCAGCCACAGTAGTCTGTCGCAGGATAAAGGCATCGTGGATGCTTCCTGGGAAGCGGGCATTGACAGCTAGGATGCGCTGCCTGTGGTCACACACCAGCTGCACATTTAGGGAATGGTAGCCCTTCCGGTTGCGGTCTTGCTCGGCATTGCGGATAGGTGGCCGCATAGCCACATGCGTGCAGTCAATGGCGCCCTGCACCATGGGGAAGGCCGCGATCCTGGCAAATCCGAATGCACGCTGCTCCTGCTTGTGTTGGGTCATGGGGAAGGAGATGAATTGGTGGCTCCTCGCGAAAAGTGCTTCGGTGACCTGTCGGATGCAGCGATGCGCGACGAACTGGGAGATGGTCGCGATGTCCCCAGCAGCAGCTTGGAAGGAGCCGCTTGCATAAAAGCTGAGAGCCACCGTGACCTTCACTTCCACCGAGAGAGACGCCCTGGACATGAGCTGTGGCTGCAAATCTGCATGAAGCCGCTGGCAGATCTCTTCAACCACCTCCCTTCTGAAGCGCAGCCTCTTAACACAATGCGCCGCAGTCATGGTGAGATATGAGACCTGCTCCCGGTATTGCCTGACTGGGTAAGGCCTACGTTGGCGACGCCTAATGGCCCCTCTGCGTCTAGCCATGCCTGGGCCTGTCTCAAAGCGTATGCCAGCCCTTCGCACAAAATGTCGCAACTGAGGGTTGGCCCCCCATGCAGCCCCCATTACAAAGTTCCAACCAGCAAAATCACAAGGATGCAAATGTCAAAGCACTGGCTAGAAGCCAAAAAGACCTCTCCTATGGTGTCCGAAATCAGTAATCTCTGTGCCTTGCTCTCTGTGCAGAAATCCAAACCAGTCAAGTCATTGCAGCGAAATGGCTAGCTTTTATGGGTGAGTGGATGTGCCCTTTAATTAGCGCTCCCCGAATCCCACAGGGCCTCTGTTGAGTTCCATTTCACAGTTCTTAGTAGCGCCACGCCAACATCGGCCGGGCGCCACTGAATTTCCGGTTTGGGGCGCACAAACGGCGTTGCACGACGGAATGACGTCATAAGATGCGCGCGCAGCTGACCGGGCGCTAACACTTTGCGCCGGCGCTAAAGCCCAGCTGAATTTCGGCGTAGGCGCAGATCCGGCGGTGCCCGGGCGCTAAGTGGATAGTGCCGGAAATCTGGCGCTAACGTCTGGCGCAAACAGCTGAATTTCTAGGCCAATATCACTACACAGTACTTATATACCGGTGGTCACCACCGGTATTACGTATACAGCAGCCAGAGAAAGTAGTACATCTCTTAAGGTGGAACAGGCTTAAGTTCTCTTAAGGTGGAACAGGTTACATACACCACAATCCTCCCTTTTTAGCTTAACAGTCATATCCCCATTTAACATAACATCATAACATATATACATAATATATAACTTCAGGTATAAACAGTTCAAAGGTTCAGTCTCTCAGGAGGCCTTCTGATTCGGTTTGGATAACGCCTTTCAGTGGTTTCTGATTCTTGTTGCTGAGGTGACTCTTCTTGTTGGTTTCCTATGTATTGGACGTCATCATCAGGTACAGTCCCTGCCGAGGTAGATGCTTCAGGTTCATTAACGTCTTCCACAGTTGTCTCTGTCGCAACCATGGGTTCGACCCTTGCTCTTGATTCTACCAGTTGATCCGCATGACGCCTTATCACATTTTTACCAATATCTACTGTGTACATCAGAGGTCCTTGTTTGGCCCGAATTGTTCTGGACTGCCATTTTTCGTTTCCATAGCCCCTTGCCAACACTGGTTGTCCTACGTCGAAACTTCGAGTGGACTTGTTATTAATATGCCGGAACTGTTTGTTTTCCACTTCCCTCCGCACATTTGGTTTTAACAAGTCCAACCTGGACCGCAACCTCCTGTTATAAAACATCATGGCAGGACTTTGGTTAGTCACTGCATGAGCGGCGTTTCGATATGCCATTAGGAAATTGTCCACCTTGTGTTGTAACGGAATCTGATCATCGCTCATGACCTTTATTGCCTTTTTGAATGTTTGGACAAATCTCTCGGCCAACCCGTTTGTCGCCGGATGATATGGGGCAGAGGTATAATGTTTCACCCCATTCTTCTTTAAGAATTTTTGGAATTCTTCCGACACGAACTGTGGTCCGTTGTCCGAACATATCTGTTCTGGCAATCCGTTCCTTGCGAATATTGTTCTTAACACCGCAATTGTCTTTTCTGAAGTAGTGGTATTCATCTTGATCACTTCTGGCCATTTGGAATGTGCGTCCACCGCAATTAGGAACATGGAGTCCATGAATGGACCAGCAAAGTCAATATGTACGCGTTGCCATGGGGCTGAAGGCCATTCCCATGGGTGTAGCGGTGCGATCGGAGGTGCATTTTGCACTTTTTGGCACCCAGCGCAGCTTTTCGTCAACTCCTCTATCTGTTGGTCAATGCCCGGCCACCATACATAAGCCCTAGCAAGACTTTTCATCTTAACTCCCCCCAGATGACCTTCATGCAGTTCCTTTAGAACTCTTTCCCGTAACTTGGGAGGAATAATCACTCTTGTCCCGTACATCAAAGTACCATGGCAGACGGAAAGCTGGTCTCGCCTTGCCGAGAATGCCGGTAACAGAGGATCACCATGTGTTGGCCATCCCTTCACTGTCACCTCGTAAACTCGGGACAGTGTCGGGTCGTTCCTGGTTTCTCTTTCAATACTTGCATTGGTGATTGGTAAACACTCGATGATGGTCGAATGAAATAACTCAACAGGGTCAACTTTCATCGTCTCTTCTGCTTCAGGTAGTGGCAGGCGCGACAGCCCATCAGCATTGCCATGCTGCTTTGTACCTTTGAATTCTATTTGATATTGATGTGCCCCTAGGAAAAGGGACCATCTCTGGAGTCGCTGTGCTGTCATCACCGAAACACCCTTCTTAGGGTTAAAAATGGATACCAACGGCTGATGGTCTGTCAGAAGTGTGAATTTTTGGCCCTGCAGGTAATGATTAAACTTCTTCACTCCCCATACAAGGCTGAGAGCCTCCCTATCGATCTGCGCATAGTTGCACTCAGCGGAGGTCAATGATCTGGATGCAAACGCGACTGGCCTTTCCGTGCCATTTGGCAACTTGTGTGAGAGTACTGCCCCAATACCACATGGAGAAGCATCACAAGCCAACCGAAATAGCAGTGTCGGGTTGAAGTGAGCCAACACTTCCTCTGAGGTGATCAATTCTTTGCTTTTGCGAAATGCCTTCTTACAGTTTTCGCTCCATTCCCATGGTACCCCCTTCTGTAAAAGAGCGTTCAGCGGGTGCAGTACCGTGGATAGATTTGGTAGAAACTTATGGTAATAGTTAATCAATCCCAGAAACGACCTCAACTGAGAGACATTATCCGGAGCGGGGGCCTTTACAACTGCCTCTATCTTGTCAGGAGACTTATGAAGCCCCTCCCGGTCAATGACATGACCACAGTATGAGATCCACTTCTGAAAGAACTCACATTTCTGCCGATTAACTCTAAGTCCATACTCTTTCAGTCTGTTGAGCACCTGTTCCAAGTTTGCGAGGTGTTCTTCATCACCATCACCTGTAATCAGAATATCGTCCAGGTAACATTGTGTGCCTGGAATTCCCTGTAATACCTGCTCCATGGCCCTCTGCCAAATTGCCGGAGCCGATGCCACTCCAAAAACCAGCCTATTATACCGGTACAAACCTCTATGCGTGTTGATCGTGAGGTACTGGCGTGACTCTTCATCAACCTCCATCTGCAAGTACGCCTGCACCAGGTCTATCTTGGTGAAGTGTTTCCCGCCAGACAACGAAGCAAAAATATCCTCAATCCGCGGAAGTGGATACTGCACCGTGTGAAGCACCGGGTTAACGGTGATCTTGAAATCTCCACAGATGCAAACCTTCCCTGGTTCTCCTGGCTTGTTGCTCGAAGGACGTTTCATAACGGGAACAATGGGCGTAGCCCACTCACTCCAATCTACCTTAGACAGTACACCTGAACGTTCTAGCGCTTCCAGTTCCGCTTCTACAGTAGGTCGTATTGCATAGGGTACCGGTCTGGCATTGAAAAATTTTGGTTGTGCATGTTCATCAATCTTGATGTTTGCCGTAATTCCTTTCAGTGTTCCCAGTCCTTGCAGGAACACCTCTTTAGCATCATCCAATATTTTGGACAATCGTTTAGGTTTGACATCTGTTTCCCCGGAATCTACCGTTAGTGCTTTTAAGGAGTGCCAGTCCATATTCATTTTCCTAATCCACTCCCGTCCCAGTAGTGGTGGACCTCCTTCAGGTAGCACATATAAGTCCATTACTTGGCTTTCTTCGCCCTTGTGGACCACTTTTACCTCTATCTTTCCGATGGGGTACACTCTTTGCCCCGTGTATGTTTTCAATATAATCTCCGTATCCCGTAGGGGAATATGTTGGAATAACCTTTTATAATCTTTCTTATTCATGACCGTCAATGCCGATCCAGTGTCCAATTCCATCTTTACTTGGACTCCTGCTATCTGAAGAGTGACCCAAATTGTCTGGAGATCTGCATCCTTACCAACGTTGTGTACTCTTAAGCTACCCAGTTCATTACTGCTAGCGTCTGAATCTGACTTCTGTTCGTTCGAACTGGTCTTTGTCACATTGTGCACCTTTATGTATTTTCCTTGCGGTGACTTTTTGTTGCTGGTCTTCTTTCCTGACCGGCATACTTTAGCTATGTGGCCAAGCCTGCCACACGTCTGCATTCTTGGTTTTTAAACCAACACTGGTTCTGATCATGTGTTGTCTTTCCACAACGATAACATTTTACAGTACTCAAACCCAATTTATTTGTACTGTGTTCCGGTGATCGTAGCTGCATTACTGCCGTGCCTCTCGCTGCGGCTTCGTGTGCTGCTGCCATAGTGACCGCTTTCTCAAGCGTCAGCTCATTCTCCTCGAGCCGTCGCTTTTGTGTATCTTCTTTTAATAATCCACACACAAATTTATCTCTTAGCGCTTCTGTTAGTCCCGTTCCAAACTGACAGAACTTTGCTAGCTTACGCAATTCCATTAAATATTCAGCATTGCTTTCATTCTTCAGCTGCCTTCTGCTGTAAAATTTAAATCGTTCCGCTAGCATCAGCGGCGTGGGGTTTAGATGATTTTTCAGGACAGTAACAATCTCCTCGAACGTCTTATCCGTCGGTTCATCTGGTGATAAAAGGTGTTTCAATTGCCCGTATGTCTTCGCACCCATTAAGTTCAATAACGTTAGTGCTTTCTCTGCATCTGGGATTTTATTTGCTTTACAATAATTTTGTATGCGTTCTACATACATGGCCCAATCTTCCATGTTGCCATCAAAGGTATCAATGTTCCCATGTTTAGGCATCGTTGCAATTTATTTTATCCCAAGATGGCAGCTTCCCGCTCTTGTCTTCGTCCTCCGCCTACAAAATGGCGGTTTTCCCGCGCTTGGCGGTCTTCACCCACTGGCTGCAATGGCGTTTGGCGTGCCGCTGCTGCTCCCCTTTCCCAGCGGTTAGTAACTCCCCCGACGCTGTCTCCACTTCACCGCGGCTCCCTCGGGCATTCGCGCTTCCCCGATGTCGCGCCTCGCAGCCCTTCTTGTAGCCCAGTTATTAGCACCGGCTGCGTTCGCCTTCACCGCGGCTCTCGCGCCTTCAGTCGCCCCAGACGCTGCGCCGTTTTGGCCCGAAAGCGGCCCGTCCCTTATCACCAGCCGCGATCGATGTCCCCGTGCTGCGCCTTTCGGCCCGAATGCGGCCCGGCCCTTATCTCCGGTCGCGATCGATCTCACCGCCCTTATTCCTCCGTCTTCCTCCCCCCGTCTGTGCAGCCAACGCGGCCGACTTTCTGCTCGCGTCGCTGACCGGCTTACTCACCACCGAGGTAGAAAGAAGATAGCTGACTGCTGCTGATGGAGGCTTCGAGTTCAGGATGTCTTCTGCACTCCGGGTTCTCGATGCCTGCCGCGCGACGTGTCTTCCAGCAGGGTGATGAGGGTGGATGCCTCTCTTCGACGCCCGTTCTGTGGACGAAGCCGCCGTGGATATAAACTGCCGCAGGGTAAGAATCCCATCCTCGTCGCCACTGTTAAGTCTGTGTGTTCCAGTTGTATTAAGATTAATTACTGACACAGACTACAAGAATAAAGTTCAACAGGTCTTTACTAGTTGGAGGTCAGGACTATACTAAATACAATATCACTACACAGTACTTATATACCAGTGGTCACCACCGGTATTACGTATACAGCAGCCAGAGAAAGTAGTACATCTCTTAAGGTGGAACAGGCTTAAGTTCTCTTAAGGTGGAACAGGTTACATACACCACAGTGACGTTGTCGAGATAGGGGAAGGTTGCCTGCAAGTGGTGGGCATCGACCATGCGGTCCATCTCCCTCTGAAAGACCGAGACCCCATTCGTCACCCCAAAGGGGACTCTGAGGAACTGGTAGAGGCGTCCGTTTGCCTCGAAGGTGGTGTGCGATCGGTCCTCTGGTCTGATAGGGAGCTGGTGGTACGCTGACTTGAGGTCGATAGTGGAGAACATCCGGTATTGGGCGATTTGGTTCACCATCTCGGATATGCGGGGTAGCGGGTAGGCGTCTAGTTGGGTATAGATGTTGACGGTTTGACTATAGTCAATCACCATCTGCTTCTTCTCGCTACCCCTTACCACCACCACTTGGGCGCGCCACGGGCTGTTGCTGCGTTCAATAATGCGCTCCCTCAGGAGCCTGTCTACCTCGGTCACGATAAACCGCCTGTCCTCCCAGCTGTACCTCCTGCTTTTGGTTGCTATTGGCCGGCAGTTAGGGGTAAGGTTTGCGAATAGCGAAGGCGACTTTACCTTCAGGGTAGCCAGACCGCACACTGTGAGGGGCGGCTGGGTCCCACCGAAATTGAGCGTGATGCTTTGGTGGTGGCACTGAAAATCCAGGCCCAAGATCACGCTCACACATAAATCCTTCATAATTAACAGTTTAAAATTATTATATACAGTGCCTTTAACGGACAATCGTACCGCGCAGTAACCCGCAATAGTCGATATCTGGGTTTTGTCGGCCATAGAGATCGTGCCCTGAGTAGGGGCTATAGTTAGAGAGAGTCGTTGTACCAGACCAGGGTGAATGAAGCTCTCCGTGCTCCCGCTGTCAATTAAACATTTAACCTTGCACCCGTTTACCTCGATGTCCACCATCGATTTGGATAGTGGGTGCGGTCTGGACTGGTCCACTGTGATCGACGCCACTGTAGGGCCCTGATCGGGACAAGATGGTGGGCCACACGAGGCCGGGTAAGATGGCGTCCACGATGTCTGCTCGCGAGATGGCGGACCCCACGAGGTCGGACAAGATGGCGTCCAAGATGGCCGCTCCCACGGCGCGCACGCGGCGGTGGCGGGTTTGCCTGCGGGGTTCCCTCTGCACACCTTCCCAAAGTGCCCCTTCTTACCGCACTTACAGCAGGTGGTGCCTTTCGCCGGGCACAGGTTCCTGGTGTGCTTCAGCTGCCCGCAGAAGTAGCATTTGGGGCCCCGATGCGTCGCGGCGGTCGTAGGGCTTCTGGGGGGAGAGCACGGCCCCGACGGTGTTGGGCTACCAGGCGGGGAAGCAGAGGCGGCGTGGGCCGCGCGGCCTGAAGAGTAGGAGTCAGAGTTCTTCTGAGCCACATCCAGCGATCGCGCTGTGTCCACAGCCTGTGTCAGATCTAGGCCCGTTTTCTCTAGCAGTCTCTGCCGGATGTAATTAGAGCTAAGGCCTGCGATAAAGGCATCCCGAATAAGCTCGTCTGTGTATACCGTGGCTTTCACGTTCTTTGCATTTGCAGTCTTTGCCAAGCACTTTTAGGGTGACTAGAAAGTCCTCTAGCGAATCTCCGGGTCGCTGTGTGCAGGTAGCAAGCAGATGCCTGGCGTACACTTCGTTGGTAGGCCGCTGATAGTGGGCCTTTAGAATGTTGCAGGCATCCAGGTAGGTGGCGGCGTCTTGGATGAGTGGAAAAACCCGGTGGCTTACCCGATTCTGCAGGATCCCGAGTTTCACATCTCCGGTGGCTTTAGAGGCTGCGGCGGCTTCGGAGTTGGCCATAAAAAATTCCAAGCACTGGAACCAGTGTCCAAACCGTGCCGATGCATCCGAAGCATGCGGGTCCAAATCCAAGCGTTCCGGTTTCAAAAGTTGATCCATCGTTGAAAGTTTGCTAATAAAATTGATGCGCCTCAATAACTTCAAGGCTCAAAGTTAACTGGATAAAACAAGGCTTTTATTTGCAAAGAAAGATGCCTGTGTCTTCACCTAGCTTCACCTAGCATTCTGCTGTTCTGCTGCAAGACAAGCCCGGGCTTGTCTTAAGTAGGGCCAGGTATGGGCGGAGCCGACACACCCAATGGGGAGAAAGGTGGCGGTGCACTATATACAATACAAGGTAAAACACAGGAGCAGGCAATACAAACACAGGAGCAGGCAATACAATATATGTAGCTAAATACAGAGTCTGATGAATGACATATTTCATCACACACTCTCTCTGAGACTCTCTCTGAGCATTCTCTCTGAGCGCTCTCTGATCACTCTCTGAGCACTCTCTCTGAGCACTCTCTCTCAGCACTCTCTCTGAGACTCTCTCTGAGCGCTCTCTGATCACTCTCTGAGCACTCTCTCTGAGCACTCTCTCTCAGCACTCTCTCTGAGACTCTCTCTGAGCGCTCTCTGATCACTCTCTGAGCAGTCTTTCTGATCACTCTCTCTGAGCGCTCTCTCTGAGACTCTCTCTGAGCGCTCTCTCTGAGCATTCTCTGAGACTCTCTCTGAGCGCTCTCTCTGATCACTCTCTCTGAGCGCTCTCTCTGAGCACTCTCTCTGAGCACTCTCTCTGAGCACTGTCTCTGAGCGCTGTGGTAAACCACTGTATTGTATATTGCCACCTCTGGGTGGCGCTGTGTATGGAGGCATGCCTCAGCTGACTCCACCCACCACTGTGTGGGTTTCGTTCAGACTTGTTCAGTCACTCACGAAGAAGCATGGTCTCTTCTTAGCTAATAAAAGCCTTATTCATCTCTTCTTTCGACTCATCATCTCTTCTTCGACTCATCACCTTTTATGAAGTAATTGATAAGCGTATCAATTTTATTAGCTAAAAGTTAAATGGCGACACCTGAGGAGCAACAACAGCAACGGATACAGCAGACATTGCTGAGAGCCCTCAGACCACCACGCCTGGACCTCGACCCTCAAGATGTGGGTGCATCAGCCAAGTTTGAACACTGGCTGAGCTGCTTTGAATCCTTCCTCGCAATCTCACAGGTTACAGAGGAGGATCACAAACTGAAAATTTTGACCGCCCAGGTGAGCCATCAAGTATATATGCTAATCCGGGACTCTAATACGTACGTGGCGGCCCTCGAGCTACTAAAAGGGCAATATACGCGCCCAGTGAACACAATTTACGCCCGACACCTCTTGGGATCCCGCAGGCAGCAACCGGGAGAATCGGTAGGGGCATTTGCACGGGCGCTACTGGCACTCTGCAGAGACTGCGATTGTAAAGCGGTAACGGCTGTGGAGCACGCGCAGGGACTCGCCTGTGATGCCTTCGTCAGGGGCCTCCAGTCAGACCACACCCGGCAGAGACTGCTAGAAAGCAAGGAACCCGACCTGAAGACGGCCATTGCCCTTGCGCTCTCGTTAGAGGAGGCCCACCGAAACCTCGAGGCATACCCCCGTAACGGCGCCGAGACATGGCAATCGAAACCGTGGGACACGGGACCGCCGCCCCCGGCACCAACCGCTGCAGCGACCCAACCGAGACAGCAGCCTCCGGTAAGAACTGCTTCGATGCCCAGTAACCAGGCCCAAAAATGCTATTTCTGTGGCCAGTTAAAACATCCCAGAGCGCACTGCCCAGCTAAGACAGCTACCTGCTCGGGCTGCGGGAAGAAAGGCCATTACGCTAATGCCTGCAAGGGGAAGCCAGCCAGCAGCGCAGCGTGCGGGCCGTGGGAGCAGCCATCTTATCCGCCATTTTGTGTACCCCCGGCCGCATGGCATCCGCCGCCATCGTATCCAACGCACTCAACCGCCATTTCGTCACCGGAACCGACCACCGTCTCGGCGGATGACTATAGTGACTCACTAAGCCACATACTGGCCTCCGTGACGCTGGATCAAGGCCACCCTCACCATCTATCCAGCTCCATGATGGATATCGCGGTAAACGGCCGCGCCACCAGTTGCCTGATCGACAGCGGGAGCACAGAGAGTTTCGTCCACCCCGACACGGTACGTAGCCACTCCCTCACGATTCTGCCAACGCACCATCGCATTTCTATGGCGTCCAAGTCCCAGTCAATGGACATCAGCGGCTACTGTGTGGTGACCCTGTCAGTAGGGGGCACTGAATATCAAAAATTTAAACTGCTAGTCCTGCCCCGTCTTTGCGCTGCCGTCCTGCTAGGGTTGGATTTTCAGTGCCACCTTAAGAGTGTCACACTAGCATACGGTGGACCCCTCCCCCCACTCACAGTCTGCAACCAACAACTTTTAAATCGCCCGCTGCAAACCACCTGCAGCCTTTCCACATTAAAAGTCCCCCCCCCTCCCCTGTTCGCTAACCTCACCCGCGACTGTAAACCCATCGCTACCAAAAGCAGGCGGTACAGTGCCGGGGACAGAGCTTTTATCAGCTCTGAGGTGGAGCGGCTCTTGAAGGAGGGCATTATTGAAGGTAGCACTAGCCCCTGGCGAGCCCAGGTTGTAGTCGTTAAAACCACTGCAAAACGCCGCATGGTAATCGACTACAGCCAAACCATAAACCGGTACACCCAGCTGGACGCGTACCCCCTCCCTCGCATATCTGATATGGTCAATCAGATTGCGCAATACAAAGTATTCTCCACCATCGACCTTAAGTCAGCGTACCACCAGCTGCCCATCCGCCATGAGGACCGCCAGTATACTGCCTTCGAGGCAAACGGCCGCCTCTACCACTTCCTTAGGGTCCCCTTCGGCGTCACCAACGGGGTTTCGGTCTTCCAAAGGGAGATGGACCGAATGGTTGACCAGAACGCGCTGCGGGCAACCTTCCCCTATTTGGATAACGTCACCATCTGCGGCCACGACCAGCAGGACCACGACGTTAATCTAGCAAATTTCCTCCGTACGGCCCAACGGCTGAACCTAACGTACAATAAGGAAAAATGTATGTTTCACACCAAGCGCCTGGCCATCCTCGGCTGCGTGGTGGAGAACGGAGTCATCGGGCCCGACCCCGACAGAATGCGCCCCCTAATGGAGCTACCCCTTCCCCACTGCCAAAAAGCACTGAAGAGATGCCTGGGGTTTTTCTCCTACTACGCCCAGTGGGTGCCCTCTATGCAGACAAAGCCAGGCCCCTCATCAAAGCCACCTCCTTCCCCCTGACACCAGAGGCGTGTGCAGCCTTCACTCTTATCAAGAACGATATCGCGAAGGCCGCAATGCACGCGGTGGATGAGTCCATCCCCTTCCAAGTGGAGAGCGATGCCTCCGACTTCGCCCTAGCCGCGACCCTTAACCAGGCGGGCAGACCCGTGGCCTTTTTCTCAAGGACCCTCCAGGGCCCCGAGACGAGACACTCCTCCGTCGAAAAGGAGGCCCAGGCTATTGTAGAAGCGGTGCGTCACTGGAGGCATTACCTGGCCGGGAAACGATTTACCCTGCTCACTGACCAGCGTTCAGTAGCTTTTATGTTTAATAATAAGCAGAGGGGTAAAATCAAGAACGACAAGATCTTGAGGTGGAGAATCGAACTCTCCACCTACAATTATGATATCTTGTATCGGCCAGGGAAACTCAATGAGCCCCCAGATGCCCTATCACGTGGTACATGCGCCAACGCGCAGAGTGATAGGCTGCAGTCCCTCCACAATGACCTCTGCCACCCGGGGGTCACCAGGTTTTTCCATTTTATCAAATCCCGTAACCTGCCCTACTCCATCGAGGAGGTCAGGACCATGACCAAGAGCTGCCAAATCTGCGCCGAGTGCAAACCGCACTTCTATAGGCCGGACAGAGCAAGCCTGATCAAGGCCACCCGCCCCTTCGAACGCCTGAGCGTCGATTTTAAAGGGCCCCTCCCCTCCGCTGACCGCAATGTGTACTTCCTCAACATAGTTGATGAGTACTCCCGTTTCCCCTTTGCCATCCCTTGCCCAGACATGACCAGTACCACGGTCATCAAGTGTCTGAATGACATCTTCGCTCTGTTCGGGTTCCCCAGCTATATACATAGCGACAGGGGCTCATCGTTCATGAGCGACGAACTTCGGCAGTACCTGCTAACAAGAGGTATCGCCACGAGCAGGACCACCAGTTACAACCCCCGGGGGAACGGCCAGGTGGAAAGGGAGAACGCGACGGTTTGGAAGGCAGTCCTCTTAGCACTAAAATCTAAGGGCCTTCCGACCTCCCGCTGGCAGGAGGTCCTCCCTGCAGCGCTTCACTCCATTCGGTCACTGCTTTGTACTGCCACTAATGCGACCCCTCATGAGAAAATGTTCGTTTTCCCCCGGAAGTCTACATCGGGAACCTCGCTACCGGCATGGTTGACTTCTCCTGGGCCCGTCCTACTGCGGAGGCACGTGAGGACGCATAAAACGGACCCCCTGGTCGAGCGGGTGCACCTCCTACACGCCAACCCCCAGTATGCCTGGGTGACATACCCAGACGGGCGGGAGGACACGGTCTCCATACGAGATCTCGCACCCTCGGGTACCCCTGAATTACCACCGTTATCCCCCTTACCACCGTTATCCCCCTTACCACTGTTATCCCCCACCACCCCTCCCAACCCAACCCCTGCAGACGGCATGCCAAAGCCCCAGGAATCTTCGCCAACCACCCAGACACCAGACCCGACGTCGGATGCTGCAACACCACCGCCGCCACCACGACGATCAGGACGTCAGACAAGGCCTCCTGATAGACTTAACTTGTAGTACCCTTCACCCCGCCGGACTTCACATTAAACAAGGGGTGAATGTGGTAAACCACTGTATTGTATATTGCCACCTCTGGGTGGCGCTGTGTATGGAGGCATGCCTCAGCTGACTCCACCCACCACTGTGTGGGTTTCGTTCAGACTTGTTCAGTCACTCACGAAGAAGCATGGTCTCTTCTTAGCTAATAAAAGCCTTATTCATCTCTTCTTTCGACTCATCATCTCTTCTTCGACTCATCACCTTTTATGAAGTAATTGATAAGCGTATCAAGCGCTCTCTCTGAGACTCTTTCTGAGCACTCTCTCATCACTCTCTGAGCACTCTCTCTGAGCACTCTCTCTGAGCACTCTCTCTGAGCACTCTTTCTGAGCGCTCTCTGACCACTCTCTGAGCACTCTCTGAGCACTCTCTCTGAGCACTCTCTCTGAGCGCTCTCTGAGCACTCTCTCTGAGATTCTCTCTGAGCGCTCTCTCTGGGACTCTCTGAGCACTCTCTCTGAGACTCTCGCTGAACACTCTCTCTGAGCGCTCTCTCTGACCACTCTGAGCACTCTCTCTGGGCACTCTGTCTGAGACGCTCTCTGAAACTCTCTCTGAGCAGTCTCTCTGAGAACTCTCTCTGAGCACTCTCTCTGAGACTCTCTCTGAGACTCTCTCTGAGCACTCTCTCTGAGCAATCTCTCTGAGCGCTCACTCTGAGCACTCTCTCTGAGCAATCTCTCTGAGCGCTCTCTCTGACCACTCTCTCTGAGCTCTCTCTCTGAGACTCTCTCTGAGCGCTCTCTCTGAGATTCTCTCTGAGACTCTCTCTGAGCACTCCCTCTGAGCACTCTCTCTGAGACTCTCTCTGAGCGCTCTCTCTGAGACTCTCTCTGATCACTCTCTCTGAGATTCTCTCTGAGACTCTCTCTGATCACTCTCCCTGAGACTCTCTCTGAGACTCTCTCTGATCACTCTCTCTGAGACTCTCTCAGACTCCCTCTGAGCACTCTCTCATGGACTCTCTCTGAGCACACTCTCTGAGCACTCTCTCTGAGCACTCCCTCTGAGCACTCTCTCTGAGACTCTCTCTGAGCACTCTCTCTGATCACTCTCTCTGAGACTCTCTCAGACTCCCTCTGAGCACTCTCTCATGGACTCTCTCTGAGCACACTCTCTGAGCACTCTCTCTGAGCACTCCCTCTGAGCACTCTCTCTGAGACTCTCTCTGAGACTCTCTCTGATCACTCTCTCTGAGACTCTCTCTGAGAATCTCTCTGATCACTCTCTCTGAGCACTCTCTCTGAGACTCTCTCTGATCACTCTCTCTGAGCACTCTCTCTGATCACTCTCTCTGATCACTCTCTCTGAGCTCTCTCTCTGCGACTCTCTCTGATCACTCTCTTTGAGCACTCTCGCTGAGCGCTCTCTCTGAGACTCTCTCTGAGACTCTCTCTGAGCACCTCTCTGAGCGCTCTCTCTGAGCACTCTCTCTGAGACTCTCTCTGAGCACTCTCTCTGAGTGCTCTCTCTGAGCACTCTCTCTGAGCGCTCTCTCTGAGCACTCTCTCTGACCGCTCTCTCTGAGCACTCTCTCTGAGCGCTCTCTCTGAGCGCTCTCTCTGAGCGCACTCTCTGAGCACTCTCTCTGAGACTCTCTCTGAGCACTCTCTCTGAGACTCTCTCTGAGCGCTCTCTCTGAGACTCTCTCTGAGCACTCTCTCTGAGCACTCTCTCTGAGACTCTCTCTGAGCACTCTCTCTAAACACTCTCTCTGAGAATCTCTCTGAGCACTCTCTCTGAGCGCTCTCTCTGAGCACTCTCTCTGAGCACTCTCTCTGAGACTCTCTCTGAGCACTCTCTCTGAGCACTCTCTCTGAGCACTGTCTCTGAGCGCTCTCTCTGAAACTCTTTCTGAGCACTCTCTCATCACTCTCTGAGCACTCTCTCTGAGCACTCTCTCTGAGCACTCTTTCTGAGCGCTCTCTGACCACTCTCTGAGCACTCTCTGAGCACTCTCACTGAGCACTCTCTCTGAGCGCTCTCTGAGCACTCTCTCTGAGATTCTCTCTGAGCGCTCTCTCTGGGACTCTCTGTGCACTCTCTCTGAGACTCTCTCTGAGACTCTCGCTGAGCACTCTCTCTGAGCACTCTCTCTGAGCACTCTCTCTGGGCACTCTGTCTGAGACTCTCTCTGAGACTCTCTCTGAGCACTCTCTCTGAGAACTCTCTCTGAGCACTCTCTCTGAGACTCTCTCTGAGACTCTCTCTGAGCACTCTCTCTGAGCACTCTCTCTGAGCAATCTCTCTGAGCGCTCACTCTGACACTCTCTCTGAGACTCTCTCTGAGCACTCTCTCTGAGCGCTCTCTCTGACCACTCTCTCTGAGCTCTCTCTCTGAGATTCTCTCTGAGCGCTCTCTCTGAGATTCTCTCTGAGACTCTCTCTGAGCACTCCCTCTGAGCACTCTCTCTGAGACTCTCTCTGAGCACTCTCTCTGAGACTCTCTCTGAGCGCTCTCTCTGAGACTCTCTCTGATCACTCTCTCTGAGATTCTCTCTGAGACTCTCTTTGATCATTCTCTCTGAGACTCTCTCTGAGACTCTCTCTGATCACTCTCTCTGAGACTCTCTCAGACTCCCTCTGAGCACTCTCTCATGGACTCTCTCTGAGCACACTCTCTGAGCACTCTCTCTGAGCACTCCCTCTGAGCACTCTCTCTGAGACTCTCTCTGAGCACTCTCTCTGATCACTCTCTCTGAGAGTCTCTCTGAGACTCTCTCTGAGCACTCTCTCTGAGACTCTCTCTGAGCACACTCTCTGAGACTCTCTCTGAGCACACTCTCTGAGCACTCTCTCTGAGCACTCCCTCTGAGCACTCTCTCTGAGACTCTCTCTGAGACTCTCTCTGATCACTCTCTCTGAGACTCTCTCTGAGAATCTCTCTGATCACTCTCTCTGAGCACTCTCTCTGAGACTCTCTCTGACCACTCTCTCTGAGCACTCTCTCTGATCACTCTCTCTGATCACTCTCTCTGAGCTCTCTCTCTGCGACTCTCTCTGATCACTCTCTTTGAGCACTCTCGCTGAGCGCTCTCTCTGAGACTCTCTCTGAGACTCTCTCTGAGCACCTCTCTGAGCGCTCTCTCTGAGCACTCTCTCTGAGATTCTCTCTGAGCGCTCTCTCTGGGACTCTCTGAGCACTCTCTCTGAGCACTCTCTCTGAGCGCTCTCTGAGCACTCTCTCTGAGATTCTCTCTGAGCGCTCTCTCTGGGACTCTCTGAGCACTCTCTCTGAGACTCTCGCTGAACACTCTCTCTGAGCGCTCTCTCTGACCACTCTGAGCACTCTCTCTGGGCACTCTGTCTGAGACGCTCTCTGACACTCTCTCTGAGCAGTCTCTCTGAGAACTCTCTCTGAGCACTCTCTCTGAGACTCTCTCTGAGACTCTCTCTGAGCACTCTCTCTGAGCACTCTCTCTGAGCAATCTCTCTGAGCGCTCACTCTGACACTCTCTCTGAGACTCTCTCTGATCACTCTCTCTGAGACTCTCTCTGAGACTCTCTCTGATCACTCTCTCTGAGACTCTCTCAGACTCCCTCTGAGCACTCTCTCATGGACTCTCTCTGAGCACACTCTCTGAGCACTCTCTCTGAGCACTCCCTCTGAGCACTCTCTCTGAGACTCTCTCTGAGCACTCTCTCTGATCACTCTCTCTCAGACTCTCTCTGAGACTCTCTCTGAGCACTCTCTCTGAGACTCTCTCTGAGCACTCTCTCTGAGCACTCTCTCTGAGCACACTCTCTGAGCACTCTCTCTGAGCACTCCCTCTGAGCACTCTCTCTGAGACTCTCTCTGAGACTCTCTCTGATCACTCTCTCTGAGCACTCTCTCTGAGACTCTCTCTGAGAATCTCTCTGATCACTCTCTCTGAGCACTCTCTCTGAGACTCTCTCTGATCACTCTCTCTGAGCACTCTCTCTGATCACTCTCTCTGATCACTCTCTCTGAGCTCTCTCTCTGCGACTCTCTCTGATCACTCTCTTTGAGCACTCTCGCTGAGCGCTCTCTCTGAGACTCTCTCTGAGACTCTCTCTGAGCACCTCTCTGAGCGCTCTCTCTGAGCACTCTCTCTGAGACTCTCTCTGAGCACTCTCTCTGAGTGCTCTCTCTGAGCACTCTCTCTGAGCGCTCTCTCTGAGCACTCTCTCTGACCGCTCTCTCTGCGCACTCTCTCTGAGCGCTCTCTCTGAGCGCTCTCTCTGAGCGCTCTCTCTGAGCACTCTCTCTGAGACTCTCTCTGAGCACTCTCTCTGAGACTCTCTCTGAGCGCTCTCTCTGAGACTCTCTCTGAGCACTCTCTCGGAGCACTCTCTCTGAGACTCTCTCTGAGCACTCTCTCTAAACACTCTCTCTGAGAATCTCTCTGAGCACTCTCTCTGAGCGCTCTCTCTGAGCACTCTCTCTGAGCACTCTCTCTGAGACTCTCTCTGAGCACTCTCTCTGAGCACTCTCTCTGAGCACTGTCTCTGAGCGCTCTCTCTGAGACTCTTTCTGAGCACTCTCTCATCACTCTCTGAGCACTCTCTCTGAGCACTCTCTCTGAGCACTCTCTCTGAGCACTCTTTCTGAGCGCTCTCTGACCACTCTCTGAGCACTCTCTGAGCACTCTCACTGAGCACTCTCTCTGAGCGCTCTCTGAGCACTCTCTCTGAGATTCTCTCTGAGCGCTCTCTCTGGGACTCTCTGAGCACTCTCTCTGAGACTCTCTCTGAGACTCTCGCTGAGCACTCTCTCTGAGCGCTCTCTCTGACCACTCTCTCTGAGCACTCTCTCTGGGCACTCTGTCTGAGACTCTCTCTGAGACTCTCTCTGAGCACTCTCTCTGAGAACTCTCTCTGAGCACTCTCTCTGAGACTCTCTCTGAGACTCTCTCTGAGCACTCTCTCTGAGCACTCTCTCTGAGCAATCTCTCTGAGCGCTCACTCTGACACTCTCTCTGAGACTCTCTCTGAGCACTCTCTCTGAGCGCTCTCTCTGAACACTCTCTCTGAGCTCTCTCTCTGAGACTCTCTCTGAGCGCTCTCTCTGAGATTCTCTCTGAGACTCTCTCTGAGCACTCCCTCTGAGCACTCTCTCTGAGACTCTCTCTGAGCACTCTCTCTGAGACTCTCTCTGAGCGCTCTCTCTGAGACTCTCTCTGATCACTCTCTCTGAGATTCTCTCTGAGACTCTCTTTGATCATTCTCTCTGAGACTCTCTCTGAGACTCTCTCTGATCACTCTCTCTGAGACTCTCTCAGACTCCCTCTGAGCACTCTCTCATGGACTCTCTCTGAGCACACTCTCTGAGCACTCTCTCTGAGCACTCCCTCTGAGCACTCTCTCTGAGACTCTCTCTGAGCACTCTCTCTGATCACTCTCCCTGAGAGTCTCTCTGAGACTCTCTCTGAGCACTCTCTCTGAGACTCTCTCTGAGCACACTCTCTGAGCACTCTCTCTGAGCACTCCCTCTGAGCACTCTCTCTGAGACTCTCTCTGAGACTCTCTCTGATCACTCTCTCTGAGACTCTCTCTGAGAATCTCTCTGATCACTCTCTCTGAGCACTCTCTCTGAGACTCTCTCTGACCACTCTCTCTGAGCACTCTCTCTGATCACTCTCTCTGATCACTCTCTCTGAGCTCTCTCTCTGCGACTCTCTCTGATCACTCTCTTTGAGCACTCTCGCTGAGCGCTCTCTCTGAGACTCTCTCTGAGACTCTCTCTGAGCACCTCTCTGAGCGCTCTCTCTGAGCACTCTCTCTGAGACTCTCTCTGAGCACTCTCTCTGAGTGCTCTCTCTGAGCACTCTCTCTGAGAACTCTCTCTGAGCACTCTCTCTGACCGCTCTCTCTGAGCACTCTCTCTGAGCACTCTCTCTGAGCACTCTCTCTGAGCGCTCTCTCTGAGACTCTCTCTGAGCACTCTCTCTGAGCACTATCTCTGAGCGCTCTCTCTGAGCACTCTCTCTGAGCGCTCTCTCTGAGCGCTCTCTCTGATCACTCTCTCTGAGCACTCTCTCTGAGACTCTCTCTGAGCACTCTCTCTGAGCACTCTCTCTGAGCACTCTCTCTGAGACTCTCTCTGAGCACTCTCTGTGAGACTCTCTCTGAGCGCTCTCTCTGAGATTCTCTCTGACCACTCTCTCTGAGCACTCTCTCTGAGACTCTCTCTGAGCACTCTCTCTAAACACTCTCTGTGAGAATCTCTCTGAGCACTCTCTCTGAGCGCTCTCTCTGAGCACTCTCTCTGAGCACTCTCTCTGAGACTCTCTCTGAGCGCTCTCTCTGATCACTCTCTGAGCACTCGCTCTGAGCACTCTCTCTGAGCACTCTCTCTGAGACTCTCTCTGAGCGCTCGCTGATCACTCTCTGAGCAGTCTTTCTGATCACTCTCTCTGAGCGCTCTCTCTGAGACTCTCTCTGAGCGCTCTCTCTGAGCATTCTCTGAGACTCTCTCTGAGCGCTCTCTCTGATCATTCTCTCTGAGCGCTGTCTCTGAGCACTCTCTCTGAGCACTCTCTCTGAGCACTGTCTCTGAGCGCTCTCTCTGAGACTCTTTCTGAGCACTCTCTCATCACTCTCTGAGCACTCTCTCTGAGCACTCTCTCTGAGCACACTTTCTGAGCACTCTCTGAGCATTCTCTCTGAGCACTCTCTGAGCACTCTCTGAGCATTCTCTCTGAGCACTCTCTCTGAGCGCTCTCTGAGCACTCTCTCTGAGATTCTCTCTGAGCGCTCTCTCTGGGACTCTCTGAGCACTCTCTCTGAGACTCTCTCTGAGACTCTCGCTGAGCACTCTCTCTGAGCGCTCTCTCTGACCACTCTCTCTGAGCACTCTCTCTGGGCACTCTGTCTGAGACTCTCTCTGAGACTCTCTCTGAGCACTCTCTCTGAGAACTCTCTCTGAGCACTCTCTCTGAGATTCTCTCTGAGACTCTCTCTGAGCACTCTCTCTGAGCACTCTCTCTGAGCAATCTCTCTGAGCGCTCACTCTGACACTCTCTCTGAGACTCTCTCTGAGCACTCTCTCTGAGCGCTCTCTCTGACCACTCTCTCTGAGCTCTCTCTCTGAGACTCTCTCTGAGCGCTCTCTCTGAGCGCTCTCTCTGAGACTCTCTCTGATCACTCTCTCTGAGAATCTCTCTGAGACACTCTCTTAGCACTCCCTCTGAGCACTCTCTCTGAGACTCTCTCTGAGCACTCTCTCTGACTCTCTCTGAGCGCTCTCTCTGAGACTCTCTCTGATCACTCTCTCTGAGATTCTCTCTGAGACTCTCTCTGATCACTCTCTCTGAGCGCTCTCTCTGAGACTCTCTCTGATCACTCTCTCTGAGCACTCTCTCATGGACTCTCTCTGAGCACACTCTCTGAGCACTCTCTCTGAGCACTCCCTCTGAGCACTCTCTCTGAGACTCTGTCTGAGCACTCTCTCTGATCACTCTCTCTGAGACTCTCTCAGACTCCCTCTGAGCACTCTCTCATGGACTCTCTCTGAGCACTCTCTCTGAGCACTCTCTCTGAGCACTCTCTCTGAGCACTCCCTCTGAGCACTCTCTCTGAGACTCTCTCTGAGCACTCTCTCTGATCACTCTCTCTGAGCGCTCTCTCTGAGCACTCTCTCTGAGACTCTCTCTGAGACTCTCTCTGAGACTCTCTCTGAGACTCTCTCTGAGCACTCTCTCTGAGACTCTCTCTGAGCACTCTCTCTGAGCGCTCTCTCTGAGCACTCTCTCTGAGCACTCTCTCTGAGACTCTCTCTGAGCACTCTCTCTGAGCACTCTCTCTGAGACTCTCTCTGAGCACTCTCTCTGAGACTCTCTCTGAGCAGTCTCTCTGATCACTCTCTCTGAGCGCTCTCTCTGATCACTCTCTCTGATCACTCTCTCTGAGACTCTCTCTGAGTCTCTCTCTGATCACTCTCACTGATCACTCTCTCTGAGCACTCTCTGAGCACTCTCTCTGAGATTCTCTCTAAGTCTCTCTCTGAGACTCACTCTGAGCACTCTCTCTGAGCGCTCTCTCTGATCACTCTCTCTGAGCACTCTCTCTGAGCACTCTCTCTGATCACTCTCTCTGAGCACTCTCTCTGATCACTCTCTCTGAGCGCTCTCTCTGAGCGCTCTCTCTGGGACTCTCTGAGCACTCTCTCTGAGACTCTCTCTGAGACTCTCTCTGAAACTCCCTCTGAGACTCTCTCTGAGACTCTCTCTGATCACTCTCTCTGAGCACTCTCTCTGAGACTCTCTCTGAGCGCTCTCTCAGAGACTCCCTCTGAGACTCTCTCTGATCACTCTCTCTGAGCACTCTCTCTGAGCACTCTCTCTGATCACTCTCTCTGAGCGCTCTCTCTGAGCACTCTCTCTGAGCACTCTCTCTGAGCGCTCTCTCTGAGCACTCTCTCTGAGACTCTCTCTGAGCACTCTCTCTGAGACTCTCTCTGAGCACTCTCTCTGAGACTCTCTCTGATCACTCTCTCTGAGCACTCTCTCTGAGCACTCTCTCTGACCGCTCTCTCTGAGCACTCTCTCTGAGCACTCTCTCTGAGCGCTCTCTCTGAGCGCTCTCTCTGAGACTCTCTCTGAGCACTCTCTCTGAGCACTCTCTCTGAGCACTCTCTCTGAGCACTCTCTCTGAGACTCTCTCTGAGCACTCTCTCTGAGACTCTCTCTGAGACTCTCTCTGAGCACTCTCTCTGAGCACTCTCTCTGAGACTCTCTCTGAGCACTCTCTCTAAACACTCTCTCTGAGCGCTCTCTCTGAGCGCTCTCTCTGATCACTCTCTCTGAGCACTCTCTCTGAGACTCTCTCTGAGCACTCTCTCTGAGCACTCTCTCTGAGACTCTCTCTGAGCACTCTCTCTGAGACTCTCTCTGAGCGCTCTCTCTGAGACTCTCTCTGAGCACTCTCTCTGAGCACTCTCTCTGAGACTCTCTCTGAGCACTCTCTCTAAACACTCTCTCTGAGACTCTCTCTGAGCACTCTCTCTGAGCGCTCTCTCTGAGCACTCTCTCTGAGCACTCTCTCTGAGCCTCTCTCTGAGCACTCTCTCTGAGACTCTCTCTGAGACTCTCTCTGAGCACTCTCTCTGAGACTCTCTCTGAGCACACTCTCTGAGCACTCTCTCTGATCACTCTCTCTGAGCACTCTCTCTGAGCACTCTCTCTGATCACTCTCTCTGAGCACTCTCTCTGATCACTCTCTCTGAGCGCTCTCTCTGAGCGCTCTCTCTGGGACTCTCTGAGCACTCTCTCTGAGACTCTCTCTGAGACTCTCTCTGAAACTCCCTCTGAGACTCTCTCTGAGACTCTCTCTGATCACTCTCTCTGAGCACTCTCTCTGAGACTCTCTCTGAGCGCTCTCTCAGAGACTCCCTCTGAGACTCTCTCTGATCACTCTCTCTGAGACTCTCTCTAAGCACTCCCTCTGAGCACTCTCTCTGAGCACTCTCTCTGAGCACTCTCTCTGAGGCTCCCTCTGAGCACTCTCTCTGAGACTCTCTCTGAGCACTCTCTCTGATCACTCTCTCTGAGCGCTCTCTCTGAGCACTCTCTCTGAGCACTCTCTCTGAGCGCTCTCTCTGAGCACTCTCTCTGAGACTCTCTCTGAGCACTCTCTCTGAGACTCTCTCTGAGCACTCTCTCTGAGACTCTCTCTGATCACTCTCTCTGAGCACTCTCTCTGAGCACTCTCTCTGACCGCTCTCTCTGAGCACTCTCTCTGAGCACTCTCTCTGAGCGCTCTCTCTGAGCGCTCTCTCTGAGACTCTCTCTGAGCACTCTCTCTGAGCACTCTCTCTGAGCACTCTCTCTGAGCACTCTCTCTGAGACTCTCTCTGAGCACTCTCTCTGAGACTCTCTCTGAGCGCTCTCTCTGAGACTCTCTCTGAGCACTCTCTCTGAGCACTCTCTCTGAGACTCTCTCTGAGCACTCTCTCTAAACACTCTCTCTGAGCGCTCTCTCTGAGCGCTCTCTCTGATCACTCTCTCTGAGCACTCTCTCTGAGACTCTCTCTGAGCACTCTCTCTGAGCACTCTCTCTGAGACTCTCTCTGAGCACTCTCTCTGAGACTCTCTCTGAGCGCTCTCTCTGAGACTCTCTCTGAGCACTCTCTCTGAGCACTCTCTCTGAGACTCTCTCTGAGCACTCTCTCTAAACACTCTCTCTGAGACTCTCTCTGAGCACTCTCTCTGAGCGCTCTCTCTGAGCACTCTCTCTGAGCACTCTCTCTGAGCCTCTCTCTGAGACTCTCTCTGAGCACTCTCTCTGAGACTCTCTCTGAGCACACTCTCTGAGCACTCTCTCTGAGCACTCCCTCTGAGCACTCTCTCTGAGACTCTCTCTGAGACTCTCTCTGATCACTCTCTCTGAGACTCTCTCTGAGACTCTCTCTGATCACTCTCTCTGAGCACTCTCTCTGAGACTCTCTCTGATCACTCTCTCTGAGCACTTTGTCTGATCACTCTCTCTGAGACTCTCTCTGAGCACCTCTCTGAGCGCTCTCTCTGAGCACTCTCTCTGAGACTCTCTCTGAGCACTCTCTCTGAGTGCTCTCTCTGAGCACTCTCTCTGAGCACTCTCTCTGAGCACTCTCTCTGACCGCTCTCTCTGAGCACTCTCTCTGAGCACTCTCTCTGAGCACTCTCTCTGAGCGCTCTCTCTGAGCACTCTCTCTGAGCACTCTCTCTGAGCGCTCTCTCTGAGCACTCTGTCTGATCACTCTCTCTGAGACTCTCTCTGAGCACCTCTCTGAGCGCTCTCTCTGAGCACTCTCTCTGAGACTCTCTCTGAGCACTCTCTCTGAGTGCTCTCTCTGAGCACTCTCTCTGAGCACTCTCTCTGAGCACTCTCTCTGACCGCTCTCTCTGAGCACTCTCTCTGAGCACTCTCTCTGAGCACTCTCTCTGAGCGCTCTCTCTGAGCACTCTCTCTGAGCACTCTCTCTGAGCGCTCTCTCTGAGCGCTCTCTCTGAGCACTCTCTCTGAGCACTCTCTCTGAGCACTCTCTCTGAGACTCTCTCTGAGCACTCTCTCTGAGACTCTCTCTGAGCGCTCTCTCTGAGACTCTCTCTGAGCACTCTCTCTGAGCACTCTCTCTGAGACTCTCTCTGAGCACTCTCTCTAAACACTCTCTCTGAGACTCTCTCTGAGCACTCTCTCTGAGCGCTCTCTCTGAGCACTCTCTCTGAGCACTCTCTCTGAGACTCTCTCTGAGCACTCTCTCTGAGCACTCTCTCTGAGCACTCTCTCTGAGACTCTCTCTGAGCACTCTCTCTGAGCACTCTCTCTGAGATTCTCTCTAAGTCTCTCTCTAAGTCAGTTCAGTTCAGTTCAGTTCGAATGCTTTATTGGCATGAAAGTTTACAGAGAACCATATTGCCAAAGCTTACATTGCAAAAAGGTACAGTTTTCCAACATTCTGTAGGTGTCAATCGATTTGACATTTGTTGGGTATATACAATATTACTTTTAAACAATATTAATTTTAAACAGTCTTTCTACTTCATTTGGTACGTTCAATATTAATTTTAAACAGTCTTACTTTTAAACAGTCCTCAGGTTGTGACATGTTGTTACATATTTAGCCCCAAGGTATGGTCTGTCTCCTTCTCCTAGGACTAATCTCAATTTTGACAGATCATCCAATTCCTTGAAATCTGGGGTTGTTTGGCTTAGCTTGTTGAATAATATGTTTCTTGATGTGTTGAATTTTTCGCATTTTAGGAGGAAATGCATTTCTGTTTCAACCTCGCCAGCCAGACATTGATCGCATATTCTATTCTCTCTAGGCTGCCAGGATTTCTTGTATCTGCCTTTTTCAATTTCCAGTTGGTGGTCGCTTAGTCTGTACCTGGTGAGGGTCTGTCTCTGTTTTGTGTCTCTGATGGTCGTGAGGTAGTCTGCCAGTTTATATTCTCTTTTTAGGGCCCGGTAACATTCTAATCTGCTTTGGCTTTCGGTTATTTTGTTCCAATGTTCCAGGTAGGTTTCTTTGCATTTTTTAATGATTTGGTTCACTCGGATTGGTGTTTGGACGGCTGTGTTGGTCTGGGGCTGGTCAGGGTCCGGCTGAGTACTTAATTTCAGTAGCAGCTGACTCAGGGGACTCTTTTCTGGGTTTAGCTCTTGGGTCTGAAAGGCTTTGAAATGAAGGGTGTCTGGGGAGCTAGATTTGAGGTGATTTAGGAAGTTTAGTGCTCGTTTTTGGATGTTTATTATCAGTGGGTATCTGACTAGTTCGGCTCTGCATGCATTTGTTGGCGTTTTTCTTTGGGTGCGAAGGATGCTTCGGCAGAATTCTGCATGTAGGGCTTCTATTGTGTGTTATTCCCATTTAGTGTAGCTTTGGTGATTTAGCGGGCCCCATACTTCACTACCGTACAGTGCAATGGGCAGGATTATGCTGTCAAAAATTTTGAGCCAGATTTTGATTGGGATTTGGATGTTGTAGAATTTTCTTTTTATTGCATATAGGGCTCTTCGGGCTTTTTCTTTTAGTGCATTCACTGCTATGCTGAAGCTCCCTGATGCTGTAATAGTTAGACCAAGGTAGGTGTAGCTCATAGTGTGTCCTATAGTGGTATCACTGAGGGTAAACTGGTATTTGTTTTCCTGACATCTGGGTCTTTTCTGAAAAATCATGATGTTGGTTTTCTTTAGATTTACTGTTAGAGCCCAATTTTGGCAGTATTTGTCGAGTAGGTCTAGTTGTTGCTGTAATCCCTGTTCTGTGGGAGACAGCAGAACCAGGTCTCTCTCTGAGACTCTCTCTGAGCACTCTCTCTGAGACTCTCTCTGAGCACTCTCTCTGACCGCTCTCTCTGAGCACTCTATCTGAGCACTCTCTCTGAGCACTCTCTCTGAGCGCTCTCTCTGAGACTCTCTCTGAGCACTCTCTCTGAGCACTCTCTCTGAGCGCTCTCTCTGAGCACTCTCTCTGAGACTCTCTCTGAGCACTCTCTCTGAGCGCTCTCTCTGAACACTCTCTCTGAGCGCTCTCTCTGAGCGCTCTCTCTGATCACTCTCTCTGAGCACTCTCTCTGAGACTCTCTCTGAGCACTCTCTCTGAGCACTCTCTCTGAGACTCTCTCTGAGCAAGCTCTCTGAGCACTCTCTCTGAGACTCTCTCTGAGCACTCTCTCTGAGCGCTCTCTCTGATCACTCTCTCAGAGCGCTCTCTCTGACCACTCTCTCTCTGAGACTCTCTCTGAGCGCTCTCTCAGCACTCTCTCTGATCACTCTCTCTGAGTGCTCTCTCTGAGCACTCTCTCTGATCACTCTCTCTGAGCACTCTCTCTGATCACTCTCTCTGATCACTCTCTCTGAGCACTCTCTGAGCACTCTCTCTGAGATTCTCTCTAAGTCTCTCTCTGAGACTCACTCTGAGCACTCTCTCTGAGCGCTCTCTCTGATCACTCTCTCTGAGCGCTCTCTCTGAGCACTCTCTCTGAGCACTCTCTCTGAGCGCTCTCTCTGGGACTCTCTGAGCACTCTCTCTGAGACTCCCTCTGAGACTCTCTCTGAAACTCCCTCTGAGACTCTCTCTGAGACTCTCTCTGAGACTCTCTCTGATCACTCTCTCTGAGACTCTCTCTGATCACTCTCTCTGAGCACTCTCTCTGAGACTCTCTCTGAGCGCTCTCTCTGAGACGCCCTCTGAGACTCTCTCTGATCACTCTCTCTGAGACTCTCTCTGAGCACTCTCTCTGAGACTCTCTCTGAGACTCTCTCTGAGCACTCTCTCTGAGCACTCTCTCTGAGACTCTCTCTGAGCGCTCTCTCTGATCACTCTCTCAGAGCGCTCTCTCTGAGCGCTCTCTCTGAGACTCTCTCTGAGCTCTCTCTCTGAGCACTCTCTGAGCGCTCTCTCTGAGACTCTCTCTGAGCACTCTCTCTGAGCGCTCTCTGATCACTCTCTGAGCACTCTCTCTGAGACTCTCTCTGAGACTCTCTCTGATCACTCTCTCTGAGCACTCTCTCTGAGACTCTCTCTGAGCGCTCTCTCTGAGACTCTCTCTGATCACTCTCTCTGAGACTCTCTCTGAGCCCTCTCTCTGATCACTCTCTCTGAGCGCTCTCTCTGAGCACTCTCTCTGAGACTCTCTCTGAGCACTCTCTCTGAGACTCCCTCTGAGACTCTCTCTGATCACTCTCTCTGAGACTCTCTCTGAGCGCTCTCTCTGATCACTCTCTCTGAGCGCTCTGTCGGAGACTCTCTCTGAGCACTCTCTGAGCACTCTCTCTGAGACTCTCTCTGAGCGCTCTCTCTGAGACTCTCTCTGAGCGCTCTGTCGGAGACTCTCTCTGAGCACTCTCTCTGAGCACTCTCTCTGAGCATGTCTCTGAGACTCTCTCTGAGACTCTCTCTGAGCACTCTCTCTGAGCACTCTCTCTGAGCCTCTCTCTGAGCACTCTCTCTGAGCACTCTCTCTGAGCACTCTCTCTGGGCACTCTCTCTGAAACTCTCTCTGAGACACTCTCTGAGCACTCTCTGAGCACTCTCTCTGAGCTCTCTGTCTCAGCGCTCACACTGAGCACTCTGTCTGAGACTCTCTCCGATGACTCTCTCTGAGCACTCTCTCTGAGACTCTCTCTGAGCACTCTCTCTGAGCACTCTCTGAGCACTCTCTCTGAGCTCTCTCTGAGACTCTCTCTGAGCACTCTCTCTGAGACTCTCCCTGAGACTCTCTCTGAGCGCTCTCTCTGAGACTCTCTCTGAGCACTCTCTCTGAGCTCTCTCTCTGATCACTCTCTCTGAGCACTCTCTCTGAGCTCTCTCTCTGATCGCTCTCTCTGAGCACTCTCTCTGAGACTCTCTCTGAGACTCTCTCTGAGACTCTCTCTGAGCACTCTCTCTGAGCACTCTCTCTGAGACTCTCTCTGAGACTCTCTCTGAGCACTCTCTCTGAGTACTCTCTCTGAGCACTCTCTCTGAGCACTCTCTCTGAGCGCTCTCTCTGAGCGCTCTCTCTGAGCGCTCTCTCTGAGACTCTCTCTGAGCACTCTCTCTGAGCACTCTCTCTGAGCACTCTCTCTGAGACTCTCTCTGAGCACTCTCTCTGAGACTCTCTCTGAGCGCTCTCTCTGAGACTCTCTCTGAGCACTCTCTCTGAGCACTCTCTCTGAGACTCTCTCTGAGCACTCTCTCTAAATACTCTCTCTGAGACTCTCTCTGAGCGCTCTCTCTGAGACTCTCTCTGAGCACTCTATCTGAGCTCTGTCTCTGAGACTCTCTCTGAGCACTCTCTCTGAACACTCTCTCTGAACACTCTCTCTGAGCACTCTCTGATCACTCCCTCTGAGCACTCTCTCTGAGACTCTCTCTGAGACTCTCTCTGATCACTCTCTCTGAGACTCTCTCTGAGACTCTCTCTGATCACTCTCTCTGAGCACTCTCTCTGATCACTCTCTCTGATCACTCTCTCTGAGCTCTCTCTCTGAGACTCTCTCTGAGACTCTCTCTGAGCACCTCTCTGAGCGCTCTCTCTGAGCACTCTCTCTGAGACTCTCTCTGAGCGCTCTCTCTGAGTGCTCTCTCTGAGCACTCTCTCTGAGCACTCTCTCTGAGCACTCTCTCTGACCGCTCTCTCTGAGCTCTCTCTCTGAGCACTCTCTCTGAGCGCTCTCTCTGAGCGCTCTCTCTGAGCGCTCTCTCTGAGACTCTCTCTGAGCACTCTCTCTGAGCACTCTCTCTGAGACTCTCTCTGAGCACTCTCTCTGAGACTCTCTCTGAGCGCTCTCTCTGAGACTCTCTCTGAGCACTCTCTCTGAGCACTCTCTCTGAGACTCTCTCTGAGCACTCTCTCTAAATACTCTCTCTGAGACTCTCTCTGAGCACTCTCTCTGAGCGCTCTCTCTGAGCACTCTCTCTGAGACTCTCTCTGAGCACTCTCTCTGAGCACTCTCTCTGAGACTCTCTCTGAGACTCTCTCTGAGACTCTCTCTGAGCACTCTCTCTGAGACTCTCTCTGAGCACTCTCTCTGAGACTCTCTCTGAGTGCTCTCTCTGATCACTCTCTCTGATCACTCTCTCTGAGACTCTCTCTGAGTCTCTCTCTGATCACTCTCTCTGAGACTCTCTCTGAGACTCTCTCTGAGCACTCTCTCTGAGACTCACTCTGAGCACTCTCTCTGAGCACTCTCTCTGAGCACTCTCTCTGATCACTCTCTCTGAGCACTCTCTCTGATCACTCTCTCTGAGCGCTCTCTCTGAGCACTCTCTCTGAGACTCTCTCTGAGCACTCTCTCTGAGACTCCCTCTGAGACTCTCTCTGATCACTCTCTCTGAGACTCTCTCTGAGCGCTCTCTCTGATCAGTCTCTCTGAGCGCTCTCTCTGAGCACTCTCTCTGAGCGCTCTCTCTGAGCACTCTCTCTGAGCGCTCTCTCTGAGCACTCTCTCTGAGCGCTCTCTCTGAGACTCTCTCTGAGCTCTCTCTCTGAGCACTCTCTGAGCGCTCTCTCTGAGACTCTCTCTGAGCTCTCTCTCTGAGACTCTCTCTGAGCACTCTCTCTGAGCGCTCTCTGATCACTCTCTGAGCACTCTCTCTGAGACTCTCTCTGAGCTCTCTCTGTGATCACTCTCTCTGCGCGCTCTCTCAGAGCGCTGTATGAGCACTCTCTCTGAGACTCTCTCTGATCACGCTCTCTGAGCACTCTTTCTGACACTCTCTCTGAGCGCTCTCTCTGATCACTCTGTCTGAGCACTCTCTCTGAGACTCTCTCTGAGCACTCCCTCTGATACTCACTCTGAACACTCTCTCTGAGACTCTCTCTGATCACTCTCTGAGCACTCTCTCTGAGACTCTCTCTGAGCGCTCTCTCTGAGACTCTCTCTGAGCGCTCTGTCGGAGACTCTCTCTGAGCACTCTCTCTGAGCACTCTCTCTGAGCATGTCTCTGAGACTCTCTCTGAGAATCTCTCTGAGCACTCTCTCTGAGCACTCTCTCTGAGCCTCTCTCTGAGCACTCTCTCTGAGCCTCTCTCTGAGCACTCTCTCTGGGCACTCTCTCTGAGACTCTCTCTGAGACACTCTCTGAGCACTCTCTGAGCAATCTCTCTGAGCTCTCTGTCTGAGCGCTCACTCTGAGCACTCTGTCTGAGACTCTCTCCGATTACTCTCTCTGAGCACTCTCTCTGAGACTCTCTCTGAGCACTCTCTCTGAGCACTCTCTGAGCACTCTCTCTGAGCTCTCTCTGAGACTCTCTCTGAGCACTCTCTCTGAGACTCTCCCTGAGACTCTCTCTGAGCGCTCTCTCTGAGACTCTCTCTGAGCACTCTCTCTGAGCACTCTCTCTGAGCTCTCTCTCTGATCGCTCTCTCTGAGACTCTCTCTGATCACTCTGTCTGAGCTCTCTCTCTGAGACTCTCTCTGAGACTCTCTCTGAGCACTCTCTCTGAACACTCTCTCTGAACACTCTCTCTGAGCACTCTCTGAGCACTCCCTCTGAGCACTCTCTCTGAGACTCTCTCTGAGACTCTCTCTGATCACTCTCTCTGAGACTCTCTCTGAGACTCTCTCTGATCACTCACTCTGAGCACTCTCTCTGAGACTCTCTCTGATCACTCTCTCTGAGCACTCTCTCTGATCACTCTCTCTGATCACTCTCTCTGAGACTCTCTCTGAGCGCTCTCTCTGATCACTCTGTCTGAGCACTCTCTCTGAGACTCTCTCTGAGCACTCTCTCTGATACTCACTCTGAACACTCTCTCTGAGACTCTCTCTGATCACTCTCTGAGCACTCTCTCTGAGACTCTCTCTGAGCGCTCTCTCTGAGACTCTCTCTGAGCGCTCTGTCGGAGACTCTCTCTGAGCACTCTCTCTGAGCACTCTCTCTGAGCATGTCTCTGAGACTCTCTCTGAGACTCTCTCTGAGCACTCTCTCTGAGCACTCTCTCTGAGCCTCTCTCTGAGCACTCTCTCTGAGCACTCTCTCTGAGCACTCTCTCTGGGCACTCTCTCTGAGACTCTCTCTGAGACACTCTCTGAGCAATCTCTGAGCACTCTCTCTGAGCTCTCTGTCTGAGCGCTCACACTGAGCACTCTGTCTGAGACTCTCTCCGATGACTCTCTCTGAGCACTCTCTCTGAGACTCTCTCTGAGCACTCTCTCTGAGCACTCTCTGAGCACTCTCTCTGAGCTCTCTCTGAGACTCTCTCTGAGCACTCTCTCTGAGACTCTCCCTGAGACTCTCTCTGAGCGCTCTCTCTGAGACTCTCTCTGAGCACTCTCTCTGAGCTCTCTCTCTGATCACTCTCTCTGAGCACTCTCTCTGAGCTCTCTCTCTGATCGCTCTCTCTGAGACTCTCTCTGAGACTCTCTCTGAGCACTCTCTCTGAGACTCTCTCTGAGACTCTCTCTGAGACTCTCTCTGAGCACTCTCTCTGAGCACTCTCTCTGAGACTCTCTCTGAGACTCTCTCTGAGCACTCTCTCTGAGTACTCTCTCTGAGCACTCTCTCTGAGCACTCTCTCTGAGCGCTCTCTCTGAGCGCTCTCTCTGAGCGCTCTCTCTGAGACTCTCTCTGAGCACTCTCTCTGAGCACTCTCTCTGAGCACTCTCTCTGAGACTCTCTCTGAGCACTCTCTCTGAGACTCTCTCTGAGCGCTCTCTCTGAGACTCTCTCTGAGCACTCTCTCTGAGCACTCTCTCTGAGACTCTCTCTGAGCACTCTCTCTAAATACTCTCTCTGAGACTCTCTCTGAGCGCTCTCTCTGAGACTCTCTCTGAGCACTCTATCTGAGCTCTGTCTCTGAGACTCTCTCTGAGCACTCTCTCTGAACACTCTCTCTGAACACTCTCTCTGAGCACTCTCTGATCACTCCCTCTGAGCACTCTCTCTGAGACTCTCTCTGAGACTCTCTCTGATCACTCTCTCTGAGACTCTCTCTGAGACTCTCTCTGCTCACTCTCTCTGAGCACTCTCTCTGATCACTCTCTCTGATCACTCTCTCTGAGCTCTCTCTCTGAGACTCTCTCTGAGACTCTCTCTGAGCACCTCTCTGAGCGCTCTCTCTGAGCACTCTCTCTGAGACTCTCTCTGAGCGCTCTCTCTGAGTGCTCTCTCTGAGCACTCTCTCTGAGCACTCTCTCTGAGCACTCTCTCTGACCGCTCTCTCTGAGCTCTCTCTCTGAGCACTCTCTCTGAGCGCTCTCTCTGAGCGCTCTCTCTGAGCGCTCTCTCTGAGACTCTCTCTGAGCACTCTCTCTGAGCACTCTCTCTGAGACTCTCTCTGAGCACTCTCTCTGAGACTCTCTCTGAGCGCTCTCTCTGAGACTCTCTCTGAGCACTCTCTCTGAGCACTCTCTCTGAGACTCTCTCTGAGCACTCTCTCTAAATACTCTCTCTGAGACTCTCTCTGAGCACTCTCTCTGAGCGCTCTCTCTGAGCACTCTCTCTGAGACTCTCTCTGAGCACTCTCTCTGAGCACTCTCTCTGAGACTCTCTCTGAGACTCTCTCTGAGACTCTCTCTGAGCACTCTCTCTGAGACTCTCTCTGAGCACTCTCTCTGAGACTCTCTCTGAGTGCTCTCTCTGATCACTCTCTCTGATCACTCTCTCTGAGACTCTCTCTGAGTCTCTCTCTGATCACTCTCTCTGAGATTCTCTCTAAGTCTCTCTCTGAGACTCACTCTGAGCACTCTCTCTGAGCACTCTCTCTGAGCACTCTCTCTGATCACTCTCTCTGAGCACTCTCTCTGATCACTCTCTCTGAGCGCTCTCTCTGAGCACTCTCTCTGAGACTCTCTCTGAGCACTCTCTCTGAGACTCCCTCTGAGACTCTCTCTGATCACTCTCTCTGAGACTCTCTCTGAGCGCTCTCTCTGATCAGTCTCTCTGAGCGCTCTCTCTGAGCACTCTCTCTGAGCGCTCTCTCTGAGCGCTCTCTCTGAGACTCTCTCTGAGCACTCTCTCTGAGCGCTCTCTCTGAGACTCTCTCTGAGCTCTCTCTCTGAGCACTCTCTGAGCGCTCTCTCTGAGACTCTCTCTGAGCTCTCTCTCTGAGACTCTCTCTGAGCACTCTCTCTGAGCGCTCTCTGATCACTCTCTGAGCACTCTCTCTGAGACTCTCTCTGAGCTCTCTCTGTGATCACTCTCTCTGCGCGCTCTCTCAGAGCGCTGTATGAGCACTCTCTCTGAGACTCTCTCTGATCACGCTCTCTGAGCACTCTTTCTGACACTCTCTCTGAGCGCTCTCTCTGATCACTCTGTCTGAGCACTCTCTCTGAGACTCTCTCTGAGCACTCCCTCTGATACTCACTCTGAACACTCTCTCTGAGACTCTCTCTGATCACTCTCTGAGCACTCTCTCTGAGACTCTCTCTGAGCGCTCTCTCTGAGACTCTCTCTGAGCGCTCTGTCGGAGACTCTCTCTGAGCACTCTCTCTGAGCACTCTCTCTGAGCATGTCTCTGAGACTCTCTCTGAGAATCTCTCTGAGCACTCTCTCTGAGCACTCTCTCTGAGCCTCTCTCTGAGCACTCTCTCTGGGCACTCTCTCTGAGACTCTCTCTGAGACACTCTCTGAGCACTCTCTGAGCAATCTCTCTGAGCTCTCTGTCTGAGCGCTCACTCTGAGCACTCTGTCTGAGACTCTCTCCGATTACTCTCTCTGAGCACTCTCTCTGAGACTCTCTCTGAGCACTCTCTCTGAGCACTCTCTCTGAGACTCTCTCTGAGTGCTCTCTCTGATCACTCTCTCTGATCACTCTCTCTGAGACTCTCTCTGAGTCTCTCTCTGATCACTCTCTCTGAGATTCTCTCTAAGTCTCTCTCTGAGACTCACTCTGAGCACTCTCTCTGAGCACTCTCTCTGAGCACTCTCTCTGATCACTCTCTCTGAGCACTCTCTCTGATCACTCTCTCTGAGCGCTCTCTCTGAGCACTCTCTCTGAGACTCTCTCTGAGCACTCTCTCTGAGACTCCCTCTGAGACTCTCTCTGATCACTCTCTCTGAGACTCTCTCTGAGCGCTCTCTCTGATCAGTCTCTCTGAGCGCTCTCTCTGAGCACTCTCTCTGAGCGCTCTCTCTGAGCACTCTCTCTGAGCGCTCTCTCTGAGCACTCTCTCTGAGCGCTCTCTCTGAGACTCTCTCTGAGCTCTCTCTCTGAGCACTCTCTGAGCGCTCTCTCTGAGACTCTCTCTGAGCTCTCTCTCTGAGACTCTCTCTGAGCACTCTCTCTGAGCGCTCTCTGATCACTCTCTGAGCACTCTCTCTGAGACTCTCTCTGAGCTCTCTCTGTGATCACTCTCTCTGCGCGCTCTCTCAGAGCGCTGTATGAGCACTCTCTCTGAGACTCTCTCTGATCACGCTCTCTGAGCACCCTTTCTGACACTCTCTCTGAGCGCTCTCTCTGATCACTCTGTCTGAGCACTCTCTCTGAGACTCTCTCTGAGCACTCCCTCTGATACTCACTCTGAACACTCTCTCTGAGACTCTCTCTGATCACTCTCTGAGCACTCTCTCTGAGACTCTCTCTGAGCGCTCTCTCTGAGACTCTCTCTGAGCGCTCTGTCGGAGACTCTCTCTGAGCACTCTCTCTGAGCACTCTCTCTGAGCATGTCTCTGAGACTCTCTCTGAGAATCTCTCTGAGCACTCTCTCTGAGCACTCTCTCTGAGCCTCTCTCTGAGCACTCTCTCTGAGCCTCTCTCTGAGCACTCTCTCTGGGCACTCTCTCTGAGACTCTCTCTGAGACACTCTCTGAGCACTCTCTGAGCAATCTCTCTGAGCTCTCTGTCTGAGCGCTCACTCTGAGCACTCTGTCTGAGACTCTCTCCGATTACTCTCTCTGAGCACTCTCTCTGAGACTCTCTCTGAGCACTCTCTCTGAGCACTCTCTGAGCACTCTCTCTGAGCTCTCTCTGAGACTCTCTCTGAGCACTCTCTCTGAGACTCTCCCTGAGACTCTCTCTGAGCGCTCTCTCTGAGACTCTCTCTGAGCACTCTCTCTGAGCACTCTCTCTGAGCTCTCTCTCTGATCGCTCTCTCTGAGACTCTCTCTGATCACTCTGTCTGAGCTCTCTCTCTGAGACTCTCTCTGAGACTCTCTCTGAGCACTCTCTCTGAACACTCTCTCTGAACACTCTCTCTGAGCACTCTCTGAGCACTCCCTCTGAGCACTCTCTCTGAGACTCTCTCTGAGACTCTCTCTGATCACTCTCTCTGAGACTCTCTCTGAGACTCTCTCTGATCACTCACTCTGAGCACTCTCTCTGAGACTCTCTCTGATCACTCTCTCTGAGCACTCTCTCTGATCACTCTCTCTGATCACTCTCTCTGAGCTCTCTCTCTGAGACTCTCTCTGAGACTCTCTCTGAGCACCTCTCTGAGCGCTCTCTCTGAGCACTCTCTCTGAGACTCTCTCTGAGCGCTCTCTCTGAGCGCTCTCTCTGAGCACTCTCTCTGAGCACTCTCTCTGAGCACTCTCTCTGACCGCTCTCTCTGAGCACTCTCTCTGAGCACTCTCTCTGAGCGCTCTCTCTGAGCACTCTCTCTGAGCGCTCTCTCTGAGCGCTCTCTCTGAGCGCTCTCTCTGATCGCTCTCTCTGAGCACGCTCTCTGAGACTCTCTCTGAGCACTCTCTCTGAGCACTCTCTCTGAGCACTCTCTCTGAGACTCTCTCTGAGCACTCTCTCTGAGACTCTCTGAGCGCTCTCTCTGAGACTCTCTCTGAGCACTCTCTCTGAGCACTCTCTCTGAGACTCTCTCTGAGCACTCTCTCGAAACACTCTCTCTGAGACTCTCCCTGAGCACTCTCTCTGAGCGCTCTCTCTGAGCACTCTCTCTGAGCGCTCTCTCTGTGCGCTCTCTCTGATCACTCTCTCTGAGCGCTCTCTCTGAGCGCTCTCTCTGAGCGCTCTCTCTGAGCACTCTCTCTGGGACTCTCTGAGCACTCTCTCTGAGCACTCTCTCTGAGCGCTCTCCCTGAGTCTCCCTCTGAGACTCTCTCTGAGACTCCCTCTGAGACTCTCTCTGAGACTCTCTCTGAGACTCTCTCTGAGCACTCTCTCTGAGACTCTCTCTGAGCACTCTCTCTGAGACTCTCTCTGAGTGCTCTCTCTGAGCACTCTCTCTGAGCACTCTCTCTGATCACTCTATCTGAGACTCTCTCTGAGCAGTCTCTCTGATCGCTCTCTCTGAGACTCTCTCTGAGACTCTCTCTGAGCGCTCTCTCTGATCACTCTCTCTGAGCACTCTCTCTGAGCACTCTCTCTGAGACTCTCTCTGAGCGCTCTCTCAGCACTCTCTCTGATCACTCTCTCTGATCACTCTCTCTGAGACTCTCTCTGAGTCTCTCTCTGATCACTCTCACTGATCACTCTCTCTGAGCACTCTCTGAGCACTCTCTCTGAGATTCTCTCTAAGTCTCTCTCTGAGAATCACTCTGAGCACTCTCTCTGAGCGCTCTCTCTGAGCACTCTCTCTGAGCACTCTCTCTGATCACTCTCTCTGAGCACTCTCTCTGATCACTCTCTCTAAGCGCTCTCTCTGAGCACTCTCTCTGAGCACTCTCTCTGAGCGCTCTCTCTGGGACTCTCTGAGCACTCTCTCTGAGACTCTCTCTGAGCACTCGCTCTGAGCACTCTCTCTGAAACTCCCTCTGAGACTCTCTCTGAGACTCTCTCTGAGACTCTCTCTGATCACTCACACTGAGCACTCTCTCTGAGACTCTCTCTGAGACTCTCTCTGATCACTCTCTCTGAGACTCTCTCTGAGACTCTCTCTGATCACTCACACTGAGCACTCTCTCTGAGACTCTCTCTGATCACTCTCTCTGAGACTCTCTCTAAGCACTCCCTCTGAGACTCTCTCTGAGCACTCTCTCTGTGATCACTCTCTCTGCGCGCTCTCTCAGAGCGCTGTATGAGCACTCTCTCTGAGACTCTCTCTGATCACGCTCTCTGAGCACTCTTTCTGACACTCTCTCTGAGCGCTCTCTCTGATCACTCTGTCTGAGCACTCTCTCTGAGACTCTCTCTGAGCACTCCCTCTGATACTCACTCTGAACACTCTCTCTGAGACTCTCTCTGATCACTCTCTGAGCACTCTCTCTGAGACTCTCTCTGAGCGCTCTCTCTGAGACTCTCTCTGAGCGCTCTGTCGGAGACTCTCTCTGAGCACTCTCTCTGAGCACTCTCTCTGAGCATGTCTCTGAGACTCTCTCTGAGAATCTCTCTGAGCACTCTCTCTGAGCACTCTCTCTGAGCCTCTCTCTGAGCACTCTCTCTGGGCACTCTCTCTGAGACTCTCTCTGAGACACTCTCTGAGCACTCTCTGAGCAATCTCTCTGAGCTCTCTGTCTGAGCGCTCACTCTGAGCACTCTGTCTGAGACTCTCTCCGATTACTCTCTCTGAGCACTCTCTCTGAGACTCTCTCTGAGCACTCTCTCTGAGCACTCTCTCTGAGACTCTCTCTGAGTGCTCTCTCTGATCACTCTCTCTGATCACTCTCTCTGAGACTCTCTCTGAGTCTCTCTCTGATCACTCTCTCTGAGATTCTCTCTAAGTCTCTCTCTGAGACTCACTCTGAGCACTCTCTCTGAGCACTCTCTCTGAGCACTCTCTCTGATCACTCTCTCTGAGCACTCTCTCTGATCACTCTCTCTGAGCGCTCTCTCTGAGCACTCTCTCTGAGACTCTCTCTGAGCACTCTCTCTGAGACTCCCTCTGAGACTCTCTCTGATCACTCTCTCTGAGACTCTCTCTGAGCGCTCTCTCTGATCAGTCTCTCTGAGCGCTCTCTCTGAGCACTCTCTCTGAGCGCTCTCTCTGAGCACTCTCTCTGAGCGCTCTCTCTGAGCACTCTCTCTGAGCGCTCTCTCTGAGACTCTCTCTGAGCTCTCTCTCTGAGCACTCTCTGAGCGCTCTCTCTGAGACTCTCTCTGAGCTCTCTCTCTGAGACTCTCTCTGAGCACTCTCTCTGAGCGCTCTCTGATCACTCTCTGAGCACTCTCTCTGAGACTCTCTCTGAGCTCTCTCTGTGATCACTCTCTCTGCGCGCTCTCTCAGAGCGCTGTATGAGCACTCTCTCTGAGACTCTCTCTGATCACGCTCTCTGAGCACCCTTTCTGACACTCTCTCTGAGCGCTCTCTCTGATCACTCTGTCTGAGCACTCTCTCTGAGACTCTCTCTGAGCACTCCCTCTGATACTCACTCTGAACACTCTCTCTGAGACTCTCTCTGATCACTCTCTGAGCACTCTCTCTGAGACTCTCTCTGAGCGCTCTCTCTGAGACTCTCTCTGAGCGCTCTGTCGGAGACTCTCTCTGAGCACTCTCTCTGAGCACTCTCTCTGAGCATGTCTCTGAGACTCTCTCTGAGAATCTCTCTGAGCACTCTCTCTGAGCACTCTCTCTGAGCCTCTCTCTGAGCACTCTCTCTGAGCCTCTCTCTGAGCACTCTCTCTGGGCACTCTCTCTGAGACTCTCTCTGAGACACTCTCTGAGCACTCTCTGAGCAATCTCTCTGAGCTCTCTGTCTGAGCGCTCACTCTGAGCACTCTGTCTGAGACTCTCTCCGATTACTCTCTCTGAGCACTCTCTCTGAGACTCTCTCTGAGCACTCTCTCTGAGCACTCTCTGAGCACTCTCTCTGAGCTCTCTCTGAGACTCTCTCTGAGCACTCTCTCTGAGACTCTCCCTGAGACTCTCTCTGAGCGCTCTCTCTGAGACTCTCTCTGAGCACTCTCTCTGAGCACTCTCTCTGAGCTCTCTCTCTGATCGCTCTCTCTGAGACTCTCTCTGATCACTCTGTCTGAGCTCTCTCTCTGAGACTCTCTCTGAGACTCTCTCTGAGCACTCTCTCTGAACACTCTCTCTGAACACTCTCTCTGAGCACTCTCTGAGCACTCCCTCTGAGCACTCTCTCTGAGACTCTCTCTGAGACTCTCTCTGATCACTCTCTCTGAGACTCTCTCTGAGACTCTCTCTGATCACTCACTCTGAGCACTCTCTCTGAGACTCTCTCTGATCACTCTCTCTGAGCACTCTCTCTGATCACTCTCTCTGATCACTCTCTCTGAGCTCTCTCTCTGAGACTCTCTCTGAGACTCTCTCTGAGCACCTCTCTGAGCGCTCTCTCTGAGCACTCTCTCTGAGACTCTCTCTGAGCGCTCTCTCTGAGCGCTCTCTCTGAGCACTCTCTCTGAGCACTCTCTCTGAGCACTCTCTCTGACCGCTCTCTCTGAGCACTCTCTCTGAGCACTCTCTCTGAGCGCTCTCTCTGAGCACTCTCTCTGAGCGCTCTCTCTGAGCGCTCTCTCTGAGCGCTCTCTCTGATCGCTCTCTCTGAGCACGCTCTCTGAGACTCTCTCTGAGCACTCTCTCTGAGCACTCTCTCTGAGCACTCTCTCTGAGACTCTCTCTGAGCACTCTCTCTGAGACTCTCTGAGCGCTCTCTCTGAGACTCTCTCTGAGCACTCTCTCTGAGCACTCTCTCTGAGACTCTCTCTGAGCACTCTCTCGAAACACTCTCTCTGAGACTCTCCCTGAGCACTCTCTCTGAGCGCTCTCTCTGAGCACTCTCTCTGAGCGCTCTCTCTGTGCGCTCTCTCTGATCACTCTCTCTGAGCGCTCTCTCTGAGCGCTCTCTCTGAGCGCTCTCTCTGAGCACTCTCTCTGGGACTCTCTGAGCACTCTCTCTGAGCACTCTCTCTGAGCGCTCTCCCTGAGTCTCCCTCTGAGACTCTCTCTGAGACTCCCTCTGAGACTCTCTCTGAGACTCTCTCTGAGACTCTCTCTGAGCACTCTCTCTGAGACTCTCTCTGAGCACTCTCTCTGAGACTCTCTCTGAGTGCTCTCTCTGAGCACTCTCTCTGAGCACTCTCTCTGATCACTCTATCTGAGACTCTCTCTGAGCAGTCTCTCTGATCGCTCTCTCTGAGACTCTCTCTGAGACTCTCTCTGAGCGCTCTCTCTGATCACTCTCTCTGAGCACTCTCTCTGAGCACTCTCTCTGAGACTCTCTCTGAGCGCTCTCTCAGCACTCTCTCTGATCACTCTCTCTGATCACTCTCTCTGAGACTCTCTCTGAGTCTCTCTCTGATCACTCTCACTGATCACTCTCTCTGAGCACTCTCTGAGCACTCTCTCTGAGATTCTCTCTAAGTCTCTCTCTGAGAATCACTCTGAGCACTCTCTCTGAGCGCTCTCTCTGAGCACTCTCTCTGAGCACTCTCTCTGATCACTCTCTCTGAGCACTCTCTCTGATCACTCTCTCTAAGCGCTCTCTCTGAGCACTCTCTCTGAGCACTCTCTCTGAGCGCTCTCTCTGGGACTCTCTGAGCACTCTCTCTGAGACTCTCTCTGAGCACTCGCTCTGAGCACTCTCTCTGAAACTCCCTCTGAGACTCTCTCTGAGACTCTCTCTGAGACTCTCTCTGATCACTCACACTGAGCACTCTCTCTGAGACTCTCTCTGAGACTCTCTCTGATCACTCTCTCTGAGACTCTCTCTGAGACTCTCTCTGATCACTCACACTGAGCACTCTCTCTGAGACTCTCTCTGATCACTCTCTCTGAGACTCTCTCTAAGCACTCCCTCTGAGACTCTCTCTGAGCACTCTCTCTGAGACTCTCTCTGAGACTCTCTCTGAGACTCTCTCTGAGCGCTCTCTCTGAGCGCTCTCTCTGAGACTCTCTCTGATCACTCTCTCTGATCACTCTCTCTGAGACTCTCTCTGAGATTCTCTCTGAGACTCTCTCTGAGCACTCTCTCTGAGACTCTCTCTGAGCACACTCTCTGAGCACTCTCTCTGAGCACTCTCTCTGATCACTCTCTCTGAGAATCTCTCTGAGAGTCTCTCTGATCACTCTCTCTGAGCACTCTCTCTGAGACTCTCTCTCTGATCACTCTCTCTGAGCTCTCTCTCTGAGACTCTCTCTGAGACTCTCTCTGAGCACCTCTCTGAGCATTCTCTCTGAGCACTCTCTCTGAGACTCTCTCTGAGCACTCTCTCAGCACTCTCTCTGATCACTCTCTCTGATCACTCTCTCTGAGACTCTCTCTGAGTCTCTCTCTGATCACTCTCACTGATCACTCTCTCTGAGCACTCTCTGAGCACTCTCTCTGAGATTCTCTCTAAGTCTCTCTCTGAGACTCACTCTGAGCACTCTCTCTGAGCGCTCTCTCTGATCACTCTCTCTGAGCACTCTCTCTGAGCACTCTCTCTGATCACTCTCTCTGAGCACTCTCTCTGATCACTCTCTCTGAGCGCTCTCTCTGAGCACTCTCTCTGAGACTCTCTCTGAGCACTCTCTCTGAGACTCCCTCTGAGACTCTCTCTGAGCGATCTCTCTGATCACTCTCTCTGAGCACTCTCTCTGAGCACTCTCTCTGATCACTCTCTCTGAGCACTCTCTCTAAGTCTCTCTCTGAGACTCATTCTGAGCACTCTCTCTGAGCGCTCTCTCTGAGCACTCTCTCTGAGCACTCTCTCTGATCACTCTCTCTGAGCGCTCTCTCTGAGCACTCTCTCTGAGCGCTCTCTCTGAGCACTCTCTCTGAGCGCTCTCTCTGAGCACTCTCTCTGAGCGCTCTCTCTGAGCACTCTCTCTGAGCGCTCTCTCTGAGACTCTCTCTGAGCTCTCTCTCTGAGCACTCTCTGAGCGCTCTCTCTGAGACTCTCTCTGAGCTCTCTCTCTGAGCACTCTCTGAGCGCTCTCTCGGAGACTCTCTCTGAGCACTCTCTCTGAGCGCTCTCTGATCACTCTCTGAGCACTCTCTCTGAGACTCTCTCTGAACTCTCTCTGTGATCACTCTCTCTGCGCGGTCTCTCAGAGCGCTGTATGAGCACTCTCTCTGAGACTCTCTCTGATCACGCTCTCTGAGCACTCTCTCTGACACTCTCTCTGAGCACTCTCTCTGAGCCTCTCTCTGAGCACTCTCTCTGAGCACTCTCTCTGAGCACTCTCTCTGGGCACTCTCTCTGAGACTCTCTCTGAGACACTCTCTGAGCACTCTCTGAGCACTCTCTCTGAGCTCTCTGTCTGAGCGCTCACTCTGAGCACTCTGTCTGAGACTCTCTCCGATTACTCTCTCTGAGCACTCTCTCTGAGACTCTCTCTGAGCACTCTCTCTGAGCACTCTCTGAGCACTCTCTCTGAGCCCTCTCTGAGACTCTCTCTGAGCACTCTCTCTGAGACTCTCCCTGAGACTCTCTCTGAGCGCTCTCTCTGAGACTCTCTCTGAGCACTCTCTCTGAGCACTCTCTCTGAGCACTCTCTCTGAGCTCTCTCTCTGATCGCTCTCTCTGAGACTCTCTCTGATCACTCTGTCTGAGCTCTCTCTCTGAGACTCTCTCTGAGACTCTCTCTGAGCACTCTCTCTGAGCTCTGTCTCTGAGACTCTCTCTGAGCACTCTCTCTGAACACTCTCTCTGAACACTCTCTCTGAGCACTCTCTGAGCACTCTGAGCACTCTCTCTGAGACTCTCTCTGAGACTCTCTCTGATCACTCTCTCTGAGACTCTCTCTGAGACTCTCTCTGATCACTCTCTCTGAGCACTCTCTCTGAGACTCTCTCTGATCACTCTCTCTGAGCACTCTCTCTGATCACTCTCTCTGATCACTCTCTCTGAGCTCTCTCTCTGAGACTCTCTCTGAGACTCTCTCTGAGCACCTCTCTGAGCGCTCTCTCTGAGCACTCTCTCTGAGCACTCTCTCTGAGCACTCTCTCTGAGCACTCTCTCTGACCGCTCTCTCTGAGCACTCTCTCTGAGCACTCTCTCTGAGCGCTCTCTCTGAGCGCTCTCTCTGAGCGCTCTCTCTGATCACTCTCTCTGAGCACGCTCTCTGAGACTCTCTCTGAGCACTCTCTCTGAGACTCTCTCTGAGCACTCTCTCTGAGACTCTCTGAGCGCTCTCTCTGAGACTCTCTCTGAGCACTCTCTCTGAGCACTCTCTCTGAGTCTCTCTCTGAGCACACTCTCTAAACACTCTCTCTGAGACTCTTTCTGAGCACTCTCTCTGAGCGCTCTCTCTTAGCACTCTCTCTGAGACTCTCTCTGAGCACTCTCTCTGAGCACTCTCTCTGAGCCTCTCTCTGAGCACTCTCTCTGAGCACTCTCTCTGAGCACTCTCTCTGTGCGCTCTCCCTGATCACTCTCTCTGAGCGCTCTCTCTGAGCGCTCTCTCTGAGCACTCTCTCTGAGCGCTCTCCCTGAGTCTCCCTCTGAGACTTTCTCTGAGACTCCCTCTGAGACTCTCTCTGAGACTCCCTCTGAGACTCTCTCTGAGACTCTCTCTGAGACTCTCTCTGAGCACTCTCTCTGAGACTCTCTCTGAGTGCTCTCTCTGAGCACTCTCTCTGAGCACTCTCTCTGATCACTCTATCTGAGACTCTCTCTGAGCAGTCTCTCTGATCGCTCTCTCTGAGACTCTCTCTGAGACTCTCTCTGAGCGCTCTCTCTGATCACTCTCTCTGAGCGCTCTCTCTGATCACTCTCTCTGAGCACTCTCTCTGAGCACTCTCTCTGAGACTCTCTCTGAGTGCTCTCTCAGCACTCTCTCTGATCACTCTCTCTGATCACTCTCTCTGAGACTCTCTCTGAGTCTCTCTCTGATCACTCTCACTGATCACTCTCTCTGAGCACTCTCTGAGCACTCTCTCTGAGATTCTCTCTAAGTCTCTCTCTGAGACTCACTCTGAGCACTCTCTCTGAGCGCTCTCTCTGACCACTCTCTCTGAGCACTCTCTCTGAGCACTCTCTCTGATCACTCTCTCTGAGCACTCTCTCTGATCACTGTCTCTAAGCGCTCTCTCTGAGCACTCTCTCTGAGCACTCTCTCTGAGCGCTCTCTCTGGGACTCTCTGAGCACTCTCTCTGAGACTCTCTCTGAGCGCTCTCTCTGAAACTCCCTCTGAGACTCTCTCTGAGACTCTCTCTGAGACTCTCTCTGATCACTCTCTCTGAGACTCTCTCTGAGACTCTCTCTGAGCACTCTCTCTGAGACTCTCTCTGAGCGCTATCTCTGAGCGCTCTCTCTGAGACTCTCTCTGATCACTCTCTCTGAGACTCTCTCTGAGACTCTCTCTGATCACTCACTCTGAGACTCTCTCTGAGACTCTCTCTGATCACTCTCTCTGAGACTCTCTCTGAGCACTCCCTCTGAGCACTCTCTCTGAGACTCTCTCTGAGAATCTCTCTGAGACTCTCTCTGATCACTCTCTCTGATCACTCTCTCTGAGAATCTCTCTGAGACTCTCTCTGATCACTCTCTCTGAGCACTCTCTCTGAGACTCTCTCTGATCACTCTCTCTGAGCACTCTCTCTGATCACTCTCTCTGATCACTCTCTCTGAGCTCTCTCTCTGAGACTCTCTCTGAGACTCTCTCTGAGCACCTCTCTGAGCGCTCTCTCTGAGCACTCTCTCTGAGACTCTCTCTGAGCGCTCTCTCTGAGTGCTCTCTCTGAGCACTCTCTCTGAGCACTCTCTCTGAGCACTCTCTCTGACCGCTCTCTCTGAGCGCTCTCTCTGAGTGCTCTCTCTGAGCACTCTCTCTGAGCACTCTCTCTGAGCACTCTCTCTGACCGCTCTCTCTGAGCACTCTCTCTGAGACTCTCTCTGAGCACTCTCTCTAAACACTCTCTCTGAGACTCTCTCTGAGCACTCTCTCTGAGCGCTCTCTCTGAGCACTCTCTCTGAGACTCTCTCTGAGCACTCTCTCTGAGCACTCTCTCTGAGACTCTCTCTGAGCACTCTCTCTGAGCACTCTCTCTGAGCGCTCTCTCTGAGCGCTCTCTCTGGGACTCTCTGAGCACTCTCTCTGAGCACTCTCTCTGAGCGCTCTCTCTGAGCGCTCTCTCTGAGCACTCTCTCTGAGACTCTCTCTGAGCACTCTCTCTAAACACTCTCTCTGAGCGCTCTCTCTGAGCACTCTCTCTGAGACTCTCTCTGAGCACTCTCTCTGAGCACTCTCTCTGAGACTCTCTCTGAGCACTCTCTCTGAGCACTCTCTCTGAGCGCTCTCTCTGAGCGCTCTCTCTGGGACTCTCTGAGCACTCTCTCTGAGCACTCTCTCTGAGCGCTCTCCCTGAGTCTCCCTCTGAGACTCTCTCTGAGACTCCCTCTGAGACTCTCTCTAAGACTCTCTCTGAGACTCTCTCTGAGACTCTCTCTGAGCACTCTCTCTGAGACTCTCTCTGAGCACTCTCTCTGAGACTCTCTCTGACTGCTCTCTCTGAGCACTCTCTCTGAGACTCTCTCTGAGACTCTCTCTGAGCGCTCTCTCTGATCACTCTCTCTGAGCGCTCTCTCTGATCACTCTCTCTGAGCACTCTCTCTGAGCACTCTCTCTGAGACTCTCTCTGAGCGCTCTCTCAGCACTCTCTCTGATCACTCTCTCTGATCACTCTCTCTGAGACTCTCTCTGAGTCTCTCTCTGATCACTCTCACTGATCACTCTCTCTGAGCACTCTCTGAGCACTCTCTCTGAGATTCTTTCTAAGTCTCTCTCTGAGACTCACTCTGAGCACTCTCTCTGAGCGCTCTCTCTGATCACTCTCTCTGAGCACTCTCTCTGATCACTCTCTCTGAGACTCTCTCTGAGCACTCTCTCTGAGACTCTCTCTGATCACTCTCTCTGAGCACTCTCTCTGAGCGATCTCTCTGATCACTCTCTCTGAGCGCTCTCTCTGAGCACTCTCTCTGAGCGCTCTCTCTGAGCACTCTCTCTGAGCGCTCTCTCTGAGCACTCTCTCTGAGCGCTCTCTCTGAGCACTCTCTCTGAGCGCTCTCTCTGAGCACTCTCTCTGAGCGCTCTCTCTGAGCACTCTCTCTGAGCGCTCTCTCTGAGACTCTCTCTGAGCGCTCTCTCAGCACTCTCTCTGATCACTCTCTCTGATCACTCTCTCTGAGACTCTCTCTGAGTCTCTCTCTGATCACTCTCACTGATCACTCTCTCTGAGCACTCTCTGAGCACTCTCTCTGAGATTCTCTCTGATCACTCTCACTGATCACTCTCTCTGAGCACTCTCTGAGCACTCTCTCTGAATTCACCTGATCTCACAAGTAAAATTTCAAAATTTAAAGAAAATCTATATGAGATCACCAGAGATGGGGTAAACATGGCCATAGAGGATATAAATATGATCTTTCACGAGGCAGCTGTAAAAGCCGACCTCGTGAAACAGAAGAGGAAGAGTCACAAAAGACAAAATAAAAATAAGAAATGGTTTGACCACGAATGCAAAAATGCCAGAAAAGACCTGAGAAAAATATCAAACCAAAAGCATCGCCAACCAAACAATCCGGACCTACGTACTAGATACAATGAAACCCTCAAAAGATATAAACACACCATTAGGAACAAAACACAAAACTATACCCACAAAATACTAGAAGAAATTGAAAACTCCACCAACCCAAAACAATTCTGGGAAATGTGGAATAACCTGAGTACAACACAATTGCAAGCATTACCAATCCAAGATGGCGACATCTGGAGAACACATTTTGAAAACCTCTACAAAGACATCCCAATAAACGAAACAAACCCAAGTCAACATCAGGTCACAGAAAAACTCCACACATTAGAAGCAACAATCAAAGACAACCAAAACCCTCTAGACTCCCCAATCACATGGAAAGAAATGGCCACAAAAACAAAATCTCTCCACCTAAAGAAAGCCTGTGGCCCAGACAACATCAAAAATGAAATGCTCAAGTTCAGCAATATGGAGATGCAGGGTGCGGTACTCAAATTATTCAACATCATATTACGTTCAGGTTGTTTTCCCGATATCTGGTGCCAAGGACTAATCTCCCCCATATATAAAAGCGGAAACAAATCAGACCCAAATAACTACCGCGGCATCTGTGTCAACAGTTGTCTAGGGAAGTTATTCTGCAGTATTCTAAATAGTAGATTACTTGATTTTCTTAACAAACATAATATCCTCAGAAAAAACCAAATAGGCTTTCTTCCAAAACACCGCACCGCCGACCATATCTATACCCTTCACACCCTCATTGAAAAACATATACACCAAACAAAAAATGGGAAAATATTCGCCTGTTTCATCGACTTCAAGAAAGCCTTTGACTCTATATGGCACGAAGGGCTCTATTATAAACTTCTTCAATGTGGAATAGGGGGCAAAGTCTATGACCTTATTAAATCAATGTATCTGAAAAACAAATGCGGGGTCAAAATTGGAGACAAACGCACCGATTTCTTCACCCAGAGAAGAGGCGTCCGGCAGGGCTGCAATTTGAGCCCGACCCTGTTCAACATATACATAAATGAATTAGCAGACATGCTGGAGCAAAGCGAGTCACCAGGTCTCCGTCTCCTAGATGGAGAAGTGAAATCCCTGTTCTATGCGGACGACCTGGTTCTGCTGTCTCCCACAGAACAGGGATTACAGCAACAACTAGACCTACTCGACAAATACTGCCAAAATTGGGCTCTAACAGTAAATCTAAAGAAAACCAACATCATGATTTTTCAAAAAAGGCCCAGATGTCAGGAAAACAAATACCAGTTTACCCTCAGTGATATCACTATAGGACACACTATGAGCTACACCTACCTTGGTCTAACTATTACAGCATCAGGGAGCTTCAGCATAGCAGTGAATGCACTAAAAGAAAAAGCCCGAAGAGCCCTATATGCAATAAAAAGAAAATTCTACAACATCCAAATCCCAATCAAAATCTGGCTCAAAATATTTGACAGCATAATCCTGCCCATTGCACTGTACGGTAGTGAAGTATGGGGCCCGCTAAATCACCAAAGCTACACTAAATGGGAAAAACATACAATAGAAGCCCTACATGCAGAATTCTGCCGAAGCATCCTTCGCACCCAAAGGAAAACGCCAACAAATGCATGCAGAGCCGAACTAGGCAGATACCCACTGATAATAAACATCCAAAAACGAGCACTAAACTTCCTAAATCACCTCAAATCTAGCTCCCCAGACACCCTTCATTTCAAAGCCTTTCAGACCCAAGAGCTAAACCCAGAAAAGAGTCCCCTGAGTCAGCTGCTACGGAAACTAAGTACTCAGCCGGACCCTGACCAGCCCCAGACCAACACAGCCGCCCAAACACCAATCCGAGTGAACCAAATCATTAAAAAATGCAAAGAAACCTACCTGGAACATTGGAACAAAATTACCGAAAGCCAAAGCAGATTAGAATGTTACCGGGCCCTAAAAAGAGAATATAAACTGGCAGACTACCTCACGACCATCAGAGACACAAAACAGAGACAGACCCTCACCAGGTACAGACTAAGCGACCACCAACTGGAAATTGAAAAAGGCAGATACAAGAAATCCTGGCAGCCTAGAGAGAATAGAATATGCGATCAATGTCTGGCTGGCGAGGTTGAAACAGAAATGCATTTCCTCCTAAAATGCGAAAAATTCAACACATCAAGAAACATATTATTCAACAAGCTAAGCCAAACAACCCCAGATTTCAAGGAATTGGATGATCTGTCAAAATTGAGATTAGTCCTAGGAGAAGGAGACAGACCATACCTTGGGGCCAAATATGTAACAACATGTCACAACCTGAGGACTGTTTAAAATTAAGACTGTTTAAAATTAATATTGAACGTACCAAATGAAGTACAAAGACTGTTTAAAATTAATATTGTTTAAAAGTAATATTGTATGTACCCAACAAATGTCAAATCGATTGACACCTACAGAATGTTGGAAAACTGTACCTTTTTGCTATGTAAGCTTTGGCAATATGGTTCTCTGTAAACTTTCATGCCAATAAAGCATTTTAATTGGAATTGGAATTGGACTCTCTCTGAGCTCTCTCTCTGAGCACTCTCTGAGCGCTCTCTCTGAGACTCTCTCTGAGCTCTCTCTCGGAGACTCTCTCTGAGCACTCTCTCTGAGCGCTCTCTGATCACTCTCTGAGCACTCTCTCTGAGACTCTCTCTGAACTCTCTCTGTGATCACTCTCTCTGCGCGGTCTCTCAGAGCGCTGTATGAGCACTCTCTCTGAGACTCTCTCTGATCACGCTCTCTGAGCACTCTCTCTGACACTCTCTCTGAGTGCTCTCTCTGATCACTCTGAGCACTCTCTCTGAGACTCTCTCTGAGCACTCTCTCTGCTACTCACTCTGAACACTCTCTCTGAGACTCTCTCTGATCACTCTCTGAGCACTCTCTCTGAGACTCTCTCTGAGCGCTCTCTCTGAGACTCTCTCTGAGCGCTCTGTCGGAGACTCTCTCTGAGCACTCTCTCTGAGCACTCTCTCTGGGCACTCTCTCTGAGACTCTCTCTGAGACACTCTCTGAGCACTCTCTGAGCACTCTGTCTGAGTCTCTCTCCAATTACTCTCTCTGAGCGCTCTCTCTGAGACTCTCTCTGAGCACTCTCTCTGAGCACTCTCTGAGCACTCTCTCTGAGCTCTCTCTGAGACTCTCTCTGAGCACTCTCTCTGAGACTCTCCCTGAGACTCTCTCTGAGCGCTCTCTCTGAGACTCTCTCTGAGCACTCTCTCTGAGCTCTCTCTCTGAGCACTCTCTCTGAGCACTCTCTCTGAGCTCTCTCTCTGATCGCTCTCTCTGAGACTCTCTCTGATCACTCTGTCTGAGCTCTCTCTCTGAGACTCTCTCTGAGCACTCTCTCTGAGCACTCTCTCTGAGCACTCTCTCTGAGTACTCTCTCTGAGCACTCTCTGAGCACTCCTTCTGAGCACTCTCTCTGAGACTCTCTCTGAGACTCTCTCTGATCACTCTCTCTGAGACTATCTCTGAGACTCTCTCTGATCACTCTCTCTGAGCACTCTCTCTGAGACTCTCTCTGATCACTCTCTCTGAGCACTCTCTCTGATCACTCTCTCTGATCACTCTCTCTGAGCTCTCTCTCTGAGACTCTCTCTGAGACTCTCTCTGAGCACCTCTCTGAGCGCTCTCTCTGAGCACTCTCTCTGAGACTCTCTCTGAGCGCTCTCTCTGAGCACTCTCTCTGAGCACTCTCTCTGAGCACTCTCTCTGACCGCTCTCTCTGAGCGCTCTCTCTGAGCGCTCTCTCTGAGCGCTCTCTCTGAGCACGCTCTCTGAGACTCTCTCTGAGCACTCTCTCTGAGCACTCTCTCTGAGCACTCTCTCTGAGACTCTCTCTGAGCACTCTCTCTGAGACTCTCTGAGCGCTCTCTCTGAGACTCTCTCTGAGCACTCTCTCTGAGCACTCTCTCTGAGACTCTCTCTGAGCACTCTCTCTAAACACTCTCTCTGAGACTCTCTCTGAGCACTCTCTCTGAGCGCTCTCTCTGAGCACTCTCTCTGAGACTCTCTCTGAGCACTCTCTCTGAGCACTCTCTCTGAGCCTCTCTCTGAGCACTCTCTCTGAGCACTCTCTCTGAGCACTCTCTCTGTGTGCTCTCTCTGATCACTCTCTCTGAGACTCTCTCTGAGCACTCTCTCTGAGCGCTCTCTCTGAGCGCTCTCTCTGGGACTCTCTGAGCACTCTCTCTGAGCACTCTCTCTGAGCGCTCTCCCTGAGTCTCCCTCTGAGACTCTCTCTGAGACTCCCTCTGAGACTCTCTCTGAGACTCTCTCTGAGACTCTCTCTGAGACTCTCTCTGAGCACTCTCTCTGAGACTCTCTCTGAGCACTCTCTCTGAGACTCTCTCTGAGTGCTCTCTCTGAGCACTCTCTCTGAGCACTCTCTCTGATCACTCTCTCTGAGACTCTCTCTGAGCAGTCTCTCTGATCGCTCTCTCTGAGACTCTCTCTGAGACTCTCTCTGAGCGCTCTCTCTGATCACTCTCTCTGAGCGCTCTCTCTGATCACTCTCTCTGAGCACTCTCTCTGAGACTCTCTCTGAGTCTCTCTGATCACTCTCACTGATCACTCTCTCTGAGCACTAGCTCTGATCACTCTCTCTGATCACTCTCACTGATCACTCTCTCTGAGCTCTCTCTCTGAGACTCTCTCTGAGACTCTCTCTGAGCACCTCTCTGAGCGCTCTCTCTGAGCACTCTCTCTGAGACTCTCTCTGAGCGCTCTCTCTGAGCACTCTCTCTGAGCACTCTCTCTGAGCACTCTCTCTGACCGCTCTCTCTGAGCGCTCTCTCTGAGCGCTCTCTCTGAGCGCTCTCTCTGAGCACGCTCTCTGAGACTCTCTCTGAGCACTCTCTGAGCACTCTCTCTGAGATTCTCTCCAAGTCTCTCTCTGAGACTCACTCTGAGCACTCTCTCTGAGCGCTCTCTCTGATCACTCTCTCTGAGCACTCTCTCTGAGCACTCTCTCTGATCACTCTCTCTGAGCACTCTCTCTGAGCGCTCTCTCTGAGCACTCTCTCTGAGCGCTCTCTCTGAGCACTCTCTCTGAGCGCTCTCTCTGAGCAATCTCTCTGAGCGCTCTCTCTGAGACTCTCTCTGAGCTCTCTCTCTGAGCACTCTCTGAGCGCTCTCTCTGAGACTCTCTCTGAGCTCTCTCTCTGAGACTCTCTCTGAGCACTCTCTCTGAGCACTCTCTGATCACTCTCTGAGCACTCTCTCTGAGACTCTCTCTGAACTCTCTCTGTGATCACTCTCTCTGCGCGGTCTCTCAGAGCGCTATATGAGCACTCTCTCTGAGCACTCTCTCTGACACTCTCTCTGAGCGCTCTCTCTGATCACTCTGTCTGAGCACTCTCTCTGAGACTCTCTCTGAGCACTCTCTCTGATACTCACTCTGAACACTCTCTCTGAGACTCTCTCTGATCACTCTCTGAGCACTCTCTCTGAGACTCTCTCTGAGCGCTCTCTCTGAGACTCTCTCTGAGCGCTCTGTCGGAGACTCTCTCTGAGCACTCTCTCTGGGCACTCTCTCTGAGACTCTCTCTGAGACACTCTCTGAGCACTTTCTGAGCACTCTCTCTGAGCTCTCTGTCTGAGCGCTCACTCTGAGCACTCTGTCTGAGACTCTCTCCGATTACTCTCTCTGAGCACTCTCTCTGAGACTCTCTCTGAGCACTCTCTCTGAGCACTCTCTGAGCACTCTCTCTGAGCTCTCTCTGAGACTCTCTCTGAGCACTCTCTCATGGACTCTCTCTGAGCACACTCTCTGAGCACTCTCTCTGAGCACTCTCTCTGAGACTCTCTCTGAGCACTCTCTCTGAGACTCTCTCTGAGCACTCTCTCTGAGACTCTCCCTGAGACTCTCTCTGAGCGCTCTCTCTGAGACTCTCTCTGAGCACTCTCTCTGAGCTCTCTCTCTGAGCACTCTCTCTGAGCACTCTCTCTGAGCTCTCTCTCTGATCGCTCTCTCTGAGACTCTCTCTGATCACTCTGTCTGAGCTCTCTCTCTGAGACTCTCTCTGAGACTCTCTCTGAGCACTCTCTCTGAGCACTCTCTCTGAGTACTCTCTCTGAGCACTCTCTGAGCTCTGTCTCTGAGACTCTCTCTGAGCACTCTCTCTGAACACTCTCTCTGAACACTCTCTCTGAGCACTCTCTGAGCACTCCCTCTGAGCACTCTCTCTGAGACTCTCTCTGAGACTCTCTCTGATCACTCTCTCTGAGACTCTCTCTGAGACTCTCTCTGATCACTCTCTCTGAGCACTCTCTCTGAGACTCTCTCTGAGCACTCTCTCTGAGCACTCTCTCTGACCGCTCTCTCTGACCGCTCTCTCTGAGCGCTCTCTCTGAGCGCTCTCTCTGAGCACTCTCTCTGAGACTCTCTCTGAGCACTCTCTCTGAGACTCTCTGAGCGCTCTCTCTGAGACTCTCTCTGAGCACTCTCTCTGAGCACTCTCTCTGAGATTCTCTCTGAGCACTCTCTCTAAACACTCTCTCTGAGACTCTCTCTGAGCACTCTCTCTGAGCGCTCTCTCTGAGCACTCTCTCTGAGACTCTCTCTGAGCACTCTCTCTGAGCACTCTCTCTGAGACTCTCTCTGAGCCTCTCTCTGAGCACTCTCTCTGAGCACTCTATCTGAGCACTCTCTCTGTGCGCTCTCTCTGATCACTCTCTCTGAGCACACTCTCTGAGCGCTCTCTCTGAGCGCTCTCTCTGGGACTCTCTGAGCACTCTCTCTGAGCACTCTCTCTGAGCACTCTCTCTGAGCGCTCTCCCTGAGTCTCCCTCTGAGACTCTCTCTTAGACTCCCTCTGAGACTCTCTCTGAGACTCTCTCTGAGACTCTCTCTGAGACTCTCTCTGAGCACTCTCTCTGAGACTCTCTCTGAGCACTCTCTCTGAGACTCTCTCTGAGTGCTCTCTCTGAGCACTCTCTCTGAGCACTCTCTCTGATCACTCTCTCTGAGACTCTCTCTGAGACTCTCTCTGAGCGCTCTCTCTGATCACTCTCTCTGTGCGCTCTCTCTGATCACTCTCTCTGATCACTCTCTCTGAGACTCTCTCTGAGCAGTCTCTCTGATCGCTCTCTCTGAGCACTCTCTCTGAGCGCTCTCTCAGCACTCTCTCTGATCACTCTCTCTGATCACTCTCTCTGAGACTCTCTCTGAGTCTCTCTCTGATCACTCTCACTGATCACTCTCTCTGAGCACTCTCTCTGAGCACTCTCTCTGATCACTCTCTCTGAGCACTCTCTCTGATCACTCTCTCTGAGACTCTCTCTGAGACTCTCTCTGATCACTCCCTCTGAGCACTCTCTCTGAGCACTCTCTCTGAGCACTCTCTCTGAGACTCTCTCTGATCACTCTCTCTGAGCACTCTCTCTGAGACTCTCTCTGATCACTCTCTCTGAGCACTCTCTCTGAGACTCTCTCTGATCACTCTATCTGAGACTCTCTCTAAGCACTCCCTCTGAGCACTCTCTCTGAGACTCTCTCTGAGCACTCTCTCTGAGACTCTCTCTGATCACTCTCTCTGAGACTCTCTCTAAGCACTCCCTCTGAGCACTCTCTCTGAGACTCTCTCTGAGCACTCTCTCTGAGACTCTCTCTGAGCACTCTCTCTGAGACTCTCTCTGAGCACTCTCTCTGAGCGCTCTCTCTGAGACTCTCTCTGAGCACTCTCTCTGAGCGCTCTCTCTGAGCACTCTCTCTGAGCACTCTCTCTGAGCGCTCTCTCTGAGACTCTCTCTGAGACTCTCTCTGAGACTCTCTCTGAGACTCTCTCTGATCACTCACTCTGAGACTCTCTCTGAGACTCTCTCTGAGCACTCTCTCTGAGCGCTCTCTCTGAGCGCTCTCTCTGAGCACTCTCTCTGAGCACTCCCTCTGAGACTCTCTCTGAGACTCTCTCTGATCACTCACTCTGAGACTCTCTCTGAGACTCCCTCTGAGCACACTCTCTGAGCGCTCTCTCTGAGCGCTCTCTCTGAGCACTCTCTCTGAGCACTCCCTCTGAGCACTCTCTCTGAGACTCCCTCTGAGCACACTCTCTGAGCACTCTCTCTGAGACTCTCTCTGATCACTCTCTCTGAGAATCTCTCTGAGACTCTCTCTGATCACTCTCTCTGAGACTCTCTCTGAGACTCTCTCTGATCACTCTCTCTGAGCAATCTCTCTGAGACTCTCTCTGATCCCTCTCTCTGAGCACTCTCTCTGATCACTCTCTCTGATCACTCTCTCTGAGCTCTCTCTCTGCGACTCTCTCTGATCACTCTCTTTGAGCACTCTCGCTGAGCGCTCTCTCTGAGACTCTCTCTGAGACTCTCTCTGAGCACTCTCTCTGAGCACTCTCTCTGAGACTCTCTCTGAGCACTCTCTCTGACCGCTCTCTCTGAGCACTCTATCAGAGCACTCTCTCTGAGCACTCTCTCTGAGCGCTCTCTCTGAGACTCTCTCTGAGCACTCTCTCTGAGCACTCTCTCTGAGCGCTCTCTCTGAGCACTCTCTCTGAGACTCTCTCTGAGACTCTCTCTGAGACTCTCTCTGAGCACTCTCTCTGAGACTCTCTCTGAGCCCTCTCTCTGATCACTCTCTCTGAGCGCTCTCTCTGAGCACTCTCTCTGAGACTCTCTCTGAGCACTCTCTCTGAGCACTCTCTCTGAGACTCTCTCTGAGGACTCTCTCTGAGCACTCTCTCTGAGCACTCTCTCTGAGCGCTCTCTCTGAGCGCTCTCTCTGAGCACTCTCTCTGAGACTCTCTCTGAGCGCTCTCTCTGAGCACTCTCTCTGAGACTCTCTCTGAGACTCTCTCTGAGCGCTCTCTCTGAGCACTCTCTCTGAGCACTCTCTCTGAGCACTCTCTCTGTGCGCTCTCTCTGAGACTCTCTCTGAGCACTCTCTCTGAGCGCTCTCTCTGATCACTCTCTCTGAGCACTCTCTCTGACCACTCTCTCTGAGGACTCTCTCTGAGCACTCTCTCTGAGACTCTCTCTGAGCGCTCTCTCAGCACTCTCTCTGATCACTCTCTCTGAGTGCTCTCTCTGAGCACTCTCTCTGATCACTCTCACTGATCACTCTCTCTGAGCACTCTCTGAGCACTCTCTCTGAGATTCTCTCTAAGTCTCTCTCTGAGACTCACTCTGAGCACTCTCTCTGAGCGCTCTCTCTGATCACTCTCTCTGAGCGCTCTCTCTGAGCACTCTCTCTGAGCACTCTCTCTGAGCGCTCTCTCTGGGACTTTCTGAGCACTCTCTCTGAGACTCCCTCTGAGACTCTCTCTGAGACTCTCTCTGAGACTCTCTCTGATCACACTCTCTGAGCACTCTCTCTGAGACTCTCTCTGAGCGCTCTCTCTGAGACTCCCTCTGAGACTCTCTCTGATCACTCTCTCTGAGACTCTCTCTGAGCCCTCTCTCTGATCACTCTCTCTGAGCGCTCTCTCTGAGCACTCTCTCTGAGACTCTCTCTGTGCGCTCTCTCTGAGACTCTCTCTGAGCACTCTCTCTGAGCGCTCTCTCTGATCACTCTCTCTGAGCGCTCTCTCTGAGCACTCTCTCTGATCACTCTCACTGAGGACTCTCTCTGAGCACTCTCTCTGAGCGCTCTCTCTGATCACTCTCTCTGAGCACTCTCTCTGAGCGCTCTCTCTGATCACTCTCTCTGAGGACTCTCTCTGAGCACTCTCTCTGAGACTCTCTCTGAGCGCTCTCTCAGCACTCTCTCTGATCACTCTCTCTGAGTGCTCTCTCTGAGCACTCTCTCTGATCACTCTCACTGATCACTCTCTCTGAGACTCTCTCTGAGTCTCTCTCTGATCACTCTCTCTGATCACTCTCTCTGAGCACTCTCTGAGCACTCTCTCTGAGATTCTCTCTAAGTCTCTCTCTGAGACTCACTCTGAGCACTCTCTCTGAGCGCTCTCTCTGATCACTCTCTCTGAGCGCTCTCTCTGAGCACTCTCTCTGAGCACTCTCTCTGAGCGCTCTCTCTGGGACTCTCTCTGAGCCCTCTCTCTGAACACTCTCTCTGAGACTCTCTCTGAGCCCTCTCTCTGATCACTCTCTCTGATCACTCTGTCTGAGCTCTCTCTCTGAGACTCTCTCTGAGCCCTCTCTCTGAACACTCTCTCTGAGACTCTCTCTGAGCCCTCTCTCTGATCACTCTCTCTGATCACTCTGTCTGAGCTCTCTCTCTGAGACTCTCTCTGAACACTCTCTCTGAGACTCTCTCTGAGCCCTCTCTCTGATCACTCTCTCTGAGCGCTCTCTCTGAGCACTCTCTCTGAGACTCTCTCTGAGCACTCTCTCTGAGACTCCCTCTGAGACTCTCTCTGATCATTCTCTCTGAGACTCTCTCTGAGCGCTCTCTCTGATCACTCTCTCTGAGCGCTCTCTCTGAGCACTCTCTCTGAGCGCTCTCTCTGAGCACTCTCTCTGAGCGCTCTCTCTAAGCACTCTCTCTGAGCACTCTCTCTGAGAGTCTCTCTGAGCGCTCTCTCTGAGACTCTCTCTGAGCTCTCTCTCTGAGCACTCTCTGAGCGCTCTCCCTGAGACTCTCTCTGAGCTCTCTCTCTGAGACTCTCTCTGAGCACTCTCTCTGAGCGCTCTCTGATCACTCTCTGAGCACTCTCTCTGAGACTCTCTCTGAGCTCTCTCTGTGATCACTCTCTCTGCGCGCTCTCTCAGAGCGCTGTATGAGCACTCTCTCTGAGACTCTCTCTGATCACGCTCTCTGAGCACTCTCTCTGACACTCTCTCTGAGCGCTCTCTCTGATCACTCTGTCTGAGCACTCTCTCTGAGACTCTCTCTGAGCACTCCCTCTGATACTCACTCTGAACACTCTCTCTGAGACTCTCTCTGATCACTCTCTGAGCACTCTCTGAGACTCTCTCTGAGCGCTCTCTCTGAGACTCTCTCTGAGCGCTCTGTCGGAGACTCTCTCTGAGCACTCTCTCTGAGCACTCTCTCTGAGCATGTCTCTGAGACTCTCTCTGAGCACTCTCTCTGAGCACTCTCTCTGAGCCTCTCTCTGAGCACTCTCTCTGAGCACTGTCTCTGAGCACTCTCTCTGGGCACTCTCTCTGAGACTCTCTCTGAGACACTCTCTGAGCACTCTCTGAGCACTCTCTCTGAGCTCTCTGTCTGAGCGCTCACTCTGAGCACTCTGTCTGAGACTCTCTCCGATTACACTCTCTGAGCACTCTCTCTGAGACTCTCTCTGAGCACTCTCTCTGAGCACTCTCTGAGCACTCTCTCTGAGCTCTCTCTGAGACTCTCTCTGATCATTCTCTCTGAGACTCTCTCTGAGCGCTCTCTCTGATCACTCTCTCTGAGCGCTCTCTCTGAGCACTCTCTCTGAGCGCTCTCTCTGAGCACTCTCTCTGAGCGCTCTCTCTAAGCACTCTCTCTGAGCACTCTCTCTGAGAGTCTCTCTGAGCGCTCTCTCTGAGACTCTCTCTGAGCTCTCTCTCTGAGCACTCTCTGAGCGCTCTCCCTGAGACTCTCTCTGAGCTCTCTCTCTGAGACTCTCTCTGAGCACTCTCTCTGAGCGCTCTCTGATCACTCTCTGAGCACTCTCTCTGAGACTCTCTCTGAGCTCTCTCTGTGATCACTCTCTCTGCGCGCTCTCTCAGAGCGCTGTATGAGCACTCTCTCTGAGACTCTCTCTGATCACGCTCTCTGAGCACTCTCTCTGACACTCTCTCTGAGCGCTCTCTCTGATCACTCTGTCTGAGCACTCTCTCTGAGACTCTCTCTGAGCACTCCCTCTGATACTCACTCTGAACACTCTCTCTGAGACTCTCTCTGATCACTCTCTGAGCACTCTCTGAGACTCTCTCTGAGCGCTCTGTCTGAGACTCTCTCTGAGCGCTCTGTCGGAGACTCTCTCTGAGCACTCTCTCTGAGCACTCTCTCTGAGCATGTCTCTGAGACTCTCTCTGAGCACTCTCTCTGAGCACTCTCTCTGAGCCTCTCTCTGAGCACTCTCTCTGAGCACTCTCTCTGGGCACTCTCTCTGAGACTCTCTCTGAGCGCTCTCTCTGAGACTCTCTCTGAGCGCTCTGTCGGAGACTCTCTCTGAGCACTCTCTCTGGGCACTCTCTCTGAGACTCTCTCTGAGACACTCTCTGAGCACTTTCTGAGCACTCTCTCTGAGCTCTCTGTCTGAGCGCTCACTCTGAGCACTCTGTCTGAGACTCTCTCCGATTACTCTCTCTGAGCACTCTCTCTGAGACTCTCTCTGAGCACTCTCTCTGAGCACTCTCTGAGCACTCTCTCTGAGCTCTCTCTGAGACTCTCTCTGAGCACTCTCTCATGGACTCTCTCTGAGCACACTCTCTGAGCACTCTCTCTGAGCACTCTCTCTGAGACTCTCTCTGAGCACTCTCTCTGAGACTCTCTCTGAGCACTCTCTCTGAGACTCTCCCTGAGACTCTCTCTGAGCGCTCTCTCTGAGACTCTCTCTGAGCACTCTCTCTGAGCTCTCTCTCTGAGCACTCTCTCTGAGCACTCTCTCTGAGCTCTCTCTCTGATCGCTCTCTCTGAGACTCTCTCTGATCACTCTGTCTGAGCTCTCTCTCTGAGACTCTCTCTGAGACTCTCTCTGAGCACTCTCTCTGAGCACTCTCTCTGAGTACTCTCTCTGAGCACTCTCTGAGCTCTGTCTCTGAGACTCTCTCTGAGCACTCTCTCTGAACACTCTCTCTGAACACTCTCTCTGAGCACTCTCTGAGCACTCCCTCTGAGCACTCTCTCTGAGACTCTCTCTGAGACTCTCTCTGATCACTCTCTCTGAGACTCTCTCTGAGACTCTCTCTGATCACTCTCTCTGAGCACTCTCTCTGAGACTCTCTCTGAGCACTCTCTCTGAGCACTCTCTCTGACCGCTCTCTCTGACCGCTCTCTCTGAGCGCTCTCTCTGAGCGCTCTCTCTGAGCGCTCTCTCTGATCACTCTCTCTGAGCACGCTCTCTGAGACTCTCTCTGAGCACTCTCTCTGAGCACTCTCTCTGAGCACTCTCTCTGAGACTCTCTCTGAGCACTCTCTCTGAGACTCTCTGAGCGCTCTCTCTGAGACTCTCTCTGAGCACTCTCTCTGAGCACTCTCTCTGAGATTCTCTCTGAGCACTCTCTCTAAACACTCTCTCTGAGACTCTCTCTGAGCACTCTCTCTGAGCGCTCTCTCTGAGCACTCTCTCTGAGACTCTCTCTGAGCACTCTCTCTGAGCACTCTCTCTGAGACTCTCTCTGAGCCTCTCTCTGAGCACTCTCTCTGAGCACTCTATCTGAGCACTCTCTCTGTGCGCTCTCTCTGATCACTCTCTCTGAGCACACTCTCTGAGCGCTCTCTCTGAGCGCTCTCTCTGGGACTCTCTGAGCACTCTCTCTGAGCACTCTCTCTGAGCACTCTCTCTGAGCGCTCTCCCTGAGTCTCCCTCTGAGACTCTCTCTGAGACTCCCTCTGAGACTCTCTCTGAGACTCTCTCTGAGACTCTCTCTGAGACTCTCTCTGAGCACTCTCTCTGAGACTCTCTCTGAGCACTCTCTCTGAGACTCTCTCTGAGTGCTCTCTCTGAGCACTCTCTCTGAGCACTCTCTCTGATCACTCTCTCTGAGACTCTCTCTGAGACTCTCTCTGAGCGCTCTCTCTGATCACTCTCTCTGTGCGCTCTCTCTGATCACTCTCTCTGATCACTCTCTCTGAGACTCTCTCTGAGCAGTCTCTCTGATCGCTCTCTCTGAGCACTCTCTCTGAGCGCTCTCTCAGCACTCTCTCTGATCACTCTCTCTGATCACTCTCTCTGAGACTCTCTCTGAGTCTCTCTCTGATCACTCTCACTGATCACTCTCTCTGAGCACTCTCTCTGAGCACTCTCTCTGATCACTCTCTCTGAGCACTCTCTCTGATCACTCTCTCTGAGACTCTCTCTGAGACTCTCTCTGATCACTCCCTCTGAGCACTCTCTCTGAGCACTCTCTCTGAGCACTCTCTCTGAGACTCTCTCTGATCACTCTCTCTGAGCACTCTCTCTGAGACTCTCTCTGATCACTCTCTCTGAGCACTCTCTCTGAGACTCTCTCTGATCACTCTATCTGAGACTCTCTCTAAGCACTCCCTCTGAGCACTCTCTCTGAGACTCTCTCTGAGCACTCTCTCTGAGACTCTCTCTGATCACTCTCTCTGAGACTCTCTCTAAGCACTCCCTCTGAGCACTCTCTCTGAGACTCTCTCTGAGCACTCTCTCTGAGACTCTCTCTGAGCACTCTCTCTGAGACTCTCTCTGAGCACTCTCTCTGAGCGCTCTCTCTGAGACTCTATCTGAGCACTCTCTCTGAGCGCTCTCTCTGAGCACTCTCTCTGAGCACTCTCTCTGAGCGCTCTCTCTGAGACTCTCTCTGAGACTCTCTCTGAGACTCTCTCTGAGACTCTCTCTGATCACTCACTCTGAGACTCTCTCTGAGACTCTCTCTGAGCACTCTCTCTGAGCGCTCTCTCTGAGCGCTCTCTCTGAGCACTCTCTCTGAGCACTCCCTCTGAGACTCTCTCTGAGACTCTCTCTGATCACTCACTCTGAGACTCTCTCTGAGACTCCCTCTGAGCACACTCTCTGAGCGCTCTCTCTGAGCGCTCTCTCTGAGCACTCTCTCTGAGCACTCCCTCTGAGCACTCTCTCTGAGACTCCCTCTGAGCACACTCTCTGAGCACTCTCTCTGAGACTCTCTCTGATCACTCTCTCTGAGAATCTCTCTGAGACTCTCTCTGATCACTCTCTCTGAGACTCTCTCTGAGACTCTCTCTGATCACTCTCTCTGAGCAATCTCTCTGAGACTCTCTCTGATCCCTCTCTCTGAGCACTCTCTCTGATCACTCTCTCTGATCACTCTCTCTGAGCTCTCTCTCTGCGACTCTCTCTGATCACTCTCTTTGAGCACTCTCGCTGAGCGCTCTCTCTGAGACTCTCTCTGAGACTCTCTCTGAGCACTCTCTCTGAGCACTCTCTCTGAGACTCTCTCTGAGCACTCTCTCTGACCGCTCTCTCTGAGCACTCTATCAGAGCACTCTCTCTGAGCACTCTCTCTGAGCGCTCTCTCTGAGACTCTCTCTGAGCACTCTCTCTGAGCACTCTCTCTGAGCGCTCTCTCTGAGCACTCTCTCTGAGACTCTCTCTGAGACTCTCTCTGAGACTCTCTCTGAGCACTCTCTCTGAGACTCTCTCTGAGCCCTCTCTCTGATCACTCTCTCTGAGCGCTCTCTCTGAGCACTCTCTCTGAGACTCTCTCTGAGCACTCTCTCTGAGCACTCTCTCTGAGACTCTCTCTGAGGACTCTCTCTGAGCACTCTCTCTGAGCACTCTCTCTGAGCGCTCTCTCTGAGCGCTCTCTCTGAGCACTCTCTCTGAGACTCTCTCTGAGCGCTCTCTCTGAGCACTCTCTCTGAGACTCTCTCTGAGACTCTCTCTGAGCGCTCTCTCTGAGCACTCTCTCTGAGCACTCTCTCTGAGCACTCTCTCTGTGCGCTCTCTCTGAGACTCTCTCTGAGCACTCTCTCTGAGCGCTCTCTCTGATCACTCTCTCTGAGCACTCTCTCTGACCACTCTCTCTGAGGACTCTCTCTGAGCACTCTCTCTGAGACTCTCTCTGAGCGCTCTCTCAGCACTCTCTCTGATCACTCTCTCTGAGTGCTCTCTCTGAGCACTCTCTCTGATCACTCTCACTGATCACTCTCTCTGAGCACTCTCTGAGCACTCTCTCTGAGATTCTCTCTAAGTCTCTCTCTGAGACTCACTCTGAGCACTCTCTCTGAGCGCTCTCTCTGATCACTCTCTCTGAGCGCTCTCTCTGAGCACTCTCTCTGAGCACTCTCTCTGAGCGCACTCTCTGGGACTTTCTGAGCACTCTCTCTGAGACTCCCTCTGAGACTCTCTCTGAGACTCTCTCTGAGACTCTCTCTGATCACACTCTCTGAGCACTCTCTCTGAGACTCTCTCTGAGCGCTCTCTCTGAGACTCCCTCTGAGACTCTCTCTGATCACTCTCTCTGAGACTCTCTCTGAGCCCTCTCTCTGATCACTCTCTCTGAGCGCTCTCTCTGAGCACTCTCTCTGAGACTCTCTCTGTGCGCTCTCTCTGAGACTCTCTCTGAGCACTCTCTCTGAGCGCTCTCTCTGATCACTCTCTCTGAGCGCTCTCTCTGAGCACTCTCTCTGAGACTCTCTCTGAGACTCTCTCTGAGCGCTCTCTCTGAGCACTCTCTCTGAGCACTCTCTCTGAGCACTCTCTCTGTGCGCTCTCTCTGAGACTCTCTCTGAGCACTCTCTCTGAGCGCTCTCTCTGATCACTCTCTCTGAGCACTCTCTCTGACCACTCTCTCTGAGGACTCTCTCTGAGCACTCTCTCTGAGACTCTCTCTGAGCGCTCTCTCAGCACTCTCTCTGATCACTCTCTCTGAGTGCTCTCTCTGAGCACTCTCTCTGATCACTCTCACTGATCACTCTCTCTGAGCACTCTCTGAGCACTCTCTCTGAGATTCTCTCTAAGTCTCTCTCTGAGACTCACTCTGAGCACTCTCTCTGAGCGCTCTCTCTGATCACTCTCTCTGAGCGCTCTCTCTGAGCACTCTCTCTGAGCACTCTCTCTGAGCGCTCTCTCTGGGACTTTCTGAGCACTCTCTCTGAGACTCCCTCTGAGACTCTCTCTGAGACTCTCTCTGAGACTCTCTCTGATCACACTCTCTGAGCACTCTCTCTGAGACTCTCTCTGAGCGCTCTCTCTGAGACTCCCTCTGAGACTCTCTCTGATCACTCTCTCTGAGACTCTCTCTGAGCCCTCTCTCTGATCACTCTCTCTGAGCGCTCTCTCTGAGCACTCTCTCTGAGACTCTCTCTGTGCGCTCTCTCTGAGACTCTCTCTGAGCACTCTCTCTGAGCGCTCTCTCTGATCACTCTCTCTGAGCGCTCTCTCTGAGCACTCTCTCTGATCACTCTCACTGAGGACTCTCTCTGAGCACTCTCTCTGAGCGCTCTCTCTGATCACTCTCTCTGAGCACTCTCTCTGAGCGCTCTCTCTGATCACTCTCTCTGAGGACTCTCTCTGAGCACTCTCTCTGAGACTCTCTCTGAGCGCTCTCTCAGCACTCTCTCTGATCACTCTCTCTGAGTGCTCTCTCTGAGCACTCTCTCTGATCACTCTCACTGATCACTCTCTCTGAGACTCTCTCTGAGTCTCTCTCTGATCACTCTCTCTGATCACTCTCTCTGAGCACTCTCTGAGCACTCTCTCTGAGATTCTCTCTAAGTCTCTCTCTGAGACTCACTCTGAGCACTCTCTCTGAGCGCTCTCTCTGATCACTCTCTCTGAGCGCTCTCTCTGAGCACTCTCTCTGAGCACTCTCTCTGAGCGCTCTCTCTGGGACTCTCTCTGAGCCCTCTCTCTGAACACTCTCTCTGAGACTCTCTCTGAGCCCTCTCTCTGATCACTCTCTCTGATCACTCTGTCTGAGCTCTCTCTCTGAGACTCTCTCTGAGCCCTCTCTCTGAACACTCTCTCTGAGACTCTCTCTGAGCCCTCTCTCTGATCACTCTCTCTGATCACTCTGTCTGAGCTCTCTCTCTGAGACTCTCTCTGAACACTCTCTCTGAGACTCTCTCTGAGCCCTCTCTCTGATCACTCTCTCTGAGCGCTCTCTCTGAGCACTCTCTCTGAGACTCTCTCTGAGCACTCTCTCTGAGACTCCCTCTGAGACTCTCTCTGATCATTCTCTCTGAGACTCTCTCTGAGCGCTCTCTCTGAGCACTCTCTCTGAGCGCTCTCTCTGAGCACTCTCTCTGAGCGCTCTCTCTAAGCACTCTCTCTGAGCACTCTCTCTGAGAGTCTCTCTGAGCGCTCTCTCTGAGACTCTCTCTGAGCTCTCTCTCTGAGCACTCTCTGAGCGCTCTCCCTGAGACTCTCTCTGAGCTCTCTCTCTGAGACTCTCTCTGAGCACTCTCTCTGAGCGCTCTCTGATCACTCTCTGAGCACTCTCTCTGAGACTCTCTCTGAGCTCTCTCTGTGATCACTCTCTCTGCGCGCTCTCTCAGAGCGCTGTATGAGCACTCTCTCTGAGACTCTCTCTGATCACGCTCTCTGAGCACTCTCTCTGACACTCTCTCTGAGCGCTCTCTCTGATCACTCTGTCTGAGCACTCTCTCTGAGACTCTCTCTGAGCACTCCCTCTGATACTCACTCTGAACACTCTCTCTGAGACTCTCTCTGATCACTCTCTGAGCACTCTCTGAGACTCTCTCTGAGCGCTCTCTCTGAGACTCTCTCTGAGCGCTCTGTCGGAGACTCTCTCTGAGCACTCTCTCTGAGCACTCTCTCTGAGCATGTCTCTGAGACTCTCTCTGAGCACTCTCTCTGAGCACTCTCTCTGAGCCTCTCTCTGAGCACTCTCTCTGAGCACTGTCTCTGAGCACTCTCTCTGGGCACTCTCTCTGAGACTCTCTCTGAGACACTCTCTGAGCACTCTCTGAGCACTCTCTCTGAGCTCTCTGTCTGAGCGCTCACTCTGAGCACTCTGTCTGAGACTCTCTCCGATTACACTCTCTGAGCACTCTCTCTGAGACTCTCTCTGAGCACTCTCTCTGAGCACTCTCTGAGCACTCTCTCTGAGCTCTCTCTGAGACTCTCTCTGATCATTCTCTCTGAGACTCTCTCTGAGCGCTCTCTCTGATCACTCTCTCTGAGCGCTCTCTCTGAGCACTCTCTCTGAGCGCTCTCTCTGAGCACTCTCTCTGAGCGCTCTCTCTAAGCACTCTCTCTGAGCACTCTCTCTGAGAGTCTCTCTGAGCGCTCTCTCTGAGACTCTCTCTGAGCTCTCTCTCTGAGCACTCTCTGAGCGCTCTCCCTGAGACTCTCTCTGAGCTCTCTCTCTGAGACTCTCTCTGAGCACTCTCTCTGAGCGCTCTCTGATCACTCTCTGAGCACTCTCTCTGAGACTCTCTCTGAGCTCTCTCTGTGATCACTCTCTCTGCGCGCTCTCTCAGAGCGCTGTATGAGCACTCTCTCTGAGACTCTCTCTGATCACGCTCTCTGAGCACTCTCTCTGACACTCTCTCTGAGCGCTCTCTCTGATCACTCTGTCTGAGCACTCTCTCTGAGACTCTCTCTGAGCACTCCCTCTGATACTCACTCTGAACACTCTCTCTGAGACTCTCTCTGATCACTCTCTGAGCACTCTCTGAGACTCTCTCTGAGCGCTCTGTCTGAGACTCTCTCTGAGCGCTCTGTCGGAGACTCTCTCTGAGCACTCTCTCTGAGCACTCTCTCTGAGCATGTCTCTGAGACTCTCTCTGAGCACTCTCTCTGAGCACTCTCTCTGAGCCTCTCTCTGAGCACTCTCTCTGAGCACTCTCTCTGGGCACTCTCTCTGAGACTCTCTCTGAGACACTCTCTGAGCACTCTCTGAGCACTCTCTCTGAGCTCTCTGTCTGAGCGCTCACTCTGAGCACTCTGTCTGAGACTCTCTCCGATTACACTCTCTGAGCACTCTCTCTGAGACTCTCTCTGAGCACTCTCTCTGAGCACTCTCTGAGCACTCTCTCTGAGCTCTCTCTGAGACTCTCTCTGAGCCTCTCTCTGAGACTCTCTCTGAGCGCTCTCTCTGAGACTCTCTCTGAGCACTCTCTTTGAGCTCTCTCTCTGAGCACTCTCTCTGAGCACTCTCTCTGAGCTCTCTCTCTGATCGCTCTCTCTGAGACTCTCTCTGATCACTCTGTCTGAGCTCTCTCTCTGAGACTCTCTCTGAGCACTCTCTCTGAGCACTCTCTCTGAGTACTCTCTCTGAGCACTCTCTGAGCTCTGTCTCTGAGACTCTCTCTGAGCACTCTCTCTGAACACTCTCTCTGAACACTCTCTCTGAGCACTCTCTGAGCTCTCTCTCTGAGACTCTCTCTGAGCACTCTCTCTGAACACTCTCTCTGAGCACTCTCTCTGAGCATTCTCTCTGAGCACTCTCTCTGAGCGCTCTCTCTGAGACTCTCTCTGATCACTCTGTCTGAGCGCTCTCTCTGAGCCCTCTCTCTGAGCTCTCTCTCTGAGACTCTCTCTGATCACTCTCTCTGAGCACTCTCTGAGCACTCTCTCTGAGCTCTCTCTCTGAGCACTCTCTCTGAGCACTCTCTCTGAGCTCTCTCTCTGAGACTCTCTCTGAGCACTCTCTCTGAGACTCTCTCTGAGCGCTCTCTCTGAGCACTCTCTCTGAGCACTCTCTCTGTGCACTCTATCTGAGACTCTCTCTGAGCACTCTCTCTGAGACTCTCTCTGAACACTCTCTCTGAGCACTCTCTCTGATCACTCTCTCTGAGACTCTCTCTGATCACTCTCTCTGAGCATTCTCTGAGCAATCTCTCTGAGCTCTCTCTCTGAGCACTCTCTCTGAGCACTCTCTCTGAGCACTCTCTCTGAGACTCTCTCTGAGCTCTCTCTGTGATCACTCTCTCTGCGCGCTCTCTCAGAGCGCTGTATGAGCACTCTCTCTGAGACTCTCTCTGATCACGCTCTCTGAGCACTCTCTCTGACACTCTCTCTGAGCGCTCTCTCTGATCACTCTGTCTGAGCACTCTCTCTGAGACTCTCTCTGAGCACTCCCTCTGATACTCACTCTGAACACTCTCTCTGAGACTCTCTCTGATCACTCTCTGAGCACTCTCTCTGAGACTCTCTCTGAGCGCTCTCTCTGAGACTCTCTCTGAGCGCTCTGTCGGAGACTCTCTCTGAGCACTCTCTCTGAGCACTCTCTCTGAGCATGTCTCTGAGACTCTCTCTGAGACTCTCTCTGAGCACTCTCTCTGAGCACTCTCTCTGAGCCTCTCTCTGAGCACTCTCTCTGAGCACTCTCTCTGGGCACTCTCTCTGAGACTCTCTCTGAGACACTCTCTGAGCACTCTCTGAGCACTCTCTCTGAGCTCTCTGTCTGAGCGCTCACTCTGAGCACTCTGTCTGAGACTCTCTCCGATTACTCTCTCTGAGCACTCTCTCTGAGAATCTCTCTGAGCACTCTCTCTGAGCACTCTCTGAGCACTCTCTCTGAGCTCTCTCTGAGACTCTCTCTGAGCACTCTCTCTGAGACTCTCTCTGAGACTCTCTCTGAGCGCTCTCTCTGAGACTCTCTCTGAGCACTCTCTCTGAGCTCTCTCTCTGAGCACTCTCTCTCAGCACTCTCTCTGAGCTCTCTCTCTGGTCGCTCTCTCTGAGACTCTCTCTGATCACTCTGTCTGAGCTCTCTCTCTGAGACTCTCTCTGAGACTCTCTCTGAGCACTCTCTCTGAGCACTCTCTCTGAGTACTCTCTCTGAGCACTCTCTGAGCTCTGTCTCTGAGACTCTCTCTGAGCACTCTCTCTGAACACTCTCTCTGAACACTCTCTCTGAGCACTCTCTGAGCTCTCTCTCTGAGACTCTCTCTGAGCACTCTCTCTGAACACTCTCTCTGAGCACTCTCTCTGAGCATTCTCTCTGAGCACTCTCTCTGAGCGCTCTCTCTGAGACTCTCTCTGATCACTCTGTCTGAGCGCTCTCTCTGAGCCCTCTCTCTGAGCTCTCTCTCTGAGACTCTCTCTGATCACTCTCTCTGAGCACTCTCTGAGCACTCTCTCTGAGCTCTCTCTCTGAGCACTCTCTCTGAGCACTCTCTCTGAGCTCTCTCTCTGAGACTCTCTCTGAGCACTCTCTCTGAGACTCTCTCTGAGCGCTCTCTCTGAGCACTCTCTCTGAGCACTCTCTCTGTGCACTCTATCTGAGACTCTCTCTGAGCACTCTCTCTGAGACTCTCTCTGAACACTCTCTCTGAGCACTCTCTCTGATCACTCTCTCTGAGACTCTCTCTGATCACTCTCTCTGAGCACTCTCTCTGAGCACTCTCTCTGAGACTCTCTCTGAGCACTCTATCTGAGACTCTCTCTGAGCACTCTCTCTGAGACTCTCTCTGAACACTTTCTCTGAGCACTCTCTCTGATCACTCTCTCTGAGACTCTCTCTGATCACTCTCTCTGAGCACTCTATCTGAGACTCTCTCTGAGCACTCTCTCTGAGACTCTCTCTGAGCACTCTCTCTGAGACTCTCTCTGAGCCTCTCTCTGAGCACTCTCTCTGATCACTCTCTCTGAGTCTCTCTCTGAGGCTCTCTCTGATCACTCTCTCTGAGCACTCTCTCTGATCACTCTCTGTGAGACTCTCTCTGAGCACTAGCTCTGATCACTCTATCTGAGACTCTCTCTGAGCTCTCTCTCTGAGCACTCTCTCTGAGCACTCTATCTGAGACTCTTTCTGAGACTCTCTCTGAGCACTCTCTCTGAGCGCTCTCTCTGAGCACTCTCTCTGAGACTCTCTCTGAGACTCTCTCTGAGACTCTCTCTGAGCACTCTCTCTGATCACTCTCTCTGAGCGCTCTCTCTGAGCGCTCTCTCTGATCACTCTCTCTGAGACTCTCTCTGATCACTCTCTCTGAGCACTCTATCTGAGACTCTCTCTGAGCACTCTCTCTGAGACTCTCTCTGAGCACTCTCTCTGAGACTCTCTCTGAACACTCTCTCTGAGCACTCTCTCTGATCACTCTCTCTGAGACTCTCTCTGATCACTCTCTCTGAGCACTCTATCTGAGACTCTCTCTGAGCACTCTCTCTGAGACTCTCTCTGAGCACTCTCTCTGAGCACTCTCTCTGAGACTCTCTCTGAGCACTCTCTCTGAGCACTCTATCTGAGCACTCTCTCTGAGACTCTCTCTGAGCACTCTCTCTGAGCACTCTCTCTGAGCACTCTCTCTGAGACTCTCTCTGAGCACTCTCTCTGAGCACTCTCTCTGAGACTCTCTCTGAGCCTCTCTCTGAGCACTCTCTCTGAGCACTCTCTCTGATCACTCTCTGTGAGACTCTCTCTGAGCACTAGCTCTGATCACTCTCTCTGAGACTCTCTCTGAGCACTCTCTCTGAGCACTCTCTCTGAGTCTCTCTCTGAGGCTCTCTCTGATCACTCTCTCTGAGCACTCTCTCTGATCACTCTCTGTGAGACTCTCTCTGAGCACTAGCTCTGATCACTCTATCTGAGACTCTCTCTGAGCTCTCTCTCTGAGCACTCTCTCTGAGCACTCTATCTGAGACTCTCTCTGAGACTCTCTCTGAGCGCTCTCTCTGAGCGCTCTCTCTGAGCACTCTCTCTGAGACTCTCTCTGAGACTCTCTCTGAGACTCTCTCTGAGCACTCTCTCTGATCACTCTCTCTGAGCGCTCTCTCTGAGCGCTCTCTCTGAGCACTCTCTCTGAGCACTCTCTCTGATCACTCTCTCTGAGACTCTCTCTGAGCACTAGCTCTGATCACTCTATCTGAGACTCTCTCTGAGACTCTCTCTGAGCACTCTCTCTGAGCACTCTGTCTGAGCACTCTCTGTGAGCCTCTCTCTGAGACTCTCTCTGAGCACTCTCTCTGAGCACTCTGTCTGAGCGCTCTCTCTGAGTGCTCTCTCTGAGCACTCTCTCTGAGCACTCTCTCTGAGATTCTCTCTGTTCACTCTCTCTGTGCACTCTCTCTGAGCACTCTCTCTGAGCACTCTGTCTGAGCGCTCTCTCTGAGCACTCTCTCTGAGCACTCTCTCTGAGCACGCTCTCTGAGCACTCCCTCTCAGCGCTCTCTCTGGGACTCTTTGAGCACTCTCTCTGATCACTCTATCTGAGACTCTCTCTGAGCACTCTGTCTGAGCGCTCTCTCTGATCACTCTCTCTGAGCACTCGCTGTGATCACTCTCTCTGAGCACCCTACTGGGAGTGTACGTTCGCTGAATGTAATCACTACCTTGTGCTAATTTTGTGTGTCCGCACTGCGAGCGCCTTCAATTGCTCTTATCTGAAAAACCGGCCCTAATCTGACCAGCCTGGTACCTTTTCCCCCTTTTATTGGAACAAAAAAGAATCGTTGACACTTAGAGGGTCGGTCGAAGAAGAAACCTTCAGCTGACTGTCACAGCTTAACAAATTATCAAATATAATTTTGTGACCAATAGCATTACAAATCTTGCTGTGCAAAATGAGTGAATATAATTAGTTGTTAATTGGTCGCTTTAAAAAAGCACTTCATTTAGTTAAATTAAAACATTTGTGTAAAGTGATGTTGCACATCCAGTGAAGTAATTGTATATTTCATCTGCGTTCAACAATATTTAATATTTACATTTTAATGAATTATTTTGTCCCGGTAAAGCTAAAGAAACTGTAATTGTCAATAAATGCAATATCAACGTTGTCATCAGACAAGTCACTTATTATATTTCCTCAGTATTAAATGCAATACTGCCTTTCTCCATCTATCTTGATTCCAGCACAGTGCCATGTCATAGCGTTCAACTGCATCTGTTACCTTTTGGGATCTTTTTAAGCCTTCTTACCCAAGATTATTTTGACTCGGGTCTCAGATCTATGGGTGGAACTGAACCCCACACACCTTCAAGAGTACGATAGCGAAATACTGCAGATGCTGGAAATCCGAAATAACAACAGAAAATGCTGGAAAAACTCAGCAGGCCAGGCAACATCCGTGGAGAAAAAATAGAGTCAACGTTTCAGGTCTAACCCTTTTTCACACCTTCAAGAATGTTTACCCTTGCCTTGAGATATAGGCGAGCTTTCAGTAACGAGCCAGGCAAAATTAAAAGCAAATCGTGTTTGATAATTGCTCTTAGGTACTGGAGTATCTTGGGCCTCCCTAAGATCTCATTTCAGTCTTCAAAAGCAGTAGAGCATCACATTAGAACCTCATCTTTTTTAGTTTAATCTATCACAAGAATTCATCAAATTAAATGTGAATAAATGGATAGAAGAATTAATATAGAACTTGCATTTATTTAGCACTAGAGACTAGAGAAGTTGGGATTGTTGTCTTTAGAGCAGTGGAGGTTAAGGAGAGATTTAATAGAGGTTTTCAAAGTCATGAAGCATTTTCATAGAGTAAATAAGGAGAAACTGTTTCCAGGAGGGTCGGTAACCAGAGGACACAGATTTAAGATAATTGGCAAGAGAACCAGAGGGGGAGATGAGGAGACATTTCTTTGTGCAACGAGTTGTTGTGATTTGGAATTCACTGCCTGAAAGGGCGGTGGAAGCAGATTCAATAGTGACTTTCAAAAGGGAATTGGATAAATACTTGAAGGGGAAAAATCTGCAGAGCTATGGGCGGTGGGGTGGGGGGAAGTGGGACTAATTGGATAGCTCTTTCAAAGTACCGGCACAGGCACGATGGGCCAAATGGCCTCCTTCTGGCCTGTATTATTTTATGATCCTATGATTTAGCTTCCTCAGTATATCCCAAAGTGCCTTGCAGTCCTTTCAAAGTGTAGTCACTTTTGTTATGTAGATAAATGCATCAGTCAATTTGCAGACAGCAAGGTCCCACCCACAAACAGTAATGAAATGAATGACCAGTTAACCAGCTTTTGGTAGTTTTTGGCTGAGGACCACTTCACTGGTCTTTTTAGGATAGTGCCACGGGATCTTTTACATCCGCCTAAATAAGCAAATGAGGCCTCGGTTTAACGCCCCATCCAGAAGATGGCACCTCCAACAATGCAGCACTCCCTCAGCACCATAGTGGTGCATAAGCCAAGGTTAGGTGGTGAAGTGGTGCCTAACCCACGATATGTCTGACACAGAGACGGGTGTGCTGTCACTGAGCCAGGGCGAAGTTAACAGTAATTGACGTAAGAAAACTACAGGAAACTCTCGTTTAAACGGCACCTAAATATCCGTAATTCTCTATTAACCAGCAAAATTCATACTCCGAAAACACCTCCATAACCGGAAATGTTGCCGAGTCAGAGTCCGAGTCTCCCGTGGTGGCCGAGTTAGTCAGTGGGGGTAGTTCTCCAAACTGCCACTACTCAGCTTCTTGGCGCTGTCGGAAGTCCGAACACCTCAATAACAGGAGTCTGACTCTTTGTTTGTTAAAAATAGCCTCGGTAGATAACCCTCTCCGTCATCCGGAATTTTTAATCAATCGGCACCATCCCGGTCTCGTTGGTGCCGGATACCAGAAAGTTTCCTGTACTAGGCACTTGGTCTGAGTATTAAACAAGGCTTTAATCAACTGTTTTACAACATGGAGATCTAGTTGTGTCCTTCACTAGTTCCTGTTAAAGAATGTCCTGAGCAAGCTGGGCCCATGCCCGAGTATTTATACTCTCCCTGGACAGCGCCACCAGCAGGCCAACCAGTATTATTTCATAAGTCTTTCCACATGAATGACAAGATTCATGTCAGTAATATTATGCAATTGATATATTTACAGTCTTTTATCTAACTCCTCAAGCAGGAAAAATAATAAGTTTCAATCTAATGCTAAGCTATTCTTTTGTAGATAACTTTTTATGATGATGAAAGTTAGCAGGTCTACCTTTTCTGTCCCTGTGAAGGTTCTAATTAGTGTGACGACTCCCTCATAACTCAACTGAACAACGTGAACAGCTCCAGCTACTTAAATAACTTCTGACTGGCTGTTGTGGCTTAATCAGATTTTTCATAACTGACGGTCGGCTTCAAAATAATTGGCTACCGTACACCTAGCTGAGCAAGTAGGACAGTCTCATTTGTTCAAAGTTAGCTTGCGTCCTCCTTAGTTTGATCCCGTGTCTCAAGTCCATAGTTTGAACTGACCTCGCAACATATATTCCCCCCGCCCCCGCGACTAAATTCAAAAGGGACAACTGCTAAACTGTAAAACTAGATATTTTGTCACAAAGAAGTCATTAATTCAGATTTAAGATAACTGGCAGAAGAAAAGATAATTAGCAAAAGAGCCAGAGGAGCGACGAGGGGATTTTTATTTTTACGCAGCGAGTTGTTATGATCTGAAACGGCGGGGGAGGTAGATTTAGTAGCAGCTTTCAAAAGGGAATTGGATAAATACTTGAAGGGTAAAAAATTGCAGAGCTATGAAAGAAAGAAAGACGTGGATTTATATAGCGCCTCTCACGACCACTGGACGTCTCAAAGTGCATTACAGCCAATGAAGTACTTTGGAGTGTAGTCACTGTTGTAATGTAGGAAACGCAGCAGACAATTTACGCACAGCAAGCTCCCACATCTGTTTTAATGGTATTGATTGAGGATTAAATATTGGCCAGGACACCAGGGAGAACTCCCCTGCTCTTCAAAATAGTGCCATGGGATCTTTTACGTCCACCTGAGAAAGCAGACGCTGGTTTAGCTTCTCATCTGAACGACGGCACCTCCGACAGTACAGCATGTAACATTTGCATATTGAATTATCATTGGCCCGCAGGCATCTGTAAGGAATACCTATTATATTCACATGTGATCACATGTTGAGTTGTCATTGGCCTGCAGGCATCTGTAAGGACTGCGATTGTTTTGAAGACACAGGGGTCCTGACTCCATCTTGTCCACACGGTGCTCTACTGATATGAGTTCACAGACCTGATGCTTCATTAAAAGAGTTTAAACTGTAATACTCCGTTGTCCTGCAATTTATTATTTTTGTACAAAGTGTGCAAAACAAGACATGGTGTCAGAACAGGGATTTGAAATGGATATCGTTGGAGCTCCCTTACCTCGAATGGATTGGGAATCTTTGAACTTACCTAGAGAATGGTGCAAGTTCAAGCAACATGTGGAGTTGATGTTTTCGGGTCCACTGAAAAGAAAAGGAGAGGAAGAAAGATGCAGCTACCTACTCCTGTGGATCGAGGAAAAAGGGAGAGACATTTTTAACACATGGTCTCTCACCGCGGATGAAGCAAAGGTACTGAAAAGTTATTTTGACCGTTTTGAAGCATATGTGATGCCCAAGACAAATACGATATTCGCTAGGTACAAGTTTCAGGAGAAAGTACAAGGAGCTCGTGAGTCGTTTGAACAGTTCGTGACTGAGTTAAAACTGCTGGTAAAAGACTGTGTATATGCAGATAAAGATGAGATGGTCAGAGACCGCATCGTTAATCCCGGGGATGAGGGGATGGACATATGAGGAGAGGTTGAGTAGATTGGGACTCTACTCATTGGAGTTCAGAAGAATGCGAGGCGATCTTATTGAAACATATAAGATTGTGAAGCGGTTGGATCGGGTGGATGCGGGGAGGATGCTCCCGATGATGGGTGAAACTAGAACTAGGGGGCATAGTCTTAGAATAAGGGGCTGCTCTTTCAAAACTGAGATGAGGAGGAACTACTTCACTCAGAGGGTGGTAGGTCCATGGAATATGCTGCCCCAAAAAGCTGTAGAAGCTACATCATTACATAAATTTAAAACAGAAATAGACAGTTTCCTAGAAGTAAAGGGAATTAAGGGTTACGGGGAGTGGGCAGGAATTTGGACATGAGTCTAGGTTCGGATCGGTCATGGCCCTGTGGGTAGCGGAGCGGGCCCAGGGGCCGTGTAGCCTGATCCTGCTCCTATTTTGTGTGTCTAATTCTGTTAGATTCAGGAGATGGTTCTGTGATAGTAGATTGGCGGTTAGGATCAGATCAGCCATGATCTTATTGAATGGCGGAGCAGGCTCGAGGGGCTGATTGGCCTACTCCTGCTCCTATTTCTTATGTTCTTATGTTCTTACATTCAGCTAAAGTGAGAGAGAAACTTTTGAATGTTGGGTCCGGGCTAACACTGGACAAAGCTATGGACATAGCTAGATCGCACGAGATAGCCCAAGCACAGTTGAAAACCATAACCGGTGCCACGAGCAGCTCGAGTGAACAGACAGTGCACGCAGTTAATAGATACACACCAAAGAACACTGCCCAGAGAGCGTGTTTCAGAACAGAAAGAACAGCGAGAGTTCAAAAAATGGGCGACACAGACATAAAACGCTTCAAAAAACTGTGGATATTGTGGAAACAACTGGCATGGAGAAAAGGAGTACTGCCCTGCCAAAGGAAGGCAATGTACTAAATGTGGTAAACGGGACCACTTTGCTAAAGTTTGTAAGACTGTTTTCGGAAAAGCAGTACACACAGTGAGTGACAGCCAAATGCCAGATAGAGAGCCAAATGCAGAGGAACTGTTTATTGATTCTGTGTCACAGAAAAAACAGATTTCAGAGACTGAGCAAGCCTATGCCGATATTGAGATAGGAAGACAGGGCAAAGAGCTTAAGTTTAAACTAGACACTGGATCTCAGGTTAATATAATTCCTCTGAGTGAGTATCACAGCTTGAAGGATGAGTGTGAGCTACAGCCCACCTCGCAGACTGACCAGCTATGGGGGTGAGCAGCTCATTGTAAAAGGCACATGCGTGATGAAATGCAAGTACAAAGAAAGCGAAATGATGTTGGACTTTTACATTGTTGACACTCGAGCACCTCCAGTGCTAGGTCTAAAGGCATGTTTAGACATGGACCTCATCAAGCTAGTGCTATCATTGACAGCACCAGTTGAGAAGCAGGCAGTCATGGAGGAGTTTGTTGATGTTTTCAAAGGAATCGGACTATTCCCAGGTGAATGCACTATTCACCTTGACCCAGCAGCAACCCCTGTGGTTTTTCCACTGAGAAGGATACCCCTTGCTCCACGTAGTCACCTGAAGGAGGAGCTGCAGTGCATGGAGAATACAGAAATCATCGTCCGGGAAACAGAACCGACAGAGTGGGTCAACGCGTTAGTAATGGTTGAGAAACCACGTACAGGCAAGCTCAGAGTCTGTCTCGACCCCAGAGATTTGAAGAAGGCTATCAAACTCCCTCACTACCCTCTACCAACGCTAGATGACATCACACCCAAGCTAGTGGGAGCACGTTACTTCGGTGTAATGGAAGCACGATCAGGATACTGGACTATCAAGCTCACGGAAGTGTCATCTAAGCTAACAAGGTTCAACACACCATTTGGACACTACCGATTTCTGCGTTTACCATTTGGTCTTATCTCGGCTCAGGATGAATTCCAGCGGAAGATCGACGAAACCTATAAAGGCCTCGACGGAGTAGTCGCGATCGTAGGCGACATCCTCATCTATGGCAGGAATAGAGAGGAACATGACAGGAACCTCCGTGCGATGCTACAAAGATCACAGGAGAAAGGTATCCAGCTCAACCCCGAGAAAAGCATAATCGGATCCACCAAGATCAGTTATTTCGGGCATCGCCTCTCCACTGATGGCATTAAGCCGGATCCAGAGAAAATCTCCACCATCAAGAAGATGGAGCCGCCGAAGAACCGCGCAGAGCTAGAGACAGTACTAGGCATGGTTAACTACTTAGCCAACTTTGCCCCGAGCCTCTCCGAAATCAAGGCACCCATGCGTCAGTTGCTCAAACAATCCAATGGGTTCCTGTGGGACAAACAACATGACACAGCATTTCAGAAAATGAAAGACCTCATCACCAGAGAACCAGGACCAGTTCTTGCTTACTTTGACCCCAACGAAGAGCTCAGACTACAGTTGGACGCGCCAAAGTACGGACTAGGTGCAGTATTACTGCAAGAAAGAAAGCCCATCGGCTATGCTTCCAGATCTCTCACAGGCAGTGAAATCAACTATGCTCAAATCGAGAAAGAGTTATATGCAATTCTGTTTGGATGTAAGCGTTTCCACCATTACGTCTATGGCCGACAAGTCATTGTGGAATCCGACCACAAGCCCCTCGAGTCAATCATGAGGAAACCACTAGCTGCAGCCCCACCAAGGCTACAGAGAATGATCCTTCAGCTACAGAAGTATGACTTCACAATCATTCACCATCCAGGCAAAGACATTCCTGTCGCAGACACGCTCTCCAGAAAGTCTCTTAGCTACCAGGACAGCAGCCTCAGTGAAGGCATGGATGTGCAGGTGCACATGGTGTACAACAGCTTACCTGTGAGTGACTCAAAACTGAAGGAGATCCGAGCAGGAACAGAGAAAGATGCACAACTCACACTGCTGAGCAAAGTCATACATGAAGGATGGCCTGAGGAAAGGAGGAAATGCCCTCAGGCATCTGTAAGGAATACCTATTATATTCACATGTGATCACATGCTGATTTGTCATTGGCCTGCAGGCATCTGTAAGGACTGCGATTGTTTTGAAGACCCAAGGATCCTGACTCCATCTTGTCCACACGGTGCTGTACTGATATGAGTTCACAGACCTGATGCTTCATTAAAAGAGTTTAAACTGTAATACTCTGTTGTCCTGCAATTTATTATTTTTTACAAAGTGTGCAAAACAAGACAGAGCACTCCCTCAGCACTGCACTGCAGCATCGCACCAACACTCTTCTCGACCTTCCTTGCTGCAATACTCCATCTCACCCTCAGTAAGCTCCCTGTTGGAGTGGAGCTAATCTACAAAACAAACGGGAAACTGTTCAACCTCCATCACCTCCAGTCCAGGTCCAAGGTCGTCCCATCCTCTGTCACTGAATTACGATGACAGGCGCATACTCAGAGGTCGAACTCCAAACCATCGTCAACACCTTCACCGAATCGTACAAGAGCATGGGCTTTACACTAAACATCCATAAGACAAAGGTCCTCTACCAACCTGCCCCCGCCACAAAGTACTGCCCCCCGATTATCAAAATCCACGACGAGGCCTCGGACAATATGGACCACTTTCCATACCTTGGGAGCCTACTGTCAACAAGGGCAGACACCGATGACGAAGTCCAACATCGCCTTCAGTGTGCCAGTGCAGCCTTCGGTCGCCTGAGGAAGGGAGTGTTTGAAGACCAGGACCTCAAACCTGGCACTAAGCTCATGGTCTACAGAGCAATAGTGATACCCGCCCTCCTATAAGCTTCACAGACATGGACCATGTACAGCAGGCACCTCAAAACACTGGAGAGGTACCACCAATGTTGCCTCCGCAAGATCCTGCAAATAATAAGAATGAAACCGGACGGACTACTCGGCATCCACCTCGGCACCGGCTACAGCCACAGCAACGGCATAGCCAGCCCAGTCAACCCTGCAAAGTCCTCCTCACCAACATCTGAGGACTTGTGACAAAATTGGGAGAGCTGTCCCACAGACTAGTCAAGCAACAGCCTGACATAGTCATACTCACAGAATCATACCTTCCAGCCAATGTCCTGAACTCCTCCATCACCATCCCTGGGTATGTCCTGTCCCACCGGCAGGACAGACCCACCAGGGGTGGTGGCACAGTGGTATACAGTCGGGAAGGAGTGGCCCTGGGAGTCCTTAACATTGACTCCGGACCCCATGAAGTCTCATGGCTTCAGGTCAAGCATGGGCAAGGAAACCTCCTGCTGATTACCACCTACTGCTCTCCCTCAGCTGATGAATCAGTACTCCTCCATGTTGAACACAAATTGGAAGAAGCACTGAGAGTAGCAAGGGCACAGAATGTACTCTGGGTGGGGGACTTCAATGTCCATCACCAAGAGTGGCTCGGTAGCACAACTACTGACCGAGCTGGCCGAGTCCTGAAGGACATAACTGCCAGTCTGGGCCTGTGACAGGTGGTGAGTGAACCAACAAGAGGGACAAACCTACTTGACCTCGTCCTCACCAATCTACCTGTTGCAGATGCATCTGTCCATGACAGCATTGGCAGCAGTGATCACCGCACAGTCATTGTGGAGATGAAGTCCCGTCTTCACACTGACGACACCCTCCATCGTGTTGTGTGGCACTACCACCATGCTAAATGGGATAGATTCAGAACAGATCTAACAGCTCAAAACTGGGCATCCATGAGGCGCTGTGGGCCATCAGCAGCAGCAGAATTGTATTCCACCACAGTCTGTAACCTCATGGCCCGGCATATCTGTTGAGTCTGTGTTTTCAAATGTAGTTATGCTGAATAACAGGACACAGACTACACAAATAATTAAACAGGTCTTTAGTGATTGAGGGTCAGGGCTGAACTGAGATACACTTTGCTCCGCAGGGTTTATATACCGGTGTGGTCACCACTGGTACTACAATGTACAGGAGCCATCAAAAGTAGTCCATCACCTTAAGGTATCCTCTTAAGGTAGTACAGGTTACATACACTACAATATCCGTCACTCTACCATTACCACCAAACCAGGGGACCAACCCTGCTTCAACAACGAGTGTAGAACAGCATGCTAGGAGCAGCCCCAGGCATACCTAAAAATGAGGTGTCAACCTGGGGAAACTGCAAAACAGGACTACATGCATGCTATAAAGCGGAAGCAGCATGCTATAGACAGGGCTAAGCAATCCCACAATTAACAGATCAGATCAAAGCTCTGCAGTCCTGCCACATCCAGTCATGAATGGTGGTGGACCATTAAACAACTAACGGGAGCAGGAGGCTCCAAGAATATCCCCATCCTCAATGATGGTGGAGCCCAGCACGTGAGTGCAAAAGACAAGGCTGAAGCGTTTGCAACCAACTTCAGCCAGAAGTACCAAGTGGATGATCCATATTGGACTACTCCCGAGGTTGCCACCATCATAGAAGCCAGTTTTCAGCCAATTTGATTCACTCCACGTGATATCAAAAATGACTGAGCGCACTGGATACAGCAAAGGCTGTGGGCCCCGACAACATCCCGGCTATTGTGCTGAAGACTTGTGCTCCAGGACTAGCCGTGCCTCTAGCCAAGCTGTTCCAGTACAGCTACAACACTGGCATCTATCCGACAATGTGGAAAACTGCCCAGGTATGTCCTGTCCACAAAAAGCAGAACAAATCCAACCCGGCCAATTACCGCCCCATCAGTCTACACTCAATCATCAGCAAAGTGATGGAAGGTGTCATCGACTGTGCTATCAAGCGGCACTTACCAATAACCTGCTCACTGATGCCCAGTTTGGGTTCCGCCAAGGCCACTCGGCTCCCGATCTCATTACAGAAATGGTCCAAACATGGACAAAGGAGCTGAATTCCAGAGGTGAGGTGAGAGTGATTGCCCTTGACATCAAGGCAGCATTTGACCGAGTCTGGCATCAAGGAGCCCTAATAAAACTGAAGTCAATGGGAATCAGGGGGGAAATGCTCCACTGACTGGAGTCATACCTAGCACAAAGGAAGATGGTTGTGGTGGTTGAAGGTCAATCATCACAGCCCCAGGACATCGCTGCAGGAGTTCCTCAGGGCAGTGTCCTAGGCCCAACTATCTTCAGCTGCTTCATCAATGACCTTCCCCCCAACATAAGGTCAGAAATGGGGATGTTCGCTGATGACTGCACAGTGTTCAGCGCCATTCGCAACTCCACAGATATTGAAGCAGTCCATGCCCACATGCAGCTAGACCTGGATGACGTTCAGGCTTGGGCTGATAAGTGGCAGGTTACATTCGCGCCACACAAGTGCCAGGCAATGGCTATCTCCAACAAGCGAGAGTCTAACCACCTCCCCTTGACATTCAATGGTATTACCATCACTGAATCCCCCACTATCAACATCCTGGGAGTAACCATTGACCAGAAACTTAACTGGACCAGCCACATAAATAATGTGGCAACAAGAGCAGGTCAGAGGCTAGGTATTCTGCAGCGAGTGTCTCACCTCCTGACTCCCCAAAGCCTATCCACCATCTACAAGGCACAAGTCAGGAGTGTGATGGAATACACTCCACTTGCGTGGATGAGTGCAGCTCCAACAACACTCAAGAAGCTCGAGACCATCCAGGACAAAGCTGCCCGCTTGATTGGCACCCCATCCACCACCTTAAAAAATACATTCACTCCCTCCACCACCAGCGTACCGTGGCTGTAGTGCGTACCATCTACAAGATGCACTGCAGCAACTCACCAAGGCTTCTTCGGCAGCACCTCCCAAACCCGCGACCTCTTCCACCTAGAAGGGCAAGGGCAGCAGTGGCATGGGAACACCACCACCTCCAAGTTCCCCTCCAAATCACTCACCATCCTGACTTAGAAGTATATTGCCGATCCTTCATTGTCGCTGGGTCAAAATCCTGGAACTCCCTACCTAACAGTACTGTGGAAGAACCTTCACCACACGGTCTGCAGCGGTTCAAGATGGCAGCTCACTACCACCTTCTCGAGGGCAATTAGGAATGGTCAATAAATGCTGGCCTCGCCAGCAACGCCTACATCCCATAAACAAATTTAAAAAAACGTCTTTCCCATCTTCCCAAAATCTTTTTAATTTTCATAAGCATCGGTTCCCAATTTAATCGATCCACTTCATCCCTGTCTTTCTTGCACCACATATGCACCTCCAGAACTTCCAAAACCTCCACCACCTTAAAGGGACCTTCCTCCAACCATTCCACCCCTGCCCCTTCCTGCAACCAGGCATTGGGACTGAAGCTCGACAATATCCTCCACCATGTCCATAGCTTTCAACACTGACTCCCCATCTCTCAATGTTAAGGTTGTGTCATTAGCATATTGGTGTATCACCGACACCCGCCCGGTAACTGGGAACCGCAATCCCGACTACGCCTTGTTCCTTTCGCATCATGTAACCTAATGCTTCTGCTACCAATGTGCACAACAATGGGGACAGGGGACAACCCTGTCTCACTGACCTGTGTATCGGAAAATACTTAGATAAAAAAACCATTACATTTAACACAGCTAAATATGTTTGAATAAAAAATCCTTATCCACTCAATGAAATTTTCCCCGAAACCAAATGCTTCCAAAACCATCAATAAAAAATCATGCGAGACACTGTCAAAGGCTTTCTCTTGGTCTATCTTTAATACTTAAGCCTTCCTCCCACTCTCTTCCATGAGCTCTATCGCATCTCGGATTGAGACCACAGAGTCTGCGATGTCCCGGCCTATGACTCGATAGGACTGAGAGGGCAAAACTATCTGCAGCAGCACCTCCTTCATATGATCTGCCATAACGCTCGCCAAGATCTTATAATCCACATTTAATAATGTGATAGGCCTTGAATTCTTTAGTTCCCTTCTAACCCCTTTATTTTTATATAAGCTAAGCTTATGACGCCTCTCCTCATCGATGGGGCCAGGCTTCCCTCAGTTTTCACAGCTGTGGCTCAGTTGGTAGCCTCTAAGTCAAAAGGTTGTGGGTTCAAGTCCTACTCCAGAGACCTGAGTACATAAAACTAGGCTGACACTCCAGTGCAGTGCTGAGGGAGTGCTGCACCGTCGGAGGTGCCATCTTTTGGATGAGACGTTAAACCAAGGTCCTGTCTGCCCTCTCAGGTGGATGTAAAAGATCCCATGGCCACTATTTTGCGTGGCCAATATTTATCCCTCAGCCAACATAACAAAAACAGATTATCTGGTCATTTTCACATTGCTGTGTGTGGGAGCTTGCTATGCGCAAATTGGCTGCCGCGTTTCCCACATTACAACAGTACCTACACTTCAAGAGTACTTCATTGACTGTGAAGTGCTTTGAGACGTGCGGTGGGCATGAAAGGCGCTATAGAAATGTTAGTCTGTCTTTCTTTCTTTCTTAATCTCCTTAAAAACCTCTAAGAGCAATGGACTTATTGGGGGAGAAGTTCGGTATCGCCCATTTGGGGCCCAATTATCAGCCGGGCGCAAAGTTTAATGCCTGCTGCAAATTATCGCCGCTGACTGCAACCTTGGCTTCTATCGCCCCTGGAGGTGATTGGAGCGCTAAATCAGGTGCTCATGCCGAGGAGCGAGGGGCTAACTCAGAGCGCTGGCGAAGCTCATGTGATGTCAGTCAGCAATGGAACACAGACACAATGGCGCCGGCCAGTTCTTAAAGGGGAGGGTTGATCTTGCTCTCCATCCACACCCTGCTCATTGCAGCCTTGAATCTCGGCCTAGACAGACCTCAACTTCAAATCTGCCGCAAAGAACAATGGAGAGGCCCAGGGAATGAGCTCAGCACTTCAGCGACCAGGCCTTGGTGGCACTGGTTGGGGCAGTCGAGCACCAAGATCAATATTCTACCCACAGAGAGGCAGGAGGCCATTGCCCCGCAACTATAGAAGAGTCGCCTCCCTATGGTCGCCTCCAGGAGCATGGTGCCCAGGACCCACTCACAATGTCCGAAGAAGTTCAACAACCTCACTCGGGTGGTCAGGGTGAGTGGCTGCTTTTCAATACCTCTCCATCCCTCCATCTCAACTTCACCCTGTGGCCAGAGGGTGTAAAAACCCCAAATGCCCAACACTCATCCAAGACCTATGGCCATCTCCTAACACACACACACACATTCTACACCTTGCATACATTAAGGGCTGTTCAACTATGGGAGGCACATCAGACAAGCACATGGCTGCATACATTAAGGGCTATTCAACTATGGGAGGCACATCAGGCAAGCACATGGCTGCATACATTAAGAGCTATTCAACTATGAGAGGCACATCAGGCAAGCACATGGCTGCACATTTACTCAGACGCCGTCCTTTTTCTTGCAGGCCAAGCTATCTCATAATAGGCGGCAGCAGCAATGGATGGGTGGAGGGCCGGTTCAGCTGCAGACACTCAGTGATTTGGAGACGCGCGTCCACAGGATCGTTGCCAGCCAGGTGATAGGTCCCGTGGCCGCTGGAGAGGTCGACCCCCTTGGGGACAGCAATGGTAAGTTCATCAGCTTTCTCTCCTCTCTCATTCCACTTGTCCCTCACAACACCAGCAATTAACACTTTCAATCCAACTTACTAAATCTCTCCAGTCCTTGCTCCCTTACTGACCCCCTGTCCTCACGCTAAAGCCACTTTTGTACCTCCCTGCTTTCAGATAGTGAACCACCAGCTGAGGAGTTTCAGTCAGATCACAATAAGGGTTTTGTGATTGAGTCTGGGTAACTTTATATGTAACAGTCAAATTGTGGACGGGATTAACTGTGTCATATTGTGTCGAAGCAAATGACCCTTGCGTAGGGGTTTGTATTTCGGGGTTGTTAGCCGAATATAAATCATAGGGATTTATACTGGGAAGGTAATTGAGTGTGTGTGTGTTCAATAAACAAATGAATCAAAGGTTGAGTCAAAACTCTGTGCCGTGTGTATTTTGATCTTATAAATCCTTCAAGGCCTTGGACAACGTGGACCACTTTCCATACCTCGGGAGCCTACTGTCAACAAGGGCAGACGTCGATGACAAAGTCCAACACCACCTTCAGTGTGCCAGTGCAGCCTTCGGTCGCCTTCGGAAGAGAGTGTTTGAAGACCAGGACCTCAAACCCGGCACTAAGCTCATGGTCTACAGAGCAGCAGTGATACCCGCCCTGCTGTATGCCTCAGAGACATGGACCATGTACAGCAGGCACCTCAAAGCACTGGAGAGGTACCACCAACGCTGCCTCCACAAGGTCCTGCAAATCCATTGGCAGGATAGGCGCACCAACGTCAGCGTTCTCACTCAAGCCAACATCCCCAGCATTGAAGCTTTGACCATGCTCGATCGGCTCCAATGGACGGGTCACATCGTCCGCATGCCCGATACGAGACTGCCAAAACAAACGCTCTACTCGGAGCTCCGACATGGAGAGAGAGCCCCAGGTGGGCAGAGAAAACGCTTCAAGGACACCCTCAAAGCCTCCTTGAAAAAGTGCAACATCCCCACCGACACCTGGGAATCCCTGGCCCAAGACCGCACAAAGTGGAGGAGAAGCATCCGAAAAGGCGCCGAACACCTCGAGTCTCTTCACCGGGAGCAAGCGGAAGCCAAGCGCAAGCAGCGCAAGGAGCGCACGTCAACCCAAGCACCCCACCCACCCGCCCCTTCAACCACCGTCTGCCCCACCTGTGACAGAGACTGTAGGTCCCGCATTGGACTCATCAGTCACCTGAGAACTCATTTTTAATGTGGAAGCAAGTCATCCTCGGTTCTGAGGGACTGCCTAAGAAGAAGAAATCCTGACGTCCAAGAACTGTGTGTAACGGGGACCAGTATCGGAGAAAACCCCTTACATAGTCTCTTGTAACTCGATGCAAGGAAGGTCAAATCAAAAAGAACTTGCAAAGTGCTGCTCAGTAGCCAAAACTCCTTCAAACAGCGTTGAATCTCTCCAGAAGTCTCGCTCTCTCTCAGAATCACTCTCTCTCTGTCAGAATGCGTGGTGCAAAAAATGTCTCTGACAAAAATAGGCAGGAAGAGGCGGCCTTAAAATAGCGCTCCCCCAGCCCCTTCCCGACTACAAAACGTTCCCCTCTACCTGTCATTGCTAGCGGCAGGCGGAAAGGAAGGGGGCCCCACTCAATATCCGGTCCTGGATGCTACCGGGGATTTACATGCTCGACTGACGTCACGATCTGCGGGTGCAGGAGATCGTGGCGGTCGTGTTTAGCGCCGGCACAAACACTCTGGTCAATTTCACGAGCGGCGCAAACATTGCCGCGCCTGGGCGCTATTGCTTTGCGCTCCGTTAGCACCCCCTTAGGGTGAAAACGGGAGGCGCTAATCAACTGAATTTTCCCCCCAAAATCTCAAAAAATTCTTTATAAAATTCTGCACTTAATCCATCGGACCCTGGGCTTTCCTCCCCCCCCACTTCATTCCACTTATTGCTACTTTTATTTCCACTAATCCTACTTCTTTGTCACACATGCTTCTCTCATCCTCCTTTAAACTTTTTTCAATAAAAGCGCTAACCTTCTCTATCGCCAATTTGGAAATGTCTTCTTTTGTATATAAATCTTGATAAAAGCTGCTAGCCGCCTCCAAAATCTCCCCACTTTCATTAATGATCTTCTCCCCAACCTTCAACTCTCCAATTAATGATAATCTCTGTCGCAGCTTCTCTTGCTCTGGAAAATATCTCGTGCATCTTTCGCCCTCCAATGCATCTTTAGCCTTTGCATAGAGAATGACCCCCTTGCATTTTTCAGCTTGCAATAATTCCCACTCTTCCTTTAAAACCAGGAACTTACAGGAGAATTTTGCCAGCCCTGGGGAGGCAGGTTTGGAGGTGAGACTGCTGGGAAAATGGCAGAAACTGGGAGTGGGTACCGAACCCAGTCCCAACCCGCCCCCGTGCCATCTTCCCGGGAGGCGAGTCCCCGACTCGCGCAGGGACCCATCTCCTCGACGCAGGAAGGGGATTACAGCCAATTAATTGCCTGTTAACAGGCAGTTAAGAGGCTTATCCCCATTTTATCAACACAAGTGCGGGCTTCCCGACGTTGGGAAACCCCGCCAGGGTCAGCGAGGCGAGCAGTGGGTCTGCGGGGGTGAGAGGGGTCCAAAAGTGCGCTGTGGAGGTGAGTGATGGGTGCAAGTGCGGACAGGTAAGTATGATAGGTGAGTGAAAAGTGTTAGAAAAAGTCTCCTTAACTTTGTTTTTTCCTGCAGGCTTCAACCCTTGGGGATTCGGAGGTGCCTCATCTCAACGGCAGAGATGTCAGAATGGCTGCTGCATTCTCCGATGCAGAAGCCATCTGCTTTCTGCTAAGGAGAGAGGTTTGGTGAGTGTTCAGTACAAGGGCTTACATTAGAACAGAGATTGTCAGTGTTTGACAGCTTGAGAAGCTGTCAAACACTGACAATTCATCTGTCAAAAATTTTTGACAGATGAAGCGTCATACGCTGACGTTCTCTGTCACCGGCTTTCCCTTAATTGGCCTGCTGAGCCCATAAGGCAGGCTTAACAAGGTCAATCAAGGGAAAATACCTTGGGTTGGCCGGATGTCATTGGGGGCGGGACTGAAACCCGACAACCAGCAGTCCCACACCCAACAAACCCCCATTGAGAAAATCCAGCCCTTAGTCTCAGCTCCCTCATCCCCTCCGTCAACTGCTTTACAGACATCCGTAAAACTTTTGTTTATATTCTCTTCGATGCCGGTTAGCTGCTGCTCTCTCTTTCCCATAACGTACTGAAAAAACTTTGACCTCATATTTGAAATTATCCCAGCAAACTCTTCTTTCTTTCAAGAATAAAGTTTCCTTCCGAGCATTCTTTATTATACTCAAAATCCCTTCTTTATAAGCAATTTCATTCAGGTATTGCTTGTTTAAAACCCACACCCCTGGACCAATCTTAACTCTGCTGTTCCTAATTCTAAGAACCAAAGCCGAGTGGTCACTAAAAAATAAATCTCCATCACCTCAGAACTTAACCCTTCCCGCATTATGTAGGGGGTGGTGCGTGAGCCCAGTCAGTTATGCCTCTGGCTGCCCGTGAGTGGTTCGAATCGCTCCCACGCCCCTGAGATTCTTGACACCGGACTTAGGTACAGGTAGCGATACAGAAAAGACTCGAATAGACAGGTGGTTTGGATGTAAGCAAAACTCAAGATTTTATTAAACAGAAAAATTAACACAGTCTTATGAGAAGTTACCAGTATATAAAAATTACAGGCAAATACAAATAACTATACTTATACAGGGAATGGGGAACACACGGCACATCGAGGGAAACAACTATTTTAACAATCCCCTTATCCTTATCCCAACCCCTACACCTAACTAGATTAAGCTATGAGGGGCCAGAATTCATGCTCACCAATCAAAAGGGTTTGCTGAACTCAAAACAGCGGTGGGGTTTGGGGTTCGCTCTTGGTGCTCTCTGGAGCCTGCCGTCGTCACATGGTCTCTGGGTGCTGCAAGGGCGTTGTCCAGGTTCGAGTACCCCAAAGTTAAAGTCTCTGTTTGGGTACTTTACCTTGCAGGGATGATGGTTCCTCTTCTTCAGCCGACAGTTTGAGTTTGCATAAAGATAATCGTAGGTTGGCTGAGACTGAAGGCCCGATGATTCGAAGCCTACCCTCAGTTCGTCTCCTCAGTTCATCTCCTCAGTTGGTCTTCCTCAGTTGGTCTTCCCTCCTCCCCTCATCGCGTCCCGCCTGGCCTGGCCTGAATTGTCCGTGTCCGCCTGATGCAGTGCCTGGGCGATTTCCAGATGGAGTGGGAAAAGGCACGGGCAAAGGCCAGGGGGTAAGCGTGGGATGGGGAAAGAGCGACAGCCATGAGGGCGAGGGGCAGAAGAGCCGAGCAGAGAGAGAGAGAGAGAGCAATTGCTACCCGGGGCCTTCAATTATACTCTTTTCGAAAACCCTTATCTTCACGCCAAATCAGGTTAGTTCTTTGTCTTAATCTTGGCGGGCTATTTTAAATAATGGTAGCAATCTATACTAACTGTTTTTAGATGGCTGGTAATCACATCTACTGGCCCGATAATTGACTTGTTTTGTTATGAATGTTTCTTAATGGGCCTGTCCAGCCTCGATGGCTTCCTTAATCTGTTGCCGATTATTTATGTAAACTGCTAGATGGCCTTAACTATAGGCCTAACTGGGTTTAGATTTGTCTCCAATTTGATCTAATACATAATTCAAAGTCCTGTCTGGTTTCAAAATACAAAGTCTCTCTTCACAGAAACTGCAGCTTTGGTTTCAATTTCTCCACAAGCTGCCTGCGTTGCATAGTCCAAGTTTTAAAATCTCACAGGCTTTCTGCCACGAGGCACGGACGCCATGTTGGGTACACTTTTTGTTTTAAAATGTCCACGAAGGGTCCCGTTTATTAATAACAACCTTTGGGGATATGTAGAAATTTTGCAAATCATACAATTAACACAAAATCTCAAAATTTGCCATCAATTTTACAATCATCCCTCTGGAGTTATCATCCTTAAAGGTCATCTGGGCTGAAATGTCCATCCGAGATAAAAATACATTAAAATCCCCCACTATACAAGGGTTTTCCGCCTCTGCCACTTCAGTGAATAACCACCGAACAAACTCGCGACACTTGCAATGGTCGTTCGGTGCATAGATATTAAAGAAATCGCAATTAAATTCCTCCATTTTTACCATTAGCCATAAAAATCTCCCCTCAGTGTCCTTGTCCACCAAGGCAACATTCTCTTTTATGGACAGACTCACCAAAACAGCCACCCCTCTACGGTTATTGTTTGCACAACTTGCAAACACCTCTCCCTTCCAAACCTTTCGAACTCTTTCTAGGATATCTTCAACCCAAAAGGTTTCTTGCAAACACAACAAGTCAGTGCCTTTAAAACACTGCAACAAGTACTGCTACTTCTTACATACGAATATACAAATTAGGAGCAGGAGTAGGCCACTCGGCCCTTCGAGCCTGCTCCGCCACTCAATAAGATCATGGCTGATCCGATTACTCCACATTCCCGCCTACCCCCGATAACTTTTCTCCCCCTTGCTTACCAAGAATCTATCTACCTCTGCCTTAAAAACATTCAAAGACTCTGGTTCCACCGCCCGTTAAGGACGAGAGTTCCAAAAACTCACGACCCTCTGTGAGAAAAATTTCTCCTCATCTCTGTCTTAAATGGGTGACCCCTTATTTTTAAACAGTGACCTCTAGTTCTAGATTCTCCCACAAGAGGAAACAACCTCTCCACATCCACCCTGTCCAGACCCCTCAGGATCTTTTATGTTTCAATCTTCTCACCCCTCAGTCCATTCACATTAATCAAAACCAATGTAATCATGGTTCAGAATAAGGGAAGTATGCCTGATAATCTCCCCATCATTTAATTTCTGGCCCTTCCCTCCTCTCATGCTCCTTCCCAACTTTTTGGGCAGCTGTTGCTTTTTCCTGTGGCCTCCGGCTCTTTTTCACCTCCTGTTTGAAACTTCTCTGCTGTTTCAGCCTCTTCCTTGCATTAAGTTTAGGCTGAGGAGCTGCCCTTTCTCCTTCCTTCTGCCCCTCACTAACCTTTCCCTTTCCACATGATGCCACCCCACCTCCCACTTCCATGTCTCTGTCCCCCTCTGATTCCTCACTCTCGAGCTCTTCTGTAACCTCCTGTTCCTGCTCCCCATCAGATACATAATCCTGCTCCCCATCAGATACATAATCTCTCTTTGAGAGTCTTCCTGCTATCACGGTTTCTCCAACAGTGCCGCTCCCTTCGGCCTCATCTCCACTGCTGACCCTTGCTGCCTGTTTCTTCTCTCTCTGGGACAATGGCGCACCTATATTGCTCCCTTCTGGCGTCTTTGTCTCCCTGCTCCCGTCTTGCTGCCCCTTTAAGGTTCCTGCCTCTTGCACCCTCTCCTTGTCTTGCCCCCTCTTGCTTTCCGAGATTTCCGACTCCCCATCTTTCTTTGGAGTACTTACACTTACCACGCACCCCGCTCCCGCTTCCTCTCCCCCCCGCTGACACCAGATTCTTTAGGGAGAGCTGAACTGTATTATGACTCAACTCTGCACTCGACCCTTGCTGCCCATTGCTGTCTTTGTCCTTTTCCACCGTACTTGGTGTGTTTTCCACCATCTCCATCCTGTTCTCTGCTCCACAATTTTCTGCCTCTTCCTGCGCTCTTTTCTCCTTTCATTCACCAGCTGTGTCCTCTGCCTGCTCCGCTCCTCCGGCCATTCCACTCACACCTCCTGCTCCTTCTCCCATCTCCTCGTCACTCATAGAGCTTCCTTCTGCCTCACACTCACAGTGGGTGGGGCCTTTGTGACACATCCCACAGCTCTCCACCTTGCAGCTCCGAGCGATGAGTCCAGACTCGCTGCAGTTATAACAGTACAAGTCTGGACAGTTTCTTAAAAGATGGTCGTGTCCAAGACAATAATAACAAACCTTCACCTGGTTATCATGCAGTACCCGGAAGTACTGCACTCCTTCCGTTGTCTCAAATTTCACGCTATACGGCAATGACTTCACCCCCTCTGGGAACCGCACCTTTACATAACGGGTTCCATCTGCTACCCGTGTTCCTGGATAGTATCTCCACTTTATTGCTGAACAAATTTTAATGTCCCACGACTCCAACTTTTTGATTAGCACATCGTCCTCAATATAAACTGGCAGGTTTAAGAATGAGACCACCACCTCTTCAGAATATAGCAGAGATACCTCCAAGTACTTATCACCAACCTTCAAACTCAGTAACAGTCTTTCCACCTCCTCTCAGTCCCTGACCGTCACCTCGAACCCTTTGGTTAGCAGGCAAAGCAGCTTCACTCGCCGCAGTCCTCATGTACCGCCTGGATAATATCCCAGGCTCGTATCTCCTTACCCTCACACTGAACCACCACCGTGTTTTGTTTTCTAAACCTCCTGGGGTCCTGGCCCAAATCTTTAGGCCTTTATTTCTCCCTTCCCCTGATTAAATTCATCCTGGGAACCCTGTCCACTGAGGGGCCTGGCACGCCGAGCCCCTCAGCAGCTATCTGGCTGCTGTTTATGGACCAAAAAGGCTCTAAAACCTGCTCAAGTCAGACTTTACCCCCACTGATTCCATGACTAAATTTTATGAAACGGTGCTTTCCGGCAGAGAACTTTGTCAGCTGGGAGCGCGTAGCATAACCAGAACGGGTGAAAAACGATGTGGAGCGTGTGACCCAAATTCCTGATAAGCTCTTCCCATCAGGAGCAACATTTCAATAAATCAGCTCCCGCTGCGTGTTGCCTGCATTTGCGATTTCTCTCTCTGATGTAGACACTGCATATTTTCAGTGTTTGATTAAGTACATAAAACTGAAATGATATTAGTGATGATTGCTCAATTTGGATAATTATCAGTTGCTGCAAAAGAAAATTGATCCAAGGCACGTTGTTAAGCTGTGCAGAAAGAAATATTTAAAGTGCATTCGTGATTATGGTTCCTGAATACATTCCCAACCCTATAATTTTAATAATATGGTTAGAAGCCTAAACCGTCATCATCAGAAATAATTATAAAATTCCGAGGTTAGAGCTCCCAAGTGGCTCAGTCGGATTGTTGTACATCTCCAACCTGTCCCAGATTTGATCCCTGGCCCGTTGTGAGTTAGCTGATAAAAGAAAGATTTGCATTCACATAGTGCCTTCTGTGACTTCAGGATGCCACAAAGTTCTTTACACCTAATGAATTAGTTTTGAAGTGTAGTCACTGTTGTGATGTAGGAAACGCGGCAGCCAATTTGCACACAGCAAGCTCCCACAAAACAGCAATGTGGTAATGACCAGATAATCTGTTTGTCAATGATGTTGGTTGGGGGTGAACTGGTCTTCTTCGAAATGGTGCCATGGGACCTTTAACATCCATCCAAGATGACAGACAGGGCCTCAGTTTAATGTCACATCTGAAAGACAGCACCTCTGACAGTGCAGCACTCCCTCAGTACTGCATTGGAATGCCAGCCTAGTTTCCATGCTTAAGTCCCTGGAGTGAAACTTGAACCCTGACCTTCTGACTCAGAGGTGAGAGTGCTACCCACTGAGCCACCAGTTGGCCTCGCTAGACAAGAGCACAGGCCACAGAATTGACGCTATAATATTATAACCCTATTTCCACTCCCATTGTGAAGCCTCACTACACAGGAGTGTGGCTCGAACAGGCTGCCCAGGAGCAGAGTCTTGTCAAATGACCCCTTATGCCGCATTTGGCATGTTCCTGAATCATTTTTTAACGTACCATTATATAATAGAATGATGCCTTCGCTCACTGGAACTTGCTTGCTCAACACCTCTACCTTTTCATTTCTTTCCCGGTTTTGTAAAGCAGACCATTCTCCTCAAGTGTCCTATTATCTCTGTCTTCCCTCTGTCTTTCCTGCTCAGTGTTCATTCTTTATCCGCAACCCATTAAAGTGTTCGGAGAGGTCTCTCAGTATGCAAGGGCTGTTATAGAAATGTTGCTGTATCATTGTCAGCACATTATCATGAAGCTTTAAGTCACACATGAAGAGTGCAGTAAAATTAGTCAATTACCCATGACTTCAGTAATTTAATTGGACCAGGGCAAAGACAGATATAAAGGCCCCCTGGGAATCCTTCAGCCTTGTACTCTGACTCTATTTCTATAGCACTTTGTAATCCAAGGGAAGACCTGATATTACAAATCACACATGGCTAGAGATATGCAACACATCAAACGCTCCTATTCTGGTCTTTCATCAAACTGAGGAAAACTTTGTACAACTCTACAAATAGGAAGGCTTTCTGTGTTCCATTGTGAATTATACCAAAAATGCAGTTGCGTTGACTTGCAAGCTAACAACATTTATGGCTGCTGGAGCTGCATTTTGTTTTGGGCTCCATGATTGGGGTGCCCTGTGTTCCAAGTGCTTCCATCGAAAATTATTAAGACGCTGCATCAATGGCTCGGCTGCTTAAGGCAGCCCATACCGATCTGCTCACCTCAACCTTTGATGCCCTAGTCCCCATTAAAACCACTATCTCTCTCACTCTGGTCCTTACCCCTGGTACAGCCCTCATCTCCGCTCCCCTAAGTCCAAGGGACACAGACTTGAACGTATATGGCAGACAACTGGTTTAGCCATTCATCACTGCAATGTATTATCACATGGCTTGTCACATGGTTTAGTATGAGCATGCTCAGTTCGCTCTGGCCTAGTAAACAAGCACCTAGACTAGCAACTCATCTTGTCTCTGTCCTTCATTTGTTCTACCCACATATATCACATTTTTGCGACGAGACTGGGATCCCAAAGCCATTCTTTTGGGATCATGGAAGGACACAGTGTTCAATCTTCGAGTGGAAAGTTTAAGGTGAATTTGTGACACATAAACTGAATATTTTGCGATGTTTTACTGTTAATGCTGGTGCAGAATCCTCTGTGCTCACCTTCGTGCGTATGTATACACAGCAACAGTGACGTTGTTTCTCACAGGTACACAGGCAGCGTGCTGAGTCACTGTTAAACGGGATCGGGATAATCATGGCCGCGCCTACGGGATTCATCGGAAGCCTCGGCATGTGTGACCGAGCTCGCGAACCATTCAGTTCTTACATTGAGCGGATGAGATTTTTTTTAAGGCCAATAACATTATTGAGACCGAAGGTGCAGATGAGAATGTTCAAGCTCAAAATAAAGTAATTTATGAACGTAAAAAAGCAATCTTTCTAACGGAGATCAGGCCAGATGTCTACAGAACATTGACAAACCAGGGAAAGCGAAGGATGTGCAGTTTGAAGACATTGTCGAGAAACTCGAAGACCATTTCAACCCAAAGCCATTAGAAATAGCAGAGAGCTATAAGTTTGGTACCAGAAACCAAAAACAAAGAGAAACCATCAGTGAGTATATTGTAGCTCTTAAGAACCTGTCTTTGCATTGTAGCTTCGGCGCAGTTTTGGATTGTGCGTTGCGAGATAAGTTTGTGTGTGGACTGGTGGATGAGCGCACACAGTCCAAGTTACTGAACACTCCGAACCTAACGTTTGACATAGCATGCAAAATTGCCCGATCTATGGAGATGGTGTCTAAGAATGCTAGGGAGCTCCGTCCAACTCAAGTGACTACTACAGCTGTGGTCTACAGTTACAAAGCCACCGCCAAACCTAAAGTTGTGGGACCAAATCAAAAGCCTGTCGGTGAGAGCAGTTCAGTGAATTGTTATCGCTGCAATGGAAATCACTCACCACAGTCCTGCCAATACAGAAATGCGAAGTGTTTTCACTGCCAGTGGCAGTGACCCTGAGCTTCCGGTCGCCTGTCACTTTAATTCACTGCTTCACTCCCACTCTGATCTCTCTGTCCTCGGCCTATTACATTGTTCCAATGTAGCTCACCGTAAGCTCGAGGAACAGCACCTCATCTTTTGATTAGGCACTTTACAGCCGTCTGGACTCAACATGGCGTTCAACAATTTCAAACTATAACCCCTGCCACCATTTTTCATGCTGTATGATTTTGCCATTCCCATTTGCAACATTTTACCTTTCTTGTCTCCTACAAAAGTACAGTATATTTCTTCAATTCCTTCCTCCCCTCCCACCCACCCACCCCTGTCTCTGCACCTGTTTAATATCTGTTACATCGCCAGCTTTTTCCAGTTCTGATGAAGGGTCCCAGACCTGAAACGTTAACTCTGTTTCTCTCTCCGCGGATGCTGCCTGGCCTGCTGAGTTTTTCCAGTGTTTTCTGTTGTTATTCCATATTTCAACAGCATGCCGAGCTAGATCGAAAGCAGGAAGTAAGAACCACTCTTGTGGCAATGCAAAGCAGCAACAATAAAAGGGAGGAATTTACAATATTGAAATGAACACACCTGATGTTGAAGAACTAAGCATCTAGGGGGAAAAATTCGGTATCGCCCCGTTTGGGGCGCCATTATCGGCCGTGCGCAAAGTTTAGCGCCTGGCGCTAATTATCGCCTCCGACAGCAAACTTGGCTTTTATCGCCCCTGGAGGTGATTGGAGCGCTAAATCAGGTGCTTCATACCTGTCTTTAGTCGCAAAGGCCGAGGAGCGAGGCGCTACCTCAGAGCACTGGTGAAGCAAGGAAGGGCAAATCAAAATAAACCTGCAAAGTGCTGCTCAGTACTCAAAACTCCTTCACACAGCGTTGAATCTCTCCAGAAGTCTCTCTCTCTCTCAGAATGCGTGGTGCAAAAATGTCACCGACAAAAAAAGGCAGGAAGCGGTCGCCTTTAAATAGCGCTCCCCCAGTCCCTTTCTGACAGCATAATGCTCCCCTCAACCTGTCGTTGCTAGCGGCAGGCGGTAAGGCAGGGGGCGTCACTCAATATCTGGTTCGGGGCGCTAACGGGGCGTTGCGCACTCGACTGATGTCACAATCTGCCGGCGCAGGAGATCGTGGCGGTAGTGTTTAGCGCCGCTGCAAAATGTCTAGTTAATTTTGCGAGCGGCGCAAACATCGCCGTGCCTGGGCGCTAGTTGCTTTGCGCCCCATTAGCGCCCTCTTAAGGCGCTAACGGGAGGCACAAACAACTGAATTTTTCCCCCCTACATTCTCTATGCCACTAATGGCAACACCAGCAGTCGTGAGAAAGACTTCCGTACAAAACTTTTGATCAATGACCAATATATTGATATGTGTATCGACGTGGCGGCGGACTGCTCTATCATGAGTAAGGACACATATGAGAGTAACTTTAATCAAATACCACTTACAAAGATTACCATAAAGTTAAAAACCTACTCCGGAGAAATCCTAGAGACATGTGGACAAATGGAATGTACAGTCCAACACAATGGCCAGTCAGTAAAGCTGCTTATTATTGTAGCGAGCTACAACAACAGGCCAACCCTCATGGGCAAAGACTGGTTGAGAATGTTAAAACTAGATTGGAAAAACATCTCCAGCGTAGATGCTTCAAAGAAGCGACTCGATGCAATGCTGAACAAGTACGAAAGTATGTTCAGAGACAGTTATGAGGACATCACTGGGTATGACGCACATATCCGCATCAAGTCCAACGCGAAGCCTTTCTCTGGTAAGGCAAGGCTGGTCCCCCATGCGTTGAAAAATCAGGTGGAGGAAGAGCCAGAGAAACTGAGAGAGAACGGAGCGCTAGTAAAACTGACAAAAGTGAATGGGCTACCCTGATTGTGGTAGTGCCCAAAGCAGACAAAACTACGCTTGTGCGGTGACTACAAAGTTACTATCAACCAAGCAGTTGACGATGAGCAGTACCCGTTACCTACATCACAGGATTTGTATGCAGCACTCTCAGGGTCAAAGGCTTTCTCTAAGCTTGACCTGTCGCATACTTACACTCAGCTGAATGTTGACAAAGAGAGTCAACAGTATCTCACCATCAACACACACAAGGGACTGTACTCATACACCAAGCTGCCATATGGTGTAAAGTCCTCCCCCAAAACCTTCCAGGCTACGATGGATAAGATTTTGCAAGAAATTCCAAATTGCTTATGCAATCAAGACGATGTGCTGATCGCAACAAGCAGCGAGGAAGAAAATCTAGAAGTGTTAGATATACCGCTTCAAAGGTTGAATGCCCACAATGTCAAGTTGAAAAGAAGCAAGTGCACTTTTGTGCAGCCCAGGTTGTGTACCTTGGTCTGAAAGTTGATGCAAATGGCTTGCAACCAGTTAAGGAAAAGGTTGATGCTGTCATCAATGCTCCAAAGCCACAGAATGTGTCTGCGTTAAGATCTTGCCTTGGACTGGTCCAGTACTACGCACGTTTCTTACAGGAGTTAGCGATCATGTTAGCTCCATTGCATGAGCTCCTCAAGAAGGATGTCCAGTGGAAGTGGATGAAAGCCCTTCTCCCCTTCAAATCTGCTGTCATCACCCCTCAACTCAAAATAAATCTTGACCCCCCTGACCTTGCAAACTACCGCCCCATCTCCAACCTGCCTTTCCTCTCCAAAGTCCTTGAACATGTTGTCGCCTCCAAAATCCGTGCCCACCTTTCCCAGGACTCCATGTTTGAATCCCTCCAATCAGGTTTCCGCCCTGCCACAGTACCGAAACAGCTCTTATCAAAGTCACAAATGACATCCTACATGACTGTGACTGTGGTACACTATCCCTCCTTGCCCTCGCGACCTTTCTGCAGCCTTTGACATGGTTGACAACACGATCCTCCTCCAATGCCTCTCCTCCGTCATCCAGCTGGGTGGGACTGCACTCGCCTGGTTCCATTCTTATCTATCTAATCGTAGCCAGAGCATCACCTGCAATGGCTTCTCTTCCCGCTCCCGCACCATTACCTCTGATGTCCCCCAAGAATCTATTCTTGGCCCCTTCTTATTCATCATCTACCTGCTGCCCCTTGGCGACATCATCCGAAAACACAGCGTCAGTTTCCACATGTACGCTGACGACACCCGGCTCTACCTCACGACCACCTCTCTCGACCTCTCCACGGTCTCTAAATTGTCAGACTGCTTCTCCGACATCTGGTACTGGATGAGCAGAAATTTCCTCGAACTAAATATTGGTAAGATCGAAGCCATTGTCTTCAGTCCCCGCCACAAAATCTGTTCCCCAGCCACCGACTCCATCCCTCTCCCTGGCAACTGTCTGAGGCTGAACCAGACTGTTCTCAACCTTGGTGCCATATTTGACCACGAGATGAGCTTCCGACCACATATCTGTGCCATCACTGAGACCACATATTTCCACCTCCGTAACATCGCCTGTCTCCGCCCTTGCCTCAGCTCATCTGCTGCTGAACTCCTTATCCATGCCTTTGTTACCTCTAGACTTGACTATTCCAATGCATTCCTGGCCGACCTCCCATCTTCCACCCTCCATAAACTTGAGGTCAACCAAAACTCGGTTGCCCGTGTCCTAACTCGCACCAAGTTCCGTTCATCCATCACCCCTGTGCACGCTGACCTACATTGGCTCCCTGTTAAGCAACACCTCGATTTCAAAATTCTCATCCTTGTTTTCAAATCCCTCCATGGCCTCGCCCCTCCCTATCTCTGTAAACTTCTCCAGCCTCACAACCCCTCCAAGATTTCTGCGCTCCTCTAATTCTGCCCTCTTGAGCATCCCTGGTTATAATCGCGCAACAATTGGTGGTCGTGCGTTCTGTTGCCTGGGCCCTAAGCTCTGGAATTCCCTGCCTAAACCTCTCTGCCTCGCTACCTCTCTTTCCTCCTTCAAGACGCTCCTTAAAAACTACCTCTTTGACCAAGATTTTGGTCACCTGCCCTAATTTATCCTTATTTAAGGTTTTGGGCAAGAGATACAAGGGGGATGTGAAGAAAAACTTTTTTACGTAGCGAGTGGTGAGGACCTGGAACTCGCTGCCGACAGAAGTGGTGGAAGCGGAGACACTCAGGCCTAGAAATTCATTATAGCCACTTTTGGGGCGGTAAAGTCGGGCGGCCGCTAAAGTTTGCGCCCGGCGCAAATTCGAGGCCACTTCGCTGATATTCATTAGCTTCGCCTTAAGAGTTTGCTCGAGCGCTAAAACTGGCGATGCACGGCTCTCTTTAGGCGCTAAGCCGGAGGTGCTGAGCGATACCGCCGAGGCCAGGCGCAGCGCTGGTGCGGCCATTTCTTGATTGACAGCAGACACCCTGGCGCCGGCCAGCTCTTAAGGGGGAAGGGTCGACTTGGTCTGCTGCCACGCCCTGCACACTGGAGCCCTCCAGCTAGGCCTGAACACTGCTGCTGGACCCATATAGCGCCTCAAAGTATGGAGAAGGCCCGTGAACGAGCGCAGCGCTTCTCAGAGCTTGACCTGAGGGTGCTGGTTAGCGCTGTGGAGAAGAGACGCCATATTTTGTTCCCAGACAATGGGAGGAAGCCGCCGACCCGCGTCTACCGGAGAGCCTGGAGGCATGTCGCCACCAGGGTGACATCGAACAGTGAGGTCCCCAGGAGCGCGGTACAATGCCGCAAGAAACTAAATGACCTCGCCAGGATTGTCAGGGTGAGTACCCTTTCCAGTGTCCTCCTCATCCTTGCATGTGCACCTCACATTATGGGCAAAGGGACCTGAAAGCCCGAATGGCCAGCCCTCATGCAGCAGCTATGGGACTGGCATGAACATCAATTGCACATTCTGCACTTGACACACTGGCCAAGCTATTCGACCATGGGAGGCAGTGCACACCAGATCAGGGCTACACACTGGCCAGGCTATTCGACCATGGGAGGCAGTGCACACAAGATCAGGGCTACAGACTGGCCAGGCGATTCGACCATGGGAGGTAGTGCACACAAGATCAGGGCTACACACTGTACTTAGAGGCCGTCCTTTCTCTTGCAGGCCAAGCTGGCCAATAATAAGAGGAGCCGGACTGTGACCGGGGGAGGTGGACCCCAGATCCAGCCGCTCACCGAGCTGCAACAGCGCGTGGAGCGCATCATGGGTGCCCGGGTGATTGGCCCCGTTGCATCTGGAGATGCCAACCCTGTTCTGGGCACCAATGGTAAGGACATCATTTTTTGGACCTCTCTCGTCCCACTTGCGCATCAGATCTACATCCTTTGCCACTGTCCGACCAATGCGCTGAATGCCACCACTCATGCATCCCTCGCTGACGCCCTCTCCTCACTCTAAAGCTACTCTTGTGCCTTCCTGCTTTCAGATGGTGAGGAGGAGGTCCCTGAAGTTGCCAATGACAGCCCCTCAGAAGAGGAGGAGGAGGAGGAGCAAGAGGAAGGCGGCCCATCAGGGGAACCCTCAGCCGCGGCAAACTATGCCACTGTAGGGGAGACGTCTTCCCTGGAGGGGAGCGTGGGGGAAGGGTTGGAGGGGAGTCCAATTGCTGGGCCCAGCAGCGTCCAGCAACGCAGGAAGGGTCGGCCAGTTCGGCGGCCTTCTCCCCAGAGGGAGAGCCCGGCCTCCAGTCCGGGGACGGTCAACGCCGATGAGATGCGCCGCCTCGAGGACATGTCCGCGGACTCGGAGCGCCGGCACACGGAGCTCATGGGGGTAGTGGGACGGATGCCTGAGGCCATGCAGTCCCTGTCTCGGAGTGTCACCGAATTCGGGGCCTCTGTGGCAGCGACGGGCCAGGTGATCAGTGGTGCCGTGCAGTCACTGGCTGCTCTGATGTGGTCACAGAACAGGGCAACACGGGCACTCACTGCTGCCACACTCGCTGTGTCAGCCCGGCATCGCCAGGGCACCCGGCGCGCTGCAGCAGCACAGCGGTCTGTCCCTCGGCAGATTGCTGCGCATGCTGCAGTGCTGGTCCGGGCGAGTGCCAGTGTCTCAGGCGACCAGTGAGCGCCTGCCATCCGCCGGCTTGCCCCCATTGCTCCAGCCGCCACTGCCACTCCCCCAGTGGAGCTGCCACGAGCTGCTGCAGCGACTGATGCTGGCCAGCCACAGCTGAAGCATTCACCAGCCGGCCCCTCGAGGGCCAGACCTCATCTAGGCCGACCCCCAAGGGCATCTGCCGTCACGACATGTGCCCCTCAGGAGCTGTCCCCCAGCCTTGCAGCAGCCACTGGCCTCACTTTGAGGAGGAGCAGCAGGGCGTCCAGGGGCCGGCAAAGTTTGCAGAAGGCATCGCCCTCGCGGGACACAAAGTTGAGGGTGTGTCCAAAGGTTGTGTTATTTGGTATGTTTGTTTTTTGAAGGCCGAGGATGAGGCCATTTTTGTTGACATCTTTTGTTAATCCTCCCCAGGTTGTGGGAGTGAGTCATGTGTGTGAGTGTTTTTTTGGGGTTTCGTGTGTTATTGGTTTTCATGTGGGAAGGGCCCTGAGTTTGTACAATAAACCATTTTATTTATTCACATTGCCCATGTTTGATCTTTGAAGTGTTTGTTGCCTTAACCGGCTGAGGGCTTGCGGAGCGGCTGCAATCATGTTCTTTCATTGGCACAAGCCATTCCCTGACAGGGGGCCTAGAAGTGACGTTCAATAAGCCGCCGACGGGCGGCCCTTGGACCTTCTGCCTCCCTCCTGGGCTGGTACTCCTCGTCCTCCTCCTCCTCATGCTCCTCCTGCTCCTCCTCCTGAGGTGGTGGTCCAACGTGAGGTGGCAGTGCCTGAGTCCTGCGGATAGCCAGGTTGTGCAGCATGCAGCAAACGACGACGAATTGGGAGACTCGCTCCTGCGAATACTGGAGGGCTCCCCCGGAGCGATCCAGACAGCGGAACCGTTGCTTCAGGATGCCGATTGTTTGTTCGATGAGGTTCCTGGTCGCTCGATGGCTCTCGTTGTATGCCTCTTCAGCAGGGGTCGTGGGCGCGCGGAGCGGGGTCATGAGCCAGGTACACAAAGGATAGCCTTTGTCCCCGATAAGCCATCCTCTTGGGTGAGGCTGTGCCTGGAACATGTCAGCCACAGTTGTCTGTCGCAGGATAAAGGCATCGTGGCTGCTGCCTGGAAAGCGGGCATTGACAGCTAGGATGCGCTGCCTGTGGTCACACACCAGCTGTACGTTGAGGGAATGGTAGCCCTTCCGGTTGCGGTAATCCTCGGCATGCTCCAGAGGTGCCCGCAAAGCCACATGCGTGCAGTCAATGGCGCCCTGCACCATGGGGAAGCCCGCTATTCTTGCAAATCCCACTGCACGCTGCTGCTGCTTGTCCAGGGTCATGGGGAAGGAGATGAATTGACGTCTCCTTCTGAAAAGGGCATTGGTCACCTGGCGGATGCAGCAATGCACGGCGAACTGGGAGATGTTAGCGATGTCCCCAGTAGCGGATTGGAAGGAGCCGGTGGCATAGAAGTTGAGAGCCACCGTCACCTTCACTGCCACCGACAGAGACGTCCTGCGCATCAGCTGTGGACGCAGATCTCTGTGAAGCAGCTGGCAGATGTCTGCAACCACCTCCCTTCTGAATCGCAGCCTCCTAACACACTGCGCGGCAGACATGTTGAGATAGGAGAACTGCTGGCGGTATACCCTGGGTGGGTAAGGCCTCACTTGGCGACACCTGTTGCCCCCTCTGCGTCTAGCCAGGGCTGCCACTCTCTCACGGCGTCTGTAAGCCCTTCCGACATAAGGCTGAAACTCAGCGTTGGCACCCAATGCAGCCCCCATAATATGCTGGCAAACACTGAGATCTCAATGAAGGCAAAGAGAATTGCACAGCTCTGGCCTGAAGCCAAAAAGACCTGTCCTAGTGTTGGGCCAAAGCAGTAAGCTCTCTTCCTTGGCCTCTCTCCAAAAATCCGTTGCACAAGAGTGAATGCTGCAAAATGGCTGCCCTTTATAGTGCAGGATAAGTGCCCTTTAATTTGCGCTCCCCGCGGCCCGCCTCGGCTGTGTACCGTTCCACTTCACAGTCGTTAGGGCCGCCCGCCGCACAATGGGGCGGCGCGAGTGAAGTTCCGGTTCCGGGCGCACAAAGGGCGTTGCACGACGAAATGACGTCATGATCTGCGCGCACAGCTGAGCGTGCGCAAAGACTTTGCGCCAGCGCTAAATGTCTACTGAAGTTGGGGCGAGGCGCAGATCGCACAGCGCCCGGGCGCCAAGCGCCTAGCGCTCGAGATCTGCTCCTCCTAAGGCGCTAACGCCTGGCGCAGCCAACTGAATTTCTAGGCCTCAATGTTTTCAAGGGGAGACTGGATAGGCACTTGAGGGAAATAAACTTGCAGGGCTACGGGGATAGAGCGGGGAAATGGGACTAACAGGATTGCTCTACAGAGAGCTGGCATGGACTCGATGGGCCGAATGGCCTCCTTCGGTGCCGTTATGACTCTATGGGCTCGGTGTCAATTTTTTATCTTATAATACTCCTGTGAAGCACCTTGGGACATTTTACTACTTTAAAGGCGCTATATAAATACAGGTTGTTGTTGTTGAGAAGGGGAAACTGCTACTTCAGTACAGTAGGGAAGGGGTCTCCTTTGAGTTTGCGCGTTATGGCACATTGTTGAGGCAGTATAGAGGAGACTTCACATCTAACTGTGCTCCACCTGACCTGGGAGTGTGTGACACTAACACCGGGTGCCTGAAATGCGCTCCATTCCCTGGCACCAGTAAAAGCGAGTGTTTAAAAAGATGTGCTGAGTTATTACACAGTAAATGAAGTCCTAGAGAGACAGATTTGGAAAGATGTACACTATTTATATTCGCTATTTATTAAGATCATCTTCCATGAAATTCCTCGTGACAGTTCAGTAACATTCGCATGGAAATGAAACCGAGCCGAAAATGCTAAGTGGTCTTTAGTGGCAGTAATACTGTTAAATTAAATTATCACGACAAGTGATAATCAATTCTGAAAAGGCGCTTTCCCCATGATGATATAAAGCTGTTTTCCTGCACTTTGGAATATAGGAATATCCAGCAAGTCGGTCAGCATCCGTGGAGCGAACAGACGAGCGAACTATTTTGTGTCTGGACTGTTTATCCAGTGTTGACTCGCCTGTGGCTCAGTGGGTAGCGCTCTCACCTCAGGAGATTGTGGGTTCAAGTCCCACTCCAGAGACTGGAGCACAAAATCTAGGCCGACACTTCAGCACAGTACTGAGGGAGCGCCGCACTGTCTTTCAGATGAGACATTAAACCGAGGCCCCGTCTGCCCTCTCAGGCTGACGTGAAGGATCCCATGGCCACTATTTTGAAGAAGAGCAGTGGAGTTCTCCCGGTGTCCTGGCCAATATTTATCCCTCAAAAAATATCACAGAAATACCCAGATATGTGCAACCTTGTTGTCCGCAATTTCTTGCATTACAACAGTGACTGCACTTCCTAGAATCATAGGCCTAGAAATTCAGTGGGCTGCGCCACCCGTTAGCGCCCAAAGAGGGCACTAGTGGGTTTTACGCCACTGGCCACGCCTCCCGCTAAATTTAGCGGGACGCTAATAGCGGCGCTAGCCGTTAGCGCTGCGCCGCTACCGATGATGTCATCGGTGTGCGCAGCGCCCCGCTACCGCCCCAATCGTGAAAATTGGTAGCGCCCTCTGCTTTAACGCCGGTTGCAATTTGCAACCGGTTCAGGGGGGCCTACCTGCGGTGGTAGAGGCGCTGAGGTGCGGGGCGGCCATTTTTTTTGCTGGCCGCCTGCCAGTACCTCTCCGTGCCGTCGTCCCTGGCCTCCTGAGCACTCCCCCCACGTTGTGCCAGCTGTGTCCCAAGAGCCTGGCACTTCTCCTCGGTGCCGGGCTCTTTTGCCGGCACTCGCTCTCTTCGAGCGCGCTGCAGCAGGCCCCTCCCCTTTAAGAAGGGGAGGAAGGCCTGCAGTACCGCAGCGCGCCGTGTCGCAGCGTGTGGTGCTGCGGCACGTTGCGCTGCGATTTTCAGTTGCAGCGCCCCAAGAGGGATGCGGGGCGCCTCGAGTAGCGCCGCGCTTCCGTCTGGGGCGCTGAAACTGAATTTGTGGCGGGCGGCCACGACTCCTTCCGGGGCGGAACTTCCGGCACCCTGGCAAGACTGGCGCCCTAAACGGGGCGCCAGTAAATTTCTAGGGCATAGAATGATACAGCACAGAAGGAGGTCATTTGGTCCATTGTGCCTGTGGTAGAGCTATCCCACTCCCCCGCTCTTTCCCCCATAGTCTTTCCAATTTTTTTCCTTCAAGGCCTATATTCCTTAGAGTTTAGAAGAGGTGATCTCATTTAAACGTATAAAATTCTTAAGGGGCTTGATAGGGTAGATGCTGGGAGGATGTTTCCCCTGGCTGGGGAGTCTAGAACCAGGGGTCACAGTCTCAGAATAAGGGGTCGGCGATTTTGGACTGAGATGAGGAGAAATTTCTTTACTCAGAGGGTTGTGAATCTTTGGAATTCTCTATACCAGAGGGCTGTGGATGTTCAGTTGTTGAGTACAGGAAACTTTCGTTTAACCGGAGGTTAAAAGTCCGGAAAGCTCTATCTACCGGCAAAATTCAGGAGCCGTTTTCTGTAAGTTTTTTTTACTTCTCGTTGCTTTTTTTCCCCCAGTCAGGCTCTGCAAGGTCTGTAGCTAAGCAACAGCTTCAGCTAGAGACGCTTGCAGCTGCAGCCGACTGTTTTGAAGCTGTTGCTAAGCAACAGGGTTTGTTGATTCACACTGAGCTGAAAAGCTCTGTATGTTTTAACATTAGGGCTGGATTATATGGCAGTTTTGATCTAACAGCACCAGCTCGGTCCCATCAGTGCCGGATACCAGAAAGTTTCCTGTATATTCAGGGGTCACAGTCCAAGGATAAGGGGTAAGCCATTTAGGACTGAGATGAGAAGGAATTTATTCACCCAGAGCGTGGTGAACCTGTGGAATTCTCTGCCACAGAAGGCAGTTGAGGCCAATTCATTAAATATATTCAAGAAGGAGTTAGATATATTTCTCGAGGCTAAAGGGATCAAGGGATATGGGGAGAAAGCAGGGACAGGGTACTGAATTTGGATGATCAGCCATGATCTCATTAAATGGCGGAGCAGGCTCGAGGGGCCGAATGGCCTACTCCTGCTCCTATCTTCTATGTTTCTATGTTTCTATCTCCACTTTCCTGAACTATCCCCATATCCCTTAATTCCCTTAATATTCAAAAATCTATCCATTTTCCATTCTGTTCCCATTGATTGCCCCATTTTAACACCATTAATAAATACAAATCAGGTTCCCATGACCTACACGGGACCCTGCTGGCATTTTAAGCCACCCCTGAGTGGAGTGCCAGGTGAAGCTGTCGGGAAGCCAGCGAAGGCCCTCTACGGTGAGTTTAAAAACTTTCCTTAGGGAGGTTAGGCGGAGCAGCTCTGCTCCTCTGGGCCCCACAAGGAAGGCTCGGGCCTCCTGCATTCCAGGCTCCCATCCGCTCCGCATCCGCACGACACTTGCAACATCCCACCCCGCACCCCCACCACCCCCAGGACTTACCTTGCTGCCAGCCGCCTTCTCTTGGTGCTGGTGAGCCATGTCGATCTTCATCTCCCCCAAATTCCCCCACTGCTGCTTCCCACCCGAAACGAGCGAGCAGCTGACTAGCAGCATTCAAACAACAAAGACCCATGATTGGAATTCCCTACCGCTCCCACCAGGAGTTAAAATCGGTCCTATTAAAAGTGACCAACGCATGGGATGATCTTCTGGGTAAAGCAGTGCCAGCAAACTATTTCAGAGTCTTTAGGAAGGAAGTCAAGGCCTTAGATGGGGTGCAGATGAGCTTTACTAGAATGGTATCAGGGATGAGGGACTTCAGTTATGTGGAGAGACTGGAGAAACTGGGGTTGTTCTCCTTAGAGCAGAGAAGGTTAAGGGGACATTTAATAGAGGTGTTCAAAATCATGAAGAGTTTTGATAGGGTAAATGAGGAGAAACTGATTCCAGTGGCAGGAGGGTCGGTAACCAGAGGGCACAGATTTAAGGTAACTGGCAAAAGAACCAGAGGGGAGATGAGGAAAACTTCTTTTACGCAGCAAGTTGTTGTGATCTGGAATGCACTGCCTGAAAGGGTGGTGGAAGCAGATTCAATAGTAACTTTCAAAATGAAAATATACCGGAAGGGGAAACAGCAGGGACATGGGACTACTTGGATAGCTCTTTCAAAGAGCCGGCACAGGCATAGTGGGCCGAATGGCCTCCTTCTGTGTTGTATAATTCTATGGTTCAAGAGGGGCTGTACTGGGGGAATGGAGACCTTTTATTCTGTATGGAGCCTTCTGCTGGGTTGCCGAGGCACTCGCTGGAACAGGCAGGAGCCTCATCATCGTACGCAATAAGACCCTAATTTAGAGGGACAACTGCGCAGAGTTGAGCTGAGCCCCAAAATAAATCATAAGTAAATAATTATATTTGTGGAGCCAGAAGGAACAGGAATGCTGCACAACAATACTGTGGCCTGCTGCTGCCCCAGCCTCCACACGCCCCAGCCTTGCAATCACTCTTCCCATGCGCACCCCAGGCCTCGGATCTACTTGCCAACCGTTCAGGTAGGCCACCAGGCCATCTGATATTGCACCAGCCCAGAGCTGGAGAGCTGCAGTGGGCCCATGGGGCTCAGTGGCAGCATAACAATTAGGCTCAGCTCGCAAAATGGAGTGGGGGATGTTAGAACCGGGTTTTCCTGGTCCTCGTCTTGAGTTCCGTAGTACGAAGAATGATTTCAGGCTCGAGGGTTCGGAGAGTTAAAACAACATTTTATTACTTCCAACTGTTAGCAGTGGTCACACAGTACATTGAGGTCTTTTACAGTACATTCGTGTCCCGAGAGTCACACCGGGTTAGGCACGTGTTGCCAGCATTTACGTCCCCGGGAGGTGTCTGACTCTCTTGATGATCCACACGTCTTCTGGCTAAGAGCGAATACCGGTAGGGAAGCCCCTTTTATACAGTGGGACAAGGGTCATTACATCACTTCCCTGGCAACAAGCGTTCTCCAATGGGGATCACTTAAGCCCTTTCAGTTTGGCCATGATCTGGTCTTCAGTCTGGCGGGCAAGTCCTGACTTGTCTCACTGCTGCATATGCCTTCCTGAAGTACCGGGTCGTGATTGGGCACCGCACAATAGCTAGTCAATCATCTTCTAGCTAGCAGTTAAGCCCTTTCAGTGACCTTTATTGCTCGTTAACACTTGGCCGCAGGCTGGGGCAGGTGTCTCTCTTTTCTGCTAGCTTTGCACTTTGCAAAGCTGGGGCTGCTCTTTAATCTAATCTAGACTTTCCTTGTGCGAAGCCATTTTTGTAAGCCAATTCATCGTCCATTTTATTCACATTTCCACATTGACGAACGAGGTGGGCGTTCTGCCCGCTGCCCGCCTGTTCCGTGCCTGGGGATTAAAATCTAAACCCCCCCCCCCCGCCCCCCCCCAACGCCCACCATCGGAGGCGACACCATTGCCAAAGTAACAGGCCGTAACTCCCATCTGCTTTCCACGGCAGAACGCCATCAACTTTCAAAGTTTGCCTTTAACATCGCACCTGCCGTCGGCGGCCAATCAGCAGTGCACAGCGCAGCCATCGGGGAGATGACAAGCCAAATAGAATTTGAACCATGAAATGTTCGAATGCTAATATGTAGAGGAACTCATTTAGCGAGGAGAACATGATTAATTGTGTTGGGAGACCTTTCGTTTGTGAAACAAAGCTCTCCCACTGGATGGCCCTCATCCAATGCAGTAAGGAAATTGTCACAAAAACCCAATCCTGTTTGAACAGATTGACAGCCTGTTGGGACCGAGCTAAAATCCTGATAGCTGAGCAAAGGGGGAACACCATTGTTAAATATAAACGTGCTCACCTACATAGCAATTATATGGTTCAGGAACTTAAAGCAGGTCAGAGCTAAGAAGGAAAGAACTTGCATTTATATAGCACCTTTCATCAACTCGGGACGTCCCAAAGCGCTTTGCAGCCAATGAAGTAATTTTGAAGTGTAAGACACTGTTGTAATGTAGGGAAACGCAGCAGGTAATTTGCGCTCAGCAAGCTCCCACAAACAGCAATGAGAAAAGCAACCACTTAATCTGTTTTTAGTGATGTTGGTTGAGGAATAAATGTTAGCCAGGACACCAGGGAGAACTCCCCTGCTCTTCTTTGAAAAGTGCCCTGGGATCTTTTGCATCCACTTGCTAGGGAAGACAATGGGCTTGATGTTACCATTGGGGGCGGGCTGGGGCGTGTCAGGTGGTTTTCGTGTCAGGACCCCGACTCCGATGTGAAGTGGGAAAAAAGTGCGATTTTGCCCTAATTGGGCTCTTGATTTCCAGCGTGTGGAAACCCCTGGCTCAATGAGTCTTTTCATACAGAAAGTCGCCTCTGATGACATCATCAATGCTGCTGGATTTAAGGCCTGCAATCAGCCTTACTTCTTCTGGAGACTTTAAACCTTATGCCCATTGTTGTGATCGCTTCATTCAGCAACTATATCCAGCAGTAGGCCAAAGTGTGCTCCAAGGTTCGATGAGGCCTCCCTGCAAGCTCTGGTGGAGGGAGCAAGATCAAATAAGGAGTTGCTCTTCCCTTCCTCAGGGAGGAAAAAACTCCCCAGCAGACTAAAGCTGTGTGGATGCAAGTGGCCCAGGAGGTCAACTCAATCTCTATGTGCCGCAGAACTTGGCTGCAGTGCAGGAAGAGGTTTCATGACCTTCTCCGCACAGGAAAAGTGAGTATGATGTTCCCATCACCCTCAATCACCCACAAAGCAGTGGGAGACTTTCAGAAGGGAAATAGAGAGAGTACAACGCCAACATGTTCCCGTAAAGGTCAAGGGTGGGACCAACAAGCAAAGGGAACCTTGGATGACAAGGGATATACAAAAATGCGTCAGGAAAAAAAGGGGGGCTTTTGGCAGTTACAAAAGACTAAAGACGGAGGAAGCCCTAGAGGAGTATAAAAAGTGCAGGGGCATACTTAAAAAAGAAATTAGAAGAGCGAGGAGGGGCCATGAAATAACACTGGCGAGCAAAATAAAGGAAAATCCTAAGATGTTTTATAAGTATATTAAGGGCAAGAGGATAACCAGGGAAAGGGTAGGGCCCATTAGGGACCAAAGTGGCAATCTGTGTGTAGAGCCAGATGATGTAGGCGGGGTTTTAAATGAATTTTTTGCATCTGTGTTCACTATGGAAAAAGACGATGTAGACATAGAAATCGGGCAAGGGGACTGTGATATACTTGAACATATTAGCATCGAGAGGGAGGAGGTACTAGTGGTTTTAGCAGGCCAAAATGTGGATAAATCCCCAGGCCCGGACGAGATGTATCCCAGGCTGCTGTGTGAGGAAAAGGAGGAGATTGCAGGGGCTCTGACACAAATTTTCGGAACCTCTCTGGCCACAGGGGATGTACCAGAGGACTGGAGAGCAGCTAACGTAGTACCATTATTCAAGAAGGGTAGCAGGGATAAGCCAGGGAATTACAGGCCAGTGAGCCTAACATCTGTGGTAGGGAAATTATTGGAAAAATTTCTGAGGGACAAAATTAGTCTCCACTTGGAGAGGCAAGGATTAATCGGGGATAGTCAGCATGGCATTGTCAAGGGTAAATCATGTCTGACCAATCTGATTGAATTTTTCAAGGGGGTGACTAGGTGTGTGGATGAGGGAAATGCTGTGGATGTGGTATACATGGACTTCAGTAAGGCTTTTGACAAAGTCCCGCATAGGAGACTGGTCAAGAAGGTAAGAGCCCATGGGATCCAGGGTGCCTTGGCATGTTGGATCCTAAACTGGCTGAGTGGCAGAGGTGATGGTCGAAGGTTGCTTTTGTGACTGGAAGCCTGTGTCCAGTGGGGTACCTTAGGGATCGGTGCTGGGTCCCTTGCTGTTTGTGATCTACATAAATGATTTGGATGAGAATGTGAAAGGTATGATCAGTAAGTTCGCAGATGACACGAAAATTGGTGGGGTGGTGAATTGCGAGGAGGAAAGCCTCAGGCTACAGGACGATATAAACGGGTTGGTCAGATGGGCGGAAAAGTGGCAAATGGAATTTAACCCTGAAAAGTGCGAGGTGATGCATTTTGGACGGACAAATAAGGCAAGGGAATACACAATGAGTGGTAGGACCCTAGGAAGTACAGAGGGTCAGAGGGACCTTGGTGTACATGTACATAGATCCCTGAAGGCAGCGGAACAGGTAGATAAGGTGGTTAAAAAGGCATATGGGATACTTGCCTTCATTAGCCGAGGCATAGAATATAAGAGCAGGGAGGTTATGATGGAGCTGTACAAAACGCTGGTAAGGCCACAGCTGGAGTACTGTGTGCAGTTCTGGTCGCCTCACTATAGGAAGGATGTGATTGCTTTGGAGAGGGTGCAGAGAAGATTCACCAGGATGTTACCTGGGATGGAGCGCCTCAGCTATGAAGAAAGACTAAACAGGCTGGGGTTGTTTTCCTTGGAGCAAAGAAGGCTGAGGGGGGACCTGATTGAGTTGTACAAAATGATGAGGGGCATAGATAGGGTAGATAAAGAGGAACTTTTCCCCTTAGTAGGGGGGTCAATAACAAGGGGGCATAGATTCAAGGTAAGGGGCAGGAGGTTTAGACGGGATTTGAGGAGGAACTTTTTCACCCAGAGGATGGTTGGAGTCTGGAACTCACTGCCTGAAAGGGTGGTAGAGGCAGGAACCCTCACAACATTCAAGAAGCATTTGGATGAGCACTTGAAATGCCATTGCATACAAGGCTATGGACCAAATGCTGGAAAATGGGATTAGATTGGACAGTGCTTGATGGACGGCGCAGACACGATGGGCCGAAGGGCCTCTTTTTGTGCTGTATAACTCTATGACTCTATGACTCTAATCTGATCCCCATCGCCTCTCCTCACCAGCACTCTGCTTTGCCAACCTCTTCCTCCACATTCCACATGACACTGACATCCCTGCACCCTTATCCATTCCCTCTCTCTCTATGGCCACATTCACTTAACTATTCGACTATGCAGCCCTCATACTCCCTATCACTGTGATGCAATGACAACAACTTACAACACACAGGGAGGGCCCTTTGTCTCCTTCTCAGCATCTATGCTATGGATTCTCGACACTCACTCCTTCATTCTCACTCAAACTCCACTCGTGTCCCTCATTGCAGGAAAAGAGAGCCCCCAATAAGAGGGAAAGAGTGAGGACAGGAGGAGGGCCACCCTCAGTAGCCCAGCTCACCATCTCAGAGGAGGCAGCCCTGGAAATCGCCGGGATCGAGGAGGATTCCCAAGTGGGGAACGGACAGACGGGCGCATCACAGCAAGCTGGTGACAGAATAGATTTGCATCTCATTGACATTGCATGAGTGACTGATAATGATTCTGATGCTGTAACAGATTGACTTATGATCATCTGCACTATTCAATGTGCATGCAACCTTTACCTCACATCTCTAACTCTTTCCTTTACTCCCCCATAGGACCATTGACAGCCCCCGTCCCCACTGTCCAGGAGGAACAGCCTGAGCTTCAAGACTCCTCAGAGGAAGCTGCAACCTCTGAGGGCGTAGCGTCAGCAGAATTCAGTGCACCCAGCACCAGCGCAGATACTCACACCTCGGTGGGACCTTCGCGAGATAGAGTAGTGTTGTCACCTGGTGTATCACAGCTCACAAGTTAGCATCAGCAGATGGTGGAGACAAGGACAGCAGTGGAGAGACCTCGTCGGAGGCCACAGGACTGCCAGCTCGGCTCAGCTGCATGTCGACCCTGTGCCTCTGGGTCCATCCAGAAGAAGAGTGGTGCTGGAACTCCAGGAATAGGTGCAGGAGTCTCTGGCAGGTTTTGTCTCCAGGGTCGCTGTGAGTGTGGAGCGAATGGAGGAGTCCATCGCAAACATGAGCAGAGCCTTTGTGGAGGCATTGGCGCATGAACGCATCACCACAGAAAGGATGGTAACCGCTGTGGAAAGGATGGCTACGGTAGAGGAGAGGATGGCTAGGGCCATGGAGGAGCTAAGTCACCAGAGTGTTGAAAACACGGCCATTGTTCAGAATAGCCTGGCGTCTCTTGAGGAGCGATGGTCAGCTATTGAGCATAGAAACCAGACCTTCATGGAAGTCCTCTGGTGTAGGACTTCCAGTGCAGAAACGGGTCCTCATGGCCCCCCTGAAGTGCAGCAAGGTGCTATCAAGCCACTTGCTAGCTCTGAAGTGGGGTTGACCCATGAGAGGGATGATGGTGGCAGACAACAAGGAAATGGGGGCTCCTCTCCAAGCATTCACATGACCATGCCACTACAAAGCCCTCGGTCAGAGCCCCACCTGAGTCCTCACCCAACTGAGATGGGCGTCTCATCCCCTGCATAGCCGCAGGAGCAGCAGACTGTTGCCGAGCCCTCACAGGTTCGCAACCCCAAAGGTTTTGAGACAGGAGCAGCAAGAAAGTGAGAAAGGGGCCTCCACATCTGCTGAAGCCACAGGGGAAGCACCACGTAGGAGCATGTGTAAGAGGAAGATAATGCACAAGTAGTCACAAGGGTAGTCACTTGGGTATTATGTTGTGTTTATTTTTGAAATGCCATCAGTTGCTTGTTGTGATAAAAAAATTCTGATGGCAAACTGTTGAAGTTGTGGCCTGTGTCATTTCGCAAATGGGACTTCCACATTGAGGGCTTAGAGCGGCTTGCAATTGTCAGTAAGGTGGTCAGAGTGATAGGAATCCGTAGGTTCTTGTCCATTGTCAATGGTCTGATAAGAAGGTGCGAGGCAAAAGTGTTTGATTGTGCAGGCTAAGCAAATCTGACCAACATGAGTGCGTCCCTTGCATCCTGGGCAGCAATGAGTTTGCGCGCTGGCGCCTTCTGGCCTGTGCAGCTTCAGGTGGATGAGCAGCAGCTTGGTGTTCCTGTTATTGCTGCTGCTGTTGTTCATGGTTCTGCTGCTGCTGCGGCTGGTCTTCGTCCAAATCTGATGTCCAGGAAGAAAGGAAATAAATGGTTCCCATGCTTCTGGTATATGCCTCAGTTGAGGAAGTGCTCAGTCAAGGTGGGGAGAGGGGTTTCCCAGGAGGTCACACTGGAGATGGGTGTCAGGCTCCAAACTTCCACAGTAAGCACGGTGGCATAGTGGTTAGCGCTGTTGCCTCACAGCGCCAGGGACCCGGGTTCAAATCTGGCCTCGGGTGACTGTCTGTGTGGAGTTTGCGCATTCTCCCCGTGTTTGCGTGGGTTTCCTCCGGGTGCTCCGGTTTCCTCCCACAGTCCAAAGATGTGCGGGTTAGGTTGATTGGCTATGATAAATTGACCCTTAGTGTTAGGGGGATTAAATACGTGGGGTTACGGGGATAGGGTGGGATATGTGTTGGTGTAGGGGTTACGGGGATCGGGTGGGATATGTGTCGGTGCAGGCTCGATGGGCCGAATGGCCTCTATCTGCACTGTGGGGTTTCTGTGATTCTGTGAATGAGTATGCCTGCTAAAAGTTCCCCCAGACCTGAGACAACAAAGATCTGCCACCTGCAAATGATCATTGGTGAAAACTCCTTTTAATGGTGGAGCTGCAGCTGTTAGTAAGCAATCCACTTGTGAGGCCGCCAGGATTACCTGGCGTGTTCCAGAGGAGATGTGCAGGATGGGGGAAACAGTGTTAAAATCAGAAAGGCCTCTCAAAATGGGATGATAGAGGCAATTAACTGGTTCTTAAGGGCCTATCCCGCCTCTTGGAGGTGGGATAGAAACGGGATCTGAAACCTCGATTCTGGGAAAATTGCTTGGAGGCGGGTTCGGAGCCCCCCGCCATTTTTTGCGATTTTAACACCTCACACGCCTCCAATCCCGCCTCCTTGGGCCTGGCAGAATTGAGCCCAATGCTTCAGTTTAACGTCTCATCCGAAAGACGGCACCTCCGACAGTGCAGCGCTCCCTCGGTACTGCACTGGGAGTGCCTGTTTTGATTAAAAGAATATAAGAAATAGGAGCAGGTGTAGGCCATACCTCCCCTCGAGCCTGCTCTGCCATTGAATAAGATCACTTCTGATCTTCTACCTCAACTCCACTTTACTGCCCTATCCCCATATCCTGGAGCGGGGCTTGAGCCCACAACCTTCCGGCTGTGAGGGCACGGATTTTAACTGGGGAATGGGCTTCCAGCAGGAACCCAGCTCCAACGAGTTTATTTCCTGCCTGGCAGAGACAGAAGGAGCCCAGAGCGTTGGCCCAGGCTCCAGGCTGGGAACAGGCGCATGGAGGGTAAAGAGCGGCAGCCGGCAGACGAAGATCAGACAGCCGCTTGACCGCCCTCTGGCTTCCAAGGCGAGTGGTGGGGAGGGTCTCGCGGGAGAGAAAGGTTGGCGGGGGTGGGTGAGGAGAAGTCCGGAGCAGGGGAGGATACGATGTTTCTTGTGGGGCCCAGCGGAGCATTCCTGCTCCTGCACATCTGCTTCCGAGAGACCAGCAGAGACTCTTGCACTTGTTCCTGGAGGTCCAGCGCCGCTCTCTTTCTGGACGGCCCCAGTGGCACAGAGTCTACATGCAGCTGAGCTGAGTTGGAGCATCTTGCGACCTCCGACGAGGACTCTCCACTGCTGTCGCTGTCTCCAGCATCTGCTGATGCTCACTTGTGAGCTGTGATACACCAGGTGACAACACTACTCTATGTCGTGAACGACCCACCGAGGTGTGCAGATAGAGTCATAGAAAGAGGCCCTTCAGCCCATCGTGTCCACACCAGCCATCAAGCCCTGTCTATTCTAATCCCATTTTCCAGCACTTGGTCCATAGCCTTGTATGCTATGGCGTTTCAAGTGCTCATCTAAATGCTTCTTGAATGTTGTGAGGGTTCCTGCCTCTACCATCCTTTCAGGCAGTGAGTTCCAGATTCCAACCACCCTCTGCATGAAAAAGTTTTTCCTCAAATCCCCTCTAAACCTCCTGCCCCTTACCTTGAAGCTATGTCCCCTGGATATTGACCCCTCTACTAAGGGGAAATGTTCCTTTCTATCTATGCTATCTATGCCCCTCATAATTTTGTACACCTCAATCAGGTGCCCCCTTAGCCTTCTCTACTCTAAGGAAAACAACCCCAGCCTGTCCAGCCTCTCTTCATAGCTGAAGCGCTCCAGCCCAGGTAACATCCTGGTGAATCTCCTCTGCACCCTCTCCAAAGCAATCACATCCTTCCTATAGTGTGGCGACCAGAACTGCACACAGTATTCCAGCTGTGACCTAACTAGCATTTTGTACAGCTCCATCATAACCTCCCTGCTCTTATATTCTATGCCTCGGCTAATGAAGGCAAGTATCCCATATGCCTTTTTAACCACCTTATCTACCTGTCCTGCTGCCTTCAGGGATCTATGTACATTCACACCAAGGTCCCTCTGATCCTCTGTCCTTCCTAGGATCCTACCGTTCATTGTGTATTCCCTTGCCTTGTTTGGCCTGCCAAAATGCATCACCTCACACTTTTCAGGGTTAAACTCCATTTGCCACTGTTCTGCCCATCTAACCATCCCATCTATATCGTCCTGTAGCCTGAGGCTTCCCTCCTCGCTATTTACCACTCCGCCAATTTTCGGGTCATCTGCGAACTTACTGATCATACCTCCTACATTCGTATCTAAATCATTAATGTACACTACAAACAGCAAAGGGCCCAGCACCGATCCCTGCGGTACACCACTGGACACAGTCTTCCAGTCAAAAAAACAACCTTCGACCATCACCCTCTGCCTCCTGCCACTAAGCCAATTTTGGATCAAATGTGCCAAATTGCCCTGGATCCCATGGGCTCTTACCTTCTTGACCAGTTTCCCATGTGTTACTTTGTCAAAAGCCTTACTGAAGTCCATGTAGACTACATCAACTGCACTACCCTCATCCACACACCTAGTCACCCCCTCGAAAAATTCAATCAAATTGGCCAGACATGATCTCGCCCTGACAAAGCCATGCTGACTATCCCTGGTTAATCGCTGCATCTCCAAGTGGAGACTAATTCTGTCCCTCAGAATTTTATCCAATAATTTCCCTACCACTGATGTTAGGCTCACTGGCCTGTAATTCCCTGGTTTATCCCCACTACCCTTCTTGAACAATGGTACTACGTCAGCTGTTCTCCAGTCCTCTGGCACCTCCCCTGTGGCCAGAGAGGTTCTGAAAATTTGTGTCAGAGCCCCTGCAATCTCCTCCCTTGCCTCACACAGCAGCTTGGGTTACATCCCATCAGGGCCTGGGGAATTTATCCATTTTTAAGCCCTCTAAAACCGCGAGTACCTCCTCCCTCTCAATACGAATTTGTTCAAGTATATCACAATCCCCCGGCCGGATTTCTATGCCTACATCACCCTATCTGCGCTGGTGTTGGGTGTGCTGAGTCCTGGTGACTCTGCTCCCTCTGAGGCTCCAGATTCCTCTGAGGATTCGTCTGGTTCTTCCTCCTGGACAGTGGGGAGGGGGGCGCTCGATGGTCCTGTGGGAGAGTAAAGGTATGAGTTAGACATCAGATTTGGAGGTAGCAGACACATCCTATAGTGCAGTCAATCTTTATGAGTAACATATGCCATTGCAGTCAATCAGGAACTGTAAAAGCGAGGGATGAAAATGCATTCTGTCACCAGCTTCCTCTAGTGCGCCTGTCTCTCCGTCCCCCACTTCCAGCTCCTCGTCAGCTCCCATGATGTCGCATGTAGCCTCCTCAGCATGAGTTAGTGTGGTGAGTGATGGTGTACCTCCTCCAGTCTTGGCTCTCTCCCTCTTATTGTGGGCTATCTTTTCCTGCAAGGAGGGGCACAAGTGGAGTTTCAGCCAGAGTGATGGAGAGACTGTGAAGATTCCATAAGGTAGAATCTTAGAGGGAGGTCAGGATGGAGTGAGGTGGCAAGAGGAAGGAGCCTCCCTGTGCATTGTTAGTTGTTGTCATTGCATAACAGTGAGAGCGAGTGTGAGGGCTGCATAGCAGGATGGTGAAGTGATTCAGTACAGAGAGAGAGATAGAAAGGTAAGGGTGCAAGGGAAGTAAGGGTAAGGTGGGATGTGGAGGAGCAGGCTGACAATGCAGAATGCTGGTGATGAGAAGAGAAAGAAAGAAAGAAAGACTTGCATTTATGTAGCGCCTTTCATGACCACCGGACATCTCAAAGTGCTTCACAGCCAATGAAGTACTTTTGAAGTGGAGTCACTGTTGTAATGTAGGAAACGCGGCAGCCAATTTGTGCACAGCAAGCTCCCACAGCAATGTGATAATGACCAGATAATCTGTTTTTGTTATGTTGGTTAAAGGAAAAATATTGGCCAGGACACCGGGGGTAACTCCCCCTGCTCTTCTTCGAAATAGTGCCATGGGATCTTTTACGCCCACCTGAGAGAGCAGGGAAGCAGGGTGAAGGTTAGTGTGATGTGACACTCACTTTTGATGTTCGCTGAAGGTAAGCATGCGGGTGCAGCAGGCGGTTAAGGAGGCAAATGGTATGTTGGCCTTCGTAGCAAGAGGGTTCGAGTACAAAAACAAGGATGTCTTGCTGCAGTTGTACAGGGCCTTGGTGAGACCACACCTTGAGTATTGTGTGCAGTTTTGGTCGCCTTACCTGAGGAAGAACGTTCTTGCCATGGAAGGAGTGCAGCGAAGATTCACCAGGCTGATACCTGGGATGGCAGGAATGACGTATGAGGAGAGATTGTGTCGATTGGGCTTATACTCACTGGAGTTTAGAAGATTGAGAGGGGATCTCATCGAAACCTATAAAATTCTGTCAGGCCTGGACAGACTAGATGCTGGAAGGATGTTCCCGATGGTCGGGGAGTCCAGAACCAGGGGTCATAGTTTAAGGATAAGGGGTAAGCCATTTAGGACTGAAATGAGGAGGAATTTCTTCACCCAGAGAGTGGTGAACCTGTGGAATTCTCTGCCACAGAGGGCGGTGGAGGCCAGTTCATTAAGTATATTCAAGAAAGAGTTGGATATATTTCTTAAGGCTAAAGGGATCAAGGGGTATGGGGAGAAGGCAGGGACCGGGTACTGAATTTGAATGATCAGCCATGATCTCATTGAATGGCGGAGCAGGCTCGAAGGGCCGAATGGCCTACTCCTGCTCCTATCTTCTATGTTTCTATGTTTCTATTGAAGTGTTTGCGGCACTGGAGACAGGTGCGTCCACACTGCGACCTTGCGCTGACCTCCTCAGCTATCTCCAGCCAGGCCGCCTTCGTCTGTTGAGGAGGCTTCCTGAGGCCATCGGCAGGGAACAGAATGTCCACTGCTCCCTCTTACTCCCGCTACAAGAGCTTGCAGGGAGTCCTCCTTGAATCTAGGAGCAGCCTTCTTGCCTGCGGCAGCACTCGTGGTGATCCTGGCCCTTCCCAGCAGCAGCGATGAGAATTGAGAGGCTGAGGCTCCGTGGAGCCTTTAAAAACAAGTGCAGCAGAGACCTCATCAGTGTAGACCAACAGACCCGCTGCAGCTCATCGCAGCAGGCAGCGCACACGGCGGGACTAATTGGACCGGGACTAACGGGAGCGACTGAAACTGGCAGCGGGTCCGAAACCAGGCAACCCGACTCCATCCCGCCTCCTCCATTAAAATCGAGTGGTGTGTTAAGGCGCTTTATAAATACCTGACTTTCTTCCTCACTTCTTGCAATGTCCCGGCTGGCTTCTATTTTGCCGATGTAATATTCACTCCAGGCTGCAATTCCTGTCATCAACATCACTTATTTTCTGTGTCTAAAGGTAAGGGTGGAATCCGAGCGATTTTAACTTTGGTTCTTGCAATCTTTTTTGTTCTTGCAGCAATTTAATTCTAATTACTGGGGAAAAGGGGTATTAATGGTACAAATCCTGAAGAAGATAAGTGTTTTTTTTAATATCGCAGTGTTAGTTCTTTAAAATTCAATCCATGACTCTGGGTGAAAGAAAAAAGATGCACCTTATGTATGATTTCCATTATGTTATGAACCTTGCCAGCAATGTGATTAAAATTGCTAAGATTATTTTACTAGTCTCAAGTTGCATAATAATTGGGATTTTGCAAGTTGAAAAGACTTTAAGGGCTAGAAATTCATTATAGCCCAGGAATGGGCGACAACATTAGAAAAGCTGGAGAATTAGCGCCAGGCGCTAATGCTTTAGACTGCACGCAGAATTCATTTCCACTGCTCAAAGAAATGATTGGGGCGCTAAATCAAGCCTTAAAGGTCTAGCTCAGTGGCGTTACACTCAAAGAGTGGACCAATATCGGGTGCAGTCTAATCTCAACTCCTCATTGCCACAGGCTTTTCCCAGTACTTAAAGGGGAGGTTCATTGATACTGCAGCACCTCATTCTCAGCATTGCTGGCTGTGCAGTTGCCTCAGCAAGGAGAAGCACAACAAGGAGAAGGAGCCAGAGGACTGAAGCAGGTGTGCTCATGGCAGATCCACCTCAGTCGGGTGGTCAAGGTGATTGAATGCTTCAACAAATGCTACATACTGTGGGGGACTACGGTCTCCCGCGTAAAGAAATAGGCAACACAGCGAGCTACAAGAAATAGATCTTTACTCCAACTCTCACAATACAGTACTGGATTCGTGAAGCCCGCGAATCTTTTTTTTTCACAGAAACCCCACAATGCAGATAGAGGCCATTTCGGCCCATCGAGCCTGCACCGACACATATCCTGTGATGACTCACGGATTGGTCACCTGCTGGAACCTGATTGGTTTTCCTTCTCTCAGCAGCAGGCAAGTCTGAACGTGCCTTATTCCTCTCAGCTTGCAACTGTCTTGTGGGGGGAGGGGAATACAGCAGTTAAAAGGGGATTATATAGGTTTATCTACATACACACAGTGTTTCCCCAATGTGGCAACGCCACATACGCCCCCCCAGAACCCTCGTTAACTGTAAAAGTCAGTCTCTGCGGAGGTTTGACCAAGCGGCCGTAGCGGCTGTAGTAGCCATCTGGCGTGTGAGGAGGGCTGTCTGGGAGGTCGGCCGGTTGGTTCGTCGGCTGGTCTGGCGGCTGGTCTGCCAGTGGGCTGGCTGGACGGGCTGCCGGCGAAGGTGGGGTGGCGGCCGGGAAATAAGGTTCTGGCATGTCTTGGTCCTCTTGTGGGGCCGCCGCCAACGCGGGGGATCTGCCCCGCCGTGGGGGAAGAGCCGGCCGAAACGGGAAGCTGAGGTCCAGGTGCGCCGGTTTGAGGCGGTCTACTGAAATAAGGTCCAGCTTCCCGCCGACGTCGATAAGAAAAGCTTTGTCCCCCGTCTCCAATACTGGGAAGGGGCCAGTGTATGGTGCCTGCAGCGGGCCTCTGTGCACGTCCCGGCGCACGAAGACGAACTCCGCATGTCGTAAGTCTCGAGGCACGTAGGATGGCTGCGGGCCGTGTTGCGAAGTGGGCACTGGACGGAATTGCTGGGCCGCGTCCTGGTGCAGGGAAAGCTGTCTGGCGGCCGACCACGGCTCCGTTGTCAGGGGGAGGAAGTCGCCTGGTACTCTGAGCGGTTGGCCATAGACCATCTCGGCCGCCGAGGCGCGGAGGTCCTCTTTGGGCGCGGTACGCAATACCAGGAGAACCCAGGGTAGTTTGTCGATCCAGCTGGTGTCGGCCAGGCTGGCGCGGAGGGAGGCTTTCAAAGAACGATGAAAGCGCTCGCAGAGCCCGTTGGCCTGCGGGTGGTAGGCTGTTGTCCTATGCAACTTGGTGCCGAGGCCGGCGATGATGGCATTCCACAAGTGGGAGGTGAACTGGGGGCCTCTGTCCGAGGGTATGTCGGTCGGCACGCCGAACCGGGCCACCCATGTCGAGACGAATGATCGCGCGACGTCGGTCGTGGTGGTGGAGGCGAGGGGAACCACCTCGGGCCATCTGGTGGTGCGGTCAACGATCGTGAGCAGGTGTGTAAAACTGTGCAACGGCGGCAAGGGGCCTACCATATCGACGTGGACGTGGTCGAAACGCCTCTCGGGCACCAGGAAACACTCCAATGGCACCTTGGTGTGCTGCTGGACTTAGCGCGCTGACACGGCACGCATGTGTTGGTCCAGTCTCTCACCTCCTTGTGGAGTCCAGGCCAGACGAACTTGGCGGACATAAGTTTCTGAGACGCACGCATCCCTGGATGTGAGAGGCCGTGGATGATGTCAAAAACTCGCTTGCGCCAGGCGGATGGAACGACCGGCCTAGGCGAGGGGACTGAGACGTCGCACAGGAGGGTTGTGCCGGCTGCGTGGAAGTGGATGTCGGCCAGGGTGAGGCTGGTAGTTGACATCCTGAGGGCCTGGATCTCCGCGTCGGCAGCCTGGTCTCTCGCCATGCTGGCGTAGTCGACGCCCAGGTGCACTGCGTGGAGCGAGGGTCTTGAGAGGCAGTCGGCCACCAAATTGTCCTTGCCGGCGACATGGCGGATGTCCATGGTGAACTCCGAGATGAAGTTGAGTTGGCGCTGTTGGCGCGCGGACCAGGGTTTGGTTACTTTGGCCATGGCGAAAGTGAGCGGCTTGTGGTCCACGAATGCGGTGAACGGCCGGCCTTCCAGAAGGAAACGGAAGTGCCGGATTGCCAGGAACAGGGCCAGGAGCTCTCTGTCGAACGTGCTGTAGGCCTGCTCGTTCTTGCGCAGCTGTCGGCTGAAAAATGCCAGTGGCTGCCACGCGCCTTCGACCCACTGTTGCTGGACGGCGCCAACGGCGTAATCCGAGGCGTCCGTGGTGAGGGCGGTCTTGGCGCCCGGGATGGGGTGGGCTAGTAGTGTGGCGTTGGCCAAGGCGCTTTTGGTCTGGTGGAAGGCTGTCACCATCTCGCTGGACCAGGTGAGTTGCTCTTTGCCCGTTTTGCCCCTGGTGGCTTTGTAGAGGGGGCGCATGAGTGCGGCGGCCTTGGGCATGAACCGGTGATAGAAATTGACCATCCCCAAAAATTCCTGCAGCGCCTTAACCGAGCTGGGCTGGGGAAAGTCCGCCACCGCCTGCACCTTGGAAGGTAGGGGAATGGCTCCCCTTGGCGAGATTCTGTGGCCGAGAAAGTCAATTTGGGCTGCTCCGAACTGGCATTTGGCCGGGTTGACGATTAGCCCGTGTTGGCTGAGACGCTGGAAAAGGGAGCGCAAATGCGCGATGTGCTCGGCCTTGCTGGTGCTGGCCACAAGGATTTCGTCCAGATAGACGAACAGGAAGCTCAGGTCCCGTAGGACGGAGTCCATGAGCCGTTGGAAGGCCTGTGCGGTGTCCTTAAGCCCGAAGGGCATGCGCAGGAACTCGAACAGTCCGAAGGGGGTGATGACCGCCGTCTTCTGGACGTCTGCGTGTTGGACGGGGACCTGATGGTAGCCGCGAATCAGGTCGACCTTGGAAAAGACGGACTTTCCTGCTAGGTGTGCCGAGATGTCTTGGATGTGCGGAATGGGGTATCTATCGGGCGTGGTGGCGTCGTTGAGCCATCTGTAGTCGCCGCAGGGGTGCCAGCCACCGCCCGGCTTGGGCACAATGTGGAGGGGGGATGACCAAGGGCTGTTCGAGCGGTGGATGATGCCCAGTTTTTCCATCATGGCGAATTCTTCCTTGGCCACCGCCATCTTGGCTGGGTCCAGGCGTCTGGCTCGAGCGAACACTGGTGGTCCCGTAGTGGCGATGTGATGCTCGACCCCATGCTTGGCTGCTGCGGCTGAGAAGGTCGGTTGTGTGACCTCGGGAAATCTGCGAGTAGGCGGGCGTAGTTGTCATGCGCCGGGGCGGAGCAGGACCCGACGAGGGCCGGGCTATTGCTCTGCTGGCAGGCCAGTGAAGCGAAAGTTGCTGCGCCGATCAGGCGCCTGTCGCGGACATCGACCAGGAGTCCATGGGCGCAAAGAAAATCGGCGCCCAGCAACGGATGTGCCACCGAGGCCGTCACGAAATCCCACGTAAATCGCTGGCCGTTGAAACAAACCTCGGCCCGTCGCTTTCCGAAAGTAGCGATGGCTGCGCCATTTGCCGCCACGAGGGGTGGGCCGCTGCGGCCTGCCTGGATGTCTAGCTGGGAGGCAGGAATTATGCTGCATTGGGCTCCGGTGTCGCAAAGGAATCTGCGCCCTGAAAGAGAGTCGGTTATGTACAGCAGTTTACCTGCGGTGCCGATGGCCATCGTGGCGGCGGGGGTGCGGTCGAGCGGGCCTAGGTGGTGGCGCGGAGCTGGTGCGTTGGGCCGGGCGGCCATCTTGGTTTGATCAAAAGAGCAGGGTGCTCTGCAGCGTTGGGCCTTGTGGCCAAAACGCGTGTGGTAGTAGCATAGTTCTGCGGCCTGGCGTGGCGGCGCGCGCTCGGTGGTGTCGGGGAGCCTTGCGGCTGCACAGCCGAGTTGGGCGACGGCGAAAACTTTGTCCGCGGCGGCTGCCAGTTGTACGCAGTCCGTGATCGGGGACCCCGCGAGGGCAGTCTGTACCTGCTGAGGAAGCAGGCTGAGGAAAAGGGCCCGAAACAAGAAGCACTGCGGTTCAGAGCCCAGGAGCGCAAGCATCCGGCTCATCAACTGGGTCGGGGTAGAGTCGCCGAGGCCTGGTAGTGAAAGAAGCCTACGGGCCCTCTCCTCCTTGGACAGGCCGTAAGCCTGCAGCAAGCGGTCCTTAATGGTTGAGTACTTGCCGGTCTGTGGTGGGTTCCCCAGCAGGTCGAGAACTTCGGCGGCGGTAGAGCTTGCTAGTGCTGAGACTACGTGGAGGTACCTTTCTTCATCGTCTTGAACCCTACGAAGGGTGAATTGAGCCTCCGAGTGCGCGAACCAAGCTGGTGCTTGGTGTTCCCAGAAGGTGGGGAGCTTCAAGGACGCGGCGCCGGCCGACATCAGGCTGCTGCTGGTTGCCATCGGGTCGTTGCTGGCCTCTGTAAGGCTGCGTGAGTCGGGGGCTTCGGCCGCCGACTTTCGGGGTCACCAATGTGGGGGACTACGGTCTCCCGCGTAAAGAAATAGGCAACACAGCGAGCTACAAGAAATAGATCTTTACTCCAACTCTCACAATACAGTACTGGATTCGTTAAAAGGGGATTATACAAATTTATCTACATACACACAGTGTTTCCCCAATGTGGCAACACCACAATACCACCATCTGTACCACAAACTTCACACACTGCCCAAAGCACCAGACCCCCAGCACTCACTCAGCAACAATCTCTACCTACCAACACTCACACCAGCATCTCACGCCTTGCACACAATGACAGCTATTCAACTATGGCAGGCATAAGGGTCATTAGTTATTAGAATGAATGAGATATGTATGATATGTTTATATATAAATTTATTCATGGAATTTGCAATATTTTGTGGTCTCTCTCATTTCACCTTAGCGCCCAGGAGGACGCTGTGATATGGCATGATACAGGGATGATGGGCATGTGGTGAGCAAACGGGATCTGGGGTTTAAGTCATCCTGCTGTGAGGCTGGAGGTCTGTTTGGAGGAGGTGGCAGAGTTCTGTGACCACCACCTTGGTGATGCGGAGCCATCTAATACACTGCTCCTTGCTTAATTGGAGGTAGGAGAAGTGCTGTTGGAATACCCTCGGAGGGTAAGGCCTCCTGTTGAGAGCCCTGATGGCCCTCCTCCTCCCTCTGGCCACATGTTTCAGTCTTTCTCGCTGCCTCCGCTCCCTCTGCTGTAGATCCTTGAGGGCGAGGTCGACTGCCAGTACAGCCCCCAGTAATGTAGGCCAAATGTTGCACTTTGATATTTTTTAAGAATAAATGTGACATAAGAAAACTACTAAGCACTTGGTCAGAGTATAAAACAAGGCTTTAATCAACTGTTTCACAACCATAAGTTCTAGTTACATCACTAGTTCCTGGTTACAAAAACGTCCTGAGCATGCTGGGCCCACGCCCGAGTATTTATACTTTCCTTGGACGGCGCCACCAGCTGGCCGCCCAGTATTATCTCATGAGTCATTTGGACATGAATGGTAAGAGTCATGACAAAATGTAACTACTTTTTAGTTACCACAACACTCCTGATACAAAAGAACCTTTAAACTATTGAGTTGAACTGTTGCACAATGTCAAACTGACAAGAAAGCACTGAAACTCCACTAACCTGACAGCTGCGACTCATTACTCATGATCCCTTTAAATAACATCAATGGAGCCAGCATCCGCCTGTTTGACGCCTCCTCTGCCTGTCGCTGTCTGGTCAAGACACGAAGGTAGGTGGAGAAAATTAATTTCACAGATCGGGCGCCTGACGTCATGATCTGCCTGGCATTGAAATCCCCGGCAGTACCTCGTACCAGCAGAGCAATGGGGGAGCCAGATTTACCGTGCGTCGCTGGATTCACCTCACCCCGGCACTACTGCATCAGCGCCCCAGTAGTGCCAGCAGCTGGCGCTAATGGGAGGCGCTAACCAACTGAATTTTTCACCCTTTGACTTAAAAAAAATAATATATCCACACTGGACTGCATGGGGTTGATCATCATTAGTTCTCATGAGTTTACATTAAAAGTGCCAAGTTATTTCTGATAATCCTTTTTAAGAACAGTTCACTGTTTTTATGTTGTCACTGTTGGTGGTTTATAAAAAAAAAGGACATGCATTTATAGAGAGACATATTACATCTCTCAGAAATGTCTTGAAGCAACTCAGTAAGTTACTTTGAGGTGCAGTGACTTTTGTTATGTAGGCAAAATTGGCAACTATTTTGTCCACAGCACAATTCCATAAACAGCAGTGCAATTAATAACCAGTTAATCTGGGTTTTTTGTTGTAGGTTGAGGGAGGAATGGTGACCAGGGCATGGGTATTCGTTGTAAAGGACTTTCCCTTCACATGTACCATCAACAACAACTTGTATTTATGTACTGCCCTTAACATAGTTAAACATCCCAAGGCGCTTCACAGGAGAGTTATCAGACAAAATTTGACACCGAGCCACATAAAGAGATATTAGCACAGATGACCAAAAGCTTGGTCAAAGAGGTAGGTTTTAAGGAGCATCTTAAAGGAGGATAGAGAGGTGGAGAGGTTTAGGGAGGGAATTCCAGAGCTTAGGGCCTAGGCAACAGAAGGCACGGCCACCGATGGTAGAGCGATGAAAATCGGGGATGCACAAGAGGGCAGAATTGGAGGAGCGCAGAGATCTCGGAGGGTTGTGGGATGGAGAAGGTAACAGAGATAGGGAGGGGGCGAGGCCATGGAGGGATTTGAACACAAAGATGAGAATTTTAAAATCGAGACATTGCTGGACTGGGAGCCAATGTAAGTCATCGAGCACAGGGGTGATGGGTGAACGAGACTTGACGTGAGTTAGGATATGGGCAGAAGCGATTTGGATGAGCTCATGTTCAGGGAGGGTGGAAGATGGAAGACTAGCCAGGAGAGCATTGGAATAGTCATGTCTGGAGATGACAAATGCCTGGATGAGGGTTTCAGCAGCAGATGGGCTGAGGCAGGGGCGTAGACGGGCGATGTTACGGAGGTAGAAGTAGGGGGTCTTGGTGATGAACAGGATATCATGAAAACTGATGTCAGGAACTTCTTTATAGAAAGAATGGAGAACACATGGAATGGACTACCAGGTGGAGCAGTGGAGGCAAAAATCCTGGACTCGTTTAAGAAAGAGTTGAGAGCTGGAATGGGGCCTCTATTGATGGATGAGCTAAAATAGGCTGAATTGCTTTCCACAGCTGTAGTGATCTTGTGGTCTTTATATGCCGACGTGTAAAAAAAAAGCACAAAAATAAAAATGTGTACAAAGCTTCAGTTGAAGTTGAAAGGCACTTCTAATGAGCTGAAAGATGGTTTCAATGATGAGGAATGCACTTTGATGATAATAGCTGAACTGCTGCGTTTAGCAAGAACTCTGCAGGAATTGAATTAAATCACACGGCGATAGTCAAATCGATGCCAGGTACCATAATGCTCCTGGGAGGCGCCCACAGTTGATACCACCACAGCAGGTCTATTAAAGTGAATGCCTTCTGGGCTCCAGAGGGAAACCTATCAATTATGGGTTTGTTCGAAATGAAAGAAAGGACTCTTCCAAAAAAGAGGCACGCTAAAGATTTAATACTTTACACTGAACGTTCTCTTCCCCGTTAAGCTCACGCCGTAACCTGATACAATTTGCAGTAACTCGGGCATAGGATCACATTGAAAGAACGAAAAACTGGCAAAGAAACTAACTGCACGAGAATTAATTTTCAAGAACAGGACCATGGTTTAATTATTTTCCAGTGCTCCTCATTCAATGTATAATCAGAGTTCTGGTTTTCCTTATTTCTCAACGCTAGGAGTTCCCTGTCACATCTATCTTATAGTAATCACATGCTGTCCTCTCCTCAGTCATTCATCTCCTATCTGCAATGGCTCACATTTCTATAAGAACAAAAAAGCAAAATACCGCAGATGCCGGAAATCTGAAATAAGAACAGAAAGTGCTGGAGACACTCAACAGGTCAGGCAGCAGCTGTGGAGGGAGAAACAAGAGTTAACGTTTCAGGTTGGTGACCTTTCGTCAGAACATGTCTCTTCTTAGGCAGTCCCTTGGAACCGAGGATGACTTGCTTCCACACTAAAAATGAGTTCTCAGGTGACTGATGAGTCCAATGCGGGACCTACAGTCTCTGTCACAGGTGGGGCAGACGGTGGTTGAAGGGGCGGGTGGGAGGGGTGCTTGGGTTGACATGCGCTCCTTCCGCTGTTTGCGCTTGGTTTCCGCTTGCTCCCGGTGAAGAGACTCGAGGTGTTCGGCGCCTTCCCGAAGGCTTCTCCTCCACTTTGTGCGGTCTTGGGCCAGAGATTCCCAGGTGTCGGTGGGGATGTTGCACTTTTTCAAGGAGGCTTTGAGGATGTCCTTGAAGCATTTCCTCTGCCCACCATGGGCTCTCTTGCCGTGTCAGAGCTTCGAGTAGAGTGCTTGTTTTGGGAGTCTCGTATCAGGCATGTGGACCATGTGGCCCGCCATCGGAGCTGATCGAGTGTGGTCAGAGCTTCGATGCTGGGGATGTTGGCCTGAGCGAGAACACTGACGTTGGTGCGCCTATCCTGCCAATGGATTTGCAGGGTCTTGCGGAGGCAGCGTTGATGGTACCTCTCCAGTGCTTTGAGGTGCCTGCTGTATATGGTCCATGTCTCTGAAGCATACAGGAGGACGGGTGTCACTACTGCTCTGTAGACCATAAGCTTGGTGCTGGGTTTGAGGTCCTGGTCTTCAAACACTCTCTTCCTCGGGCGACCAAAGCCTGCATTGGCACACTGAAGGCAGTGTTGGACTTCGTCATCGACATCTGCCCTTGTTGACAGTAGGCTCCCGAGGTATGGAAAGTGGTCCACGTTGTCCAAGGCCTCATCGTGGATTTTGATCATTGGGGGGCAGTGTTGTGTGGCGGGGGTAGGTTGGTAGAGGACCTTTCATCAGAACATTTCTATAGAGCATTTTACATACAGAAAGGAGATTAAAGCCACAGAATGCTTGCATCGTAGATTCACCAGGATGATGCCACGTGTGGGAATCTATAGTTATGAGGAGAGACTTGTAAGGGGTTTTAGATCACAGAGATTTCTCTCTCTAGAGGCCTCTCTCTCTTGCACAGTAAAACCTTGAGTGGTTCGACCCACTCGCCCCTTAGGTTCTAGACACTGGACTTTGAGGCAGGAACTACAATGCAGAGAGAACTCTATAGACCAGGTTTAATGAAAACGAAATGAAACTTTATTGCATAAAGGAACAAATCAAACTGCAAGCCAATAAGGTACATGGGAGGGAAAAACAAATCATAATACAGCACTGGCTAAGATACATACAGGCATATTATACTTTACAAAAGTCATCATGAAATGGGGAAACACATGGAACATCGAGGGATAACAAATCATTGTTAAAATAACCCCTTAAATGCCCACCCCCTAAGCCTAGCTAGATCAGATTGTGAGGGGCCAGAAATATGCTCACCAATCCAGTTAGGAACTGCAAGATTTTGGAAAGGTCTGCGTTTTGATCCTCTCAGGCGTCTTGTCTCCACGTGGTCGTTGGGCTGTAGGAGCAGCGGGCTGCTCAAGCTGATGGCTCCTCTACTTCAGCAAGACGGGCGGACCCTCAATTCGTTCACAGCTCGTTTTTTTCTGTGCTCCGACACCCGATGTTGTAGGGCGTTTCGTCCTCTCTTCTTCTCCTCAACTTTCTCCTCGTTTTGGCAGCGGCCCGGGGTTTTTGGTCGATGATCTCCCGACGAATACCCCGGAGGCCGAATGCAGACTTGAACCACCTTCTAGACTCGGGAATGGCCGGGGCGTTCCCGCTACCGATTCTCTCTCTGGCTACGAGGCTTATGCATGCTCATCTTCCAGGAGCACCTACAAGCTTCCTCATGAATCTCCGATGGATTCCCTGTGTCATCGGCTGTCTGGGCGCTCATCCTGTCTTTCCCCGGGATCCCCAATTATACTTCTCAATCGAGGTCCTTATCTCCCGCTATATCAAGGTTAGTCTTTGTTTAACTTTTTGGCGGGCTTGTAGCACAGCGGGGTAGTTATTATGTTATAAACTACTTTGGGATGGCCGGTAACGGCCATCTCTGGTCTGGAATGACCTTGTATTGTTTTTAATGTCCTTCTGATGTCTTTAATGGGTCTTTGATGCTCCCCTTATGAATATAAAACTGTTTCCCTTTGTCTGGGTAAACATATAGATGGCCTTTATCTACAGGCTGACCTGGCTGGATCTGCATCCAATCCATATGTATGTGGTTCTCACAGAATCACAGAATCACAGAATCTACAGTGCAGATAGAGGCCATTTCGGCCCATCGAGCCTGCACCGACACATATCCCACCCTATCCCCGTAACCCCATGTATTTAATCCCCTAACACTAAGGGTCAATTTATCATAGCCAAATCAACCTAACCTGCACATCTTTGGACTGTGGGAGGAAACCGGAGCACCCGGAGGAAACCCACGCAGACACAGGGAGAATGTGCAAACTCCACACAGACAGTCGCCCGAGGCCAGATTTGAACCCGGGTCCCTGGCGCTGTGAGGCAACAGTGCTAACCACTATGCCACCGTGCCCCCCTTCTGTCTGGTTTTGTTTTCTCTGAAACGGCCTTCCAGAACTTACTGTGGGCTGAATCCACAAAGGCTGTCTGGGGACTGCAGGAACCATTTTAAAATGTCCAAAAAGCTGGTCACGGGGTCTGGCGGCCATTTTGTGTGCCCCTTTTTCTGGGCTTCTTTTAAAACAGTCTTTAAAATTAAGGCCTCTTCTGCCAATAGACCCTTATAGGACAATGTTCAATTTTGCAAATCTTACAGACTTGAGATACTGGAACTATTTTCACTGGAGCAGATAAAGCTAAGTGGAAATTATAAAAGGCTTTTTTAAAAGTGATCAAGGGTATTGATAGAGTGAAAGGGAAAGACTATTTTCTCTGGAAAGTCAGTGACAAGCGGTCATCAGTTTCAAATTTTCACTAAGAGGATGAGGAGAGAAGTTAGGAGAAACTTCTTTGCACAAAAAGAAAGAAAGACTTGCATTTATATAGCGTCTTTCATGACCTCAGGATGTCCTAAAGTGCTTTACAGCCAATGAAGTACATTTTGAAGTGTAATCACTGCTTTTAATGTAGGAAACACGGCAGCCAATTTGCACACAGCAAGGTCCCACAAATAGCAATGTGATAATGATCAGGTCATCTGTTTTAGTGATGTTGATTGAGGGATAATTATTGGCCAGAACACCAGGCAGAACTCCCCTGCTCTTGTTCAAATAGTTCCATGGGTTCTTTTACGTCCAGCTGAGAGGGTCTCATCTGAAAGATGGCACATTCGACAGTGCAGCACTCCCTCAATACTGCACTGGAGTGTCAGCCTAGATTTTGTGCTCAAGTCTTTGGAGTGAGACTTGAACCCACAACCTTTTGATTTAGAGGTAAGAGTTCTACTAACCGAACCATAGCTGACACTAGAGAGTGTTGCTGAATCATGAAATGCTTTGCCACAGGCACTGGTTGTAGTAGTTGGGTATTTTTTAAACGTAAATTCGATAAATGTTTGAAGCAGGAGAAGCTAGAGCTATGGAGAGAGAGTGAGGCAGTGGGCTTAGTTCTGGATCTCTCAAGCAGAGAGTTGGCACTGACACAATGCTCTGATAAGTTGACCTATTTCTGTGTTGTAAAATCTTATGGAAACAAAAAGCAATTTCAGATTTTGAATGAGTCATGTTTAATAATAAAATTCATCCATAATCCCCAATCTAAGGTTTGTTGCTGCTTTATTAGTCAGAAAGTGATTAAGCGGCTTAAAGAATTTCCTTTGTAGGGTTTCCCCAATGACTCAAGTGTGCCCAGTGTGTGGCGGGGTCATACTAAACATAGATCGATGATTAACTGTCAGATAACGAAACTGCAAAATGTTCTTTTCAAATGTTCAATATTATGAGGGGTTTCGAGGGAGTAAATAGGATTAAACTGTTTCCACTGGCAGGAGGGCCGGTAACCAAAGGACACAGATTTTAAGATAACTGGCAAAAGAACTGGGGGGTGGGGGGTGGAGAGGCGGGGAGGGGGGGGATGAGGAGAATTTCTTTTTGATGCGCTATCAATTACTCATAAAAGACGGAGAGTTAGGAGAGTAACTAAAGGCTTTTATTAGCAAAGAACAGAGCATGCCTCTCGTGGTTGACTGGGTTCCAAGAAGGCAGGGGGCTGCAGAACGGCCACCTTTATACCTGGGCCTGTGGGTGGAGCCAGGGGCGGAGCCAGCAGAGACATGCTGAGGCATGCATAGGTACAACAGTGTGCAACAACAACAACAACGGTGAACAACAATAACAGTGGTTTACCACACTTTTACACAGCGAGTTGTTAGGATCTAGAATACACTGCCTGAAAGGGTGGTGGAAGCAGATTCAATAGTAACTTTCAAAAGAGAGTTGGATATATACCCATGACTGTGTGGCTGTTCATGGTTCCAACACCATCATCAAGTTTGCGGATGATATCACGGTAGTAGGCCAGATCACCAACAACGATGAGTCAGTCAACAGGGAGGAGGTCCAGCATCTCGTGAAGTGGTGCGCCGATAACAACCTGGCCCTTAACATCAAGAAAACCAAAGAAATCATTATGGACTTCAGGAAGTCTAAAGGCGGAAGTCACACCCCCATCCACATCAATGGGGCTGTGGTGGAAAGGGTGGACAGCTTTAAGTTCCTCGGAGTCCACATCACGGAAGACCTCTCCTGGTCCCTCAATACCTCCTCTCTGGTGAAGAAGGCCCAGCAGCGCCTATATTTCCTAAGGAGGCTGAAGGGATGTAACCTGTCACCCCTGATCCTCTCTAACTTTTACCGCTGCACAATAGAGAGCATCCTGACGAACTGTATCACAGTATGGTATGGCAGCTGTAGCTACTATGACCGGAAAGCCCTGCAGCGGGTAGTCAAAACTGCCCAACGCATTACCGGCACCCGGCTACCGACCATAGAGCACATATACCAGAAACGCTGTTTATGGAGGTCACGGTCCATCATCAAAGACCCTACCCACCCCAGCCACAGTCTGTTCGCCCTCCTGCCATCTGGGAGATGCTACAGATGCATTCGCACCCGTACGACCAGATTTAGGAACAGCTTCTTTCCCAGGGCTGTCATCCTACTGAACTCCACAAATAAACTCTAAAGCCTGCACATCTGCCAATGCACTTTATTATGGTTATGTTTATGTTAATGTATTACAAGCCAAATATATGTTGAATGTTTAAATGTCTTAATCTAAATGTACACTCTCGGGAGCCGCAAGCCTACATTTCGTTGTACTGCACTTGTGCACTAACAATGACAATAAAGTTGATTATGATTGTGATTATGATTATGAAGATGAAAGTTGCAGGGCTGTGAGGAAAGAGCAGGGAGAAGTGGGACTATTTGAACAGCTCTTTCAAAAGAGCCGGTACATGCTTGAAGGGCCGAATGGTCTCCTTCTGTACTGCATCATTCTGTGATACTAAGAATAAAAAACCCCAGTCTCTACTGATTTAGGGGTATGATTGCGCCTCTGGAAGTGCACGTGGACATTTGGTGAGGACAGGGTTGGGTTTGTCTGTAATGTACCCCTATGATCAATGAGTCTGCTGACATTCACTACCAAGCAACAGACACAAATAACGACCTTAGATCAGAAAAAGAGGCAAAAAATGTTTTCGTTATCTGAACATTAATCACGTATCTATGTTCAGACTTTGGTATTTATGTAAAAGGCATTCATATCCTCCTGTAATGGAGCATGCAGCCTTATATTAATCACTAAACTCTTTTAATACTCTCTATCATATGCATTATCACTTGGCCTTTTAATTTCTTAGTAAGTGAGGTAACCTTAATAGCAGAAATTTTCTTTTAATTGCTTAGGCCAAAGAAGCACATCATCTCTGCACAGGTTGAAGGCTTTCATTTTTCTGAATGTAAAGCCTAATTTATAATTAATCAGCAAATTTTTATCCACTTTAATCCTTTGTATTAAACCTGCACTGATGTACGGTGCCTCCTGTTCCTTTGCTAAATTCACCAGGTCTTGTCCTGTGATTTTGACATGAGCCATATCAAATTTGTTTCTCTCTTTATTTTCCCGATGTCCCCAGTGCCCAGTTGTCACATTGTTTAGAATTATTCTGTCGTCCCACCCCCAGATATTGGACAGTCTTACTGGATCCGCCTAACATCCGTTAGCAAGGGAAACAAAACTGCAAAGACTGCAAGTTCTGAAGTTCAAACTGACGTATATTACATTGCTGTCTGTGGGACCTTGCTGGGACTTTGTAGAGCAAATTACAGTCAAGTGAAATATAGGTACACAAGAGGAATAAAGAGAGTGAAAGAAAGAATGGATTGAGAGAGAGAAAAGATACAGGAGTAAGAATTAAAAAAAAAAAAACAAATAGAAGAAGAGGACATTGTAACTGTAGTGTCCGCGTAGCAATAACACACGGACTGCAGGAGAACAATAATAACAGGTATTTACTGAACAGATGGTAAGCTTAAACTGAAAGTACAGAAGCCTGCTATGGCTTTATATACAGGTGTGGTCACTGCCGGTACTACAGTATAAAATCAGTTCTCTCTTAAAGGTACATACACAACAATTCCTCCCCTTTTAGATAAACAGTACATAACATTCATTTAACAATTAAATAATAACTAATTACATTTACAAATTTCTCTGTACTATATACATCAACTGAAATAATCATTTATAAGTTCAGTCTTTGAGGAGGCTTCCTGATCCTGACTGGATAGCGCCTTTCTCGAGTATCCTGTTCTTGCGGCGGAGTCAATTCTGGCTCATTGTCATTGGTTGGTTCGTCAGCTTCCAATACCACTGATTCTGAGGTAGACGCAATCTGTACTTCGGGTTCATTACCAGGTGCACATGCTCGTGGTATGGGTTTGGTTTGTTCCTGTGACTCTAGAATCTGGTCAGCATGGCGTCTCACGATGCTCTCTCCAATGTCCACTGTGTACATTAGTGGTCCCTACTGTGTGCATATCGTTCCTGGCTGCCATTTTTCTGTTCGGTAGTCGCGGGCCAAGACTAGTTGCCCTATCTTGAAGCTCCTGGTTGGCTTCTCATTGATATGCTGGAATTGCTTACCCTCAACATCTCGTCTTATGTTTGGTTTGAGCAAATCCAGGCGACATCTTAGCCTTCGGTTGAAGAACATTATGGCTGGAGCTTGGTTGGTGACTGCATGTGTCGCATTCCGGTAAGCAAACAAGAAATTATCCACCTTGTGTTCTAGTGGTATGTCGTCATTATACATCGTCTTTATTGCCTTTTTAAAGGTCTGAACAAACCTCTCAGCCAATCCATTTGTGGCTGGATGATATGGGGCAGATGTGTAATGCTTCACCCCATTATTCCTCAGAAACCTCCGGAAATCCTCGGACACAAACTGTGGTCCATTGTCGGAGCAAATCTGTTCTGGCAAGCCATTCCTGGTGAAGATGGTCCGTAGGACTGCAATAGTTTTCTCCGTGGTGGTGGAGGACATTTTGATGACCACTGGCCATTTCGAATGGGCATCCACGGCGATTAAAAACATTGAGTCCATAAATGGACCAGCAAAATCAATGTGTACCCGTTGCCATGGAGATGAGGGCCACTCCCATGGGTGTAGCGGGGCCTGTGGTGGAGCGTTTTGGACCTTCTGGCATTCTGTGCATCTCGTAGTCATATCCTCGATTTCTTTATCGATTCCCGGCCACCACATAAACGCCCTGGCTAGGCTCTTCATTTTTACCCCTCCCAGATGACCCTCATGAAGCTCATTGAGCACTCTATCTCTCAGCTTGGGTGGAATTACCACTCGGGATCCACACATCAAGGTCCCCCGGCACACTGACAGCTGTTCTCTCCTTTGCGAGAATGCTGGCAACAGTGAGTCGCCATGTGCTGGCCATCCCTTCACCGTCAAATCATAGACCCGAGAGAGTGTCGGGTCATTTCGGGTTTCCTTCTCTATACTTGAGTTTGTAACAGGTAGACATTCGACTGTGGTCGAATGGAATATCGCAACAGGGTCCACTGCAGGTGCTTCCTCCACCGTAGGCAACGGTAGGCGCGACAGCCCATCAGCGTTTCCATGCTGTTTCGTACCCTTGTACTCTATGTTGTACTGATGTGCCCCTAGAAAAAGTGACCATCTTTACAGCCGTTGCGCCGTCATCACCGGAACGCCCTTCTTTGGGTTAAAAATGGAGACCAGAGGCTGATGATCAGTCAGTAGGGTGAATTTCTGCCCGTGCAGATAGTGATTGAACTTCTTCACCCCCCACACCAGGCTGAGGGCCTCCCTGTCAATCTGGGCGTAGTTACGCTCGGCTGAGGTTAACGAGCGCGATGCAAAGGCTATTGGCCTCTCTGAACCGTCAAGGAATTTGTGTGACAGCACCGCTCCAATGCCGTAGGGAGATGCATCACATGCCAACCGAATCGGTAGTGGTGAATTGTAGTGGGCCAATACTTCTTTTGAAGTGCTTAGGCATTTACATTTCTGAAAGGCATGCTTACACTCATCACTCCATTTCCATGTTACTCCAGTTTGCAGCAGGGCGTTCAGTGGGTGCAGAATTGTAGATAAATTCGGCAAGAACTTATGGTAGTAGTTCACCAACCCGAGGAATGACCTCAGTTGCGACACATTTTCCGGTGCTGGAGCCTTGACTACTGCCTCAATCTTGTCTGGGGACTTATGCAACCCTTCCTCATCAATCATGTGGCCACAATACGAGATTTGTCTCCTGAAGAACTCACATTTGGGGCGGTTGGCTCATAGCCCATATTCTTGTAATCTAGTGAGCACCTGCTCCAGGTTGGCAAGGTGTTCACTGTCATTTTCGCCTGTAACCAGGATGTCGTCCAAATAACACTGGGTCCCCGGGATCCCTTGCAGGACTTGTTCCATCGCCCTCTGCCAAATAGCCGGGGCTGATGCTACCCTGAATACCAGTCGGTTGTACTGGTAAAGACCTTTGTGAGTGTTTATCGTGAGGTATTTCCTAGATGTTTCTTCCACCTCCATTTGTAGATACGCTTGGACCAGATCAATCTTCGTAAAGCGTTTCCCTCCAGATAGTAAGGCGAAAATATCTTCTATCCGTGGAAGTGGATATTGTACTGTGTGCAGGACTGGGTTCACAGTTACCTTGAAGTCCCCACAGATGCGAACCTTCTTCGGCTCCCCAGGCATGCTGCTCAATGATTTCTTCATTACAGGAATGATGGGTGTGGCCCACTCACTCCAGTCCACCTTGGACAGCACACCCGAATGCTCCAGACTCTCCAGCTCTGCTTCAACGGCTGGGCGGATCGCGTATGGTACCGGTCTGGCCTTAAAAAATTTTGGGTTTGCGTTATCTTCGATTTTTATCGTTGCCGTTACTCCTTTCAGAGTCCCAAGTCCTTGTTGGAACACCTATTTCGCGTCAGTTAGAATTTTTGACAGTCGTCCAGGTGTGACATCGTCATCCTTTTTGTCAGTCACAGTTAGCACCTGAATGGAATGCCAATCCAATTGTATTTTTCGGATCCATTCACGTCCCAATAATGGTGGTCCTCCATCTTGTAGTATATATAGATACAGTTTCTATCTTTCCTTGCCGTTGTATTTAACTGGCACCCTTATTTTTCCTCTGGGGTAGACTTTTTGCCCCGTGTATGTCTTCAATACAATGGACGTGTCCTTCAAGGGTATGTGTGAGAATAGCCGTTCATAGTCTCGTCGATTCATGACAGTTAGGGCTGATCCTGTGTCCAATTCCATCTTTACATGGGACTCTGCTATCATGAGGGTGACCCAAATGGTTCAGTGATCCTCCTTTGCGATCACGTTGTGTAACTTTAGACAACTTAGTCTCCTGCTCCCGGAGTCATTATCACTCTCCTGATCTTCTAAACTACTGTCTGTCATTTTTTTTACTTTCTTGTACTTTTCCTTAGTAGTTCTTGTAGTGTTGGTTTTCTTTCCCGACCTGCAGACTCTTGCTATATGTCCCATTTTCCCACATTGCCTGCATACTTTGTCCTTATACCAGCAGTCCTTCTGATCATGGGTTGTTCTGCCGCAGCGATAGCACTTTTCTGCTCCATATGCCATTTCGTTAGCGCTGTATTTTTGTGGTTTCTGTTGTATTTCCGCAGCTCCCCGTGCTGCTGCTTCGTAGGATACTGCCACGCTGAAAGCCTGTTCTAGCGTCAGGTCCTTTTCCGAAAGTAGTCGTTTCTGGGTTCCTTCACTCTGGAGCCCGCAGACAAACTTATCCCTCAAGGTGTCTGCCAGTCCTGCTCAGAACTGGCAGTGCTTCGATAACTTGCGTTGTTCCGTAAGATAGTCAGCATTGCTCTCATCTTTGTGCTGGTTTCTTTTATGGAACTTGAATCTTTCTGCTATCAGCAGTGGTGTAGGGTTTAGGTGTTCCTGTAAGATATTAACAATCTCTTCAAAACTTTTCTCCATTGGTTTAGCTGGGGTAATTAAATTCTGCAATAGGCCGTACGTTCTCGCGCCCATCAAATTTAATAATACCGACGCCTTCTTTCCATCGGCTACCTCATTTGCCTTGAATTACACTTCAATTCTTTCCACATACGTGGTCCAGTCTTCTACCTCGTTGTCGAAAGCAGTGATACTGCCACTCTTCGGCATCTTGGGTGGTTTAAAATGGCGCCTCCCGCGCTTATCCTTCTTCCCCAATGGAATAAAATGGCGCCTCCCGCGCTTTTCCTTCTTCCCCTTGCTGCCATGCTGCTCCTAGCGTTCTACAGGGTAATGGCGGCGACCCGCGGCTTCGGCGCGTCTCACTTTTCCTTCCCCTCATTTCATTTTCTCTACGCTGCCCGGTTCTTGAGTACCGACCGCGCCCTGTGCGCTCCAACCTCTCTCTCTCTCTTTTCCTCCCGACGACACTGCATGGCCCCTTTGCAGAGCCGCTCGATCGAGCTCGAGCCTGCCGCAGTCCGGAAGGGTCAGCGCACTACCTGCTACCAGCACGTTTTGCTGGAACACCTTGACTGGGGAGCCAAGCCCAGCTCTCCACAGCCTCCCCTGCAATTCTCCGAACTCCGATGGAGCCCTGGGCGGTTGCCCATGGTCGACGCCCGTTGCTCTGACTTCGACCTCCAAGAAGCTTCTTTTCAGGGAAAGATCCCCGTGAGGTGATGCAGTACTGCAGGTGAGTTCGAACCTGCTCGTCACCAGTGTAGTGTCCGCGTAGCAATAACACACGGACTGCAGGAGAACAGTAATAACAGGTATTTACTGAACAGAGGGTATGCTTAAACTGAAAGTACAGAAGCCTGCTATGGCTTTATATACAGGTGTGGTCAGTGCCGGTACTACAGTATAAAATCAGTTTTCTCTTAAAGGTACATACACAACAGTAACCCAGTTGTGTTTGTGAATTGTTGTATTGGTCCTTATGTAATATTTACAGCACAGAAACAGACTATTCTGCCCAACAGGTCCTTGCCGGTGTTTATGCTCCACACGAGCCTCCTCCCACCTTACTTCATCTCACCCAATCATCATATCTTTCTATTCCTTTCTCTCTCATGTACTTATCTAGCTTCCCCTTAAATGCATCTATGCTATTCATCTCAACCACTCCATGTGGTAGCGAGATCCACGTTCTCACCACTCTCTCAGTAAAGGAATTTCTCCTGAATTCCTTATTGAATTTATTAGCGACTACCTTATATTGATGGTCCATTGAATTGGTCCTCGAGATGTTAATGAGTGAATGGCGGAGTAGGTGTGCGAAATGCACAAACAGCCTTCACCCATGAAGTGTAGAACCAGCGGCCCTGTCCACGACGATCAGGAAGAGTGGAAGACCCAGTGGGTAAGTCTTTGCACGTCGCTGGGTCGATATCCTAGAATTCCCGACAAGCAGCATTGCTGGAGCGCCATCACCACAAGGACTGCAACAGTTCATAGAAACATCGAAGATAGGAGCAGGATTAGGCCATTCGGCCCCTCGAGCCTGCTCCACCATTCAATGAGATCATGGCTGATCATCCAAATTCAGTACCCTGTCCCTGCTTTCTCCCCATATCCCTTGATCCCTTTAGCCTTAAGAAATATATCTACTTCCTTCTTGATTATATTTAATGAATTGGCCTCAACTGTCTTCTGTGGTAGAGAATTCCACAGATTCACACTCTCTGGGTGAAGAAATTCCTCCTAATCTCAGTCCTAAATGACTTACCCCTTATCCTTAGACTGTAACCCCTGGCTCTAGACTCCCCGACCATCAGGAACAGCCTTCCTGCATCTAGTCTGTCTAGTCCTGTTAGAATTTTATAAGTTTCAATGAGATCCCCTCTCATTTTTCTAAACTCTAGCGAATATAAGCCCAATCGACCCAATCTCTCTTCATACATCATTCCTGCCATTCCAGGTATCAGTCTGGTGAATCTTCGCTGCACTCCCTCCATGGCAAGAACATCCTTCCTCAGATAAGGCGACCAAAACTGCACACAACACTCAAGGTGTGGTCTCACCAAGGCCTTGTACAACTGCAGCAAGACATCCTTGCTCCTGTACTCGAATCCTCTCACTATGAAGGCCAGCATACCATTTGCCTTCTTAACCGCCTGCTGCACCTGCATGCTTACCTTTAGCGACTGGTGCACAAGGACACCCAGGTCTCGTTGCACTTCCCCTTTTCCCAATCTATTGCCATTCAGATAATAATCTGCCTTCCTGTTTTTGCCACCAAAGTGGATAACCTCGCATTTATCCACATTATACTGCATCTGCCATGCATCTGCCCAATCTGTCCAAATCATCCTGGAGTTTCTCTGCATCCTCCTCACAGCACACACGCCCACCCAGCTTTGTGTCGTCTGCAAACTTGAAGATATTACATCTAGTTCCCTCGTCTAGATCATTAATATATATTGTGAATAACTGGGGTCCAAGGACGGATCCCTGCGGTACCCCACTAGTCACTGCCTGCCACTCGGAAAAAGACCCGTTTATTCCAACTCTTTGCTTCCTGTCTGCCAACCAGTTCTCTATCCAAGTCAGTACCTTACCCCCAATCCCATGTGCATTAACTTTGCACGCTAGTTCAAGGAGAAGGCCCACCCCAGCCTTTTCAGGGAAGCTAGGGATGGTCAATAAATGTGCCCCCACTCGCGTCACCCACAGCCCGAGAACAAAAAGTGAAGGAATGAGAGGAAGCAGATTCAAATTCCCAACTCTGCTCAGTTAACCACCTAAGCTGCACCGAACAGCTGGGTGTAGGTCAGTTAAAGATGGGATTTAAAACAAAGCAAATATGCAGTGTGCATTACAAGACTTGACTTCGTCTTGAGGTATAATTTGATGCTTTTTCTTAATCAAATTCATGCATTAAAAAAAAGAAAGTGCTTGCATTTATATAGCACCTTTCATGACCTCGGGACATCTCAAAGTGCTTCACAGTCAATGAAGCACTTCTGAAGTCTAGCCACTGTTGTAATGTAGGCAACACGGTGGCCATATTGTGCACAGCAAGCTTCCATAAACAGTAATGTGACAATGGCTAGATAATCTGTGTTTGTTTCCATTGGTTGAGGGACAAATATTGGCCAGGGCCGAGGAGAACTCTCCGGCTCATCATAAAATAGTGCCATGGGATCTTTTACACCAACCTGAAAGCCAGATGGGTCCTCAGTTTTACGTCTCATCACAAAGATGGCTCCTTTGACAATGCAGCTCTCTATCAGCACTGCATCGCTGGATCACATGCTCAAGTCTCATGGAGTGGGGCTTGAACACACAGCCTTCTGATTCAGGGGCATGAGTGCTACCAACTCAGCAAAGTCAGGATTGCGAAATGCACATATGATCAAAGCCTGTGATTTGTATTTAATTCTTTCAGCTGCTTTGTCTTAGTAATTAAATCCTGTATTGAACAATACATTTGAATTAATAAAAACAGAAAATGCTGGAACTAATTAATGCCTGGAGTTTGTTTATTCCCCAATAATAAAGTGTTTCATTTGGATGTATACCAGTGTCAAACCCAACAAGAGGGTATTTAACTTGGATATACAAACACGTTAATGCTCAACAATTGAAGAGCATCATTGTGGATTACTGCGAGAGGGGCTTATCCTATTTCTAAATGAGGTTTCCAGTCACTTCATTTGTAATAGTACTTCACATTGTTTTGAGAAAGTGCTCGATGTATAATTGTACCTATGAGGTTTTAGCAGAAAAGTCTTTGAGAAGTTACTAGAATTGGATTTTGTTATTAAAAAGGAAGACCTTGGGGGGGAATATTCTTACTGTTATGCCAAGCCCTGTTCCTCCGTCACCCCTGTGCTCACTGACCTACATTGGCTCCCGGTTCGTCAACGCCTTGAATTTAAAATTCTCATCCGAGTGTTCAAATCCCTCCAGGGCCTCGCCCTGCCCTATCTCTGCAACCTGCTCCAGCCCCACAACCCTCTGAGACCATTGCGTTCCTCCAATTCTGGTCTCTTGCGCATCAGTGATTTTCATCGCTCCACCATTGGCGGCCGTGCCTTCAGCTCCCTAGGCCCTAAGTTCTGGAATACCCTCCCCAAACCTCTCCGCCTCGCTACCTATCTCTTCACCTTTAAGATGCTCCTTAAAACCCACCTCTTCAGCACCTTGGAACGTTTTACGTTTTACTACGTTAAAGGCGCATTCTAAATGCAAGTTGTTGTTGTTTGCCGTGAAGTTGTAAACGTGTGTTTACTGTGGACATTCATGATTTCACTACAAATAGCCATGGGAAGAAATCATCCCCTGCTGTAAGTGTGCCGTGTTAAAACCTGTACTGGATATTCACAACATGCTCTGTAACAGAGTGGGAGTGTTGGAATGTGGGTCCACAGTGCACTATGTGACCAGGTCTCTATTTAGACTATACCTTTGACATCCAGTACTGGATGGGTAGAAATCTCCTCCAATTAAACATTCGAAAGACCAAAGTAATTGTCTTCGGCCCCCACCACAAACTCCGCTCCCTAGCCACCAACTCCATCCCTCTCCTTGGCAACCTCGTTGTCCTATCTGACCCTGAGCTGAGCTTCCGACCCTACGTCCCCTTCATCTCCAAGAATGCCTACTTTGTATAGCCCGCCTCCACCTCCACTCCTGCCTCAAATCATCTGCTGCTGAAACCCTCATCCATGCTTTTGATACCTTCAGACTCGACTATTCCAATGCTCTCCTGGCTATCCTCGCATCTTCCACACTCCATAAACTTGAGCTTATCCAAAACTCTGCTGCCCGTACCCTAACTTGGACCAAGTCCTGTTCTCCCATCACCCCTGTGCACACTGACCTACATTGGTTCCCAGTTAAGCAACGCCTCAATTTTAAAATTCTCAAATCCCTCCCTGGCCTCTCCCCTCCCTATCTCTGTAACCTTCTCCAGCCTTACAACCAGAATCACAGAATCACAGAAACCCCACAGTGCAGATAGAGGCCATTCCGAGAACTCTGCGTTACTCCAGTTGTGGCCTTTTGCTGATCCCCGATTTCCTTTGCCCCACCATTGGCGGCCGTGCCTTCAGCTGCCTAGGCCCTAAACTCTGCAATTCCCTAATTCCCTCCTTAAACCTCTCCGCCTCTCTCTCCTCCTTTAAAACACTGCTTCAAACCTACCTCTTTGACCAAGCTTTTGGTCATCTGTCCTAATGTCTCCTTCTTTGGCTCTGTGTCAATTTTTGTCTGATTATGCTCCTGTGACGTTAAAGGTGTTATATAAATGCATGTTGTTGTTGTTGAATACTGTATTCACTTTTGGTCATAAGGGAAATATTCAGGAAGACGTGCAAGGACGAACCACAAGGATGATCCGTAGTGTCAAGGAAAGACGGATCATGCTGGGCCTCTAACCTTGAAAGAAGGCTACCTAGAACCAACTTAATAGAAGTATACAAGATATTAAATCATAAAACAAGATATATCTGGAGCATTAAAGAAAATAATTACATTTATATAGCACTTTTTTGACCTCAAGATGTTCCAAAGCTTTTCACAGTCAATGAGGTGTTTTGAAGTGTGGTCACTATTGTAATGTAGGAAATATCGTAGCCAATATGTGCACAACAAGGTCCCACTGGCTGAGGAATAAATATTGGCCATGGCACTGATCTTATTACCTGTGCCATGGGATCTTTTACATCCATATAAGAGGGCAGGCAGCATCTTTTAGAATCATAGAAATTTATGGCATAGAAGGAGGCCATTCGGCCCATCATGTCTGTGCTGGCCGAAAGAGCTATCCAGCCTAACCCCACTTTTCAGCTCTTGGTCCATAGCCTTGTAGGTTACGGCACTTCAAGTGCATATCCAAGTACTTTTTAAATGTGATGAGGGTTTCTGCCTCTACCACCCTTTCAGGCAGTGAGTTCCAGGCCCCCACCACCCTCTGGGTGAAAAAAGTTCTCCTCAACTCCCCTCTAATCCTTCTACCAATTACTTTAAATCTATGCCCCCTGGTTATTGACCTCTCTGCAAGGGAAAATAGGTCCTTTCTATCTACTCTGCCTAGGCCCCTCCTAATTTTATACACCTCAATTAAGTCTCCTCTCAGCCCCCTCTGCACCAAAGAAATCTTAGTTTAACATCTCACCTGAAAGACGTGACTTCGGAGAGTGCAGCACTCCCGCAGTACTACACTGAATTATCAGCCTAGATTATGCACTCAAGTGTCTGGAATGGGGTTTGGACCCACATCGTTTTGACTCAGAGGTGAGATCACTACCACTGAGCCAAGGCTCACAGTTTAAGATGAGCCAATGCTGACACTTCAAGCGATTAGTATGAGGGGCAAAGGGTTAAAACTGGAGGAAGGACAATTTGGGGCTGACATGTGATGAGCTTCTCCACACAAAGCCTGATGAACACTTGGAATGGTCTTCCAGACAGGGGAATGGAAGTGCAAACCTTAGATTCGTTCAGGATACAGTTAGATGACATGATAGGATAGGGTGGGGGTGGGGAAGGGGGGCGTCTGAGGGCTGTTTCCTTCATGGATGAACTCTCTTCTCTTAGGCAGTCCCTCGGAACCGAGGATGACTTGCTTTCACAATAAAAATGAGTTCTCAGGTGACTGATGAGTCCAATGCGGGACCTGCAGTCTCTGTCACAGGTGGGCCAGACGGTGGTTGAAGGGGGGGGGTGGGGGGGGTGCTTGGGTTGACGTGCGCTCCTCCCGTTGTTTGCGCTCGGCTTCCGCTTGCTCCTGGCAAAGAGACTCGAGGTGTTCGGCGCCTTCCCGGATGCTTCTCCTTCACTTTGTGCGGTCTTGGGCCAGGGATTCCCGGTCTTGGGCCAGGGATTCCCAGGTGTCGGTGGGGATGTCAAGGACACCCTCAAAGCCTCCTTGAAAAAGTGCAACATCCCCCCCATGGATGAACTGAGGTGGGTTAAATGGCCCCCCTCTTCTCTATCGTTCTTGTATATATGCAAGTTGCTGTTGCTGAAGCACTTTTAGGGAGAAGCTATATAAATGCAAGTTTGTTCTTTCTTTCATTTGACCATTCAACCATTCTTCCTTTCCTTCCCTGTCCTTTAAGACTGCCGAGAATGTTTTTTGTCATTGCCTTCAACTCCCAACCTGCACACTATACTTTATTAAGATATCGCCATTTGATTTTTCTCTCTCTCTCTCTTTGCTGGACTCAGTTCTACAAGCCTTCGAAGACGCTCGCCAGATACACTAAAATAAAGTTGGCTGACTGCGAGCCCTGCATTTTCTTTCACCTGATGGTTCAGGGTTTTTGCCTAGACTGGGATTTGAAAAGAAATAATTTTCCACTCCTCTGGCCAGTGTGCTCATAGGTTTTTTCCAGACAATCGAAGGAACTCCACTTGCGAGCCAGTCTAGCCCATGGGAGAAGCTTTTAGGACACTTAATCATTTAAGAGCCTGTTGCATTGTCAAATCCCACAAGCTTTTTCTGTTTTTTATTCCAGGTCTAATGCCTCCAAGCTGTTTCTCGTTGGTCCCTTTCTCTCCTGTTGTCAATATCACTCATTTTGGTATCACTCCCATGAGTATGCGAGAGAGAGTCTCTCTTCAGTACTGCATCTGTTGTCAGCATGTAGGCATGTGAATTACAGCAGAAATCTGGTTTTGCAAACCGCATCTTTGTGCACGTTATTATGTTCCTTTAAGTGCTCGGTCTGATTTATGCAGTGGTGCTGCACGTGACTAATGTGACATCTGCAAACCAGGGGCTGTAATTGCCCCGGCAAATGCAACATGCATGATTTCAGGGCGGCAAGTTTTTCTTTCCAGCTCTCCGGATGTTGCGGTGAAAAGCTGCCCCCCGACGAACAGCGTTGAGTTAGCTGATCATGGATGGCCTCCCGTAGGAGGGTGAAATCGCCCAGAGTCCCCACTCCTGACTCTTCCCCATTGATTCTTGCTGGGATGTACGTGTGTGGTGAGCGGGGGGGTTGTGTCAGGTTCGGCTGCGGCATCTTACCTGCTGAGGTCATAGTCCCAAAGTGGTGAGACTCCTCACCTGATGCAGAGTGTCAGCCCCAGATTGTGTGCTTAAGTCTCTGGCGCCGGACTTGAACCCACGACCTTCTGACCTCAGAGGCGAGAGTGCTGCCCACTGAGCCATCACTGGCACCTAAGAAAGTAGAAGGTGCATAGACAGTTCAGATTCGACTACTATTCCATGCCACGCAACCTGTGGACTAACCGATTGTGGTAACAAAAGTCTTGTTGCGTTCTAAATATATCGCATCCACTGAATTTCTTTTGTCAATAAGGTCTTTATTAACCTCAAAGAACTCCAGTGAATCCATAAATTCATGCTGACTCCTTCATACTGTACTTAGATAGATGTTTTATTACCCTTCTTTGAGGAGGCCTTTGAATACTTTACCTACAGCAGATGAAACTGATATCTAAAGTATAACGACAGCCTTATGTTTGCAGGTTGAAACCCATATTGTAGGTTGACATTTTAGTGAGTACTGAAGGAGTGCTTTAGATTAGATTTTGCACTAAGGTCTCGTCAGCCTAGTCTGACGATGTTTAAGATCTCGTAGCACCATTCACCATGAAGGGAGTTTACCTGACCAGCATTCCTGCCTCAACAAGCGCCATCAAATCAAAATAACTAGTCATTTATCTGATTGCTGCTAGTGGGACCGTGCTGTGCATGAATTGGCTGCCATATTTACCGACTTAATAATAGCAAGTGCACTTCAAAGTAATTCATTACATCTGAAGTACTGTTAGATGCTTGAGCACATAATGGCCCAGAAATTCGGGTCCCAACGCATGAATACGCATTGGGTACTCACCCGTAGACCCAACGAGAGTACCGGTTTCGTGCATGCACTGTGCATGCACGGGAAACCAGCACTTCCGTTCCCTTGAAAGAAGGGGTTGACAGGTGGAACGCCTGCGCCGGAGAGGCAGCGCGTGCGCATCGAACTTACGTTTTTTTTATAGGGTTCTCCGGGAGGGCAAGTCTCCAGCAGTTACACTTTTACAAAGCAGGCACAAGGCCTGCTTTTAACAAGGTAAGTGGTGAATTAATTAAAATTAAAACATTTTTTCCACAGGTTTATAATTTTTAAATATTTTAAAGAAAGGTAAGTTTATTTTTAGCCCTGTTAGAAAATGTAATTAATTTTTTCAAAAATTTAAATTATTCTTTAAAATAGTTATTTCATGTAATTTATTGTTATTTTAAAAATATGATTTTTTAATAATTTATTTGAAGTTTGAGTGATGTTTTGGGGCTTATAGTATTTATAGGTTTGACAGCTCTTCCTGTCAAATTTATGAATGAAGCATTCCCTGCTACCATTGGCTCTCCATGGCCCACGTGATCCCAGGGGACGCACCGAACTAACTGCGCCCCTGGGATACGCAAGCACTGCGCGCCGGCAGCTGGAGTAGGCCCAGGATCGGAATCCCACGCGGGCCCACAGCTCAACGGCCGGTGTGCTAGGGAAGTGCAGGTGGGCGGCTTGCACCTGCGGGAAGCCTCCGACCTGAATTTCTGGGCCAATATCAATGCAAGTTCCTTCCTCCCTCCCTCCCTCAAGGGTAGCACACACACCTCTGAGTCATAAGGTCATGGGTTCAAGTCCCACTCCATAGTGCTGAGGGAGTGCCGCACTGTCACAAAGGTGACATCTTTCAGATGAGACATTAAACCAAGGCCCCGTCTGCCCTCGCAGGTGGACATAAAAGATCCCACGGTGCTATTCCAAAGAAGCACAGGGGAGTTCTCCCATTGTGTGGCCAATATTTATCCCTCAACCAATATAACTAAAACAGGTTATCTGGTCATTTATCTCATTCCTGTTTGTGGGACCTTGCTGCACACAAATTGGCTGCCGCTTTTCCCCATATTACAACAGTGACTGCACTTCAGAAATACTTCATTGGCTGTAAAGCACTTTAGGACGACCCGAGAACATGAAAGGCGCCATATAAATGCAAGTTTGTTTGTTCATTTTTTCTTCCTTTTGTTTTTTTGTTTCTTTCTTTTTTCCCCTTCATTCTTTCCTATTTGCTGGGCTTGTGTGCTGAAACCTATAGGGCCAGATTTTGCTGTAGCAGGGCATCTGCCAGCATTTGCCATTAGTTAGACTTACCCCTGCACCTTTCAGCTACATTGGCCCAGAAATTCAGGTCGGAGGCTTCCCGCGGGTGCAAGCCCCCGACCTGCACTTACCTTGCGCGCCGACCGTTGAGCTGTGGGCCCACGTGGGATTCCGATCCTGGGCCTCCTCCAACTGCCGGCGCGCAGTGCTTGCGTATCCCAGGGGCGCAGTTAGTTCGAAGCATCCCCTGGGATCACGTAGGTCATGGAGGGCCAATGGTAGCAGGGAATCTGTATTCAGATTTGACAGGAAGAGCTGTCAAATTTATGAATATAATTCAGCCCCAAAACATCACTAAAACTTCAAATAAATTTTTTTTTAAATCACATTTTAAAAATAACTATAAATTACATAAAATAACTATTTTAAACAATAATTTAATTTTTTAAAACATTAATTACAGTTTCTAACGGGGCTAAAAATAAACTTACATTTCTTTAAAGTATTTAAAAATAATAAACCTGTGGAAAAAATGTTTTAATTTTACTTAATTCACCACTTACCTTGTTAAAAGCAGGCCTTGCGACTGCTTTTTACAAGCGTAGCTCCTGGAGACTTACCTTCCCGGAGAAAGCTGCAAAAAAAACGGAAGTTCCAGGCGCACGCGCTGCCTCTCCGGCGCACGCGTTCGACCTGTGAACCCTTTCCTTTAAGGGAACGGAAGTTCCGGTTTCCCGCGCATGCGCAGTGCATGCACGAAACCAGCACTGTCGTTGGGCCTACGCGTGAGTACCCAGCGCATACTCACCCGTGGGGACCCGAATTTTTGGGCCAGTATTGGACAGTATTTACAACACAGAAACAGGCCAATCGGCCCAACAGATCCGTGCTGGTGTTTATGCTCCACACAAGCCTCCTCCCATCCTTCTTCATCTCACCCCATCAACATATTTAAGGATGAGGAAATAAACAGCAGAGGACTGAGAAGGAGGGTGAATTAAAAGAGGTGAATTCAATGTCAAATCAGGCAAAGAAAGAGAAATAAAGAGAGGGAAAGAAAGATTGGATTAAGAGAGTGAAAGATAAAAGAGAAAGCAAAAGAAAGATTTTTGTTAGTTGTAAATTTGACATTTTTAAAATCTCCTACAACAATTCACAACCTGAAGGAATGAGACTCCACTCTTATAATAGTTAATTTTCAGTGTTAGAGAGCTTGATTGGCAGTAATTAACAATTAACAATAAACAATGATGACTTTGTTAAAAGGGTATGACGTAAGAAAACTCACTAAGCACTTGGTTTGAGTATAAAACAAGGCTTTAATCAACTGTTTCACAACCATGAGATTCTAGTTACATCACTAGTTCCTGGTTACAGAAATGTCCCGGGCAAGCTGGGCCCACGCCCGAGTATTTATACTCCTTGGACGGCGCCACCAGCTGGCCGCCCAGTGTTATTTCATGAGTCATTTCTTCATGAATGATAAGATTCATGGCAGGATACTTACACTTGCAATTACTAGTGGTGGGCTTAGTTCATATCTACTGTGCAAATGAAGCAACTTCACGCCATTCAATGCACGTCAATGGTGAGACAGGCAGTGAGATGCTGTCTTAGCGAAGCTAACGACGGAGCGGCGCAACTCAGACAGCAACTTTTCGATATTCACATTTAACTGCGGATCTGCCCCATCGGCTGAAGTTGCTGTACCATTTGCGCATAAATATCGGCGAGCGCCATTAGAGTCACTATTATTTTGACAGCATATTCTGGCCCAATGTTTAGAAATGCAACTGAATGCAACAAGGCAGAGAAGTGAATCAAAAATGACAACATTCCTACGTCTTTTAGCGCACTCTTGCTGTTTTTATTCTCTGTTTGATACAAGGCCTTCTCGCTGATATGGATAACAGATGAGCAAGCTGCTTAGCCAGTTTGTTGCTGATTCCAGCAGCGATGGTGTCAGCAGTTTTTCCTTTCGCAAATGAGTTGAGCACAGGTGGTAGTGAGAAGGAGTGAGATTGGTGAGACACAGCCAAAGATAATGAGGCAGCGAGACAGCTGCTTAAAACTTCCTTGTCTTGGGGACTGGTGCCGGAGAACTAGTTGTTAGGTAGAGTGATACTTCTTACACAGAAGTAGCTGATCTGTAGCATTTGGGGGTTGGAAAGAACGAGGCTTATATGAGAATAAGTAAGCGCCGTTGTCATTCCAGAGACGTTCAGTAGGATGACTTGGAGCTTTTATGCTTTTGAATCAGAAAAGTAGATTGGAAGCTCTAGTGAAAGATGCTACCTTGTCGGTAATATGTAAGATTAAACAAATTGAAGAGAAAGGAAAGAAAGAAAGAAAGAAAGAAAGAAAGAGAACGACTTGCATTTATATAGTGCCTTGCACATTCTCAGGACATCCCAAAGCGCTTCACAGCCAATGAAGTATTTTGAAGAATAGTCACTGTTGTAATGTTGGAAACATGGCAGCCAATTTGCGCACAGCTAGGTCCCACAAACAGCAATGTGATAATGACCAGATCATCTATTTTTTAGTGATGTTGGTTAAGGGATAATTATTGGCCGGAACTCTCCTGCTCTTTTTCGAATAGTGCCATGGGACATTTTACATCCACCCGAGAGGGCAGACGGGGCCTTGGTATAACATATCATCCAAAAGAAGCCACCTTCTGCAGCACAGCACTCCCTCAGTACTGCACTGGAGAGTCAGAGTGTCTGCCTGGATTATGTGCTCAAGTCTGTGGAGTGGGACTTGAACCCACAACCTTTTGACTCAGAGGCAAGCGTGCCACCCACTGAGCAACAGCTGACGCTGCGGATCAAAAGAAAATCAAAAGTAAAATTGGATCAATTGGTTTTTCCAGACTTTAGATAATGTCTAGCCTGCCAAGCTTTTGGACGTTGGTAAAATATTATAGTTAAGGATTATTGTATGCCATCTGTGATTAATAAGTTTTATACTTCAGTAATTGTGACCTCAGAAAAATACTGGAGTGGCTGATCATCTGATATGCATTGATATGCAAAAAAAATTTGAGAATGATCAAAAGACTTCAGCTCCGGGTTGAAATTTATGCAGGATTTCTGTGCAGTGAAAAAAAGTCAGAGATGCTCGGTTTTGATAAATGTCTGACATAGTTAACTTCTCAGCATGGCTCCTTCCTAGGGCTTTCTGCTTCAATGGGCTGTGGGTGCAGGCCTCATACCAAGAATTTGGAATATAGGAACAGGAGGAGGCCACTTAGTCCAAGTGAAGCTGCTCCGCCATTCAATTAGATCATGGCGAAGGGAGGGAAGGAGGTAGGGAGGGAGAGAGAGAAAGAGAGAGAGAAAGAAAGAAAGAAAGAAAGAAAGAAAGAAAGAAAGAAAGAAAGAAAGAAAGAAAGAAAGAAAGAAAGAAAAACGAACTGGCATGGCTGATTTCAACTCCATTTTCTCACCTTTGACCCATATCCCTTGATACCCTTAGCTAATATAAAACTATCGATTTCCGTCTTGAAAGCTTCAATCGATCCAGCATCCATAGCCTTTTGGGGGAGAGAGTTCTAGATTTCTACTATCCTTTGTCTGTAAAAGTGCTTTCTGATTTTACTCGTGAAGGGCCTAGTTGTAATTTTAAGATTATGTTGTAGGAATGTCTAGTTCCTATCCAAAGACTGAGGTCCACTCAGGCGCTTAAACAAAATGAAGTTTAATGGAAACTAACAGGTTTAAACAAGTAACTGCAGGAGAACATCGAGTGTAGGTCTATTCAGTTCGGAGGCTCCACGAGGACTGCTGGCTGGTCCCGTGGTTGACGTCATGACGTCATCACGTTCTTCCCGCCAGTGGGGGATCACGTGATGTACGGCGTGACGTCATTGCGTTTACCCGCGCTGTTAAAGTAATCACGCTCTGTACAAGTAAACAGTATAAATAAAGATACAGACTCAGGCTGTAGCTAACATGTTGTTAAAGGGAATTATATACAAATGATCTGAGTCCTTTAGTGGCTCCGCCACAATGTCCCCTTATTCTTGATTCCCCACCAGAGGAAAGAGATTCACTTCATCTACCTTACTGAATCTATTTACCATTTGAAACACCTCGATTAGATCACCCCTCAATCTTCTATACTCCAGGGGAAATAAGCCAAGTTTATGCAACCTGTCCTCAATGTTTAACCCTTTAACTCCTGGTATTCTGCTGGTGAATCTGCTGTGAGTTCACAAACTTAGCTGGCAGTCCAGTGCAGTACTGATGAAGTGCTGCATTGGCGGAAGTCTTCTTTTGGATGAGATATTACACCGAGGCCTGTCTTCTGCTCTGGAGGATGCCACTATTTGAGAAAGAACCAGAAGCTCTCCCAGTGTCCTGGACGACATTCATTCCCTCAACCAGAGAAAGAACGACTTACATTTATATAGCGCCTTTCACAACCTCAGACAAAGTTTTCATAAGAACATAAACCTTGATTAAACCTTCTGCTTGTTCAGAATTGGGAGATAAGAAAGAGAGAAAGAGAGAAAGAGAGAAAGAAAGAGAGAGAGCGAGAAAGAGAGAAAGGAAGAGAGAAAGAGAGAACGAAAGAGTGAAAGAGAGAAAGAGAGAAAGGAAGAGAGAGAGCGAGAAAGAAAGAAAGGAAGACAGAGAGAAAGAAAGAGAGAAACAGAGGAAGGGAGGAAAGAGAGAGGGCAAAAAAGAGAGAAAGAAAGAAAGAGAGAAAAAGAAAGACTTTCATTTATGTAGCACCTTTCACAACCTCAGGATGCCCCAAAGCACTTTAAAGCTAATGAATTACTTTTGAAGCATAGTCACACCACGGCAAGAAACAGATCTACTGGTCCTTCATAACGCTGCTATTTATGGGATCCTGCTGTGCGCAAAATGGCTTCTTCATTTCCCAACAGAACAATCACCCCCCCCTTAATATAATGTATTATGTGTGAAGCATTTTGTGACAATTCCGTAAAGTTTAATTGAGAGTGATATAAATGCAAATCTTTTCCTTCATTTAATATTCTGAAATGATTGTTATCCAATTAACAATAGATTGCTTTTGACGTTAAAAAAAGGATGCTTTCCACTTTTCAGCTCATCAGACTAAAACGTGTGAAACAAAATCGGGTGGAATTCTGTGCGAGGTCCATTTTTGTGAAAATTTACAGTGTTTTGATTTACCTGTCGTACCGAAATTGCACAACGTGAATCTTCTTGTAACCGAATTGCTGTCAGTAAATATGATTAGAACAAGACTGTGAGAAAGCAAATTACATTGAACATATTAGAGTGGGTTGTCTTGTTCTGGAAGGAATAGACAGCACATAAAACCTTTTAGGAGCTCATCAATCGAAGAGGAGTTTGGTCGGCCAGCGTCGTAACAGGCAATATTAGTGTAACACTCTGCTTATTTAATAAATCCATTAAATACATTTTGACAGGAAAATCATAATATAGACAGTGAAATCCCCATTACCCGCACTCCTATTATCCACCAACCCAATTATCTGGCTGAAATTCTGCAGGACAAAGCCTTGTGAGAGACATCGCTCTGCACAGCTGGTTCTCTTATTTGTGCCTTATCTTCATTTCTTGCCGAACAAAATCAAATAAAGATCCTTTGTTTCTTGTATTGTACTATGTCAGCTCAGTGGGTAGCACTCTCGCCATTGAGTCAGATGGTTGTGGGTTCAAGTCCCACTCCAGAGATTTAAGCACATAATCCAGGCTGCCAATCTAGTGTAATATTGAGGGAGTGCTGCACTGTCATAGATGGGACGTTAAACTGAGGCTCTGTCTGCCCTCTCAGGTGGACGTAAATGATCCCACCGTACTAAGAACATAAGAAATAGGAGCAGGAGTCGGCCATTCGGCCCTTCAAGCCTGCTCCGCCATTCAATGAGATCATGGCTGATCTTCTGCCTCAACTCCATTCATCGGCCCTATCGCCATATCCCTTGATGCCCTTACTAGTCAGAAATCTATCGACTTCTGTTTTGATATTTACCCAATGACTGAGCCTCCACAGCCCTCTGGGGTAGAGAATTCCAAAGATTCACCATCCTCTGTGTGAAGAAATTTTTTCTCATCTCAGTCCTGAATGGCCTACCCTTTATCCTGAGGCAGTGGCCCCTGGTTCTAGACTCCCCAGCCAAGGGAAACATTCTCCCAGCATCCACCCTATCAAGCCCTGTAATAATTTTGTATGCTTCAATGAGATCCCCTCTCATTCTTCTGAATTCAAGAGAATACAGGCCTAGTTTACTCAATCTCTTCTCATACGACAGTCCCGCCACCCCAGGAATCAATCTCGTGAACCTTCGTTGCACTCCCTCTGTGGCAAGTATATCCTTCCTTAGGTAAGGAGACCAAAATTGTACACAGTACTCCAGGTGTGGTCTCACCAAGGCCCTATATAATTGGAGTAAGACTTCTTTGCTCCTCTACTCAAATCCTCTTGAAATGAAGGCCAGCATACCATTTGCCTTCCTAATGGCTTGCTGCACCTGCACATTCACTTTCAGTGACTCATGTACACTATTTTGAAGAAGAGTAGGGGAGTTCTCCCCGGTCTCCTGGCCAATATTTAAGCAGCGCCTAAAAGCAAAAAGAACTGGTCATTATTGCTGTTTGTGGGAGCTTGCTGTGCACAAATTGGCTGCCACGTTTCCTACATTACAACAACGACTACACTTCAGAAAGTACTTAATTGGCTGTGAAGTGCTTTGGGACATCCTGAGGTCGTGAAAGGCACAATTTAATTGCAAGCTTTTTGTGATCTCTCTAATGCCGAGAACATTGCTGCGCTATATAGCTCAAATTTTGTGTCCCCGCAAAATTGGGACTGGGACCTTTGCGAGCTTGGGTAGGATCAGCAAGGGCTGGCCTCAGTGCTTTTGAGGAGACCAGGCCTCTGCCTACTGATTTTAATAAGCTCCCTCTGCGTGTGATGCGATTGCAGGGAGTCTACGGTGGTGCATGATTGGCGAGGCAGTGGCTCTTCAAGGGCTACTGCTCAGCATTAAAGGAGTGGGGATTAAAAAAAAAAACATTTTTGTGCTTTCAGGGGGAAGCAGCTCACAATCGTCAGCACAGAGAGGACCTCCCAATCTCAAACAGTAGACAGAGAGGGTACTGGCAATCTCCTTGGCTCCAAATGTTCTTACTGCATTTCTTCCTCTTCTTCCTCATTCCTCAATCCCTGGTCTCTCTTCATCCCTACTGCGCTGTGTCATGAAGTCTTGAATTAGGCAACAGACAATGGTAATTCTGGGCAGCTTAGCCGGAGCATACAGCAGGACCCAGCCTGATCGATCCATACTGTGGAAGCTTGGTGTTATGAACCTTATGATCCATGAAGAAAGACTCATGAAATAACACTGGACGGCCAGCTGGTGGCGCCGTCCAAGGAGTATTAATACTCGGGTGTGGGCCCAGCTTACCCAGGACATTTTGTAAACAGGAACTAATGAAAGATAACTAGACCTCCATGTTTTGAAACAAGTTGATTAAAGCCTTGCTTTATACTCAAACCAAGTGTGTAGTGAGTTTTATTACGTCACTTGGTCTGCTCCATTTCTTGCTCATTGAATCTGTTTCCTCCTCTACATTTGTTTTGCCATCCACTGGTTTTTTACTGCCTCTCCTTTTTGTAATGATCAATAACATGTCATTCTAGAGTGGTACACTAGATGGAGCCGTAGAGCTGTATAGAGCTGTATATTTAGTTGTATGTGTTTAAGACTACACTACCCACGATACACTCGGCTACCCACAAGGCAGTAGTCAAGATGGCTGCCTGCACACAAAAGTACACATGCTGAATCTCTACAGATGCTGTACCTAGAGAACGTGTACTGAATAAATGACTAGCTAGAAGCTAGCTGTTCATAATAAGAATGTCTAGTTATTAATGAACATAACACTTTTTTCGTTAAAAGCGTTTGGAAAGGCCACCAACAATTCTCAGCCACGTCTGTTGGGATATCTCTGGGACTCAGAACATGAGAAAGTAAGCCTGCACATGTTATCAAGAGACTACAACCAATTTGCCAGGTTTTAACCAAGGGGTACAATGATAAATGGGGATTCAGTGGCTGAACATGAGAAGCGAGAACCAGAATGTTGCATGTGGATTGGCCCACAGCATTCCAACATGCTTAATAGGATACAATAGCCGAGTGGTTAGTAACCCAGAGTTCATGAGTTCAAATCCTACCATGGGAAGTTATGAACTTGAATTCAACAAATTTTGCTCATTTGTGGACTAGCACCAAGAAAATGACCATGAAAGCTGCTGGATTGTCATAGAGTCATAGGGCAGGAAAAGAGAGCTCACAATAAGAGGGAAAGAGCGAGGACAGGAGGAGGGCCACCCTCAGTAGCCCAGCTCACCACCTCGGAGGAGGCGGCCCTGGAAATTGCCGGGATCGAGGAGGATTCCCAAGTGGGGGACAGACAGGTGGGTGCATCACAGCAAGCTGGTGACAGAATAGTTTGGCATCTCTCTCATTGACATTGCATGAGTGACTGAATGATTCTGATGCTCTAACAGATTGACTTATGATCATCTGCACAATTCAATGTGCATGCAACCTTTACCTCACATCTCTAACTCTTTCCTTTACTCCCCCACAGGACCATCGAGAGCCCCCATCCCCACTGTCCAGGAGGAAGAGCCTGAGCTTCCAGACTCCTCAGAGGAAGCTGCAAGCTCTGAGGGCGCTCCGTCAGCAGAATTAAGTGCACCCTGCACCAACGCAGACACTCACACCTCGGTGGGACCTTCGGGACATAGAGTAGAGTTGTCACATGGTGTATCACAGCTCACAAGTGAGCATCAGCAGATTGTGGGGACAGGGAGAGCAGTGGAGAGTCCTCGTCGCAGTGGAGAGGATGCTCCCAGTTCAACTCCGCTGCATGTCGACCCTGTGCCTCTGGGTCCATCCAGAAGGAGAGCGGTGCTGGAACTCCAGGAACAGGTGCAGGAGTCATTAGCAGGTTTTGTCTCTAGGGTTGCTGCGAGTGTGGAGCAAATGGAGGAGTCCATCGCTAACATGAGCAGAGCCTTTGTGGAGGCGTTGGCCCATGAACACATCACCACGGAAAGGATGGCAACCTCCTTGGAAAGGATGGCTACCTCTAAGGTAAGGCTGGCTACTGTAGAGGAGAGGATGGCTACGTCCATGGAGGAGCTTAGTCGCCAGGGTATGGAAAACATGGTTGTTGTGTATGTACCTTTAGGGGAAGAACTGGTTTTAGACTGCAGTACCGGCAGTGACCACCCCTGTATAAAAGGCCCAAGCAGGCTTCCGTATTTCAGTCTGACGTTACCCTCTGTTTCAGCATTTCTGGCTGTGCAGCTGCCTCAGTCAGCAGGAGGAGAAGGAGCAGCCAAACCAGGAGAGTGGAGAGTGGAAAGTGGTGGTCTCCTGACCAGGAAGAGGAGGAGAACATAAGACCACCACCTCCACCTCCTCCACCATCATCACAGCAACTGAGGTGCCTGGAGAGAGAGGACAGAGGAGGAGAAGGAGAAAGGAGGCCAGCAACAACACCAACCAGGGGAGAGGCCTTTCCAATACTGCCTCCCAAATTGGCCTCCACTTCAGGAGAGGGAGAGAGGGGAGAGAAACAACCAACAACCACAAACTGTTTGGAAGGAGGGAAGAACAACATCATCTTTTCTGAACATCTACAGGTGGGTGTTATTTGGGGCACTCTCCCAAAGACTTTGTATTTTAGGTGGGGGGAGAAAAGAAGAAACAAGGCCGGATCATCAAGGGGTGTCTGTGTGTGTGTATGGCTCTTGTTAAAAACTAGGCCACACACATCACTAATAAGCATCCCTTCTATTGCCTGACCTGGGACAGCTGGAGCTGCCTAGGTGAAGTCCAATTTCATTAATTACATCGTTAAGACCTGGTGTGGGACTGAGCCTGGGGCATCTCCAGCTTTCCCAGGTGAAGACATCTTCTCCCCCTGCCAGAAGACCACCACCATCAAAGACTTTTAATTTTCCATCGGAGAGTGTACCCCTGCCAACACCCACCCACCCACCATCCTGAGTGGCAACCCTGCCCTTGCGGCCTCCCTCCTTCCCACCCCCCACTCTCTCTCTCTCTTTGACTCTCTCTGCCTCTTTCTCTAGGCACTTCAATTTCATTTCATCTTTATTGATTAATTGCCTATTGAGCAGAGGGGAGAAGGCCCCTCTCCCAATTTCAATCAATAAGGGGAGAGGAGTGCCTTCATTTTAAACAGCTCCCTCTGCTCAATAGAGGACCAAAAAAAATACCCGAGGCCATTAACACCTTCAGGCCTGTGACTTGGGGTGAGTGTAGCCCTTATAAAAACACCCCAAAATGGTGACTGCATCTTCGCCGGTGGCGGGGCCAGCCAAGTCTTATGCAGGAGTGGCAGCCACAGCCACAGCTGCTCCCGCTACTTCTGCTGCCCCGTCACCTTTTAAACTTATGACAAAAAAGCTTGGGGTGAAGAGCTACACTCACCCCACTATGACTATTGAGGCCTGCGTTAAAGCCATGGCTGGGGTTGTCAGCCCCTCAGCCATCGTCGCGGCCTCAAAAATGTATGGGAAGGCTGTGTTCTTCCTGGGGTTGGAGCGGGCGGTGTCCCTGGCCGTCGCCAAGGGGCTCACCGTGGGTGGGACCTTTCTGCCGGTGGATCCTCTCGAGGCCACCGCGCAGAGGATCGTCATTTCTAACATCCCGCCCTATGTTCCTGGTGAGCTCCTCCTCCACCATTTGCGCCAACTTGGGGAGGTGAGGTCGGGGATCACACCCATCCCGCTTGGCTTCCGGGAGGCCAGCCTTCGCCATGTCTTCTCCTTCCAGCGACAGCTGTTTATCCAGCTGGCGCGGGAGGAGGACACCGACGGGGCGTTCGTCGTCCTCCACGAGGGGACCGCCTATCGCGTCTTCTGGACGTCGGACGGTGTGCGGTGCCACGCCTGCAAGGAGGTGGGGCACATCAGGAAAAACTGCCCCGCCTCCAAGGCCGCCAGATCGTCTAGTGCGGCCGAGGCTGGCGCCACCGCCGCTCCTCCCACCGGGTCTGCCCATGCATCCCGAGTAATCGATGTGCGGTCAACGCCGGAGGCCGATGCCACCAAGGCCTCCGGCGGGGGGAGGGAGCGCGTCCAGCCGGAAAGAGGGCGCGGAATAAAACTAAACATCTTGGGGCGGGTCCCCCCGTGGAGGGCCACCCCTTGCCCCTTGCGCCCCTTACACCCGCGCTCCTCACGGAGTTGATCGGGGCAGACGCGAGTGGGAGGGGCCTCATGCCCGAGCCTGTGGCCGCAACCGCCATAGCGGTAACGCCAATGCCTGCGGCCGGGCTCGGGCCCGAGGAACCCGACAAACCTGCTCTGCCGGAGGGAGCAGAGGAGGAGGCCTCTGCAGACATGGAGGTCTCCCTCGCTCCCTCCGTGCTAAAAAGAAGGCGTGACCCCCTGGAAGAGGAGGAGGACCGGGAGGAGGGAAGGTCCCTCCGAGCAGGGGGAGTCGTCGCCCGCCGCGGGTACTGCGCCCACCCCCCCCCCGCTGTCATCATCACCAGCGATCGGCAGGGGTCGCCTGTCTCTCGGGAGGCTGAGGCAGATGGGTCTGTCCGGCACGTGCCTCCCGGGGATGGGGACGAGACCCTGCCCGTGGGGGGGGTCGCGGAACAACCCGCGGCTATTGACATTTTTTCGATGCCGTTACCCCTCGCCGGGTCGGGCGGCCTGGGGTCTGGGTCAGGCGAGCTCGAGGAAAATGCGACCCGGATATCTCCCAGGGGCTGCTCGACCTGGTAGAGGGTTTAATTCAAAACACCCCATCCGCTGGGTCGGAGGTTGGTGGCGGGGAGGATGATGGCCCCCTGGCTGCGTCTCTGGTGCCGGACGTACTGGAGGAGCTGGGAATTGTTCTCTCCCCGGTTTCTCCGGTCGTTCCGGCATCTGGGGCGGAGGGGAGCTCTGAACCGCTGCCATCTTCTGGCCCAACACCCATAGAGGAGCCCAGGGAGGAATCCTCTGCCGCCAATCCTGGGGGTGGGATCCGGGCGGAGGCGGGGCTGGCTGGTGCGGCCGAGCCGTTCGCTGCGCACTGCGCGACAGACGGGTCGGCCGCTGCTGACAACCCCCTGGAGGAGGATGGGGACTCGGTGATGGGCACGGAGGATGATTCGGACTCCAGCGCCGACGAGGCAATGGATGACGTCGTGCCCCTTGCCGAGTCTCCCCTCATTCCAGTAAGGGAACTCCGGGATTTTATGGCCACGTGCCTGGGTCGGCGCAATAAGGTCCGGTTGGCCCTCGACAGGTGGTCGGAGCTGGCGCTGCTCATCGTGTCCGTCCGCGCCGCTGTTAAGATCATGGGCGCGGACGAGGGTGTGAACCCGCTCGAGCTGCGTCGGCTCAGAACGTTCCTCACTGGGCTGCTGAGGAAGTGGCGGCTGACCAGCGGCTGCGCTTCCTCCCCCCGTTAGGTGTAGGTAGAGGTTGCACTCTGCTTCTGACATGAAGATAACCATAGCCAGCCTCAACATCAACGGCAGCAGGGAGGCGCGCCGCAGATTCAATAACTTCTCGGTCCTTCGGGACGGGAAGTATGCGGTGTGCTTCCTGCAAGAAACCCACACCATTCCGGGAGGCAAAGTCATGTGGCTCCTGGAGTGGCAAGGAGGGGTCAGCATGAGTCACCTCTCCAACAATTCCAGTGGGGTGGCTATCTTGCTGGCCCCGCATTTTCAGCCGGAGATCGTGGGGGTCAAGGAGCACGTGCCGGGCCGCTTGCTCCAGGTCACTGTTCACCTGGGGGGCGTGCCGCTCCATCTAGTGAACGTGTACGCCCCTCAGACTGGTGCGCAGCAAGTGCGCTTCTTATGGGCTCCGTTGATGTGGGCGAGTGCGTCATCCTCGGGGGGGATTTTAACTGCAGCCTCGAGGCGAGGGACCGTTCGGGTCCCCCGCGAAGCCCGGCGGCGATGGAGAAGTTGAGGGACCTGGTCGGGTCCTTCAACTTGATGGACGTCTGGCGAAATCTCCACCCCGACTCCAGCGCCGTCACTAGCGTGAGGTCTGGGGGAGGAAGGTCCAGAATCGACCGCCTCTACATTTCCCGGGCGTACGTCTCCTGCGTTCCAGTGGCTTCCATGCGGCCAGTGCCGTGCACGGACCACCACCTGGTGTGGGCGGAGCTCGCTCCGCTGCACGCGCGGGGGGATCTGCGTACTGGCATTTTAACAACCTACTGCTGGAGGACGCGCGGTTCCGGAATTCGTTTCGTCGGTTCTGGGCCGACTGGAGAAGGAAGCGGGGGGCCTTCTCCTCCTTGAGGCTATGGTGGGACGTGGGCAAGGCTCACATCCATCTCTTCTGTCAGGAGTACGCGAAGGGGTCGACCAAGAGGCGGGAGGCCCGGGTTGGGTGGTTGGAGAAGGAGGTGCTCGACCTGGAGTCCCGTCTCGGTCAGGTCGTCGAGGACCCGGCCCTGTGGAAGGTGTACGAAGAGAAGAAGGGCGCGCTGAAGGACCTGCAGCTCGTCGGGTCCCGAGGCACGTACGTGAGGTTGCGGATCCAGCTCCTGTGGGACCTGGACCGCAGCTCCCCCTTCTTCTACTCGCTGGAAAAAAGATGGGGGGGTCCATAAGCAGCTCTTGGGGCTGCTGGCCGACGACAGATATCTGGTCTCAGATCCGGAGGGAATCAGCGCGGAGACCCGTGCCTACTATGGGGCTCTGTTCTCTCTGGATCTGTCCAGCGAGGATGCACGCAGAGTTTTGTGGGAGGACCTGCCGAAGGCCAGCCCGGAGGGCGCCGAAAAATTGGACGCTTTGCTAAGCCTGACGGAGCTGACCGGCGCCCTCCGCCAGCTCTCTAGGGGAAAGTCCCCGGGGCTGGACGGGCTGACCATGGAGTTCCACAGGGCGTTCTGGGATGTCTTGGGGGGCGACTACGCGTGGGTCCTGGGGGAATGTTTGGCGAGCAGGGAGATGCCCCTCTCTTGGCGCAGGGCGGTCATTGTCCTGCTGCCTAAGAAGGGCGATCTCCGCCTCCTTAAGAACTGGCGCCCGGTCTCCCTCCTCAGCACGGACTACAAAATCTTTGCCAGGGCCATGTCTGCTCGCCTTGGCACCGTGCTGGCCCACATGATCCAACCCGACCAGTCCTACACGGTCCCGGGCCGGAACATCCACGATAACATCCATCTGGTCTGGGACCTGGTCCACCACTCCCAGAGGGCTGATCTGTCAGTTGCCTTCCTTTCCCTGGATCAGGAGAAGGCGTTTGACAGGGTGGATCACGAGTATCTCTTCGGGACTCTGCGCGCATTCGGGTTCAGGACGCATTTCGTCGCCCGGATCCGACTTCTGCACGCCGCCGCGGAGTGTCTGATTAAAGTTAACGGGTCCTTGACGACGCCCCTTCGCTTCGGGAGGGGGGTGCGTCAGGGATGCCCCATGTCCGGTCAGTTATACGCTGTTTGCGTGGAGCCATTCCTGCGCCTCTTGCGGAAGAGGTTGACGGGACTCACTCTGCAAGGGCCGGGCTTGGAGGTGTTCCTCTCGGCTTACGCCGATGACGTGCTCCTCATGGTCACGGATCCCGCTGACTTGCGGAGGATGCGGGAATGCCAGCAGATTTACTCGGACGCACCCTCCGCCAAGATCAACTGGGAGAAATGCTCCGGACTCCTGGTGGGACAGTGGCGGGTGGACTCCCTGCCGGAGGAGTTCAGGCCTTTCGCCTGGAGCACCACACACCTCCTCTATTTGGGAGTCTACCTTAGCCCTGCCGAGGACGCCTGGCCGGCGAACTGGCAAGAGCTGGAGGCCAAAGTCACCACTCGCCTAGGATGCTGGACAGGACTGCTCCGAGTGTTGTCCTACAGAGGTCGAGTGCTGGTCATAAACCAGCTGGTGGCCGCCATGTTGTGGTACCGGTTGGTCACTTTGATCCCTCCCCCTGCGTTTGTCGCCAAGATGCAGAAGAAGCTCATCGACTTCTTCTGGGACAAAAGGATGCACTGGGTCTCTGCCGCGGTTCTGTGTCTCCCGCTTAGGGAGGGCGGTCAGGCGCTGGTGTGCCTTCGCACCCAAGCTGCGACTTTCCGTCTTCAGACGCTGCAGAGATACCTGTACATCGAGAATCCTCCGAGATGGTGTGCGCTGGCGACGTATTTCTTCCGCCAGCTGCACGGCCTCAATTACGACAGGCAGCTCCGGTTTTGAAAGTGGGCGGCAGGCGTGCCGGCCTGCGGGAGCTGCCTGTCTTCTATCAGGAACTACTATGGGTTTGGAACTACGTCGCTTCCATGCGGAGCTCTCCCCCGTCAGGAGCGGCGGCTCTCCTTCGGGAGCCGCTGCTCAGGAATCCGCACCTCCACGACCGTGGGTTCGGGCGGCTGGCGGAGGGCAGGGCTGTGCCTGGCAAGGTGACCAGAGTCGGGGACCTGCTCGATGGCGGAGGAGCGGGTTGGATGGCACCGGAGGAGCTGGCGCGGCGCCTGTCCTGGGCTAACGTCTGGCTCGCGGTCGAAGCCATCGAGTCGGTGAAAGTGGCACTGGGCCCCGACTCCACTAGGTGTATCGAGGCGGCTCAAGCATGTGGGGCGATCCCGTCTGAGCTTACCCCCATTCAGACGGAATTCCTCATCGGCGCCCGGCCCCAAAACTCCCCTCGGGAACCGGCGCCTCACAACTTGAGCCGTCTCGAGGAAATACCCTCTGTGCCTTTTCATTCCGCACGGAGGGATTTCCTGTACGGGCTGCTCCTGCACACTCTCCACTTTGCCATCTTCGTCTGCCGTCCGGACACGCCTTGGCATGGCGTCTTGCCGACCGGCGGAGGCGGAGGTCCCCAATGGAGGGCTCTCTACGCGAGAGTCCTCCCTTGTTCCATCGGGGACTTGGCCTGGAGGGTGTTGCACGGAGCGGTCCCGTGCAATATGGTTTTAAGTAGGTTCACGGACTCCCAGGCCACCTGCATTTTTTGAGCCCTGGAGGTTTCACGTTTATGTCGAGTGTGAGAGGTTGCAGCACCTCTTTCACTACTTGAAGGGGCTGCTCCTCGATTTTTGTTTGCACTTCAGTCCCACGCTCTTGATCTACAGTCACCCGGTGCGGAGGGGAGTGGGCAGGTTGGAGGACCTCCTTGTAAGTCTGCTCCTGGGCCTGGCTAAAAGAGCCATCAATTGGTCCAGGCAGCGGGCGGTCGAGGGGGTCGTCCGGCCGGATTGCCTGCCTCTCTTCCGCGGCCATGTTCGCGCCTGGGTGGCCCTGGAGATGGAGCATGCGGTGTCCGCCGGCACGCTTGAGTATTTCCACGACCGGTGGGCACCGCGAGGACTGGAGTGCATCATCAACCCGGAAAACCAAATTTTAATTTGATTTGTTAAGTTTTAGTTGAACTTTTGTTAATTTACAGTCCAATTTGTTTTGGGTTTATTTGGGGTCCAAACAAAAGAGTACCCTCCTGTTCAGTAAACCTGTTAAACTGTTCTCCCGAAGTCCGTGTATTATTGAGGCGCGGACTTTACAATGGTCATTGTTCAGAATAGACTGACATCTCTTGTGGAGCAATGGTCAGCTATTGAGCAAACAATCCAGACCTTCATGCAAGTCCTCTGGAGTAGGACTTCCAGTGCAGAAACATGTCCTCAAGACCCCCCTGCAGTGTAGCAAGGTGCTGTCCAGCCACTTGCTAGCTCTGAAGTGGGGCTGACCCATGAGAGGGATGTTGGTGGCATACAAGGAAGTGGGGGCTCCTCTCCAAGCGCTCACATGACCATGCCACTGCAGAGCCCTCGGTCAGAGCCCCACCAGCGTCCCCACCCAACAGAGATCAGCGTCTCAACCCCTGCACAGCCACAGGAGCAGCAGACTGTTGCCAAGCCCTCACAGGTTCACAACCCCAGAGGATGCCCGCCAAAGGTGTCGAGACAGGAGCAGCAAGAAAGTGAGCAAGGGGCCTCCACATCTGCTGAAGCCACAGGGGTGTAAAGGAAAAGCCATATTTCAGAAAGATACACTATCCTATGTTGAGTGACGTGATGGTTGACCAATTGGGGGGCATTTCATGGCATTTGTGGGCGGGGCCTAATCCTTCAAACTGCCGAGCGGGAGCTGAGCTGAGGTGAATGGCGGCCATTAAAGACCGGCCGGGCCTGAAGCTAAAAAAATGGTAATGGAGGTGAGGGAATTGTTGATTCATTAGTATTGATTCAGGAATTTCTCTCTCTCTCTCTCTCCTTCCCCTCCCCCCTCTCTCTCTCTCTCTCCTTCCCCCCCTCTCTCTCTCTCTCTCTCCCGAAGCGGGAGCTCAGCTGAGGTGAGTCGCGGCCCGAGAGCCTGGCCGGGCCTGAAGCGCTAGGCCGCGCACGGTCACTGCGGCCTGCCTCTAATCCTTCCCCCCCCTCTCTCCCTCTCCTTCCCCCTCTCTCCTCTTCCCTCTCTCTCTCTCTCTCTCCTCTTCCCTCTTTCTCTCTCTCTCTCCTTCCCCCCTCCCTCTCTTGTCATTAGTGCGGGACCGGGAATACCGGGGCTTACCAACGAACCGTTCCCGACCTAAATCGGACACGGGAGTCCGGAGCGAAAGGCCTTCCACTGCCGCCCGGCCAACCGGGTCCAAAGGCCCGCCTGGTTAAACATGAGGAACCCCGGGCTCGCTTCTGAGCAATGGGCACCCGGCCTCCCGGTGTCGGATATATTCCGTTCTGGTACCGAGGTGAATCGGAGGGAGAGGAGAGGGGGAGAGGGAGAGAGAGGGATAGGGGAGGGAGGGAGAGACAGGGAGGGAGAGAGAGTGGGGTGGGAGGGGGAGAGAGAGAGAGCGGGGAGGGAGGGGGAGAGAGAGAGAGCAGGGATGGAGGGGGAGAGAGAGAGAGCGGGGAGGGAGGGAGAGAGAGAGAGGGGCAGGGAGGGAGAGGGGCAGGGAGAGAGGGGAGAGAGAGAGAGGGGAGAGAGAGAGCGGCAGGGAGAGAGAGGGGGAGGGAGAGAGAGAGGGTGAGGGAGGGAGAGAGAGGGTGAGGGAGGGAGAGAGAGAGGAGAGAGAGAGAGCAGCAGGGAGAGGAGAGGGGGAGGGAGAGAGAGAGGGTGAGGGAGGGAAAGAGTGAAGGGGTGGGAGAGGGAGGGAGAGCTCGCCTTCTTCCTTCCTTCGGCCGCTGCAATTCAAACTTCCCGCCGACCTCACAAAATGGCGGCCGCCCTTCTTCACCCGCCGGGCTCTGAGTCCAGCCCCTTCTCCGGGGTGTCTTCCTCTCTTCTCTATCTCCTTCCCTCACTCTCTCCTTCCCTCTCTCGCTCTCTCGCTCTCTCTCCTTCCCTCTCTCTCGCTCTCTCTCCTTCCCTCTCTCTCTCTCTCCTTCCTTCTCTCTCTCTGTCTCTCTCCTTCCCTCTCTCTCTCTCTCTCCCTGTCTCTCTCTCCTTCCCTCTGTCTCTCTCTCCTTCCCTCTCTCTCTCCTTCCCTCTCTCTCTCTCTCCTTCCCTCTCTCTCTCTCCCACCTTCCCCTCTCTCTCTCTCTCCTTCCCTCTCTCACTCTCTCTCCTTCCCTCTCTCTCTCTCTCTCCTTCCCTCTCTCTCTCCTTCCCTCTCTCCTTCCCTCTCTCTCTCCTTCCCTCTCTCTCTCTCTCCTTCCTCTCTCTCTCTCCCTCCTTCCTCTCTCTCTCTCTCTCCTTCCCTCTCTCGCTCTCTCCTTCCCTCTCTCTCTCTGTCTCCTTCCCTCTCTCTCTCCTCTCTCTCTCCTTCCCTCTCTCTCTCTCTCTCCTTCCCTCTCTCTCTCTCCTTCCCTCTCTCCTTCCCTCTCTCTCTCTCCTCTTCCCTCTCTCTCTCTCTCTCTTTCCCTCTCTCTCTCTCTCTCCCCTTCCCACACAGACAGACAAACTCATTTATATATATATAAAAATTATTTCTACTTTTCATAACAACATGCCCCTCAAAAAAACCCTCGCCATCACCGGGCACTCCAGCTAGTTGAAAATAAAACAGTTAGGAGACGCAACGTCAGATTATAACCTGTTAAGCCAATATTAAGAATTGAATTGAAGTCCTTCGTAAGAATGGCATCAAGAGATAAATCTGTAATAACCATTTTATGTGATAAGTTTTGAAACACCGATACAGCAGACAGGATTCCTGAAAGTTAACAGCTGAATTGACAATCAGAATAGAAGCAAATTCAACAGAAGATGACTAGAGATAATTAGCTTACATCAGCAGAAAACTTCAAAGGATAAACCACTAAAAAAGAATATAAAATATGAAGCTTTCAGATAGAAAGTCAGAAGTCGCTGGAAGGGGCAAGCGATTCTCAACTTCAGAGGCAGGCTCTGTAAGTTTTTTAACTCTTTAAGTCTCGAGGATCAAGAGGTACTCTTATTTGATTTTGGTGGATATCCTGGACTGAGTGCGAGTCATCAAAGAGTGCTCTGAGTTTGGGTAAGTGTGAGAGTTCCTTAATTGTTATTTCTCCTTAAATCATTCTAGATAAGATTACTAAAGCAGTTTAAGTAAAGGGGAAAAGTTAAATATTTGGATTCTGTTGGTTTAAGAAGAGTAAAACAAGGTTACACTGCAGTAGGAGTAAGTTGGCACAGCAGGCAGTGGAAACCAGTTTTCTAACCAATCAGCATGGGTGAGTCATTTGGCTGTAAACAAACAAACAGTATAAAAAGACCAGTCCTAGTGCGAGCAAGCATGGAGTGCGAGTCATCAAAGAGTGCTCTGAGTTTGGGTAAGTGTGAGTTAGGGTAAGTGGGGTGTTAGGTGCTCTTTCAAACTTTAACTCTGTGGGTTGCAGTTAATAAGGCCTTTCTGGTGCAGAGTGACTGTTGGTAAACCATTTAACTGGTGTAACTAGAGGGATAGATTTAATTTAAATCCAATTAATTAAAGGGGATACTAGCATCTAAAATCGGGCAGAGGGTGTCCATAACTAACAATAAAAAATGTAATTAATTACATAGAATGGAGCAGTTGATGTGTTACTGTTGCGAGATGTGGGAGCCGGTGAACCCCATTGAGGCTCACGGTGATTATGTCTGTGACAAGTGTCTGCTGCTCCAGGAACTCCAGCTCCGTGTTGATGAGCTGGAGTCTGAGCTTCAGACACTGCGACACATCAGGGAGGGGGAGAAGTACCCGGACTCTGTGTATCAGGAGGTGGTCACACCTATGAAGTTAATTAATTCAGATGTAGCCCATGATCAGGGACAGGATGGTGTGACTATGAGTGAGGCAGGTACGGGGATCCAGGAGGTAGAGCTGGAGGAGCCGCAGCCCTTGCTCTTGTCCAACAGGTTCAAGGTTCTTACTCCCTGTGGGGACAGGAGCAGGGACTGTAGGGAGGATGAGCAACCAGGCCACAGCACCGGGGAACGGGGGGCCATTCAAGAGGGGGGAGTAAATAGAAATGTTGTAGTGGTAGGGGATAGTATTATTAGGGGGATAGATAGAGTTCTCTGCAGGCGAGAGCGCGAGACCCGAAGGCTGTGTTGCCTACCCAGTGCCAGGGTTAAGGACATCTCCTCTGGGCTGGAAAGAAACTTGCAGTGGGAGGGGGTGGATCCAGTTGTCGTGGTCCATGTTGGTACAAACGACGTAGATAGGACTAGGAAGCCGGTCCTGTTAAAGGAGCATGAACAGCTAGGGTTCAAATTAAAAAACAGAACCTCAAGGGTAATAATCACTGGATTATTACCTGAGCCACGAGCGAATTTGGCTTGGACAAATAAAATTAGAGAGTTAAATGCGTGGCTCAAAGACTGGTGTGGGAGAAATGGGTTTTGCTTCCTGGGACACTGGCACCAGTACTGGGGCAGGAGGGAGCTGTTCCGTTGGGACGGGCTTCACTTGGCCAGTGCTGGGACTAGAGTCCTGGCGGATCATATAACTAGGGCTGTAGAGAGGGCTTTTAAATAACTAGTGGGGGGGGGAGTTTCCTAGAGAGCAAATAATAAAAATGACAACAGAGAAGGTCATAGACTTAGGTAGCAGTGGGGAAATTAAAAACCAGAGCATGTCAGGAAGGGGCAGAAGGTATGGAGTAAAAGGTAAAGTAATAAAAAGGGCAAAAGCAGGAACTAAGTGTCACAAAACATATTTGAAAGTTCTCTATCTGAATGCACATAGCATTCGTAACAAAATAGACGAGGTAATGGCACAAATAACTACATATGGGTCTGATCTTGTGGCCATTACAGAAACATGGCTGCAGGGTGACAATGCCTGGGAATTAAACATACCAGGTTATTTAATGATCAGGAAGGACAGGCAGGAAGGAAGGGGAGGTGGGGTGGCTATGTTAATAAAGGAAGGAATCACTGTAATACAGAGAAATGATATTGGGTCAAAAGATCACGATAATGAAACAGTTTGGGTGGAGGTAAGGAATATTAAGGGGAAAAAAGCACTAGTGGGCGTAATCTATAGGCCTCCGAACAGTTGCAACTCTGTTGGATGGAGTATCAATCAGGAAATAGTTGAGGCTTGTAATAAGGGAGCATCTATAATTATGGGGGTTTTTAACTATCATATTAATTGGACAAATCAAATTGGGCAGGGCTGCCTTGAGGATGAGTTCATTGAGTGTATTAGGGATGGGTTTCTTGAGCAGTATGTAACTGAACCAACCAGGGGGCAAGCAACCTTAGATCTGGTCCTGTGTAACGAGACAGGATTAATTGAAGAAGTCCTAGTAAAGGATCCCCTTGGAATGAGTGACCATAACATGGTTGAATTCCATATTCAATTAGAGGGTGAGGAGGTTGGATCTCAAACAAGCGTGCTAAGCTTGAATAAAGGAGACTATGAAGGTATGAGAGTGGAATTGAGTAGAGTGGAGTGGGAAAATAGATTAAAGGGTAAGACGATACATGATCAGTGGTGTACATTTAAGGAGTTATTTTACAACTTCCAAAAAATATATATTCCACTGAGAAGAAAAGGGTGTAAAAGAAAAGACAGCCATCCGTGGCTAAGTAAAGAAATTAAGGATAGTATTCGACTAAAAACAAGGGCATATAAGGTAGCCAAATCTAGTGGGAGGATAGAGGATTGGGAAAACTTTAAAAGACAGCAAAAAATAACAAAAAGATTGATTAAGAAAGGGAAGATAGATTATGAAAGTAAATTAGCAAAAAATATAAAAACAGATAGTAAGAGTTTTTATAGTTATATAAAAAGAAAAAGAGTGGCTAAAGTAAATGTTGGTCCCTTAGAGGATGAGACCGGGAAATTAATGGTGGGAAATATGGAGATGGCAAAAACACTGAATGAATATTTTGTATCAGTCTTTACAGTAGAGGACACTAAGAATATCCCAACACTGGACAAACAGTAGGCTATAGGGGGGGAGGAGCTAAACATGATCAAAATCACGAAGGAAGTGGTACTCGGTAAAATAATGGGACTCAAGGCAGATAAATCACCTGGACCTGATGGCTTACATCCTAGGGTCCTGAGGGAAGTGGCGGTAGGGATTGTGGATGCATTGGTAATAATTTTCCAAAACTCCCTGGACTCAGCAAAGGTCCCGGCAGACTGGAAAACTGCTAATGTAACACCCTTATTTAAAAAGGGCAGTAGACAGAAGGCTGGAAACTATAGACCGGTTAGCCTAACATCTGTGGTAGGTAAAATTTTGGAGTCCATTATTAAGGAGACAGTAACAGGACATTTGGATAATCATCATTTAATAGGACAAAGTCAGCATGGTTTTATGAAGGGGAAGTCATGTTTGACAAATTTGCTGGAGTTCTTTGAGGAAGTAACATATAGGGTGGATAAAGGGGAACCAGTGGACGTAGTGTATTTAGACTTCCAAAAGGCATTTGACAAGGTGCCACACAAAAGATTATTGCTTAAGATAAAAAATCACGAGATTGGGGATAATATTCTGGCATGGATAGAGGATTGGCTATCTAACAGAAGGCAGAGAGCTGGGATAAATGGTTCATTCTCAGACTGGCAATCAGTAACTAGTGGTGTTCCGCAAGGGTCAGTGCTGGGTCCCCAACTCTTTACAATCTATATTAACGATTGGAGGAGGGGACCGAGTGTAACATATCAAAGTTTGCAGATGATACTAAGATGGGAGGGAAAGTAGTGAGTGAGGAGGACATAAAAAACCTGCAAGGGGACATAGACAGGCTAAGTAAGTGGGCAGAGATTTGAGAGATGGAATACAATACTGGAAAGTGTGAGGTTATGCACTTTGGCAGGAAAAATCGTAGAGCAAGTTATTATCGTAATGGCAAGAAACTGGAAAGTACTGAAGTACAAAGGGGGTCCTGGTGCACGAAACTCAAAAGGTTAGTATGCAGGTGCAACAAGTGATTAAGAAGGCCAATGGAATGTTGGCTTTCATTGCTAGGGGGATAGAATATAAAAATAGGGAGGTATTGCTTCAGTTGTACAATGTATTGGTGAGACCGCACCTGGAATACTGCATACAGTTTTGGTGTCCATACTTAAGAAAAGACATACTTGCTCTCGAGTCAGTACAAAGAAGGTTCACTCGGTTAATCCCGGGGATGAGGGGATGGACATATGAGGAGAGGTTGAGTAGATTGGGACTCTACTCATTGGAGTTCAGAAGAATGAGAGGCGATCTTATTGAAACATATAAGATTGTGAAGGGGTTGGATCGGGTGGATGCGGGGAGGATGTTCCCGATGATGGGTGACACTAGAACTAGGGGGCATAGTCTTAGAATAAGGGGCTGCTCTTTCAAAACTGAGATGAGGAGGAACTACTTCACTCAGAGGGTGGTAGGTCCATGGAATATGCTGCACCAAAAAGCTGTAGAAGCTGCATCATTACATAAATTTAAACAGAAATAGACAGTTTCCTAGAAGTAAAGGGAATTAAGGGTTACGGGGAGCAGGCAGGAATTTGGACATGAGTCTAGGTTCGGATCGGACATGGCCCTGTGGGTAGCAGAGCGGGCCCAGGGGCCGTTTAGCCTGATCCTGCTCCTATTTCGTGTGTCTAATTCTGTTAGATTCAGGAGATGGTTCTGTGATAGTAGATTGGCGGTTAGGATCAGATCAGCCATGATCTTATTGAATGGCGAGCAGGCTCGAGGGGCCGATTGGCCTACTCCTGCTCCTATTTCTTATGTTCTTATGTTCTTATAAATAATAAGAAATGTATAAATGTAACGAAGTTAAGTTTTGAGAATAAGGATCTATGAGAATAAGAAATGTAAGCTATTTGTATTTTGAACTGTTAAAGTCACGATTGACTCGCCAGCTGTTAACTGCAAGTCAGTTCTTTAATAAATCTATATGTCTTTAGAATTGTCTCAAATAGTATTTCTGTCTCAAACTCGCAAACTCAATTTCTGTACACTCTTTTGTGAGGAGTTGCAGAACTCTGGGGGGGGGGGCGTTTGGACCCTCATAATATCCAGAATTTTACAGTCTAGTTAAACTTATTAAAAGTGCTATCTGGAAGACGGTAACATCTTCAAGTTGTTCCTTTCCTTTGGAGAGAGATAGCCTGGACCTTTAAACCCAATTAAGCGTCTTATAGAATTCGGCTATCTCTAACTTTAGTTGAAGGTGAACGTCTGGGGAATACGTCTGATCTGGGGTAGCCCGAAAAGGGCTAGGACTAGTAATTATCCCTACAGGGGAAGCACCACGTAGGAGCATGCGTAAGAGGAAGATAATGCACAAGTAGTCACAAGGGTGTAATGTTGTGTTTAATTTTGAAAAGCCATCAGTTGCTTATTGTCATAAAAAATTCTGATGGCAAACTGTTGCAGTTGTGGCTGTGTCATTTCGCTAATGGGACTTCCACATTGAGGGCTTAGGGCGACTTGCAATTGTCAGTATGGTGGTCAAAGTGACAGGAATCTACAGGTTCTTGGCCATTGTCGATGGTCTGATAAGAAAGTGCAAGGCGAAAGTGTTTGATTGTGCAGGCTAAGCAAATCTGGCCAACATGAGTGCGTCCCTTGCATCCCGGGCAGCAATGTGGTCGCGCGCTGGTGCCTTCTGGCCTGTGCAGCTTCAGGTGGGTGAGCAGCAGCTTGGCGCTCCTGTTGTTGCTGCTGCTGTTGGTGGTGCTGTTGTTCATGGTTCTGCTCCTGCCATGGCTGATCTTCGTCCGAATCTGATGTCCAGGAGGAAAGGAAATAAATGGTTCCCATGCTTCTGGTATATGCCTCAGTTGAGGAAGTGCCCAGTCAAGGTGGGGAGAGGGGTTTCCCAGGAGGTCACACTGGAGATGGGTGTCAGGCTTCAAACTTCCACAACAATGGGTATGCCAGCTAAAAGTTCCCCCAGACTTAAGACAACAAGGTTCTGCCACCTGCAAATGATCATTGGTGAAAACTCCTTTTTAATGGTGGAGCTGCAGCTGTTAGTAAGCAATCCACTTGTGAGGCCGCCAGGATTAACTGGCGTGTTCCAGAGGAGACATGCAGGACGTGGGAAAAGTGGTAAAATCAGAAAGGCCTCTCAAAATGGAATTATAGAGGCAATTAAGTGGTGTTTAAGGGCCTTAATGGTCTATCCCACCTCTTGGAGGCGGGATGGAAACGGGGTCAGAAAACACGCATTTGGGAAAATTGCTTGGAGGCGGGATGGAGGCGGGATCGGGCCCGCCCGCCATTTTTTGCGATTTTACCACCTCACACGCCTCCAATCCCTCCTCCTCGGGCCTGGCAAAATCACGCCCATAGGGCGCGATCTTGCCAGCCCTGGGGAGGCGGGTTTGGAGGCGGGACTTCCAGGAAAATGGCAGAATCTGGGGGCGGGTGCCCATCCCACCCCCAACCCGCCTCCGTGGATCTTCCTGGGAGGCGGGTAGCCGACTCGCACCGGGTCCCGTCTCCTCGAGGCGGGAAAGGGATTACAGCCACTTAACTGCCTGTTACCAGGTAGTTAACAGGCAGATAAGAGGATTATCCCCATTTTACCCACACAAGTGCGGGCTTCCCGAAGGCTGCAAACCACGCCAGGGTCAGTGAGGCGAGCAATGGGTCTGCGGGTCTGTGGGGTGCAAAAGTGCGCTGTGAAGGTAAGTGATGGGTGAAAGTGTGGAGAGGTGAGTGTGTGAGGTAAGTGGAATGTGTTGGAAAAAGTTTACTTCCCTTTGTTTCTTCCTGCAGGCTTCAATCATTGAGGATGCGAAGAGCCTCACATCTCCGTGGCAGAGATGACAGATGGCTGCTGCATTCTCCAATGCAACAACCATCTAATTTCTGCTGAAGAAAGAGGTTTGATGAGTCTTGAGTACAAGAACTTATCAAACTACAGAGAATATCAGTGTTTGACAACTTCACAGATGAAACGTCATACGCTGATGTTCTCTGTAACCAACGTCCCCTTAATGGGCGGGCTTAACAAGGTCAATCAAGGGAAAATAGCGTGTGTTGGCCAGAAGTTGACGGAGGCAGGACTAAACCCCGACAAGTGGGAGTCCCGCCTTCAAAAGCTCCCCATTAGCAAAATCCAGCCCATAGAGTCGTAGGCCGTGATTTTCCCAGCCCTGAGGAGGCGGATTTGGAGGCGGGACAGTTGGGAAAATCGCAAAAAGTAAGTGGTTAAGGGCCTCTATAATCGTATTTTGCCAGGCCCTTGTTATTTTACCACATATTCTGCGTGTTGCACGGCCCTCCTAAACCACGCCAGCTAATCCTGGCGGGTTGACAAGTGCCTGGCCTCCTCACAGCTGCAGCTCCACCATTAAAATGGAGCTTTCAACAGTGATCAGTTGCAGGTGGTAGAACTTTTGTTCCACAGGTCTTTCAGCATTATTAGCAAGCCTACCGAAGTCGGAGGTGCTGCAGCTTCTATCTCTCAACTGTGGGACCTCCTTGGAAAACCCTTTCCCTGCTTTGACTGAGCGCTTCCCCAACGGAGGCATCTGCCAGCAGCATGGGAACCATTTATTTCCTTTCACCATGGAGCTCAGATTCGGATGAGGAGCAGCCACGGCAGCAGCAGAACCAGGCAGCTCAGCAGCAACAGCAGCAGGAGCGTCAACCTCCTGCTCACCCACCCGATGCTGCACAGGGCAGAAGGCACCAGTGCATGGAAGCACGTCGTCACAGGAGATACCCCCCTCTCAGGGTTTACAGACAGAGGATGAACTACCTCAACATGAGTGAGCAGCAGTGCCAAAGGAGGCTGAGAGTTTCGCGAGAGGTTGTCGGAGACATCTGCGCACTGCTGCACCAACACCTGGAGACCAGAGGAGCAGGTGGACACCCCTTACCAGTGGCTGTCAAAGTCACCACTGCACTCAACTTTTTTGCCTCAGGCTCCTTCCAGGGATCATCAGCAGACATCAGCAGCATCTCCCAGTCGGCCGCCCACAGTTGCATCACGCAAGTTACCGATGCCCTTTTTGCAAAGGCGCACAATTACATCCACTTCTCAAGGGATCAAGCAAGTGTAACCGCGCGCGCAGTTGGCTTTGCAAATATGGCAGGCTTGCCAATGGTGCAGGGCATCATAGACGGCACACATGTGGCCCTTAGGGCATCCCATCACAACCTAGCTATCTTTGTCAACCGCAAGGGCTTCCACTCCCTCAACGTGTAGCTGGTGTGTAACCACAAGAAGGAGATTTTGCATGTTTGCGCCAAGTTCTGTGGTAGTTGCCATGACTCGTTCATCCTGCGGCACTCCTCCGCTCTTCAATCTGCCAAACCAACTTAACGGATGGCTCCTTGGTGACAAAAGCTATCCCCTGAAGAAGTGGCTAATGACGCCGATCAGGGGGCCAGCTAACGAGGCTGAGGAGCACTACAAAGCAAGTCACGTTTTGCCCAGGTCCATGATCAAGCAAACCATTGGCTTGTTGAAGATGTGATTCCGATGCCTTGACAGATTAGGTAGAGCCCTGCAGTATTCAGCAGCCAGGGTCTCCAGAATGGTCGTGCTCTGCTGTGCACAACATGGCGCAGCATCGTGGCTTTCAGCTTCAAGTGGCTCAGTTCATAGCCTCCTCAGATGAGGAGGAGGAGGAGGAGGAGGACCGAGCGGTGGCGTATCGACCAGCAGCATCGGTAGCATGCGAGCACATGGCTGCCCGTGATGCAAGGGATGCACTCGTCCTGGCCAGATTTGCATAGGTTGCCCATTGTGGCACATGTGCTTGGCTCCTTCTTAATACATGATAGAAAATGGACATGACTCTCTGGCCTCCTTTCACTCTGACCACCAACCTAACCATGCAAGTGTCGCGGAGCCCGCAATGTGGAGCTGCCTAAGTCGAAATAACAGATGTCATCACACCAATAGTTTGCCATCACCTCATTTTAATACATTCTCACAGGGATGGCATTTCATCAATACACAGAAACAATTACCCAAGTGCCTACCCCTGTGACTAATTGTGTTTTATTTTTCTCTTACACATGCTCCTACATGGTGCTCCCCCTGTGGCTTCAGCAGATGTGGAGGCACCTTGCTCACTTTCATGCTGCTCCTGCTTCGACACCTTTGGCGGGCGTCCTCTGGGTTTCTGAGCCTGTGAGGGCTTGCCAAATGTCTGCTCATCCTGTGGCAGTGCAGGGGCTGAGATGCCCATCTCAGTTGGGTGCGGACTCTGGTGGGGCTCTGACCGAGGGCTATGCAGTGGCATGGAAGTGTGAGCACTTGGAGAGGAGCCCCCACTTCCTTGTTCTCTGCCACCAACCTACCTCTCATGGTCAGTGTAGTGTATGTGCTTTAAGTCAGAACTACTTTTTACAGCTCCTGTATACTGTAGATCCGGCAGTAACCACACCGGTATAAAAGCTGTGCGCATGCCTCTGTACTCCAGTCTAGAGATGACCCTCCTCCAGTAAAGACCTGGGCCTAGAAATTCAGTTGTTTGCGCCAGCCGCTAGCGCCTTAGGAGGAGGAGATGTGGGGCGCTAGGCGGCTCGCGGCCGGGCGCAGCGCGATCTGCGCCTCTCCCCAACTTCAGTAAAGATTTAGCGGCGGCGCAAAGCCTTTGCGCGCGCTCAGCTGCGCGCGCAGATCCTGACGTCATTTCATCGTGCAACGCCCTTTGTGCGCCCCAAACCGGAAATTCAGTGGCGCCGGCCTATTGTGCGCCTGGCGCCCCTAGCAACTGGTAGAGGGGAACGGTTCCCAATTGCTGCGGGGTGCGGGGGGCGCTATTTAAAGGGGACTCCTCCTGCAGTATAAGTGGCAGCCATTTTGTGCCAATCCTTCTGTGTGAGAGACGGATATTTGGAGAGAGACAAAGGCAGAGAGCTTTCTGCTTTGACTCAGCGCTCGCACAGGTACTTGTGGCTTCAGGCCAGAGCTTTGCACTTGGATTTCACTTTCAGTGCCATAGCCTTGGGTCGCCACATATAATGGGGGCTGCAATGGGTGGAAACGTTGGCTTTGTGCATTGCATTCAAAGGGATCAGAGACGCCATGAGAGAGTGCCAGTCATGGCCAGACGGAGATTGGCCAACAGGCGTCGGCACAGGAGGCCTTACCCACCCAGGGTATACCGCCAGCAGTTCTCATATCTGAACATGTCTGAGGAGCAGTGTGTTCGGAGGATGCGATTCAGAAGGGAGGTGGTCACTGAGATCTGCCACCTGCTTCGCAGAGATCTGCAGCCACAGCTGAGGAGCAGGACGTCTCTGTCGGTGGCAATGAAGGTGACGGTGGCTCTCAACTTCGATGCCACTGGCTCCTTCCAATCTGCTACTGGGGACACTGCCAACATCTCCCAATTCGCGGAACATTGCTGCATCCGCCAGGTGGACAATGCCCTTTTCAGAAGGAGACGTCAGTACATCTCCTTCCCCATGACCCTGGACAAGCAGCAAGAGCGTGCAATCGGATTTGGAAGAATAGCGGGCTTCCCCATGGTTGAGGGGGTAGAACTGATGAACCAGCAATGGTCAGGCCTTGCTTCAGGGCTGCAGTGTGCAGGGCATGGCAGCAAGACAAGTCGACCCTTCCCCTTTAAGAGCTGACCGGCGCCAGCGTGTCTGCCTTCATTGAGCAACTCGCCGCACCTGCGCTGCGCCCGTCCTCGGTGTTAGCGCACCGGATCGCCAGCTTAGCGCCTAATGATAGTCGTGCATCGCCTGCTTTAGCGCAGCAGCAACCTCTTGGGGCGATGCAACTGAATATTGGCGAAGGTGGCGCGAAGTTGCGCCGGGCGCAAACTTTAGCGGCCGCCCGGCTGTAGCGCCCCAAATGTGGCTATACTGAATTTCTAGGCCCTGTTGTTTGTTTATGTACAGCATCCGTGTAATTCTTTATCCACTGAACCACGGATCTAACAGTGGCGACGAGTGTTGATGCGAATCTACCTGCAACATTAAACAAACAAACAAAAAAAATAGTCGAGTCCAAGGAACATGGGCGTCGACCGCGAGCAACCGCCCAGCAGTCAGGCAGAGATCCAACTTCGCTGGGGAGGCTGTGGAGAGCCGGGCTTGGTTCCCCAGCCACAACGAGCAGCAAGAGACCGATGACAGGTCCAGAGCAGACCCTTCCCGAGCAGCGGCGGCTGCAGCCGACCGACGGCAGAGAGAGAGAGCCGGGCAGCGTTGATGGGGTAAGAAAGAGGGTGAAGAGAGCAGGGCGCAGCCGGGGATTGATCACCGAGCGGCGTCGAGGAAAAATACTGCAAACCGGAGAGAGAGAGGGTAAGAAACAGCCGGGTTCTAGACTGAGCGGCGTCGACAAATATCAAGAGAAGAACGCGCAGAGCACAGCCAGGGATCATGGGCTGATCAGGGTCCGCGGGGCGAAGCAAGGGGAGACGCCATTGAGCCACGGAGAAGCAGGGAGAGCGCGGGAGGTGCCATTGAGCCGCGGAGAAGCAGGGAGAGCGTGAGAGGCGCCATTGAGCCGCGGAGAAGAAGGAAGAGTGCAGGAGACGCCATTTTGCGAAGCCGCAGCGGAGAAGACGGTAGAGCGCGGGAAGGAAGGAAAGCGCGGGAGACGCCATTTTGTTCCAGCGGAGAAGAAGGGGAAGCGTGGGAGGCGCCATTGGGGATAGTTAACGCAAAACCAAGGATGCCGAAGAGTGGCAGTATCTCTACGTTCGACAATGAAGTCGAAGATTGGGCGACATATGTGGAACGTATTGAGGTGTACTGCAGGGCGAATGAAGTGCCAGATGCTAATAAAGCACTGGTTCTGTTAAATTCCATGGGTGCAAAAACTTATGGGTTACTGCAAAATCTAATAACCCCAGAGAAGCCGGTAGACAAGGATTTTGGAAGCATAGTAGAAATCCTACAGGACCACTTAAGCCCCACACCGCTGCTGATAGCAGAACGATTTAAGTTCCATAAAAGGAACCAACACAAAGACGAAAGCAATGCTGAGTACCTAACGGAACTGCGCAAGCTATCGAAATACTGCCAGTTTGGAGCGGGACTAGCAGACACGTTAAGGGACAAGTTTGTGTGTGAGCTACAAAGTGAAGGAACCCAGAAACGGCTTCTATCAGAAAAGGACCTTACACTGGACAAAGCTTTCAATATGGCAGTATCACATGAAGCAGCCGCAAGGGGCGCTGCAGAGATACAATGGAGACCGCAAGAATACGGCACCAACTAAATGAACTATGGAACAGGGAAGTGCTATCGCTGCGGCATAACAACACATGACCAGAAAGATTGTTGGTTCAAGGACCAAGAGTGCAGACAGTGTGGGAAAGCAGGACACATAGCAAGAGTCTGCAGGTCTGGGAAGAAAACCAACAGTAAGAAATCTCCACAGGAGAAGTACAAAAAGGTACACCAGGTGATGGACAGTGGTTCAGACGAACAGAAAAGTGACACAGACTCCGGAAGCAAGGAGCTGGGTTGTCTGAAACTACATAATGTAACCGAAATAGAGGATCACCAGACTATCTGGGTTACACTCAAGATAGACGGAGTCCAAGTGGAAATGGAATTGGACACAGGGTCAGCTCTAACAGTCATAAATCAAAGAGACTACAAGCGGCTATTTTCACACATACCCTTGAAAGCTACAAAGATTGTCTTGAAGACGTATACGGGGCAAAAAGTCTACCCCAAAGGAAAAATAAGGGTGAAAGTGACATATAAAGGTCAGGAAATACCTAAAATGGATATATATGTATTGCCAAATGGAGGACCACCACTGCTAGGACGTGAGTGGATCCGGAAGATACATTTAGATTGGCATTCCATACAGGCACTGAAGGTGGAGGCCAAAAAGGATGACGACGTCACACCTGGACGACTGTCAAAAATGCTAACTGACGCAAAAGAAGTGTTCCAGGAGGGACGAGGAACACTAAAAGGAATAACAGCAACAATTAAAATAGAGGATAATGCAAGCCCAAAGTTTCTGAAGGCCAAACCAGTGCCTTATGCGATCAGACCAGCTGTTGAAGCAGAGCTGGAAGGGTTGGAATGTTCAGGAGTACTGTCCAAAGTGGACTGGAGCGAGTGGGCTACACCCATCGTTCCTGTAATGAAGAGGTCGTTGAGTAATACGCCTGGGGAACCAAAAAAGTTCTGCATCTGTGGGGATTTTAAGGTGACATTGAACCCAGTCCTTCACACGGTGCAATATCCGCTTCCACGAATTGAGGATATTTTCGCCTCGCTGACTGGTGGTAAACGCTTCACCAAAATTGATCTAGCCCAGGCGTACTTGTAAATGGAGGTAGAAGAAGCTTCGAAACATTACCTTACGATCAACACCCATATAGGTCTCTATCAATACAACCGGCTGGTGTTTGGAGTAGCCTCGGCTCCGGCTATCTGGCAAAGGGCGATGGATCAGGTCCTGCAAGGGATTCCAGGGACCCAGTGTTATTTGGACGACATCTTGGTCATGGGCGAAAATGATGGTGACCATCTCGCTAACTTGGAGAAGGTGCTCGCCAGATTAAAGGAATATGGGCTACGAGCTAATCGCCACAAGTGCGAGTTTTTCCAGAAACAGATCTCGTATTGCGGCCACGTCAGCGATGAAGAGGGGTTACATAAGTCCCCTGACAAGATTGAGGCAGTAGTCAAGGCTCCAGCACCGGAAAATGTGTCACAACTGAGTTCGTTCCTCGGGCTGGTAAACTATTACCACAAGTTCTTACCAAATTTGTCTACGGTACTACACCCGCTGAACACCCTACTGCAAACAGGGGTACCATGGGAGTGGGATGACGAACGTAAATGAGCTTTCCAGAAGTGTAAAGAATTGATCACATCAAAAGAGGTGTTGGCCCATTTCAACCCAGCACTACCAATTCGTTTGGCATGTGATGCATCACCCTACGGCATTGGAGCGGTGCTGTCGCACAAATTCCCAGACGGGTTGGAGAGGCCAGTGGCCTTTGCGTCTCGGTCACTAACCTCAGCCGAGCGCAACTACGCCCAGATTGACAGGGAGGCCCTCAGCCTAGTATGGGGAGTAAAATAATTCAACCACTATCTGCATGGACAGAAGTTCACCTTGCTGACTGACCACCAACAACTTGTCTCCATCTTTAATCCTAAGAAGGGCGTGCCAGTAATGACTGCACAGCGGTTACAAAGATGGTCCCTGTTTCTAGGGGCAAATCAATATGAAATAGAATATAAAGGCACGAAACAGCATGGGAACGCTGATGGGCTATCGCGCCTGCCACTGCCTACGGTGGAGGAAGCACCAGCAGTGGACCCTATCGAGATATTTTATTCGTCGATAATTAAACGATTGCCAGTGACAAATGCGGATAAGAACATAAGAACATAAGAAATAGGAGCAGGAGTAGGCCAATCGGCCCCTCGAGCCTGCTCCGCCATTCAATAAGATCATGCCCGATCTGATCCGAACCGCCAATCTACTATCACAGAAACATCTCCTGAATCTAACAGAATTAGACACACGAAATAGTAGCAGGATCAGGCTACACGGCCCCTGGGCCTGCTCCGCTACCCACAGGGCCATGACCGATCCGAACCTAGACTCATGTCCAAATTCCTGCCCGCTCCCCGTAACCCTTAATTCCCTTTACTTCTAGGAAACTGTCTATTTCTGTTTTAAATTTATGTAATGATGTAGCTTCTACAGCTTTTTGGGGCAGCATACTCCATGGACCTACCACCCTCTGAGTGAAGTAGTTCCTCCTCATCTCAGTTTTGAAAGAGCAGCCCCTTATTCTAAGACTATGCCCCCTAGTTCTAGTTTCACCCATCATTGGGAACATCCTCCCCGCATCCACCCGATCCAACCCCTTCACAATCTTATATGTTTCAATAAGATCGCCTCTCATTCTTCTGAACTCCAATGAGTAGAGTCCCAATCTACTCAACCTCTCCTCATATGTCCATCCCCTCATCCCCGGGATTAACCGAGCGAACCTTCTTTGTACTGACTCGAGAGCAAGTATGTCTTTTCTTAAGTATGCACACCAAAACTGTATGTAGTATTCCAGGTGCGGTCTCACCAATACCTTGTACAACTGAAGCAATACCTCCCTATTTTTATATTCTATCCCCCTAGCAATGAAAGCCAACATTCCATTGGCCTTCTTAATCACTTGCTGCACCTGTATACTAACCTTTTGAGTTTTGTGCACCAGGACCCCCAGATCCCTTTGTACTTCAGTACTTTCCAGTTTCTTGCCATTAAGATAATAACTTGCTCTACGATTTTTCCTGCCAAAGTGCATAACCTCACACTTTCCAGTATTGTATTCCATCTGCCAAATCTCTGCCCACTTACTTAGCCTGTCTATGTCCCCTTGCAGGTTTTTTATGTCCTCCTCACTCACTACTTTCCCACCCGCATCTTAGTATCATCTGCAAACTTTGATATGTTACACTCGGTCCCCTCCTCCAAATCGTTAATATAGATTGTAAAGAGTTGGGGACCCAGCACTGACCCCTGCGGAACACCACTAGTTACTGATTGCCAGTCTGAGATGAACCATTTATCCCAACTCTCTGCCTTCTGTTAGATAGCCAATCCTCTATGCATGCCAGAATATTACCCCCAATCCCGTGATTTTTTATCTTAAGCAATAATCTTTTGTGTGGCACCTTGTCAAATGCCTTTTGGAAGTCTAAATACACTACGTCCACTGGTTCCCCTTTATCCACCCTATATGTTACTTCCTCAAAGAACTCCAGCAAATTTGTCAAACATGACTTCCCCTTCATAAAACCATGCTGACTTTGTCCTATTAAATAATGATTATCCAAATGTCCTGTTACTGTCTCCTTAATAATGGACTCCAAAATTTTACCGACCACAGATGTTAGGCTAACCGGTCTATAGTTTCCAGCCATCTGTCTACTGCCCTTTTTAAATAAGGGTGTTACATTAGCAGGTTTCCAGTCTGGCGGGACCTTTGCCAAGTCCAGGGAGTTTTGGAAAATTATTACCAATGCATCCACAATCCCTACCACCACTTCCCTCAAGACCCTAGGATGTAAGCCATCTGGTCCAGGTGATTTATCCACCTTGAGTCCCATTATTTTACCGAGTACCACTTCCTTAGTGATTTTGATCGAGTTTAGCTCCTCCCCCCCTATAGCCCCCTGTTTGTCCAGTGTTGGGATATTCTTAGTGTCCTCCAGTGTAAAGACTGATACAAAATATTCATTCAGTGTTTTTGCCATCTCCATATTTCCCACCATTAATTTCCCGGTCTCATCCTCTAAGGGACCATCATTTACTTTAGCCATCCGTTTTCTTTTTATATAACTATAAAAACTCTTACTATCTGTTTTTATATTTTTTGCTAATTTACTTTCATAATCTATCTTCCCTTTCTTAATTAATCTTTTTGTTATTTTTTGCTGTCTTTTAAATTTTTCCCAATCCTCTATCCTCCCACTAGATTTGGCTACCTTATATGCCCTTGTTTTTAGTCGAATACTATCCTTAATTTCTTTACTTAGCCACAGATGGCTGTCTTTTCTTTTACACCCTTTTCTTCTCAGTGGAATATATATTTTTTGGAAGTTGTAAAATAACTCCTTAAATATACACCACTGATCATGTATCGTCTTACCCTTTAATCTATTTTCCCAATCCACTCTACTCAATTCCGCTCTCATACCTTCATAGTCTCCTTTATTCAAGCTTAGCACGCTTGTTTGAGATCCAACCTTCTCACCCTCTAATTGAATATGGAATTCAACCATGTTATGGTCACTCATTCCAAGGGGATCCTTTACTAGGACATTTTTAATTAATCCTGTCTCGTTACACAGGACCAGATCTAAGGTTGCTTGCCCCCTGGTCGGTTCAGTTACATACTGCTCAAGAAACCCATCCTTAATACACTCAATGAACTCATCCTCAAGGCAGCCCTGCCCAATTTGATTTGTCCAATTAATATGATAGTTAAAATCCCCCATAATTATAGATGTTCCCTTATTACAAGCCTCAACTATTTCCTGATTGATACTCCATCCAACAGAGTTGCAACTGTTCGGAGGCCTATAGACTATGCCCACTAGAGTTTTTTTCCCCTTAGTATTCCTTATCTCCACCCAAACTGTTTCATTATCCTGATCTTTTGACCCAATATCATTATCTTTGTATTACAGTGATTCCTTCCTTTATTAACATAGCCACCCCACCTCCCCATCCTTCCTGCCTGTCCTTCCTGATCGTTAAGTAACCTGGTATGTTTAATTCCCAGGCATTGTCACCCTGCAGCCATGTTTCTGTAATGGCCACAAGATCAGACCCATATGTAGTTATTTGTGCCATTAACTCGTCTATTTTGTTACGAATGCTATGTGCATTCAGATAGAGAACTTTCAAATATGTTTTGTGACACTTAGTTCCTGCTTTTGCCCTTTTTATTACTTTACCTTTTACTCCATACCTTCTGCCCCTTCCTGACATGCTCTGGTTTTTAATTTCCCCACTGCTACCTAAGTCTATGACCTTCTCTGTTGTCATTTTTATTATTTGCTCTCTAGGAACCTCCCCCCCACTAGTTAGTTTAAAGCCCTCTCTACAGCCCTAGTTATATGATCCGCCAGGACTCTAGCCCCAGCACTGGCCAAGTGAAGCCCGTCCCAATGGAACAGCTCCCTCCTGCCCCAGTACTGGTGCCAGTGTCCCAGGAAGCAAAACCCATTTCTCCCACACCAGTCTTTGAGCCACGCATTTAACTCTCTAATTTTATTTGTCCTAGCCAAATTTGCTCGTGGCTCAGGTAATAATCCAGAGATTATTACCCTTGAGGTTCTGTCTTTTAATTTGACCCCTAGCTGCTCATACTCCTTTAACAGAACCGGCTTCCTAGTCCTATCTATGTCGTTTGTACCAACATGGACCACGACAACTGGATCCACCCCGTCCCACTGCAAGTTTCTTTCCAGCCCAGAGGAGATGTCCTTAACCCTGGCACCGCGTAGGCAACACAACCTATGGGACTCTTGCTCTCAGCTGCAGAGAACTCTATCTATCCCCCTAATAATACTATCCCCTACCACTACAACATTTCTATTTACTCCCCCCTCTTGAATGGCCCCCTGTTCCACGGTGCTGTAGCCAGGTTGCTCATCCTCCCTGCAGTCCTTGCTCCTGTCCCCACAGGGAGTAAGAACCTCGAACCTGTTGGACAAGAGCAAGGGCTGCGGCTCCTCCAACACTACCTCCTGGATCCCCGTACCTGCCTCACTCGTAGTCACACCGTCCTGTCCCTGACCATGGGCTACAGCACGGTGGCCTCACAGCGCCAGAGACCCGGGTTCGAATCCGGCCTCGGGCGACTGTCTGTGTGGAGTTTGCACATTCTCCCCGTGTTTGCGTGGGTTTACTCCGGGTGCTCCGGTTTCCTCCCACAGTCCAAAGATGTGCAGGTTAGGTTGATTGGCTATGATAAATTGACCCTTAGTGTTAGGGGGATTAAATACGTGGGGTTACAAGGATAGGGTGGGATATGTGTTGGTGTAGGGGTTACGGGGATTGGGTGGGATATGTGTCGGTGCAGGCTCGATGGGCCGAAATGGCCTCTATCTGCACTGTGGGGTTTCTGTGATTTCTGTGATTTCTGTGATCTGAATTAATTAACTTCATAGGTGTGACCATCTCCTGAAACACAGAGTCCAGGAACTTCTCCCCCTCCCTGATGTGTCGCAGTGTCTGAAGCTCAGACTCCAGCTCATCAACACGGAGCTGGACTTCCTGTAGCAGCAGACACTTGTCACAGACATAATCACCGTGAGCCTCAATGGGGTCCCCCGGCTCCCACATCTCACAACAGTAACACATCACCTGCTCCATTCTATGTCATTAATTAAAATTTTTATTGTTAGTTATGGACACTCTCTGCCCGATTATAGATGCTAGTACCCCCTTTAATTTAAATTAAATCAATCCCTCTAATTTTAAAAAGGGGGGTAGAGAGAAAGCAGGGAATTATAGACCAGTAAGCCTTACATCGGTTGTGGGCAAAATGCTAGAGTCCATTATTAAGGATAAAATAGCGGAGCACTTGACAAATGGGGAAAGGATCGGACAGAGTCAACATGGATTTACAAAGGGTAAATCGTGTTTGACTAATCTGCTGGAATTTTTTGAGGAAGTAACTGGTAAAATAGATGGGGGAGAGCCAGTGGATGTGGTGTACCTTGACTTCCAGAAAGCCTTCGATAAGGTTCCACACAAAAGATTATCATGCAAAATTAAGGCTCATGGGATTGGTGGCAAAGTATTAACGTGGATAGAGAACTGGCTGGCGGATAGAAAACAGAGAGTTGGAATAAACGGCTCGTTTTCGGAGTGGCAGGCAGTGACCAGCGGGGTGCCGCAAGGATCTGTCCTGGGACCCCAGCTGTTCACAATATATATAAATGATCTGGATCAGGGAATTGGATGCAATATTTCCAAATTCGCTGACGACACTAAACTAGGAGCAGGGGTGGGCTCTGATGAGGATGTCAGGAGGCTACAGTGCGATTTGGACAGGTTGGGGGAATGGGCGGATACGTGGCAGATGCACTATAATGTGGATAAATGCGAGGTTATCCACTTTGGGGGTAAAAACAGGAGGGTAGATTATTATCTAAATGGCAATAGATTGGGAGATGGGGAAGTGCAGAGGGACCTGGGTGTTCTTGTGCACCAGTCACTGAAGGAGAGCATGCAGGTGCAACAGGCGATTAAGAAGGCAAATGGTATGTTGGCCTTCATATCAAGGGGGTTCGAGTATAGGAATAGGGATACCTTACTACAGCTGTACAAGGTGCTGGTGAGACCGCATCTGGAGTATTGTGTACAGTTTTGGTCGCCCCATCTGCGGAAGGATGTTCTTGCCATGGAAAGAGTGCAGCGGCGATTCACCAGGCTGATACCTGGAATGGCGGGAATGACCTACGAGGAGAGATTGAATAGTTTGGGCTTGTACTCACTGGAGTTTAGAAGATTGAGAGGGGATCTCATCGAAACATATAAAATTATGGCAGGCCTGGACAGGCTGAATTCAGAGAGAATGTTTCCAATGGCAGGGGAGCACAGAACCAGGGGCCACAGTCTAAAAATAGCGGGCAAATCATTTAAAACAGAGATGAGGAAGAATTTCTTCACTCAAAGAGTGGTGAGCCTGTGGAATTCCCTGCCACAGAGGGCTGTGAAGGCTAATTCAATAAATATTTTCAAGAGAGAATTGGATATATTTCTGAAGGCTAAGGGGATTAAGGGTTACGGAGAAAAGGCGGGGACGGGGTACTGAACTGGTAAGATCAGCTAAGATCTCAGACGAAGATCAGCCATGATCTCATTGAATGGCGGAGCAGGCTCGAAGGGCCGAATGGCCTACTCCTGTTCCTATCTCTATGTTTCTATGTTACACCAGTTAAATGGTTTACCAACAGTCACTCTGCACCAGAAAGGCCTTATTAACTCCAACCCACAGAGATAAAGTTTGAAAAGAGCACATAACACCCGACTTACTCTAACTCACACTTACCCAAACTCACAGCACTCTCTGCTGACCTCGCACTCAGTGCTTGCTCGCACTAGCAATGGTTTTTTTATATTGTTTGTTTGTTTACAGCCAAATGAGTCACCCCTGCTGATTGGTTAGAAAACTGGTTTTCACTGCCTGCTGTGCCAATTTACTCCTACTGCAGTGTAACCTTGTTTTACTCTTCTTAAACCAACAGGTTCCCAAATACTTAACTTTTCCCCTTTACTTAAACTGCTTAAGTAATCTTATCAAGAATGATTTAAAGAGAAATAACAATTAAAGAACTCTCACACTTACCCAAACTCACAGCACTCTCTGCTGACCTCGCGATATAGAGAAGGAGACCCGCAATGATCCGACGCTGTCACGGGTATATGAATTGACGGTGAGCGGATGGCCAACACATGGCAACTCACTGTTGCCAGCATTCTCATCCAGAAGAGAACAGCTGTCAGTATGCCAGGGGACAGTGATGTGTGGATCCAGAGTGGTGATTCCACCCAAGTTAAGGGAGAGAGTGCTAAAGGAGCTACAGGAAGGTCATCTAGGGGAGTGAAAATGAAAAGTCTTGCTAGGGCTTATGTGTGGTGGCCGGGAATCGATCAACAAATCGAAGACCTAACTAAGAGCTGCTTAGGATGCCAGAAGGTCCAAAATGCACCACCACATGCCCCTCTACACCCATGGGAGTGGCCCTCCTCTCCATGGCAACGGGTGCGCATTGATTTCGCTGGTCCATTCATGGACTCAATGTTGTTAATAGCAGTGGATGCTCATTCAAAGTGGCCTGAGGTGATAAAGATGTCTTCAACCACTACAGAGAAAATGATTGCAGTCCTACGGACCATACTTGCCAGAAACGGTTTGCCAGAGCAGATCTGCTCTGATAATGGACCACAGTTTGTGTCCGACGAGTTCCAAAAATTCATGAAAAGGAATGGGGTAAGGCATTACACATCCGCCCCGTATCATCCAGCCACCAATGGATTGGCTGAGAGGTTCGTACAAACCTTTAAGAAGGCGATAAAGGCCATGTGCGACGAGGAAATTCCACTACAGCATAAGATGGACAATTTCTTTTTAGCCTACCGAAACGCGACACATGCAGTTACCAACCAGACCCCGGCCATGATGTTCTTTAACTGAAGGTTGAGATCTCGTCTGGACTTGCTCAGACCAAATGTGCGAAGAAATGTTGAGGACAAACAATTCCAGCACATCAACGAGAAGCCGACAAGGAGCTTCAATGCAGGGCAACCAGTCTTGGCCCATGACTATCGAACAGAGAAGTGGCAACCCGGAACGATATGTACAAGGCAGGGGCCATTAATGTACACAGTGGATGTCGGGGAGAACATTGTGAGACGCCACGTCGATCAGATCTTAGCGTCACAGGAAGGCGTCAATCCCATGTCTCGAGTACCTGGGGATGAACCCGACATACCGGTAGCATCTACTTCAGACCCAGTAGCAGTGGAACCCGATGAACTACCTGATGAAAAGGGGTCAGAATCGCCTCTGCACCAAGAACAAGAACCTCCGGAGAGGCGCTATCCCGAAAGGGTCAGGAGGCCGCCCCAAAGACTGAATCTATAAATGGACTTTTTGTTATTGAATGTACATGTAAAAATTTAATTGTTATTTGAATATTAAGGGGGTATTATTAATCTAAAAAGGGAGGAATTGTAGTGTATGTGCTTTAAGTCAGAACTACTTTTTACAGCTCCTGTATACTGTAGTACCGGCAGTAACCACACCGGTATATAAGCTGTGCGCATGCCTCTGTACTCCAGTCTAGAGATGACCCTCCTCCAGTAAAGACCTGTTGTTTGTTTATGTACAGCATCCATGTAATTCTTTATCCACTGAACCACGGATCTAACAGTCAGGTCCACCTCAGCGCTTGCAAGTGGCTTGAGAGCACCTTGCTGCACATCAGGGGGGCCATGGGGACCCGTATCTGCACTGGCAGTCCTACTCAAAAGGACTTCCATGAAGCTCTGGTTGCTCTGTTCAATAGCTGCCCATCGCTCCTCCAGAGATGTCAGTCTATTCTGAACATTCACCATGTTTTCCAGGCGCTGGTGGCTTAGGTCCTCCATGGCCGTAGCCATCCTTTCTTCTACCGTAGTCACCCTTTCCAGAGAGGTAGCCATTGTTACCACGAAGGTTGCCATCCTTTCCGCGGTGGTGAGTTCCTGCGCCATTGCCTCCACAAAGGCACTGCTCATGTCAGAGTTGGACTCCTCCATCCTCTCCACACTCGCAGTGGCCCTGGAGACAAGACCTGTCAGAGACTCCTGCACCTGTTCCTGGAGTTCCAGCACCGCCCTCCTTCTGGATGGACCCAGAGGCACAGGGTCGACATATAGCGGAGCCGAGCTGGGAGAGTCCTGCGCCCTCCACCGAGGACACTCCACTACAGTCCCTGTCTCCACCACCTGCTGATGCTCACCTGTGAGCTGTGATACACACGGTGACAACACTACTCTATGTTCCGAAGGTCCCACTGAGGTGTACGTATCTGTGCTGCTGCTGGGTGCGCTTACACCTGCTGATGCTGCATCCTCAGAGGTTGCAGGTTCACCTGAGGAGTCTTGCGGCTCAGCCTCTTCCTCATCGACAGTGGCGGGGGGGGAGGGCGGGGGGGGCGGCTGGCTCTGTGGATGGTCCTGTGGGGGAGTAAATGCATGGGTTGGACATTGGAAGTGTGGCATGCACATGCAATAGTGCAGATGCTCAAGTGCCATTCTAATCATGTACACCAGCAGCCATTTCAGTCAAGCAGTATAAATGAGAGAGACGCAAAACTATTCTGTCACCAGCTTGGTCTGCATCGCCCGTCTGTCCGTCCCCCACTTCCACCTCCACCCCCATGCTGGCGATGTCCAGGGCTGCCGCTTCAGCCTGGGTGAGATGGGCTAGGGAAGGTGGCCCTCCTCCTGTCTTCGCCCTTTCCCTTCTATTGTGGGCTCTCTTTCCATGCAGTGAGGGAGACAAGTGGAGTTGGAGTGAGAATGATGGAGTCAGTGTAGAGAGTCCAGAGCATAGATGCTTAGAAAAAGACAAAGATGGAGTGAGGTTCCATGTCCAAGGGCCCTCCCTGTGCGTTGTTAGTCATTGTCATTGCATAACATTGACAGGGAGTGTGAGGGCAGCATAGTCGAATAGTCAAGTGATTGGGTTCATAGAGTGAGAGGGATGGTGAAGGGTGCAAGGGTTGTAAGGGTAAAGTGGGATGTGGAGGAGGAGGTTGACAATGCAGAGTGAGTGATGAGAGGAGAAGTGGAGCAGAAGGAGGGTCAAGCTGATGGTATACTCACTTTGCCTGATCTTACAAGGTCATTGAACCTTTTACGGCACTGCAGCCATGTCCTGCTGCACACTGATCTGGAGGTTATATCCCTTGCCAGCTGGACCCACACAGCCTTGGTTTCTTCGGGAGGCCTCTTCCTCCCAGATGAGGGGAAGAGCACCTCCCTGCTAGCTTTTGCCCCCTCAACCAGGATACCCGGCACCTGATCCGAGAACCTCGGGGAGGCCCTTGCCTTGGAGCTGGCCATTCTTCTCTGTGATGAAAGTTTGGAGGTGGTGCAGCATCGCCCATAAACCAGTGGAATGAGCCAAGGCAGCAAGCAGCCCTTAAATGAAGCTGGAAAAGTGACGTCAGCAGAGGCGAGTTTCAGTCCCAAATGACTAATTGGCCCAGGGGAACCCACACCTCTGAAATTAACTGGCCAATTAGGGGAAAATCGCAAATTTTTCCGACCTGATGGTGGAGGCGGGTTTGGAACCCGCCCAAACCAAAACGCGCCTCCAACCCGCCTCCAATGGGAAAATCGCCCCCATAGAGTCCAGGGGCTGGATTTTCCCAGCCCTGAGGAGATGGGTTTGGAGGCGGGGCTGCTGGGATAATGGGAAAAATTGGGAGCGGGTCCTAACCCCGCTCCCAAACCACCTCCAAACCAGCTTCTTGGGAGGCGGGTCCCCGACTCGCGGAGGGACCCGTCTCCTAGCGGCGGGGAGGGGATTAGAACCAATTAATTGCCTGTTAACAGGTAGTTAACAGGTAGTTAAGAGGCTTTTCACCACTTTCTGCCTGCTGATGCGGCCTTCCCGAAACCCCGCCAAGGTCAGCGAGGTGAGCTGTGGGTCTGCTGCTGTGTAAGTGTGCTAATGACAGCTGCAGAGGTAGTGTGATGGGTGCAATTGTGCACAGGTAAGTATGACAGGTGAGAGAATGTAGTGAGAAATATTTTAATTCTGTTTATATGTATCTGCAGGTGACAAGCTTTGATGTTTCTGTGAAGCCTCATCTGATCGGGAGAATTGACAGATGGCTTCTGCAATCTCACATGCAGCTGCCATCTGTTTTCTCCTAAGGAGTGAGTCATTGGTGAGCATGGGTGCAAGGGCTCACCTTTGGACAGTGATTGTCAGTGTTTGACAGCACCTCAATGCTGTCAAACACTGTCAAATCATGTGTCAAAAAATTATGGGGCCTGTCACTTTAACAAAACTGGCAGATGACACGTCATGCACTGATGTCATCTGACACCGGCTTTACCTTAATTGGCCGGCAAACCCGCAGGGCAGGCTTAACAAGGCCAATTAGGGGAAAATTGCATCAGGTTGTCAGACGTCGCTGGGGGCGGGACTAGAACCCGGAAACCAGCAGTCCCGCACCCAACACACCTCCTCAGGTAAGGTCCCGGCCATAGAGTCATAACGGCACAGAAGGAGGCCATTCGGCCCATCAAGTCCGTGACGGCTCCAGTCAGTCTCATTCCCCTGCTCTAGCCCCGTAGCCCTACAAGTTTATTTCCCTCAAGTGCCTATCCATTCTCCCCTTGAAAACATTGAGTGTGTCCGCTTCCACCACTTCCGTCGGCAGCGAGTTCCAGGTCCTCACCACTCGCTGCGTATAAAAGTTTTTTCTCACATCCCCCCGTATGTCTTGCCCAAAACCTTAAATCTGTGTCCCCTAGTCCTGAACATAAGAAATGGCCTACTCCTGCTCCTATTTCTTATATTCTTATGTTCTTATATATTGTCACTCCCTGTTTCTTCTGTCAAAATGCATCACCTCACACTTCTCAGTATTAAATTCCATCTGCCACTTGTCTGCCCATTCTGCTAGCCTTTCTATGTCCTGTTGCAGTCAATTGGTATCATCATCACTGTTTGCCACACCTCCAAGTTTGGTGTCACCAGCAAATTTAGAAATTCTACTCTGTATTCCACTATCCAGGTCATTTATATATAAGCCAACTGGTTCACGAATGCCCTTTAGGAAAAAGGAACCTGCTGCCCCTACACAGTCTGGCCTACACATGACTCCATTGTCACAGTATGCGGTTCCTCTGTGCAACCATCTATTCCTCTGCATTATTAAAATGTCAAGAAAAAATGTATCTCATGGCTACCGTGTTTGCTACATTACAACATTGACTATACTTCAAAAGTAATTCATTAGCTGTAAAGTGCTTTGGGACATCCTGAGGACATGAAAGGCACTACATAAATACAAATTCTTTCTCTATTCTTACAGCTGAATGATTATCTAATAACAATATTCTCAACATACTCAACAAACAGAGGAACCTGCAGCAAAGCAAAGCACATTTCTTTCCACATAAATAAGGTTCAAAATATAAAGGACATAAACCACAATGACCGATGGCAATCTGGAGGCCTATTCAAAATATTATAGACCTGGAATTTCAATTGACAAGCGATTTAAGGGTAAATTCAGTGCCCCGAAACTCCGAGTGGGAAGTGGTGCTCATAAGGAGTATGGAAAGGAGAATCGGAACTGTGGCGTTGTGGTCCTATCTTCACCTTATGCTCCCTTTGAGTGCAGCTCCTTGCTGGGGAAATGCAGAATCGGTGAATTTCCCGCTTAAGCCAGCTCCCTACCCAGTAAATCGCCAAAATGTTGAGCCAAATATTAGCAGGGCAAATTGATAGTGGTGTCCAGTTTACAGCCAATAGGAGGTACTCTTGCAGTGAGGTGAAACAGATAGTTTATTTGTCTAGCTCATTTTACTCAACTGCCAAGACAGATGCTGAATTTGTAAAGTTATTTCTTCAAGATTTGCTTTTACTGCATTTAAGGAAGGTTTTATCGTATGAGAAAAGATTTCGATGATGCCGAATGAAAGGAACAATTTTTGTGTCTCGAGTATCGGGGCTAAGCATTAATGCATTATAAGGTACGATACAGATATACACTTTCTCATAATGGACAGGTTACATCCAAGCAATATCTTGTGAACATGTCAGTGCATTCCCTGTGGTGATGCAGTAACGCTGTTAAATGAAGATATTGTAGGAACGGAGGTTCCTATCGAAAAGACTGAGTTCAGCTCAGGTAATTAAATTAATGAACTTTAATGAAATCAAACGAGTTTAAACTGGAAACTGCTAGGACACATCAATACCAGGTCTACTCTCCTTGAGGGCTCCACGAGGACTGATCACCTGATCAGGAGAGTGACGTCATGACGTCATCACATTCTTCCCGCCATTGGGGCATCACGTGACTAACGGCATGACGTCATCACGTGCTGTAAAGGTAACTGGGCATTGTACAGTCAAACAGTGTAATTAAAGGTACAGGCACAGACAGTAACTACATTGCTGTTAAAGGAATTATGTACAACCGCTCTGAGTCCTTTGGTGGCTCCGCCACAATATACAGGAAATGGAAGGGAGGAGCCATCCAGTCCAGGAATATGAGAGTTGATGAATGTGCAGTGCTACAACCTATGCGATATGCTTCTCGCAGACATTTTGCCAAGAATGGAGCCAGTCCTACTAGTACCTGCATAGGGGAAGCGTTCATCCGGTTGTTACGTGTAGTGACATTGTAACTGCGTTGAACAAAAACATGTTTACGATTTTGTGGCAGCCAAGTTGCGCACAGCAAGGTCCCACAATCAGCAGTGTGATAATGACCAGATAATCTGTTTCAGTGATGTTGGTTGAGGGATCAATATTGGCCAGGGTGAACCCCCCTGCTCTTCTTCGAAATAGTGCCATGGGATCTTTTACATCCACCTGAGACAGCAGACGGGGCCTCGGTTTAACGTCTCATCCAAAAGACATGATAACGGAAAAGAAACTGCCGCAGTACATTCAGTCTGTATACCAGCTGGTGAACATGATAAAGTCCAGCAAACCACATGTGTTGATTTTTAACATTCATTTCACTGCTAAAAGAATGGCTTGCAAGAAAAATAAACAAAACACTCTCAAAGGCAGACCATATCTGATTACTTTACAACCTTTTTAAATAAAACAGTCTGTTCGAGACTAACAATGAAAGATATATACAGTGGCACCGAAATGAAGGGAATTATGACTAATTTAAAGTGAGTTCACAAGGATTGCAAAAAAAAAATAAAAAGCACAAACCCAAGCTGCCAGTGACACCAGGTAGGTTTCCGGGAGATATTCCCACAGATTTACATAAGAGCATAAGAAATAGGAGCAGGAGTAGGCCAATTGGCCCTTCGAGCCTGCTCTGCCATTCAATAAGATCATGGCTGAACTTCTACCTCATCTCCACTTTCCTGCACTATCCCCATATCCCTCGATTCCCTTCATATTCAAAAATCTATCGATCTCTGTCTTGAATATACTCAACGACTGAGCCTCCACAGCCCTCTGGGGTAGAGAATTCCAAAGATTCACCACCCTCTGAGTGAAGAAATTTCTCCTCAGCTCAGTCCTAAATCACCGACCCCATATTCTGAGACTGACCCGTGGTTCTAGACTCCCCAGCCAGGGGAAACATCCTCCCTGCATCTACCCTGTCAAGCCCTGTAAGAATTTTGTATGTTTCAATGAGATCACCTCTCATTCTTCTAAACTCGAGAAAATATCGGCCTAGTCCACTCAATTTGTTCTCATAGGACAATCCCACCATCCCAGGAACCAGTCTGGTGAATCTTTGTTGCACTCCCTCTATGGCAAGTATATCCTTCCTTAGGTAAAGAGATCAAAACTGTACACAATACTCCAGGTGTGGTCTCACCAGGGCCCTATATAATTGCAGTAAGATGTCTTTACTCTTATATTCAAATCCTCTTGTAATAAAGGCCAACATACCATTTGCTTTCCTAATTGCTTGCTGTACCTGCATGTTTACTTTCAGTGATTCGTGTACAAGGACACCCGAGTCCCTCTGAACACAAACATTTCCCAATCTCTCATCATTTAAAAAATACTCTGCTTTTCTAGTTTTCCTACCAAAGTGGATAATTTCACATTTCTCCATGTTATATTCCATTTGCCATGTTCTTGCCCACTCACTTAGCCTGTCTATATCCCATTGAAGCCTCCTTGCATCCTCCTCACAACTTACATTCCCACCCAGCTTTGTATCATCAGCAAACTTGGATATATTACATTTGGTCCCCTCATCCAAATCATTGATATAGACTGTGAATAGCTGAGGCCCAAGCACTGATCATTGCGGTATCCCACTTGTTACAGCCTGCCAACCCGAAAATGACCCTTTTATTCCTACTCTGTTTTCTGTCCATTAACCAATCCTCAATCCATGCTAGTATGTTATTCCCAATCCCATGAGCCCTAATTTTGTTTAATAACCTTATCGAAAGCCTTCTGAAAATCCAAATACACCACATCCACTGGTTCACTCTTATCTATTCTGCTAGTTAACACCTCAAAAAACTCTAATAGATTCGTCAAACATGATTTCCCTTTCATAACTCCGTGTTGACTCTGCCCAATCCTATTATTTTCTAAGTGCCCTGTTACCACATCCTTAATAATGGATTCTAGAATTTTCCCTACTACTGATGTCAGGCTAACTGGTCTGTAGTTCCCCGTTTTCTCTCTTCCTCCTTTCTTATATAGCGGGGTTACATTTGCCACCTTCCAATCCGCGGGAACCGTTCTAGAATCTATGGAATTTTGGAAAATGGCAACCAATGCATCGACTATCTCTATAGCCACCTCTTTCAAAATACTAGGATGTAGGCCATCAGGTCCAGGGGATCTATTGGCTTACAGTCCCATTAATTTCTCCAGTACTACTTTTTTACTAATACTAATTTCTTTCAGTTCCTCATTCTCGCAAGACCCTTGGTTCTCCACTATTTCCAGGAAGTTTTTTGCATCTTCTTCTGTGAAGACAGACACAAAGGATGGATTTTGCAAGTGGATGTGGCTTGGGAGCGGGTCAGCTGGTTTCTGGCTTCCAGTCCTGTCCCCAACTACATCCGGCCCACGGATGTGATTTTACGTCGATTGGCCTTGTTAAGACTGCCCTGCAGGCTTGCCGGCCAATAAGAGGAAGCCGGTCAGATGACGTCATTTGATGACGCATCATCTGCCGGTTTCCTTAAAGGGACAATGCACAATCTTTCTTTGACAGCTCATTTCTCAGTGTTTGACAGCATTGAGTTGCTGCAAACATTGACAATCACTGTACAAAGGTGAACTCTTGCACCAGGCTCTCCAGTGACTCCCTCCTTAGGCTAGAATGGATGGCAGCTGCAAGTAAGTTTACAGAAGTGATCTGTCACTGGTGTGAGAGGTTCTCCCAATGAGGTGGAACTAGACAGCCGATTCAAAACTTGTTACCTACAGAAAAGTGTAAATGCATTAAAAAATGCTTTTCCCAACATGTTCTTACCTCTGAAACTCACCAGTGCACCATTGGATCCTTCAGACCACTTCTGCAGCTGTCATCAATGTAGAAACATTACAGCAGACTCACAACACGCCACACTTACCTGGCGTGGTGTCCGGATGTCGGGGAACCCGAGGCAGAAGAGGCAAAATTGAAAAAGAGCCTGTTAACAAGTATTAAGTACCTGTTAACGGCCAGGTAAGTGGCTATTAATCCTCTTCCCGCCGCTAGGTGTCGGGTCCATGCTCAAATTGGGGACCCGACACTTGGGAAGATTGATTGGAGGCAGGTTTCCTACCCGCTGTCAATCTTTGCGATTTTGACAGCGGTCTTGCCTCCAATCCCACACTCTGAGGACTGGCAAAATTCCAGCCAAAGTATTTGTTTAATTTCTCTGCCATTTCCTTATTCCCCATTATAATTTCTCCTGTCTCAGCCTGCAAGGGCCCCACATTTACTTTTGCTAATCTTTTCCTTTTTATATACTGTGGTGTCCGTGTGTTGATAGAGACACTGAAGACAGGAGTTGGTTCATAGGTGTTTACTAAGCAAAGTCTGGAGGGGTGCTAACGGATATAACACAATATACAGGCTTATATAGCCCGAGTGGCCATTACCGGCATTACAGCACACATGGGGTTCTTAAAGGCACATACACGACAATTCCTCCCCTTATAGCTAACCAGTACATCATATTTTAAGTAATTATTAATTACATGTTATAAGAAAAATAATACACACATTGCTGTAGTTAATTAATTATAAGTCAGTCTCTCTGGAGGCTTCCTGACTCGGTCCGGATAACACCTCGGTGGTGTAGTAGTTTCTGGTGGTGTAGTAGGCTCTTTTGGCAAGGTTGATTCGGCTTGAATGCCAGTATCGGGTTCATCGAGTTCCAGTATCACCGGATCGGAGGTAGATATGGGTATCTCTACTTCATCGTTCGGCATATAGAGTTGTGGTGTAGGTTGTCCCTTTTCGGATGACTCTATGATTTGGTCAGCATGGCGCCTTATTATGCTTTCTCCGATGCCCACGGTATACATCAGTGGTCCGAGTCGTGTGCAGATAGTTCCAGGCTGCCATTTCTCGGTACGGTAATCCCGGGCCAAAACTTGTTGACCTATCTGGAAGGTTCTAGTTGGCCTTCCATTCATGCCTTGAAACTGCCGGTTCTCCACGTCCCTTCTGATGTTGGGCTTGACCAAATCCAGCCGGCATCTTAGGTTTCTATTGAAGAACATCATGGCGGGAGTTTGGTTGGTAACCATATGTTTTGCATTCCTGTATGCGAACAAGAAGTTATCCACCTTGTGCTGAAGTTTTATGTCTTCATTACCCATGGCCTTTATGGCCTTCTTGAAGGTCTGGACAAACCTTTCAGCCAATCCATTGATGGCGGGATGGTATGGGGTGGACGTGTAGTGCTTAATCCCATTGTTTTTTAAGAACTTCCTGAATTCTTCGGACACAAATTGCGATCCATTATCAGAACAGATCTGTTCCGGCAGCCCATTCCTGGCAAATATGGTCCTTAATACTGCGATGGTTTTTTCCATGGTGGTGGAGGACATCTTTATTACCTCCGGCCACTTGGAGTGTGCATCAAACGCGATTAAGAACATTGAGTCCATAAATGGACCAGCAAAGTCGATGTGTACCCTTTGCCAGGGAGATGAGGGCCACTCCCATGGATGTAGAGGGGCTTGTGGTGGAGCGTTTTGGACCTTCTGGCATCCTAGGCAGCTCTTGGTCATTTCTTCGATGTCTCCATCGATACCTGGCCACCATACAAACGCCCTGGCTAGGTTCTTCATTTTCACTCCACCCAGATGCCCCTCGTGAAGCTCCTTTAGCACTTTATCCTGGAGTTTGGGTGGAATCACCACTCTGGATCCACACATCAAGGTTCCTCGGCACACTGACAGCTGTTCTCTTCTTTGCGAGAATGCTGGCAACAGTGGTTCGCCATGTGCTGGCCATCCCTTCACTGTTAAATCGTAGACCCGTGAGAGAGTAGGGTCATTTCTCGTTTCCCTTTCAATGGCAGAATTTGTTACTGGTAGACATTCTACTATGGTAGAGTGGAACATCTCCACTGGGTCTACTGTAGGTGCCTCTTCTACCATTGGCAACGGTAGGCGCGATAAAGCGTCAGCATTCCCATGCTGTTTTGATCCTTTGTATTCTATGTTGTATTGGTGTGCCCCTAGAAAAAGGGACCACCTCTGTAGCCTTTGTGCTGTCATAATGGGAACACCCTTTTTAGGGTTGAATATGGAGATGAGGGGTTGATGGTCAGTCAACAAGGTAAATTTTTGTCCGTGTAGGTAATGGTTGAATTTCTTCACTCCCCATACCAAGCTGAGTGCTTCCCTGTCGATTTGGGCATAGTTACGCTCAGCTGAGTTCAATGAGCGTGACGCAAAAGCTATCGGCCGTTCCGAGCCATCAGGGAATTTATGCGATAATACTGCTCCTATGCCGTAAGGGGATGCATCGCACGCCAGTCTGATTGGCAGTGATGGGTTGTAATGAGCCAAAACTTCTTTGGATGTGATTAAGTCTTTGCATTTATGGAAGGCACGTTTACAGTCTTCGTTCCATTTCCAAATTATTCCTGTTTGTAGCAGTTCATTAAGAGGGTGTAGAAGAGTTGATAAGTTCGGTAAAAATTTATGATAGTAATTTATTAATCCCAGGAACGACCTTAATTGTGAAACATTTTCAGGTGCTGGGGCTTTTATGACCGCTTCAATTTTTTCAGGTGACTTATGCAACCCTTCCTTATTTATTATGTGGCCACAATATGATATTTGATTTCGGAAAAATTCGCACTTGGGGCGATTTGCTCGTAGGCCCCGTTCTCTCAGCCTAGTGAGCACCTGCTCCAAATTGGCAAGGTGCTCGTTGTCGTTTTCTCCTGTTACAAGGATGTCGTCTAGGTAGCATTGAGTACCCGGAATCCCTTGGAGGACTTGCTCCATAGCTCTTTGCCAGATAGCTGGAGCGGATGCTACTCCGAAAACCAGTCGATTGTACTGGTACAGAGCTTTGTGTGTATTTATCGTGAGATATTTTTTAGAGGCCTCTTCAACCTCCATCTGTAGATATGCCTGTGCCAAGTCAATTTTGGTGAAACGTTTCCCTCCGGATAGTGAGGCGAAAATATCTTCTATCCTCGGAAGAGGATACTGTACCATGTGAAGGACCGGGTTTACCGTCACCTTGAAGTCTCCACAGATGCGAATTTTTCTCTGTTCTTCAGATTTATTATTATTCAATGCATTCTTCATGACTGGAACGATGGGTGTTGCCCACTCGCTCCAATCTATTTTGGATAATGCGCCTGCATTTTCCAAATTCTCCAGCTCTGCCTCAACTGCTGGATGAATTGCGTATGGCACTGGTCTTGCTTTAAAAAACTTGGAAATTGCTGCATCTTCCACTTTTGTTGAGGCGGTGATGCCTTTCAAGGTTCCTAGTTTCTCTTGAAACACTTCTTTGGCGTTGGCCAAGATGTCTTTTAATCGTTCAGGTATGACGTCATCATCGTTTTTTTTCTTACTGGTCACTGTCAGTGCCTGAATGGAGTGCCAGTCTAAACGTATTTGCCTGATCCATTCACGTCCTAACAGCGGTGGGCCACCATCTTGTAGAATGTATAAATACAACTTTTGTATTTCCTTGCCGTTGTATACAACAGGCACCCTTATTTTTCCTTTGGGGTATACTTTCTGCCCCGTATATGTTTTTAAGATAATGGATGTGTCTTTTAAAGGTATATGCGGAAATAGCCTCTCGTAATCCCGTCGATTTGTTATGGTGAGAGCTGATCCTGTATCTAGCTCCATTTTAACTGGGGACCCTGCTATCATGAGGGTAACCCAAAATGGTCTGGTAATCATCTTTGGCAAGTACATTATGTAATTTGAGACAGCTTAGTCTCTTGTTTTCGGAGTCGCTATCGCTCTTCTGGTCTTCGGAGCTACTGTCCGTCATCATTTGTACCTTTCTGTACTTTTCTTTATTGATTTTTTTTTTCCTGTCTGTGGATTTATTTTGTCCAGATCGGCATACCCGTGCAATGTGTCCAATCTTTCCGCATTGCCTGCATGCTTTGTCCTTGAACCAGCGGTCCCTCTGGTTATGGGTGGATCTGCCGCAGCGATAACATCTTTCGAAACCCTGTGTCATTTCATGGGTGCCGAAGTCCTGTGTCTTTTGTTGTATCTCTGCAGCTCCTCTTGCTGCTGCTTCGTATGATACAGCCATACTGAAAGCCTTGTCCAGTGTTAAATCTTTTTCAGAAAGCAGCCTTTTTTGTGTTCCTTCACTTAAGAGACCGCAGACGAATTTGTCTCGAAGATAATCTGCTAGTCCTGCCCCGAATTGACAGTGTTTTGATAGCTTTCTTAATTCGGTGAGGTAATCAGCGTTACTTTCATTCTTGTGTTGATTTCTCTTGAAGAGTTTGAATCGTTCCGCTATCAGCAGCGGTGTTGGGTTTAAGTGCTCCTGCAGGGTATCAACAATTTCTTTAAAATCCTTGTCCTTTGGTTTGGCTGGAGTGATTAAATTTAGTAACAGCCCGTATGCCTTTGCACCCATTAGATTCTGCAGTACTGAAGCTTTTTTTTTCATCTTCTATTCCATTTGCAGTGCAATATACCTCTACTCTTTCCACATATGTGGTCCAATCCTCTATTTCGCTATCAAAAGCATTAATATTGCCAGACTTAGGCATCTTAAAAAAGATGGCGCTTCCCGCGCTTTTGTTTCTTTTCTGCAGAAAAGATATGGCACTTCCCACGCTTTCCTGCCGCTGCTGCCGATGACAACGCTGTTTCCCGCGGTTTCCGTTCTTTTTTTATTTATTTATTTACAGTTGGAGACTTGTTCCCGCCGGACTTTCTCTCTAGGTCTGAACGCCGACCTGCTTGCAGCACCGGCCGTCTCCCGAGTGCTCCCTCCCCATCTGTTATTGCTTGCCTCCGATTTTGCTGCTTGTCCCAGCTGTAAAGCAAGCCGCTGGAGCCCCAGCCTGACGCCCAGGAAGGATTAGCGCAGTACCTGCCACCAGCTTGGCCAGCTGGTGAAACCACAGCTTCTTTCACTTTCTTGAGTCTTCTGGACGCCCGAGGAATCGGTGTCCTTGAGGTGCTGCCGAATTGCAGGTAAGTCCGTTTCCACTTCGTCGCCACTGTGGTGTCCGTGTGTTGATAGAGACACTGAAGACAGGAGTTGGTTCATAGGTGTTTACTAAGCAAAGTCTGGAGGGGTACTAACGGATATAACACCACAGCACGGTGGCATAGTGGTTAGCACTGTTGCCTCACAGCGCCAGGGACCCGGTTTCGAATCCGGCCTCGGGTGACTGTCTGTGTGGAGTTTGCGCATTCTCCCCGTGTTTGCGTGGGTTTCCTCCGGGTGCTCCGGTTTCCTCCCACAGTCCAAAGATGTGCAGGTTAGGTTGATTGGCTATGATAAAATTGACCCTTAGTGTTAGGGGGATTAAATACGTGGGGTTACGGGGATAGGGTGGGATATGTGTTGGTGTAGGGGTTACGGGGATCGGGTGGGATATGTGTCGGTGCAGGCTCGATGGGCCGAAATGGCCTCTATCTGCACTGTGGGGTTTCTGTGATTCTGTGAATATACAGGCTTATATAGCTTGAGTGGCCATTACCGGCATTACAGCACACATGGGGCTCTTAAAGGCACATACACTATATATACCTTTTACAGTCTGTTTTTTATGTCTCTCGCTAGTTTACTCTGATATTCTACTTTCCCTTTCTTTATCAGTTTCTTGGTCCTCCTTTGCTGAGTTCTAAAATCCTCCCAATCCTCAGGCTTACTGCTCTTTTTGGCAACATTATAAGCCTCTTCCTTTGATCTAATTACCATCTTTAACTTCTCTTGTTAGCCACTTTTCCTGTGGGGTTTTTGTGCCTTAAAGGAATAGATATTGGTTGTAAATTATGTATTCATTCTTTAAATACTAGCCATTGCTCGTCCACTGTCATACCTTTTAATGTAGTTTTCCAATCTACCTTAGCCAAGTTGCCCCTCACACCTACGTAGTTTGCTTTGTTTTGATTTAAGACCCTAGTTTCAGATTTAATTAAATCACTTTCATTTAGTTGCTATGATCTGTAATAGTTACTTCACCATTATAAGAGTAATCCTGAGAAAATATAAAGCAACGCTGGGTTTTCCTAAAAGTATGTACACCTGTTTTATATCCTATCTAAGTACATTTTTGGTTGTTTAGACTCATAATAGCTCCTTAATCTTAAGCTTTGGGAAGTAGTGTGATGAATACAATGAGTTATTGCAACAAATGTAGATTTCTGCTCTAACAATTGACACCCCAGAGCCTCGCCACCACTTATAAGGCACAAGTCAGGAGTGTGATGGAACACTCTCCACTTGCCTGGATGAGTGCAGCTCCAACAACACTCAAGAAGCTCGACATCATCCAGGACAAAACAGCCCGCTTGATTGGCACCCCATCCACCACCTTAAACATTCACTCCCTCCACCACCGGCGTACCGTGGCTGCAGTGTGTACCATCTACAAGATGCACTGCAGCAACTCGCCAAGGCTTCTTCGGCAGCACCTCCCAAACCCGCGACCTCCTCCACCTAGAAGGACAAGGGCAGCAGCCGCATGGGAACACCATCATTTCCAATTTCCCCTCCAAGTCACACACCACCCTGACTTGGACATATATCACCGTTCCTTCATCGTCACTGGGTCAAAATCCAGGAACTCCCTCCTGAACAGCACAGTGGGAGTACCTTCACTATCTATCCGTTCATCTATCGATTGAATGTATTCACAAAACGGCTTCAAGCATGCACTAGTACAGTAGATCAAATTACATTTGCATTAGCATGACAATGGGATGGATACGAAAAATGGTGATGACAGGCTCAAAATGAACCTAAACTTTAACTGGGAGCTTAATAAAGTGTGTAATAAGAATTGATACATAGTGTAAAGAATGTCAATCAGTAGGAACCTTGATGACGGATTACATAGAGTTCTCCCATGGATTAAACTTAGAGCGATGACTGCAACTGATTTTTCAACAAATGCTCAATACTAACTTGATATTGCACATGAGCAGTGCTTTTAGGTGGGTGTTATTGATGTTTAATAGTTCATGAAAGAAAGAGAGGCAGTGATAAGGAAAGAATGCAGACTCACAAAGGCTGGAATGCTTTTTAGATTGCACACTTTAATAGTGTGGGGAAAGGATTCTGTTCCCAAGTTGATTGTTCACAGGTACCAGCATTGCTAATTTTAGAGAATAAGGCAAATGGAAAGATATTTGTCTGCATTTCGAGTTATAACAGGCCTTCCTTGCCTAATCCGATCATTTAATTGTGATGCTGCACAAACCAGCCTTATTGACAAAGAAATAAAGTCTAATTTATAAATTGATTTGGCTGCGACATAATTTTTTCTCTAACGATAACACTGGGGGAAACAAGTCCTCTGGTTGCTAGGGGTAACGAGATTGCAAATGCATCATAAATGTCTTTCTGCCACATCCCGCGACCCCACGACCGCTATCAAACTGGCGGTATGACTTGGAATTTGCGGTCAGCGGCGAAGCGACGGCACTGACCTCGAAGAAAGCTGCCCACAAAGATCTAGCGATCTCTGTGGCGTGAATTTCAGCTCTCCCGACCTTTGCTGGAATCTGGCGCCAAACCAAGCGAATCCCCAGCGTCCGGCAACAGTGATGTCATCAAGCAGGCTGAGCAGCCCAATCACATTGAAGAATTTGCAGGCAGCAAACCAAGAAGTAAAATGCACAAATTCTAATTTACTTTTTATAAATTTTACAGAGAGCGAAATAAAGATTGGGACAACACACATATAGGATTAAGGTAGAAGCCGAAATATCATTAAAAAACTTTAAAAAAAAACAAAAACATTGTAAACCATTTAATTCTTAAACATATTAATGGAAAAATTTTACATTCTACAAATATAAAATTAATTTTTCAGTACCGAACAGTTGTTCAACAGTCAATATGTTGTTTAGAACCCAGTCACACCTCTCTCAACAAGGCTTAACCTTTTTGGGGGTAGGGTTGGGGTGGGTTTAACAGCGAAAGTCCAGCATCCTTCTGTGTGATTTGAACTGATTGCCAGCTCTGGGGAGTTTCACAGTGCAACCCGTGGCGGAGCAGGGAATGACTGACCGCAACTTCTGGATTTCCGCGTTTGTCTGGATTCCAGAAGTTGCTGTCACTTTCAGAGGGGTAATGACGCCGACCGCTGACAGTTTCGCTGTCATTACCGCCGCAAAATCTGGGCCATTGCGTCGCGGAAGAGCTGGAATTTGATCCAGGTAAATGTCGGGAAGACTGAAGTCATCTTTTTCTTTCCCCGCCTAAAATTTTGAACCTTTGACATCGCCTCCATCCCCCTTTCAGGATGCTCACTCTGGTTTAATTGAGCTGCAGGCAGCTTGAGTGTCTTGTTTGACCCTGAGCTGAGTTTCAAATCCTTTATCCTATCATTACCAAGACTCCCACCACTACCAAAACCCCTATCCATGCCTTCACCATCTCTAGACTCCATTTCACCGATGCTTGATGCAGATGACCACGTGCCATTGGTATATTAAGGAAGCAGTAACCCTTTTCTGCTGATAAAAGGGTTGGCCATTGTTATAAATCTCATCATTCATCAAGAAACTACTCATGAAATAACGCTGGATGGCCAGCTGGTGGCACCGTCCAAGGAGTATAAATACTCGGGCGTGGGCCCCAGCTTTCCAGGGACATTTTGTAAGACAGGGAACTAGTGAAGTGCAACTAGACCTCCATGTTCTGAAACAAGTTGATTAAATTGACGTAATAAAACTAATTACGCACTTGGTTTGAGCATAAACCAAGGCTTTAATCAACTTGTTTCAGAACATGGAGGTCTAGTTGTACTTCACTGGTTCATTGTCTTACAAAATGTCCGTGGCAAGCTGGGCCCACGCCCGAGTATTTATACTCCTTGGACGGCGCCACCAGCTGGCCGTCCAGCGTTATTTCACGAGTAGTTTCTTGATGAATGATGAGATTTATAACAGCCATTACCTACAGGTTCACAAATGATGGTGGTGAAGCCAATGGCACCCTTCACTGGACTAAAAAATGGAGTTTGACATGACTAAAATAACTGGGTCTGCCTCCCCAGCTGGACACTTATGTTAAACTACTTATCCAGATATGTGGTAAATGGTTCCATCTGTGATATCTGTAATGAAGCTGTGAGCTACATCCAGACTGATCCTATAGATGCCTCCTCCTGATAAAGAAAGAAAGACTTATATACATTTATACCACACCTTTCACAACTTCAGGATGTCCCAAAGCACTTTACAGCCAATGAAGTACTTACATAGGATTACATAGAATATATGGCAGAGAAACAGGCCATTCGGCCCAACCAATCCATGCTGGCATTTATACTCCACTCAAGCCTCCTCCCGTCTTTCCTCATCTAACTCTATCAGCATAATCCTCTATTCCCTTCTCCTTCATATGCTTTTCTAGCCCCCCTTTAAATGCATCTAAACTTTTTGCTTCAATCACTCCCTGTGGTAGTGAGTTCCACATTCTCACCACTCTTTAGGTAAAGAAGGTTCTTCTGAATTCCCTATTGGATTTCTTGGTGACTATCTTATATTGATGGCCTCTAGTTATGCTCTGCCCCACAAGTGGAAACATTCTCTCTGTTTCCACTCTATCAAAACCTTTCATAATTTTAAAGACCTCTACTAGGCCACCCCTCAGCCTTCTCTTTTCAACAGAAAAGAGACCCAGCCTGTTCATCCTTTCATGATATGTATACTCTCGCATTTCTGGTATCATCCTTGTAAATCTTCTCTGCGCCCTCTCCAGTGCCTCTATATCCTTTTTATAATATTGCGACCAGAACTGTACACAGTACTTTAAGTGTGGTGTAACCAAGGTTCGATACAGGTTTAACATAGCTTCCCTACTTTTCAATTCTGTCCCTCTAGAAATAAACCCTAGTGCTTGGTTTGCTTTTTTTATGCCCTTGCTAACCTGTGTCGCAACTTTTGGTGATTTGTGTATTTGTACTCCGAGATCCCTTTGTTCCTCTACCCCACCCAGACTTGCACCCTCCAAGTAATAAGTGACCTCCCTATTCTTCCTACCAAAATGTAATACCTCACATTTATCTGTATTGAAATTCATTTGCCAATTATATGCCCATTCTGCAAGTTTATTAATGTCCTCCTGTAATTTGTTGCAGTCCTCCTCAGTATTGATTAACCCCCCAAATTTGGTGTCATCTGCAAATTTAGAAATTGTGTTTTTGATTCCAAAGTCTAAATTGTTAATGTAAATTGTTAACAGCAGTGGTCCCAGCACTGATCCTTGTAGAACACCACTACCCACCTCTGCCACTGTGAATAGCTACCTTTTATCCCTTATCTCTGCTTTCTGTCTTGAAGCCAGCTAGCTATCCATTCTGCTACTTGTCCCCTGAATCTGCATTTTCTGACCTTGTTCATCAGTCTATTATGAGTTACCTTATCGAAGGCCTTTTGAAAATCTAGATAAATTACATCTACTGTATTACCATTGTCTACTCTCTCTGTTACCTCTTCGAAAAATTCAATGAGGTTGGTCAAGCAAGACTTTCCCTTTTGAAAACCATGCTGACTATTCGTTACGAAGGGGGTGATTTTGTTAATGGGGGCACGTTGGAGGCAGGACTGCTGCTTGGTGGATCGATGTCCCACCTCCATCGATTTGTGGCCAACCCACACTATTTTCCCTTGATTGACCTTGTTAAGCCCACCCAGTGGGCTTAGCAGGCCAATTAAGGGAAAGCCAGTTGCAGAGAACGTCAACGTATGACGTTTCATCTGTTAAAAATTTTTGACAGATGAATTGTCATCGTTTGACAGCTCTGTGAAGCTGTCAAACAGTGACATTCTCTGAAGTTTGAATTCAAGACCTTATCAAACTTCTTTCTTTTACAGAAATGAGGTGGTTGTTGCATCTGAGAATGCAACGGCCATCTCTCATCTGCAACACAGAGGTCCGAGACCCTCCGCAGAGAAACCGACTGAAGCCTGCAGGGACAAACAAAGGTAAGTACACTTATACTAACACTTTGCACTTACCTCAGATACTCACCTCTACACTCTTGCACCCATCACTTACCTTCACAGCACACTTTTGCACCCCTCCCCCGACCTCCGCAGACCAAGTACTCGCTTTGCCTCGCTGGCGAGTTTTGGAGCCGTTGGGAAGCTAACACTTGTGAGGGCAAAAAAACTACCTGTAAACAGGCAGTTAATAGGCTTTAATTCCTTCCCGCCTTCAAGGAGACTGGACCCGGCGCGGGACAGCTACCTACCTCCTAGGAAGATGGCATGGGGGCTGGTTGGGCACCCGCCCCCAAATTCTGCCATTTTCCCGGCAGTCCCGCCTCCATACCCGCCTCCCCAGGGCTGGCAAAATCGTGCCCTATGTTTTTGGTTTCTAGATGTTCTTCTATTTTCTCCTTTAGTAGGGATTCCATTATTTTTCCGATCACCAGTGTTAAGCTGACTGTTTTATAATTCCCTGGACATATTCTATCCATCCTTCTTAAATATAGGTATTCCGTTAGCTAGCTGCCAGTTCTCTGCCACTACACCTTTTTCTAACAAATTATTAAATATGTGTAGTAATGCCTCTGCTATCTCTTCCCTAGATTCTTTTAAAATGCATGGATGCAATCCATCTGGGCCAGGGGTTTTATCCTCTTTGCGTTTGATTAGGTTATTTAATATATCCCCTCATTTTATTTTAAATGCACTTATTTCATTACTAATCTCATCATCCAATGTTATGTCCACCTGTTCTATCCCTGTCCACCTGTCCACCTGTTGAAGCAAAATAATTATTTAATATTTCTGCCATCTCTCTATCATTACCTGTGGTAATATCCTGTCTATCCCTTAATGGCCCTATTGCCACCCCAGCATTCCTTCTTTTATTGATGTGCCTGTAAAATATTTTATTGTTTTCTTTTATGTTCCTTGATAATTTAATTTTATCGTTCCCCTAACTGTTTTTTTTACTTCTCTCCTAATCTCTTCATATTCTCCCTTATCATGCACTCCCCTGCTGTCTATGTACTTAATGTATACCTCTTTCCTTACCTTCAATTGTTCCCCTATGGCTTTATTCATCCATGGAGTCACTTTAGTGTTTAGTTTGTTCTCACCTTTTAATGGAATATATTATTCCTGCACTCTGTTGAACACTGTTTTAAATGTTTCCCATTGCTGTCCTACATCATTGTTTGCCAATATTGTTGCCCATTTTATTTTCCCAAGTGCTATTCTCAGCCCCTCAAAATCAGCTTTTCTCCAATCTATTACCCTGGTTTTCATCATACATAAGTCCTTCTCAATTATCATCTTAAAGCATATTATATTATGGTCACTATTACCTAGATGTTCCCCTACTTATACTTCTCTTATCTACTCTGGTTCATTCCCCATTGCTAGATTCAATAGTAATCCTCCCTTGTTGGGCTTTTTGCATATTGGGTTAGAACGGAGTACTGTACACATTATAGCAACTCCATTCCCTTATCCCCTTTACCTACCTCTTCTCTCCAATTAATATTGGGGTAGTTGAAATCCCCCATGATTATTATTCTATGTTTTTTACTCATTTCCCTAATTTGTCTGCATATTTCTTGCTCCACCTCCCTTCCAATATTACTGTTAAAGTGTAGTCACTGTTGTAATGTAGGATACTTAGAAGGACGCAGTTGTGTAGAAGTTCAGCGTGGTGGTCACTTTCTCTTCTGCCGAATGCACTTTCCAGATGTTCCTCCTTGACGGTGGGTCGGGTTGCAGGAGCCGATACATTCGGGATTGCATTCAGGCACATTCTCCGTGCAAACTGTTTCCACCTGAGTCGGTGGAACTTTGCTGTATGGACAATGCACTCGGTGACAGTGAATCCTGAAGGACAGGCTCCTGTGCATCAAACCACACAACCTGTGGTCTGCTGGCCGTTCAGCTGTTTCTCCTCAAGAGAGCCAAGGAAAGAAATGCTCAATGGTGCACCAGTGCTGCAATGCTCACAGAAGGATTCCTCTTGGAATATTTTCTTCAGCTGTCTTCTGTTCTGTTCTGTTCAACCCTTGACCTGCTACCTCACTCTGGTGCTTTTAAGCCAACATCAATTGTGGGGAATTAACACAATATGCAAATCAAATCATTTTTGAGCAAATTTGCATTCCCAATTAACAACTGATTAACATGAATTTAACAAGCTGAAAAGCAATTAGCACAAAGTCAGTGTATTAACATGCATTAAAGCCAGAAAGGAGAAAGAGCTTGCATTTATATCACACCGGGACATCCCAAGATACTCGACCGCCAATGAAATATTTCTGAAGTATAGTTACCATCTTTATGTAGGGGCTTTGGTTTAATGTCTCACCTCAGGAGCAATTTGAGGAGCACACACTGTCCTTTAACACCAACTCACAAAATTACTGAGCGGTAATCCATAATTAAGCAATGAGCTAGCTGTAATTCAGAGAGTAAATTCAAACGCCAATAGTTGCTAAAAGTGAGCTACATAAATATATCCTCTCAAAACCCACCTGCCATTTTGTGATGATTTATCTCAAGGCTGTCCAAGCTTTGTATGCCATGTTGGTGCACAACCAGTGACCCTCAGGGGCCACATAACATTTAATCTCATGATCCCATTAATTTGCACATGCTGCAAGTTGCTGATACTAACAGCCCCTGGTGTTCTGATTTAGGATTTATCCACCATTGGAGCATTGGTATTAAGAACAGCCCTTTCCAAACCACCAGGCCCACAAAGATCAAACAAGAAAAAAAACAACAAATAATGAAAGAAGAAAGAAAGGACTTGCCTTTATATAGTGCCTTTCACAACCTCAGGATGTCCCAAAGCGCTTTACATCCAATGGAGTACTTTTCAAGTGTAGTCACTGTTGTAATGTTGCCGATTTGTGCACAGCAAGCTCCCATAAACAGCAATGAGGTCATGATAATGGGGAGGGGGGTGGTGCAGCTATCAATCCCTGCACTTAAATGGTAAGGCCTCAGATGCACCCGGTATTGGCCAGCAACAGGCAGGTGCAGCAGTCCTCAGATAGAGGGGCAACTGGAAAGGGGAATGACCAGGAAAGGATGGGGTGACGGGGAGGTAGGGGTGGATGGGGGACCAATGACTCGCAGCGACCCACATTCTTTGAGTGTGGCAAGGCAAGTATATTTTAAAATCGTGCCTTGTTTGTTGCTGCCGGCTGCCTCAGGGCAAACCAACCCTGCAGCGAGGGCCTCAAACAGATGGTAGGCGCCTTACTTGCATATGAAAAGGGCCTTACGCCTGTTTCAGGCCTGGGCCCTGCACACTGATTTTTTTTTGGCCTTTACCAATATGGCTGGCGGCGCACTTCCGGCTCATGATGAGACTGAGCTTCCTGCCCGCCGTATTGAAGGCTTAGGAGACTGTATAGTGCCTGAATTTATGTAGCTCACTTTTAGCAATTACTGGGGTTTGAATTTACTCTCTGAATTACAGCTAGCTCATTGCGTGTAAAGTTAAGGCACATGGGATTGGGGGCAAGGTATTGACTTGGATGGAGAACTAGTTGGCAGACAGAAAGCAAAGAGTTGGAATAAACGGGTCTTTTTCCGAGTAGCAGGCAGTGACTAGTGGGGTACCACAGGGATCGGTCCTTGGACCCCAGCTATTCACAATATATATTAATGATCTAGACAAGGGAACTAGATGTAATATCTCCAAGTTTGCAGACGACACAAAGCTGGGTGGGCGTGTGTGCTGTGAGGAGGATGCCGAGAAACTCCAGGATGATTTGGACAGGTTGGGTGATTAGGCAGAAGCATGGCAGATGCAATATAATGTGGATAAATGCGAGGTTATCTACTTTGGTGTCAAAAACAGGAAGGCAGATTATTATCTGAATGGCAATAGATTGAAGGGGAAGTGCAACGAGACCTGGGTGTCCTTGTGCACCAGTCGCTGAAGGTAAGCATGCAGGTGCAGCAGGCGGTTAAGAAGGCAAATGGTATGTTGGCCTTCGTAGTGAGAGGGTTTGAGTACAGGAACAAGGATATCTTGCTGCAGTGGTACAGGGCCTTGGTGAGACCACATCTTGAGTATTGTGTGCAGTTTTGGTCACCTTATCTGAGGAAGGATGTTCTTGCCATGGAAGGAGTTCAGCGAAGATTCACCAGGCTGATACCTGGGATGGCAGGAATGACGTATGAGGAGAGATTGGGTTCATTGGGCTTATACTCGCTGGAGTTTAGAAGAATGAGAAGGGATCTCATTGAAACTTATAAAATTCTGACAGGACTGGACAGACTAGGTGCAGGAAGGATGTTCCCGATGGTCGGGGAGTCCAGAACCAGGGGTCACAGTCTAAGGATAAGGGGTAAGCCATTTAGGACAGAAATGAGGAAGAATTTCTTCACCCAGAGAGTGGTGAACCTGTGGAATTCTCTACCACAAAAGGCAGTTGAGGCCAATTCATTAAATATATTCAAGGAGTTGGATATATTTCTTAAGGCTAAAGGGATCAAGGGGTATGGGGAGAAAGCAGGGACAGGGTACTGAATTTGGATGATCAACCATGATCGCATTGAATGGCGGAGCAGGCTTGAGGGGCCGAATGGCCTACTCCTGCTCCTATCTTCTATGTTTCTATGTTAAAAATTAGCGCTGTGCAGCTGAGTTTTACAGGCCATCCTACAAGGGGATGTTACGATAATCCTACACATAATAACTTTCACTTTTAAATAATAATTCTTACAATTTGGTGGTGGGGGATGGGGGCAGCGGTGGGAAAGCATATCATTTGTCTCATGTCAGCTTTCTCTTTGGTTGGGTAAAAGGGGTCCTGCTGTATCTTTATAAGGAATCTGAATCTTGTGGTTATTGCTGGATCAGGTCAAAATGGATTACTTCCCACGGGGCCTAGACTGGGCTCTGGCACAGAGTGGCATGTACAAGAGTAATAATAGCAAGCTAGGAGGCAATAAAAGCAACTCTGCAAGGGATTGAAACCTTGCGTTGGAGATGCTAACAGAGGCCAGCTGTGATCAGGGGCCCAGCAGACCCAGATGGTGTTGTCAAACCGGAGAGCAGAAAGTATTATCGATGTGAAAATCCATTAATAATTCACGTTAAAAGTATAGTGGGATGAAGGCATTTCGCCCAAAGCTCAAAACTACCATTTCTTCTTTCCAAGTTGACGGAGAAATGTTTGAACGTGTTTGAAGATTCCCAGTATTGACACGGCTGAGGAAAAAGAAAGCGAATGGAAGATGGGTGATAAAAGATAATGGTGTTGCGCTGTTGTCTTTAAGATTGAAAACTAATATTTTGATTTGTTGTGAATGAACATTTTGAAGACGTATTGTAAAACAGGATTTCATATAGTTCTACCATAACAAATATTCTCCTGTGTATTAACCAGGAAAGTGCATTGGAGGACAGATTTAGAACCCTTTTCGCACTTTTATCAAAGTATGTTTATATTTATTAAAGGGGTCGGAGAGGAATTTTCTAAAGCATTTTTTCCCTTACTGACCCTGGGTTTTCTCTAGTTCTTTTGCCTCTCCTAGGCGATTACGTGGCTGCGGGATGGTGGGGTGGGGCGGGCGGTATGAAACATAGAAACATAGAAGATAGGAGCAGGAATAGGCCATTTGGCCCCTCGAGCCTGTACTGCCATTTAATGAGATCATGGCTGATCATCCAAATTCAGTACCCTGTCCCTGCTTTCTCCCCATATCCCTTGATCCATTTAGCCTTAAGAAATATATCTAACTCCTTCTTGAATATATTTAATGAAATGGCCTCAACTGCCTTGTGTGGTAGAGAATTCCACAGGTTCACCACTCTCTGGGTGAAGAAATTCCTCCTCATCTCAGTCCTAAATGGCTTACCCCTTATCCTTAGACTGTGACCCCTGGTTCTGGACTCCCCCGCCATCGGGAACAGCCTTCCTGCATCTAGTCTGTCTAGTCCTGTTAGAATTTTATAAGTTTCAATGAGATCCCCTCTCATTCTTCTAAACTCTAGCGAATATAAGCCTAATTGACCCAATCTCTCCTCATATGTCAATCCTGCTATCCCAGGTATCAGTCTGGTGAATCTTCGCTGCACTCTCTCCATGGCAAGAACATCCTTCCTCAGATAAGGCAACCAAAACTGCACACAATACTCAAGGTGTGGTCTCACCAAGTCTCTGTACAACTGCAGCAAGACATTATTGCTCCTGTACTCGAATCCTCTCTCTATGAAGACCAACATACCATTTGCCTTCTTAACCGCCTGCTGCACCTGCATGCTTACCTTCAGCGACTGGTGCACAAGGAAACCCAGGTCTCGTTGCACTTCCCCGTTTCCCAATCTATTGCCATTCAGATAATAATCTGTCTTCCTGTTTTTGACACCGAAGTGGATAACCTCGCATTTACCCACATTATGCTGCATTTGCCATGCATCTGCCCAATCACCCAACTTGTCCAAATCATACTGGAGTTTCTCTGCATCCTCCTCACAGCACGCACGCCCACCCAGCTTTGTGTCATCTGCAAACTTGGAGGTATTACAACTAGTTCCCTCATCTAGATCATTTATATATATTGTGAATAGCTGGGGTCCTAGCACTGATCCCTGCGGTACCCCACTAGTCACTGCCTGCCACACAGAAAAAACCCGTTTATTCCAACTCTTTGCTTCCTGTCTGCCAACCAGTTCTCTATCCAAGACAGTACCGGTTAAGTCTGTGTGTCCCAGTTAAGCTTATTATAAATCACTGGACACAGACCACAAGAATAACTTTAACAGGTCTTTACTATTCGGAGGTCAGGGCTGAACTGCCCAGCAAATCCCTACACAACACTTATATACCGGTGTGGTCACCACCGGTATTACAGTATACAGCAGCCAAGAGAAAGTAGTACATCTCTTAAGGTAGTTCTCTTAAGGTGGAACAGGTTACATACACCACAATCCTCCCTTTTTAGCTTAACAGTTATATCCCCATTTAACATAACATAATAACATATATATATACAACTTCATGCAAAACAGCTCAAAGATTCAGTCTCTGAGGAGGCCTCCTGATTCGAGTTGGATAACGCCTTTCAGGGGTCTCTGATTCTCGTTGCTGGGTTGACTCATCTAGTTGGTCTCTTATGGATTGGACATCATCATCAGGCACATTCACTTCTGAGGTAGATGCTTCAGGTTCACTAACTTCTTCCATGGTTGTCTCTGGCGTAACCATAGGTTCGACCCTTGTTCTCGATTCTACCAGTTGGTCAGCATGACGCCGTATTACATTTTCACCAATATCTACCGTGTACATCAGGGGTCCTTGTCTGGCCCGAATTGTTCCAGATTGCCATTTCTCGTTTTTATAGTCCCGGGCTAACACTGGTTGTCCTATTTCGAAACTCCGAGTGGTCTTGTTATTTATATGCTGGAACTGTTTGTTTTCAACTTCCCTCCGCACATTTGGTTTTAACAAGTCCAACCTGGACCACAACCTCCTGTTATAGAACATCATGGCAGGACTTTGGTTTGTCACTGCATGAGTGGCGTTTCGATATGCCAGTAGGAATTTGTCCACCTTGTGTTGTAGTGGGATCTGATCTTCGCTCATGGCCTTTATTGCTTTTTTGAACGTTTGTACAAATCTCTCGGCCAACCCGTTTGTAGCCGGATGATATGGGGCAGAGGTGTGATGTTTCACCCCATTCTTCTTCATGAATTTCTGGAATTCTTCTGACACGAACTGCGGTCTGTTGTCTGAACATATTTGTTCTGGCAATCCATTTCTTGCAAATATCGTTCTTAGCACCGCGATCGTCTTTTCCGAGGTAGTGGTAGTCATCTTAATCACTTCTGGCCATTTAGAATGTGCGTCCACTGCAATTAAAAACATGGAGTCCATGAATGGACCAGCAAAGTCAATATGTACACGTTGCCATGGGGTTGAAGGCCATTCCCATGGATGCAGCGGTGCAATCGGAGGTGCATTTTGCACTTTTTGGCACCCTGAGCAGCTTTTCGTCAGATCCTCTATCTGTTGGTCGATACCCGGCCACCACACATAAGCCCTAGCAAGGCTTTTCATCTTGACTCCCCCCAGATGACCTTCATGCAGTTCCTTTAGAACTCTCTCTCTTAACTTAGGAGGAATAATCACCCTTGTTCCATACATCAATGTTCCTTGACAGATGGACAGCTGGTCTCGTCTTGCTGAGAATGCCGGTAACAGTGGATCACCATGTGCTGGCCGTCCCTTCACTGTCACTTCGTAGACCCGGGACAGTGTCGGGTCATTCCTGGTTTCTCTTTCAATACTTGCATTGGTGACTGGTAAACATTCGATGATGGTCGAGTGAAATAACTCAACAGGGTTAACCGTCGGTGCCTCCTCCTCTGTAGGTAGTGGCAGGCGCGACAGCCCATCAGCATTACCATGCTGCTTTGTACCTTTGAATTCAATCTGATATTGATGTGCCCCTAGGAAAAGGGACCATCTCTGGAGTCTCTGTGCTGCCATCACCGAAACACCCTTATTAGGGTTAAAAATGGATACCAACGGCTGGTGGTCTGTCAGAAGCGTAAACTTTTGGCCCTGCAGGTAATGATTAAACTTCTTTACTCCCCACACAAGGCTGAGAGCCTCCCTATCTATCTGAGCATAGTTGCGCTCAGCAGAGGTCAATGATCTGGATGCGAACGCGACTGGCCTCTCCTGGCCATTTGGCAACTTGTGTGAGAGTACTGCCCCAATACCATATGGAGAAGCATCACAAGCCAAACGAATAGGCAGCGTTGGGTTGAAGTGAGCCAACACTTCCTCTGAGGTGATCAATGCCTTGCTTTTGCGAAAGGCCCTCTTACAGTCCTCGCTCCACTTCCATGGTACTCCCTTCTGCAAAAGAGCATTCAGCGGGTGCAGCACCATGGATAAATTTGGCAGAAACTTATGGTAATAGCTAATCAACCCTAGGAACGACCTCAACTGGGATACATTATCCGGAGCGGGAGCCTTCACAACAGCTTCGATCTTGTCAGGAGACTTATGAAGCCCCTCCTGGTCAATGACATGACCACAGTACGAGATCCGCTTCTGAAAGAACTCACATTTCTGGCGATTAACTCGAAGTCCATATTCTTTCAATCTGGTGAGCACCAGTTCCAAATTTGCAAGGTGTTCCTCGTCATCATCTCCTGTAATCAAAATATCGTCCAGGTAACATTGTGTGCCTGGAATTCCCTGTAATACCTGCTCCATGGCCCTCTGCCAAATTGCTGGAGCCGATGCCACTCCAAAAACCAGTCTATTAAAGCGGTACAAGCCTCTATGCGTGTTGATCATGAGATACTGGCGTGACTCTTCCTCAACTTCCATCTGTAAGCAGGCCTGCGCCAGGTCTATCTTGGTGAAGTGTTTTCCGCCAGACAACGAAGCGAAGAAATCCTCAATCCGTGGAAGCAGATACTGCATCGTGTGAAGCACCGGATTAACAGTGATCTTGAAATCTCCACGGATGCGAACCTTCCCCGGTTCCCCCGGCTTGTTGCTCGATGAACGCTTCATGATGGGAACAATGGGCGTGGCCCACTCACTCCAGTCTACCTTAGACAGTACTCCTGAACATTCTAGCCCTTCCAGCTCAGCTTCCACAGCAGGTCGTATCACATAAGGTACCGGTCTGGCTTTGAAAAATTTTGGGTTTGCATGTTCTTCAACCTTGATGTTTGCCGTAATTCCTCTCAGTGTTCCCAGCCCCTGTTGGAACACCTCTTTAGCATCGTCCAATATTCTGGACAATCGTTTAGGTTTGTCATCTTTTTTACCGGAATCTACCGTTAGTGCTTTTAAGGAATGCCAGTCCATATTTATTTTCCTAATCCACTCCCGTCCCAGTAGTGGTGGACCTCCCTCAGGTAGCACATATAAGCCCATTCCTCGGCTTTCTTTGCCCTTGTGGACCACCTTTACCTCTATCTTCCCGATGGGGTATACTCTTTGCCCCGTGTATGTTTTCAATACAATCTCCGTATCCCGTAGGGGAATATGTGGGAATAACCTTTTGTAATCTTGCTTATTCATGACCGTCAATGCCGATCCAGTGTCCAATTCCATCTTCACTTGGACTCCTGCTATCTGAAGTGTGACCCAAATTGTTTGGAGGTCTGCTTCCTTACCAACATTGTGTACTCTTAGACTACCCAGTTCATTACTGCTAGAGTCTGAATCTGACTTCTGTTCGTTCGAACTGTTCTCTGTCACCTTGTGTACCTTTCTGTACTTTTCCTGCGGTGACTTTTTGTTGCTGGTCTTCTTTCCTGACCGGCATACTTTAGCTATGTGACCAAGCCTGCCACATTTTCTGCATTCCTGATTTTTGAACCAGCACTGGTTCTGATCGTGTGTTGTCTTTCCACAACGATAACATTTTACTGTACCCAAGACCATTTGATTGGTGCTGAGTTCCGGTGACCGTAGCTGCATTTCCGCCGTGCCTCTCGCTGCAGCTTCGTGCGATGCTGCAATAGTGACAGCTTTATCAAGCGTAAGATCATTCTCCTCAAGCAGTCGCTTTTGTGTTCCTTCTTTTAACAATCCACACACAAATTTATCTCTCAGCGCATCTGCTAGTCCTGTTCCAAACTGACAGTGCTTTGCTAGCTTATGCAGTTCAATTAAAAATTCAGCGTTGCTTTCTTCTTTCAGCTGCGTTCTTCTGTAAAATTTAAATCGTTCCGCTATCATCAGCGGCGTGGGGTTTAAATGATTTTTCAGGACAGTAACAATATTCGCGAAAGTCTGATCCGCCGGTTTATTTGGTGATAGAAGGTGCTTCAATAGCCCGTATGTCTTCGCACCCATTGAGCTTAATAAGGTTAGTGCTTTCTCATCATCTGGTACCTTATTTGCTTTACAATAAACTTCCATGCGTTCTACATACATGGTCCAATCTTCGATATCGCTATCAAAGGTATTAATGTTCCCATGTTTAGGCATCCTTGCAAGTTTTTTAAATTTTTCTTTTTCTCAAAATGGCGGCTTCCCGCGCTTGGCGGTCTTTCCCGCGCTCGTCTTCTTCCCCCGCCGACTACAATGGTGGATTCCCGCGTTTGCCTTCTTTCCCGCCCGCTGGCTGCAATGGCGATTGCCGTGCTGCTGCCGTTCTCGCCTCCCCAGCTGTTCTCAATTCCCCGACGCTGCTTTGCCTCGCAGCCCCGCTTGCAGCCCGGTCCTTTACACCGGCTGTGTTTGAGTTCTCCGCGGCTCTCGTGCCTTAAGCTGCCCCAGTCGCTGCGCCTCTCGGCCTCGATTGCAGCCCGGCCCTTTTTACCGGCCGTGGTCGAGTTCTCCGCCCTTTTTCCTCCGTTTTCCCTCCACCACTCCACAGTCAACGCGGCCGACTTTCTGCTCGTGTCGCTGATCGGCTTACCCACCACCGTGGTAGAAGGGATGATCACTGCCTGCCGCTGATGGAGGGCTTCGTGGTCAGAATTTTCTTTTTAACCCGGGTTCTCGATGCCTCCCGTGCGATGGTGCTCAGCAGGATGATGAGGGCGGATGCCTCTTCTCGACGCCCGCTCTGAGGACGAAGCTGCCTTGGATGTAAAACTGCCGCAGGGTAAGATCGGACTCGTCGCCACTGTTAAGTCTGTGTGTCCCAGTTAAGCTTATTATAAATCACTGGACACAGACAACAAGAATAACTTTAACAGGTCTTCACTATTCGGAGGTCAGGGCTGAACTGCCCAGCAAATCCCTACACAACACTTATATACCGGTGTGGTCACCACCGGTATTACAGTATACAGCAGCCAAGAGAAAGTAGTACATCTCTTAAGGTAGTTCCCTGAAGGTGGAACAGGTTACATACACCACAGTACCACATGGGACTAATGAGAGGGAGGAGCTGACAGAAATTAGTATCTCTAGGGATATGGTGTTGGGTAAGTTGAGGGGACTGAAGGCCGACAAATCCCCGGGGCCTGATAAACTACATCCTAGGGTACTTAAGGAGGTGGCCCTGGAGATAGCAGATGCTCTAAGGATCATCTTCCGGAACTCCATTGACTCGGGAACAGTACCCGTGGATTGGAGGGTAGCTAATGTTACCCCAATATTTAAAAAGGGGGGTAGAGAGAAAGCAGGGAATTATAGACCAGTAAGCCTTACATCGGTTGTGGGCAAAATGCTAGAGTCCATTATTAAGGATAAAATAGCGGAGCACTTGACAAATGGGGAAAGGATCGGACAGAGTCAACATGGATTTACAAAGGGTAAATCGTGTTTGACTAATCTGCTGGAATTTTTTGAGGAAGTAACTGGTAAAATAGATGGGGGAGAGCCAGTGGATGTGGTGTACCTTGACTTCCAGAAAGCCTTCGATAAGGTTCCACACAAAAGATTATCATGCAAAATTAAGGCTCATGGGATTGGGGGCAAAGTATTAACGTGGATAGAGAACTGGCTGGCGGATAGAAAACAGAGAGTTGGAATAAACAGCTCGTTTTCGGAGTGGCAGGCAGTGACCAGCGGGGTGCCGCAAGGATCTGTCCTGGGACCCCAGCTGTTCACAATATATATAAATGATCTGGATCAGGGAATTGGATGCAATATTTCCAAATTCGCTGACGACACTAAACTAGGAGGAGGGGTGGGCTCTGATGAGGATGTCAGGAGGCTACAGTGCGATTTGGACAGGTTGGGGGAATGGGCGGATACGTGGCAGATGCACTATAATGTGGATAAATGCGAGGTTATCCACTTTGGGGGTAAAAACAGGAGGGTAGATTATTATCTAAATGGCAATAGATTGGGAGATGGGGTGTTCTTGTGCACCAGTCACTGAAGGAGAGCATGCAGGTGCAACAGGCGATTAAGAAGGCAAATGGTATGTTGGCCTTCATATCAAGGGGGTTCGAGTATAGGAATAGGGATACCTTACTACAGCTGTACAAGGTGCTGGTGAGACCGCATCTGGAGTATTGTGTACAGTTTTGGTCGCCCCATCTGCGGAAGGATGTTCTTGCCATGGAAAGAGTGCAACGGCGATTCACCAGGCTGATACCTGGAATGGCGGGAATGACCTACGAAGAGAGATTAAATAGTTTGGGCTTGTACTCACTGGAGTTTAGAAGATTGAGAGGGGATCTCATCGAAACATATAAAATTATGGCAGGCCTGGACAGGCTGAATTCAGAGAGAATGTTTCCAATGGCCGGGGAGCACAGAACCAGGGGCCACAGTCTAAAAATAGCGGGCAAATCATTTAAAACAGAGATGAGGAAGAATTTCTTCACTCAAAGAGTGGTGAGCCTGTGGAATTCCCTGCCACAGAGGGCTGTGAAGGCTAATTCAATAAATATTTTCAAGAGAGAATTGGATATATTTCTGAAGGCTAAGGGGATTAAGGGTTACGGAGAAAAGGCGGGGACGGGGTACTGAACTGGTAAGATCAGCTATGATCTCAGACGAAGATCAGCCATGATCTCATTGAATGGCGGAGCAGGCTCGAAGGGCCGAATGGCCTACTCCTGTTCCTATCTCTATGTTTCTATGTTACCCCCAATCCCATGTGCTTTAACTTTGCACACTAATCTCTTATGCGGGACCTTATCAAAAGCCTTCTGAAAGTCCAAATACACCACATCCACTGGTTCTCCCTTATCTATTCTACCAGTTTACATCCTCAAAAAATTCCAGTAGATTAGTCAAGCATGATTTCCTTTTGTAAATCCATGTTGACTTTGTCTGATCCTGTCACTGCTTTCCAAGTGCTCTGCTGTTACATCTTTTATAATGGACTCTAGCATTTTCCCCACAACCGGTGTCAGGCTTACCGGTCTATAATTCCCTGTTTTCTCTCTACCACATTTTTTAAATAGTGGGGTTACATTAGCTACCCTCCAATCCATGGGAACTGTTCCAGAGTCTATAGAATTTTGGAAGAGGACCAGCAATGCATCTACTATTTCTAGGGCCACTTCCTTCAGTACCCTAGGATATAGATTATCAGGTCCTGGGGATTTATCGGCCTTCAACCCCATCAATTTCCCTAACACCATTTCCCTACAAATACTGATTTCTTTCAATTCCTCCCTCTCATTAGCCCTATGTTCCCCGACATCTCTTTGGGAGGTTATTTGTGTCCTCCTTTGTGAAGACAGAACCAAAGTATGTATTTAATTGGTATGCCATTTCTTTGTTCCCCATTATAAATTCCCCTGATTCTGACTGCAAGGGACCTATGCTTGACTTCACCAATCTTTTTCTCGTCCCTGAAATCTTACTCTCATAATCTATTTTCCCCCTCTTAATTAATCCCTTTGTCCTCATTTGCTGAATCCTAAACTGCTCCCAATCCTCAGGTTTGCTGCTTTTTCTGGCCAAATTATATGTCCTCTCCTTGGATCTTATGATATCCCTAATTTCCCTTGTTAGCCACGGTTGAGTCATCTTTTTTGTTTTATTTTTATGCCAAACAGGGATGAACAAATTCTGTAGTTCATCCATGCGATCTTTAAATGTTTGCCATTGCCTATCCACCGTCAACCCTTTAAGTAACGTTCCCCAATCCATCCTACCCAACTCGTGCCTCATACCATCGTAGTTTCCTTTGTTTAAATTCAGGACCCTAGTCTCTGGTCAACTATTTCACTCTCCATATTACTGAAGAATTCTATCATATTATGATCACTCCTCTCCAAGGGGCCTCGCAGAACAAGATTGCTAATTAATCCTTTCTCATTACATAATACCCAGTCTAAGATAGCCTGATCTCTAGTTGGTTCCTCGACATATTGGTCCAGGAAACTCTCCAGGAATTCCTCCTCCACAGTATTGTTACTAATTTGGTTAGCCCAATCTATATGTAGATTAAAGTCACCCATGATAACTGCTGTGCCCTGATTGCACGCGTCTCTAATTTCCCATTTAATTCCATCCCCAACCTCAGCATTACTGTTTGGGGGTCTCTATACAACTCCCACTAACGTTTTCTGCCCCTTGGTATTTCTCAGCTCTACCCATACAGATTCCACATCATCAGAGCTAATATCCTTCCTTACTATTGTGTTAATCTCCTCTTTAACCAGCAATGCTGCCCTACCTCCTTTTCCTTTTTTCCTGTCCTTCCTGAATATTGAATACCACTGGATGTTGAATTCCCAGTCTTGGTCACCCTGGAGCCATGTCTCCGTAATCCGAATTATATCATATCCGTTTACATCTATTTGCGCAGCTAATTCATCCACCTTATTACGAATGCTCCTCGCATTAAGACACAAAGCATTCAGGCTTGATTTTTTAACACACTTAATCCTTTTAGAATTATTATTTACTGTGGCCCTGTTTGAGTTACACCCTTGATTTCTCTGTCTTCCACTTTTGCTTTTCTCCTTCCTGTCTTTTGCTTCTATCCTTGCTTCCCTTTCTCTGTCTCCCTGCACAGGTTCCCAACCCCCTGCCATTTTAGTTTAAACCCTCCCCAACAGCACTAGCAAACACTCCCGCTAGGACATCGGTTCCAGTCCTGCCCAGGTGCAAACCGTCCAGTTTGTACTGGTCCCACCTCCCCCAGAACTGGTTCCAATGTCCCAGGAATTTGAATCCCTCCCCCTTGCACCATTCCTCTAGCCATGTATTCATCTGAAATATCCTTCTATTTCTACTCTGACTAGCATGGGGCACTGGTAGCAATCCTGAGATTGCTATCTTTGAGGTCCTATTTTTTAATTTACCTCCTAACTCCCTATATTCAGCTTTTAGGACCTCATCCCATTTTTTACCTGTATCGTTGGTATCTATATGCACCACGACAACTGGCTGTTCACCCTACCCCTCCAGAATGCCCTGCAGCCGCCTCGAGACATCCTTGATCCTTGCACCAGGGAGGCAACATACCATCCTGGCGTTTCGTTTGCGGCCGCAGAAACGCCTATCTATTCCCCTTACAATAGAATCCCCTATCACTATAGCTCTCCCGCTCTTTTTCCTCCCGTCCTGTGCAGCAGGACCACCTATGGTGCCAGGAAGTTGGCTGCTGCTGCCTTCCCCCGATAAGCCATCTCCCTCAACAATATCCAAAGTGGGATATCTGTTTGAAAAGGGGATGGCCACAGGGGACCCCTGCACTACCTGCCTGTGCCTACTACTCTGCCTGGTTGTCACCCATTCCCATCCTGCCTGTGCAGCCTTTACCTGCGGTGTGACCAACTTCCTAAACATGCTATCCACGATGTCCTCGGCATCGCAAATGCTCTAGTATGTATCATTCGCAGCTCCAGCGCCGCAATGCGGTCTGTCAGTAGCTGCAGCTGGATACACTTCCTGCACACACGGTCGTCAGGGACACAGGAAGTGTCCCTGATTTCCCACATAGTGCAGGAGGAGCATGCCACGGGGCTGAGCTGTGCAGCCATGACTTACCCGTTAATTAATTCAAATTAAATTAAATCAAATCAACACCACTAATTACACTACAATTAAATGATATACTCAAGGGTCCTTGTTTACTAGCACTCCCCGCTACACAACAGAAAACCTAGAAACTATAAACCACAAAAATTAAGTTTGGAAAAAAGTGAGAAAGTGAGAAATGCTCACCAACCAAACACTTACCTGCTTTCTGGTGATGTCACCCTTTGATTACTTATTACTTCTTGCTGCTGCCGCTGGTGAGTCTGGGCCGCTCTCTCTCCCCCCGCTCCTTAACTCCTCGGTCTCCGTGCTCAGTCTCCACCCAGGGCCACTCTCGCTGCTGCTGCCGGTGAGTTTGGGCCGCTCTAGTCTGAAGTGTCTAGTCACGATGCTGCAGCCATCATGAGTGTGGGGCAGGCTTGATGGAGTAGCTGGTCTTTTCCTACCTGCCATTTTCATATGTTCGTGTACATGCAAATCCGAGAGACAGCAAATTGTTGTTTAGTGCTTTTAACTATTTGGTGCTTCGAAAGAACATTAATTTGATACAAGACAAATTTGACCTATTACATACTTCATTAAAATATTGGAGCACGCATTCAACTGCGTGGACTGAACTCAACTTAGTTCAGTTGACAGCGCTCGTGCCTCTGAGTTTTGGGTTCAAACCTCACTCAGTTGTCACTTCAGTGTCACACTGAGGGAGCAATGCATCGTTGGAGGCACCATCATTCAGATGAGATGTTAAATCGACACCTTGTCTGCCCGTTCAGCTGGATGTAAAAGATCCTGTGGCACTACAGGTATGCTAGACTGCTGCTTACCAGTACTGGATTAGCAACTCACAGGTCATGAGTTTAAATCCCACCGTGGAAAGTTGTGAGGTTGAATGCATTGAATCTGGTCATTTGCGGGCTAGCTGCAGATTTGTCATAATGACCCAACTGGTTCACTAATGTCCTTCAGGGACGGGAACCTCCAAGCCCTTCGTGGTTGAGCCTACGTGTGTTTGACTCTTATTGCTCTCAAGGCCACAAGAGTTGGGCAATGGATACTGGCTCGCCAGTGCTGCCCACATCCCAGGAAATGAAAAAAAGTTAAGAGACTTCTTATGGTGTTCTGGTTAAATTTCTTCACTCAACCACTGCCATCAAGGAACAGATTAACTGGTCACTCATTAAATTTGTTATTTGTGGACAGAAATTATGGCAATAGTCAAAGTTAAATTGGATAGATGGCTGAAGAAGAAGGGAATAAAGGGAGATAGGAAAAGGGGGGAAATGTGAATATTACTATGTAGAGGTTAAATGCCAACATGGATTGGCTGGGCCCAATGCCTTGTTTGTGTGCTGTAACTTATGTGTATTTCTATCAGAACAGAGAGAGGGATCTTGCTGTGTGCAAATTGACTGCTGAATTTGCCTACAGAACGACAGTGACTGCACGTGAAAAACAATCAATGGGCTGTGAACTGCCTGAAGACATAATCAGGGGCTACATCAGTGCAAGTTCTTCCTTGATTTAGGAAACATAAACATTGTAAAATTCGGGAGAACTTTGGCATGGAAACCATGTTGTGTGGTGAGCTACAAAGGCATTAACGTGCTCTGATGAAATTTATGTGTCTGCTCGTTAAACAAGACTGTCGACATATTGGCACTGAGCCAATGTCGTAATCACAGAATTTTATAGATTATTTTTTGACTGTGTCGTTTTCTTTGTTGTGATCACATAAAGATAAGGAACAAATTTAACATAAGGATCGAGCTTTGACTAGGATTACAGTTCTTTGTTGAAATCCATCATAAAACTTAAATGTATTTGTTCCACCCATTTAAACCGTGAAATAGTGCAGGATGTTTTCACCCAATTGCATTAACCAATTCATTAAACTAATGCAGAGGAATGTCACCCACTGTTTAAGGTATTTCTAGATTTATTAAGAGGATGCTTTTTCTTGTTTATAATGGGCCGTATTTTCCGATCGGAGGCTTCCTGCGTGCGGAGGCCTCCGATCTGGAAAAAATCTACGGACTTACCTGAGGGCTCCCGAGGTGCGTATACTTCCGCTCCTGGGCCTCTCCAACTCGAATTGCGCAGGGCCCAGGTATCCCAGAGGCGCATGCGGTTCGCAAGCGTCCCTGGGATCACGTGAGCCATGGGGAGCCAATAGAAGAAGGGAATCTTCCTTCATACACTTGACAGATAGACCTGTCCAATATATGAATGGAGATCACCCCAAAAACACTGTAAAACATTCAATTCAATTTTTAAAACACATCACATTTTTAAAATTAGTTGAAATTATAATAAATTAAATATTTTAAACAAAAATTTAATTTTTTGAAAAAAATAATTAAAGTTTTTTACGGGGCTAAAAATCCTTTTCTAAAAGTATTTTAAAATTATAAATGAGTGAAATTTTTTTAAAAAACTTTTTTTCACATCTTATGCTGGTAAAAGCCCAGGCATAAGATTTCTAAGGGTTTTCTGCGGGCGGAGGGTCTTCAGAGAGCGAAACTATCCGCCCGCAGAGGCCCTTCTCCAGGGCAGGCATCTGATCTGTCAAGAGCAGCCCGTACACACCCATAGGGATCGGGATATCCGGCCGATTACGTTAGCAATCTCCTATTGACTTAGAAACATACAATGATTATAAAACAGGCAGAAACAATAACTCCAGTGTGATGATACAGTATAAGCATTTACAGATGTTCCCTTCTTTTGGTAAAGGTCGAAGGGGCAAACATTGGTACCCATCACACCCATTTTTAGGTGCAGTATTCACATTGGGAGGACCAATTTTGTGGGCATGCACGAGGGAAGTGTGCGGCTAATCGAGTGCCTGGGACACCCGCTTAAAACAGGCCTCAGGAGCCTTGACTATGCTAACCAGGGGCCGAGCGCCTGTTTTAGGGCCAGCATTTGCTCAGTTTTTCCAGGTCATAGAGTCATAGAGTTATACAGCACAGAAAGAGGCCCTTCAGCCCATCATGTCCATGCCGGCCATCAAGCCCTAGCTATTCTAATCCCATTTTCCAGCACTTGGTCCGTAGCCTTGTATGCTATGGCGTTTCAAGTGTTCATCTAAATGCTTCTTGAATGTTGTGAGGGTTCCTGCCTCTACCACCCTTTCAGGCAGCGAGTTCCAGATTCCAACCACCCTCTGGGTGAAAAGTTTTTCCTCAAATCACCGCTAAACCTCCTGGCCCTTACCTTGAAACTATGCCCCCTGGTTATTGACCCCTCTACTAAGGGGAAATGTTCCTTTCTATCTACCCTATCTATGCCCCTCATAATATTGTACACCTCAATCACAGTACCACAGTCTAACCAATGATCCGTAAAGCCAGGGGAAGTAGGAGTGTTCCTCTTGGTTTCACGGCGATACTGCGGACAGCTGACATAGCAACATAGAAACATAGAATATAGGAGCAGGAGTAGGCCATTCGGCCCTTCGAGCCTGCTCTGCCATTCAATGTGATCATGGCTGATCATCCAAACTCAGTACCCTGTCCCCGCCTTTTCCCCATATCCCTTGATCCCTTCAGCCTCAAGAAACATATCCAACTCTTTCTTGAATACATTTAATGAACTGGCCTCCACCGCCCTCTGTGGCAGAGAATTCCACAGGTTCACCACTCTCTGGGTGAAGACATTCCTCCTCATTTCAGTCCTAAATGGCTTACCCCTTATCCTTAGACTATGACCCCTGGTTCTGGACTCCCCGGCCATCAGAAACATCCTTCCTGCATGTAGTCTGTCCAGACCTGACAGAATTTTATAGGTTTCGATGAGATCCCCTCTCAATCTTCTAAACTCCATTGAGTATAAGCCCAATCGACACAATCTCTCCTCATACGTCATTCCTGCCATCCCAGGTATCAGCCTGGTGAATCTTCGCTGCACTCCCTCCATGGCAAGAACGTCCTTCCACAGGTATGGTGACCAAAACTGCACACAATACTCAAGGTGCGGTCTCACCAAGGCCCTGTACAACTGTAGCAAGACATCCTTGTTCCTGTACTCGAACCCTCTTGCTACAAAGGCCAACATACCATTAGCCTTCTTAACCGCCTGCTGCAACTGCATGCTTACCTTCAGCGACTGGTGCACAAGGACACCCAGGTCTCTTTGCACTTCCCCTTCTCCCAATCTATTGCCATTCAAATAATAATCTGCCTTCCTGTTTTTGCCACCAAAGTGGATAACCTCACATTTATCCACATTATAGTGCATTTGCCATGTTTCCGCCCAATCACCTAACCTGTCCAAACCGTCCTGGAGTTTCCCGACATCCTCCTCGCAGCTTACCCTCCCGCCCAGCTTTGTGTCGTCTGCAAATTTGGAGATGTTACATCCAATTCCCTCATCCAGATCATTAATATATATTGTGAACAGCTGGGGTCCTAGGACCGATCCTTGCGGTACCCCACAAGTCACTGCCTGCCACTCGGAAAACGACCCGTTTATTCCAACTCTTTGCTTTCTGTCCGCCAACCAGTTCTCTATCCAAGTCAATACCTTGCCCCCAATCCCATGTGCCTTAATTTTGCATGCTAATCTCTTGTGTGGGACCTTATCGAAAGCCTTCTGAAAGTCCAAATACACCACATCCACTGGTTCTCCCTTATCTATTTTACCAGTTACATCCTCAAAAAATTCCAGTAGATTAGTCAAGCATGATTTACCTTTTGTAAATCCATGTTGACTTTGTCCGATCCTGTCACTGCTTTCCAAGTGCTCTGCTATTACATCTTTTATAATAGACTCTAGCATTTTCCCCACTACCGATGTCAGGCTTACCGGTCTATAATTCCCCACTTTTTCTCTACCACCTTTTTTGAATAGTGGGGTAATTTAGCTACCCTCCAATCCATGGGTACCATTCCAGAGTCTATCGAGTTCTGGAAGATGATCAGTAGTGCATCTACTATCTCTAGGGCCACTTCCTTAAGTACCCTGGGATGTAGACCATCAGGCCCTGGGGATTTATCGGCCTTCAGTCCCATCAATTTTCCTAACACCATTTTCCTTCAAATACTGATTTCTTTCAGTTCCTCGCTTTCATCAGACCCTATGTTCCCCGGCATCTCTGGGAGGTTATTTGTGTCCTCCTTTGTGAAGACAGAACCAAAGTATGCATTTAGTTGGTCTGCCATTTCCTTGTTTCCCATTATAAATTCCCCCGATTCTGACTGCAAGGGACCTATGCTTGACTTCACTAATCTTTTTCTCTTCACATATCTATAAAAGCTTTTACAGTCAGTTTTTATGTTCCCTGAAGACTTACTCTCATATTCTATTTTCCCTTTCTTAATTAATCCCTTTGTCCTCCTTTGTTGACTCCTAAACTGCTCCCAATCCTCAGGATTATTGCTTTTTCTAGCCAATTTATATGTCCTCTCCTTGGATCTTATGCTACTAATTTCCCTTGTTAGCCACAGTTGAGTCACCTTTTTTGTTTTATTTTACGCCAAACTGGGATGAACAAATTCTGTAGCTCATCCATTTGGCCTTTGAATGTTTGCCATTGCCTATCCACCGTCAACCCTTTGAGCGCCATTCCCCACTCAATCCTGCCCAACTCGCTCCTCAGACCATCGTAGTTTCCTTTATTTAAATTGAGGACCCTTGTCTCTGAGTCAACTACTTCCTTCTCCATCTTAATGAAGTATTCGATCATATTATGATCGCTCTGACCCAAGGGGCCTCGTACAACAAGATTGCTAATTAATCCTTTCTCGTTGCACAATACCCAATCTAAGATGGCCTGATCTCTGGTTGGTTCCTCGACATATTGGTGCAGGAAACCATCCCGTAAACACTCCAGGAATTCCTCCTCCACAGTATTGTTACTAATTTGGTTGGCCCAATCTATATGTAGGTTAAAGTCACCCATGATGACTGCTGTGCCCTTATTGCACGCTTCTTTAATTTCCCTTTTAATGCCATCCCCAACCTCCACCTTACTGTTTGGAGGTCTATATACCACTCCCACTAATGTTTTTTTCCCCTTAGTATTTCTCAATTCTACCCATACAGATTCCACATCATCAGAGCTAATATCCTTCATTACAATTGTATTAATCCCTTCTTTAACCAGTAATGCTACCCCACCTCCCTTTCCTTTTTGCCTATCTTTCCTGAATATCGAATACCCCTGGATGTTGAGTTCCCAGGCTTGGCCATCCTTGAGCCACGTTTCTGTAATCCCAACCAAATTGTATTCGTTTACCTCTATTTGCGCAGCCAATTCATCCACCTTATTACAAATGCTCCTCGCATTAAGACACAAAGCCTTCAGGCTTGTTTTTTTTAACGCTCTTAGACCTATTAGAATTATTATTTACTGTGGCCACGTTTGATTTAAACCGTTGATTTCTCTGACTGCCACTTTTGTTTTTCTCCTTCCTATCTTTTGCTTTTATCCCTGTTTTCCTTTCCTCTTTCTCCCTGCTCAGGTTCCCAACCCCCTGCCATTTTAGTTTAAACCCCCCCGAACAGTGCTAGCAAACCTCCCCGCAAGGATATTTATCCCGCTCTGGTTCAGGTGCAACCCGTCCGACTTGTACAAGTCCCACCTTTCCCAGAAGCAGGCCCAGTGATCCAGGAAACTAAAGCCCTCCCTCCTGCACCAACTCTTTAGCCACGCATTCATCTGCTCTATCCTCCTATTCCTATACTCACTAGCACGTGGCACCGGGAGTAATCCAGAGATTACAACCTTTGAGGTCCTGCTCTTTAATCTGCTACCTAGCTCCCTAAATTCTTGTTGCAGGACCTCATCTCTCTTCCTACCTATGTTGTTGGCCACAATGTGAACCACGACCTCTGCCTGTTCCCCCTCCCCCTTCAGAATGCCCTGCAGCCATTTAGTGACATCCTTGACTCCATTGTACAGGAGTCTGCAAGATGGAGTTTGTAAGTAAGAGGTTTTATGAGTTTTTTTAAGTCTTAATAATTCCTTTAGCAGTCACTCTTGGATTACAATGAGAACGCTTCACATAAGGACTGCACAGAGAGGCTCCCAAAGGTAGGTAAATCTAATGCTCTGTTCCTTCATTGTTAAAGTTTTAAAGGGGTAACATTTGCCTGCATAACAGTCACTGAACTTCAGAAATGACATTTCTTGTGTAAATTATTTGCGACACTTTGACATGATAAGGTGCTATACAAAGTCAAGTACCAAATAGGAAGGAATATAGAAACATAGGAACAGGAGAAGGCCATTCAACCCCTCAAGCCTTTCTGCCATTCAACTAGATCATGGCTGAATTGTGTCTTAACTCCATCTACCTGCTTTGGTTCCGTAACCCTTAATACCCTTCCTGTTAGATCTAACCCTTGCCTAACAAAAATCTATCAATCAGCAGCTTTTTGGGAGAGTTCCAGATTTCCACTAACCTTTGTTTGAAGTGCTTCCTGACATCACTCTTGAACAGCCTAGCTCTAATTTTAAGGTTATATCCCCTTCTTCTGGATTCTCCATCAGACAAAATAGTTTCTCTCTGTCTACCCTATCAGTTCCTTTAATCATCTTAAACACCAAAATTAGAACACCCCGTAGTCTTCTATATTCGAGGGAATACAAGCGGGGATGTGCAAGAATCATAGAATAGTTACAGCACAGAAGGAGGCCATTCGTCCTGTCAAGCCTGTGCCAGCTCTCTGCAAGAGCACCTCAGCTAGTCCCACTCCCTCCGCCCTTTCCCCGTAGCCCTGCATTTTTTTTCCTTCAGGATAATTTCCCTTTTGAAAGCCACAATTGAATCTGCCTCCACCACCCTCTCAGGCAGTACATTCCAGATCCTAACCACTCGCTGCATAAAAAGTTTTTCCTCGTGTTGCCTTTGGTTCTTCTGCCAATCAACTTAAGTTTGTGTCCTCTGGTTCTCGATCCTTCCGCCAATGGGGATGGTTTCTCTCTATCTACTCTGTCTCGACCAATCATGATTTTGAACACCTTTATCAAATTTCCTCTCAACCTTCTCTGCTCTAAGGAGAACAATCCCAGCTTCTCCAGTCTATCCATGTAACTGAAGTCCCTCATCCCTGGAACCATTCTCGTAAATCTTTTCTGCACCCTCTCTAAGGCCTTCACATCCTTCCTAAAGTGCGGTGCCCAGAATTGGAAACAATACTCCAGTTGAGCCCGAACCAGTGTTTTATAAAGGTTCATCATAACTTCCTTGCTTTTGTACTCTATGGGCTGGATTTTGTCAATGGGTAGCTTTTTGAGGCGGGACTCCCACTTGTTGGGTTTTAGTTCCGCCTCCATCGACTTGCTATTTTCCCTTGATTGACCTTGTTAAGCATGCCCAGCGGGCTTAACAGGCCAGTTAAGGGAAAGCCAGTTACAGGTGACGTCAGTGAGTGCCATTTCATCTGTCAAGAGCTTTTGACAGGTGAAATGTCATCGTTTGACAGCTCTGTGAAGCTGTCAAACACTGACAATCTGTCTTCTAAGTTGTGTCTTTACTCAAGACTCAATTAGAGATCTCTCCAGACCAGAAAGCAGAAGGCTGCAGCTTTTGACAGTTCAGCGGCCATTCTGCTTTCTGTGCCGGTGAGCTGAGGGACTCCCGAGACCTGAAGGGAGGAAGCCTGCAGGAAGAAGTAAAGGTAAGTAAAACTTATTAAAACACTTTACACTCACCTCACACACTTACCTCTGCACACATGCACCCATCACTCACCTGCACAACGGACATCTCGGCCCCTCTGACCCCCGCAGACCAATGGCCCGCCTTACTGACCCTGGCGAGGTTCGGAGCCGTCGGGAAGCCCACACTTCAGGGCTCAAAATAGGGATTAGCCAAGAAACTGCCTGTTAACTACCTGTTAACAGGCAGTTAATTGGCATTAATTCCATTCCTGCCTCAAGGAGGCGGGACCCGGCACGGGTCGGCTACCCGCCTCCTGACAAGGTGGCATGGAGGCAGTCCCGCCTACAAACCCGCCCCCCAGGGCTGGCAAAATCCAGCCCAGAGCCACTATTTATGAAGCCCAGAATCCCATATGTGTTTTTAACTGCTTTCTCAACCTGCCCTGCCACCTTCAATGATTTGTGCACATATACCCCCAGGTCTCTGTGTTCATGGACCCCCTTTAGGATTGTAACCTTTTGTTAATATTGCTTCACCTCGTTCTTCCTACCAAAATGCATTGCTTCGCACTTTTCTGCATTAAATTTCATCTGCCATGTGTCTGCCCATTTCACCAGCCTGTCTATGTCTTCTTGAAGTCTATCACTATCCTCCTCACTGTTCACTATACTTCCAAGTTTTGTGTCATCTGCAAATTTTGAAAGTGTGCCCTGTACACCCAAGTCCAAGTCATTAATATATATCAAGAAAAGCAGTGATCCTAGTATCTACCCCCGGGGAACCGCTGTATACCATCCTCCAGTCTGAAAAACAAACTTTCACCTCTACTCTGTTTCTTGTCACTTAGCCAATTTCATATCCATGCTGCCACTGTCCCTTTTAATCCATGGGCTTCAACTTTGCTGGCAAGCCTATTATGTGGCACTTTATCAAACGTCTTTTGGAAGTCCATGTACACCACATCAACCACATTGCCCTCGTCAACCCTCTCTGTTACCTTAGCATAAAAACTCAATCAAGTTAGTTGAACATGATTTACCTTTAACAAATCCATGCTGGCTTTCCTTAATTAATCCACACTTGTCCAAGTGATTGTTAATTTTGTTCCTGATTATCGTTTCTTAAAGCTTCCCCACTACCGAGGTTAAACTGACTGGCCTGTAGTTGCTGGGTTTATTCTTACACCCTTTTTTGAACAAGGGTGTAACATTTGCAATACTCCAGTCCTCTGGCACCACTCCTGTATCTAAGGAAGATTGGAAGATTATGGCCAGTACCTCCGCGATTTCCACCTTAACCTCCCTCAGCATGCATCCCATCCGGTCCTGGTGACTTATCTACTTTAAGTTCACCTCGCCTTTCTAGTATCTCCTTTCGATCAATTTTTATCCCATCCAGTATCTCCACTATCTCCTCTTTCACTATGACTTTGGCAGCATCTTCTTCATTGGTGAAGACAGATGCAAAGTACTCATTATTACCTCAGCCATGCCCACTACTTCCATACATAGGTCTCCTTTTTGATCCTTAATCAGCCCCATCCCTCCTCTTACTGTTCGGCTACTATTTATATGCCTATAGAAGACTTTTGAATTCTCTTTTATGTTAGCTGCCAATCTATTCTCATACCCTCTCTTTGCCCCTCTTATTTCCTTTTTCAGTTCCCCGCTGAACTTTCTATATTCAGCCTGGTTCTCACTTGTATTCTCAACCTGACATTTGTCATACACCCCCTTTTTCTGCTTCATCTTACTCTTTGTCATCTAGGGAGCTCTGGCTTTAGTTGCCCTACCTTTCCCCCTTGTGGGAATGTACCTCGACTGTACCCGAACCACCTCCTCTTTAAAGGCAGTCCATTGTTCTATTACAGTTTTGCCTGCCAATCTTTGATTCCAATTTACCTGGGCCAGATCCGTTCTCAACCCACTAAAATTGGCCTTCCTCCAATTATGTATTTTTACTCTAGATTGCTCCCTGTCCTTTTCCATAGCTAATCTAAATCTTATGATATTATGATCGCTGTTCCCTAAATGTTCCCCTACTGACACTTGCTCCACTTGACTCATCTCATTCCCCAGAACCAGATCCAGCAATGCCTCCTTCCTTGTTGGGCAGGAAACGTACTGATCAAGAAAGTTCTCCTGAACACACTTCAGAAATGTTTCCTCCTCTCTGCCCTTTACACTATTATTATTCCAGTCTATATTAGGATAGTTTAATTCCCCCATTATCACTACTCTATAGTTCTTGCACCTCTCTGTAATTTCTCTGCAAATTTGCTCCTTGAAATCCCACTAGTTGGTGGCTTATAGAATGCACCTCGTAGTGTAATGGCACCTCTATTGTTTCTTAACTCTAACCATATAGATTCTGTCCTTGACCCCTCCAGGACATCCTCTCTCTCCAGCACTGTAACATTCTCCTTAACCAATACTGCCACACCTCCTCCTTTCTTTCCTTCCCTATCTTCCTTGAACATCTTATATCCAGGAATATTTAACATGCAATCGAGCCCTTTTTTTGAGCCAGGACTCCGTTATCGCCACAGCATCATATTCCCAAGTGGCTATTTGCACCTGTAGCTTAAAGAGGCCAGAACTGGAGGAGCGCCGAGATCTTGGATGGTTGTAGGGCTGGAGGAGGTTACAGAGATAGGGAGGGACGAGGCCATGGAGGGATTTGAAAACAGGGATGAGAATTTTAAAATTGAGGCATTGCCGGACTGGGAGCCAATATAGATCAGCGAGCACAAGGCTGATGGCTGAACAGGACTTTATGCGAGTTAGGATACGAGCAGCAGATTTTTGGATGAGCTCAATTTTATAGAGGGTGAAAGATGGGAGGCCGGCTGTAGTGTATGTACTTTGAAGAAGGAACTATATTCTGCAGCCCCTGTATACTGCAGTACCAGTAGTGAACACCCCGGTATATAAGCCTGTGTAGTAACTTTGCATAGTTAGTTCCAGTTTGTCTCCACTCAGTGAAGACCTGTTATAACCAACTCCTGCAGTCCGTGTCTCAATTACACACGGACATAATACTGGCGACGAGCAGATCCGAACTTACCTACAGTCTGCACCACCTCATGGGGATCCATCCCTGAAGCGAAGTTGTCAGAGGTCGAGGCCAGAAGGAAGAAAGAAAAAAAAATAAAACAAACAGAAGAAACGGGCGTCGACCGTGGGCAACCGCCTCTGATTCATCGGAGTTGAAGATTTGCAGGAGAGGCTGTCAAGAGCGGGGCTTGGTTATCCTGTCGATGGTGTTCCAGCTAATCGGGCTGGTGGCAGGTAGTACAGTGATCCTTCCTGGGTTGCAGCGGGCTAGAGCTCGATCGGGTGGCTTTTCAATGGGGCCAAGCAGCGTTGTCGGGAAGAGGAGAGAGAGAGGGAGGGTGGAGCATACAGGGCGCAGCCAGTGTTACGAAGCCGGGCAGCGTACAGACTCGAGAAGAGGGAGGAAAGTGTCCCGTAGGGTTGCTCCGATGACGGGGGAAATAAAAGAAATTAGAAGCGCAGAAAGCCGCGAGGAGCTGCAGTTGCCACGGGAACTGCGGAGAGCGGCGTTAGCAGCAGCGCGGGGGAAAGTGCGCAAAGACCATAGGGCGTCGCCATCAAGGCATAAAACGCCAGCAACAGCGCTAGCAGCAGCGGAGAAGACGGAAAGCGCGGGAGGCGCCATTTTGTTAAATCGGGGAAGAAGGCAAAGCGCAGGAGGCGCCATCTTAGATTTCCAAGATGCCGAAGACTGGCAATATCACTGCCTTCGATAATGCAATAGAAGACTGGACCACGTATGTGGAAAGAGTCGAAGTATATTGTGAGGCAAATGAAGTAGCCGATGAGAAAAAGGCATCGGTACTACTAAGCTTAATGGGCGCAAGAACGTACGGCCTATTGCGGAACCTGATTACTCCAGCCAAACCGATGGCGAAGAGTTTTAACGAAATTGTTGATATCCTACAGGAACACCTAAATCCTACACCGCTGCTGATAGCAGAAAGATTTAAATTCCACAGGAGAAATCAGCATAAAGATGAGAGCAATGCTGATTATCTTACGGAACTATGCAAGCTATCAAAGCACTGTCAGTTCGGAGCAGGACTGACAGATACTCTACGGGACAAATTTGTCTGTGGACTCCTGAGTGAAGGAACCCAGAAGAGGTTACTCTCAGAGAAAGAGCTGATGCTAGATAAAGCTTTCAGCGTGGCAGTATCGTACGAAGCAGCAGCAAGGGGAGCTGCGGAAATACAGCAAAAGCCACAGGAATACGGCACCCACGAAATGACACGGGGATTTGCAAAATGTTATCGCTGCGGCAGAACAACCTATGACCAGAAGGACTGCTGGTCCAAGGACAAAATATGCAGGCAATGCGGAAAGATGGGACACATTGCACGAGTTTGCAGGTCTGGGAAGAAGACTAACGACAACAAAAAGGCTACTAAGGAACAGTACAGGAAAGTACAAAAGATGACGGACAGTAGTTCCGAAGACCAGATGAGCGATAGTGAATCCGGGAACAAGAGACTAAGCTGTCTCAAACTTCACAACGTAATCGCAAAAGAGGATCACCAAACCATTTTGGTCACCCTCACGATAGCAGGGTCCCAAATCAAAACGGAATTGGATACAGGATCAGCCCTGACCGTCATGAATCGACGAGACTACGAGCGGCTATTCTCACACATACCCTTGAAAGAGACAGCCATTGTCTTGAAGACGTATACGGGGCAGAAAGTATACCCCAGAGGGAAAATAAGGGTGCCTGTCGAATACAACGGCAAGGAAATACAGAAATTGTATCTGTACATACTGCAAGATGGTGGACCACCGTTATTGGGACGTGAATGGATCAGAAAGATAAGTTTAGACTGGCACTCCATTCAGACACTGACGGTGGCTGGTAAATGGATGACGACGTCACACCTGGACGATTGTCAAAAATCTTAGCTAACGCCAAAGAGGTATTTCAACAAGAACTGGGAACTCTTAAAGGTATAACTGCCTCGATAAAAATAGAAGAGAATGCAATTCCCAAGTTTTTCAAAGCAAGACCGGTACCATATGCAATTCGCCCAGCCATCGAGGCAGAGCTGGAGAATCTGGAGAATGCAGGCGTGTTATCTAAGGTAGACTGGAGCGAGTGGGCGACACCCATCATTCCTGTCATGAAGAAAACGCTAAACAATAAGTCTGAGGAGCCAAGGAAGGTTTGCATCTGTGGGGACTTCAAGGTGATGGTGAACCCAATCCTTCACACGGTACAATATCCTTTCCCGAGGATAGAAGATATTTTCGCCTCACTATCTGGAGGGAAGCGTTTTACAAAAATTGACCTAGCACAAGCATATTTGCAGATGGAGGTTGAAGAATCCTCTAGGAAGTATCTCACGATAAACACTCACAAAGGTCTTTACCAGTATAATCGACTAGTATTCGGAGTAGCATCAGCTCCGGTGATATGGCAAAGAGCGATGGAACAAGTCCTGCAAGGGATTCCGGGGACTCAGTGTTACTTGGACGACATCCTAGTGACAGGTGAAGATGACAGTGAACACCTTGCCAACCTAGAGCAGGTGCTCACTAGGCTAAGAGAACATGGCTATGAGCCAATCGCCCCAAGTGCGAGTTTTTTAAGAAACAGATATCGTATTGTGGCCACGTGATTGATGAAGAGGGGTTACATAAGTCCCCTGACTAAATTGAAACGGTAGTTAAGGCTCCAGTGCCTGAAAATGTGTCGCAACTGAGGTCATTCCTCGGATTGGTGAATTACTACCATAAGTTTTTGCTGAATTTGTCCACAATTCTGCACCCACTGAACGCCCTACTACAAACTGGAGTAGCATGGAAATGGAGCGATGAATGTAAGCGGGCCTTTCAGAAGAGTAAAGACCTCATCACTTCAAGAGAAGTATTGGCTCACTACAACCCATCACTACCGATAAGACTGGTGTGTGATGCGTCTCCCTACGGCATTGGAGCGGTACTGTCACATAAATTCCTTGATGGTTCAGAGAGGCCGATAGCTTTTGCATCACGCTCATTAACTTCAGCCGAGTGTAACTACGCCCAGATTGACAGAGAGGCCCTCAGCCTGGTGTGGGGGGTGAAGAAGTTCAATCACTACCTGCACGGTCAGAAATTTACTCTACTAACTGATCATCAACCTCTTGTCTCCATTTTCAACCCTCAGAAGGGCGTCCCGATAATGACAGCACAACAGCTACAGTGGTGGTCCCTTTTCCTAGGGGCACACCAATATGACATCGAGTACAAAGGAACTAAACAGCATGGGAATGCTGATGGATTGTCGCGCCTACCGTTGCCGACGGTGGAAGAAGCACCTGCAGTGGATCCAGTGGAGATATTCCACTCGACCATAGTCGAATGTCTACCTGTGACGAATGCAAACATAGAAAAGGAAACACGAAATGACCCGACACTCTCCTGGGTCTATGATTTAACGGTGAAGGGATGGCCAGCACATGGCGAACCACTGTTGCCAGCATTCTCACCGAGAAGAGAACAGTGTGCAGAGGAACCTTGATGTGTGGATCCAGAGTAGTAATTCCACCCAAATTGAAGGATAGAGTGCTCAATGAGCTTCATGAGGGTCATCTGGGAGGGGTAAAAATGAAGAACTTAGCCAGAGCTCTTTTGTTCATTAATAAATAAACATTCTTATTATGAACACAGCTAGCTTTTGCTAGACACTTTATTGAGCACATGTGGACTAGGTACAGTATCTGTAGAGGCATCCATCTTGACTGCTGCCTTGTGGGTAGCCTAGTGCCTCATGGGTAATGTAGTCTTAATATACATAAAGCTGGGTAGTGTAGTCTTATATACATACAGCTATATACAGCTCTACACAGCTCTACGGCTCCACCTAGTGTCCACTATAGAATGACATGTTATTGATCATTACATCCCCCTTTCTTTGAGGTTTAACAAAATCAATATCAATCAACTTTCAAGAAAACAATAAAGATAATATCAGTAACACTTTTGTTAGTGCTCTATAAACATAAACATTTTCAAAACAGTCAACACATTTTCAAAGCTTTACATTGTACTCAAATATTAAGTCTATCAGGCTTTTTTACTTCACGTGTGGATCTTCTCAACACAGGTAAATCTGATGTGTCTTCATGAGATTGTTCTGGCGGTGAATGACAAGATGCAGTTGCGGCATTGTCATCAATCTGGTCTTGAATAGTCTCTTGTGTTTTTAGGAGGGAACGGCGGTTCCTCCTGAGAATCTGTCCTTCCTCAGTTCTAACAGTGTATGACCTTGGTCCTACTTCCTCAAGAACTGTAGCTTTCCTGTTCCATGCATCTGGATCCTCAATCCTGACAACATCATCCCTTGTCAATGGCTTTAGAGTTTTGGATGACTTGTCATAGTATGATTTCTGTTTCAGCTTTAACAGTTGAAGTCTCTGTCTCAGTTCCTCACTTTGCTGTTCTTTTGCACAGCAGGGTAGGGTGGTGCACAACTTGCGACCCATTAGTGGTTCAGCAGGTGAAGAACCACAGTCTAAAGGTGAGGCTCGGTAGCTCAGCAGGGCGAGATAAGGATCAGACTTGCTTTCTGTCGCTTTCTTCGGTAGCTGCTTGAGAACTTGAACACCTTTCTCTGCCTTACCATTTGACTGACCATACAAAGGACTGGATGTGATGTGCTGAAAGTCATAATGTGCTGCAAACTGTTGCCACTCCTTACAGTTGAAGCACGGACCATTGTCGCTAACGGCAATCCTGGGAATTCCATGTCTGGCGAAGATGGATTTCACATGCATTATGACACTGCTTGCTGTGGTGCTTGAGAGCAGTGCCATCTCAGGATAGTTAGAATAGTAGTCAATCACTATTAGATAGTCTTTACCATTTAAATGAAAAAGGTCCATACCAACCTTTTGCCATGGTGCTGTTGGTATGTCAGCTACTATCATTGGTTCCTTTGCTTGTTTGTTTTGGTTGACATGTCTCACATTTGCCTATCATGTTCTCAATGTCCTTATTTATGCCAGGCCAATAAACAATGTCTCTTGCTCTCCTTTTGCATTTTTCAATTCTGAGGTGTCCCTCATGAATCCTTTTGAGCATGTCTTGACGTAGAGCCTGTGGAATGACTATTCTGTTCTGTTTTAGTAATAGTCCACTTGCGACACTCAATTCTGACCTTATGTGAAAATATTTTGGACAGGAACCTTTTGGCCAACCATGATGAATGTTCTCTATTACTGTTTGTAATACTGTATCTTTTACTGTTTCTTCTGCTATTTGCTTTGATTTTGTGTCTGACACGGGCAGCGCAGCAGTGACCATACTCACATGAACATTCACGTCTTCTTCAGTAGAGCTCACATGACTCATTGTGGGTGCTTGGGAAAGTGCATCTGCTAACACTATGTATTTGCCTGGTGTGTAGATCAGTTCAAAGTCATATCTTTGCAGCTTCATCATGAGTCGTTGAATCCTTGGAGACATCTCATTCTGGTTCTTTTTTATGATGGCAACCAGAGGGCTGTGGTCTGTCTCAACTGTGAAGGTGGGAAGTCCATATATGTAGCCATGTTTTCTAGTCCAACTACCAAGCCTAGACATTCCTTTTCAATCTGGGCGTATCGACACTCAGTATCAGTCATAGACCTGGAGGCATAGGCAACAGGCTTCCAATCTTTACCCTCTGCTTGTAGCAAGACCGCACCTAGGCCATCTTTTGATGCATCTGTTGACACTTTGATTCTTTTTGTTGGGTCAAAGAAGGTGAGTACAGGTGTGGTTGTCAGCACTGTTTTGAGGTTTATCCACTCTTGTTCATGTCTTTCTGTCCATGCGAACTCATTTGTTTTATGTAGCAGGTCTCACAGACAGGCTGTCTTGGTTGACAAGTTAGGAATGAACTTTCCAATGAAGTTTATCATCCCCATGATGCGTAGCACTCCTTTTTTGTCAGTGGGTTGGGGCATTTTGAGTATGGCGTTTACTTTTTCCATATCTGGCTCTATTCCTTTACCAGATAGATTATCTCCTAGGAAAGTGACTTCCTGGACGCCAAACTGACACTTGGCTTTGTTGAGCTTCAGTCCATTCCGGCATATGCTCTGTAGCACTTTAGTCAGTCTCTCATTGTGTTTTTTCAGTGTGGAGCCCCAGATGATGATGTCATCAACATAGACCCGAACTCCTTCCAGACCTTCAATTTTGTGTTCCATCGCTCTATGAAAGATTTCAGATGCAGATATTATCCCGAAAGGCATTCTGAGGAAACAATACCTGCCAAATGGTGTGTTGAAGGTACAGTATTTGGTGCTCTCTTCATCCAGTTTTAGTTGCCAAAATCCTTGTGAGGCATCGAGCTTTGTAAAGTATCTGGCACCTGACATTTCACTGGTCATTTCTTCTCGCTTGGGAATCTGGTAGTGTTCACGTTTTATGTTTGCATTTAAGTCCTTTGGATCCATGCATATTCTTAGATCATTGTTCTCTTTCTTTACACATACCATGGAGTTAACCCAGTCTGTTGGCTCTTCGACTTTCCTGATGACTCCTAGTGTGGTCATTCTGTCCAGTTCATTCTTGAGCCGGTCATGCAGGGGTGCTGGAACTCTTCGTGGAGCATGTACCACTAGCTGAGCATCCTCCTTTTGCTGGATCTTGTAAGTGAATGGTAGAACTCCAAATCCTTTGAACACATCCTGGAAATTATTCACTACAGAATCCACCGAGTCATCTGGTCTGCTTATGGCACAGTTTATACGGTAGACTCTCTTGACCAGTTCTAAGTCCTCACAAGCTTTGTCACCCAGTAGTGAATCAAGTCTTCCAGCCACAACAGAAAACATGAGATGATGCATTTTGTCTTTGACTGTCACTTTAAGTCTGCATACACCATTATAGTCCTTCAGTAGTACTGACTTTTTCTGTATTTTGGGCTTTTCTTTCATATTGTTAATGTCACTCATACTGATTAAGTTTGCTTTTGCCCCAGTGTCTAGTTTAAAGGTAACTAATGCTCCATTTACCTGCAGTGGGATCATCCATTTGTCCTCTTTTACTGCATTAACTTTATGTTCAGCATTGTCCATTTCTGAGGGCTGCACATTTTCTGTATCCTTTTTGATATCGTCACATGACACCATTCCTACAAAAAATGTCTCACTTAAATCAGTGTCCTCAATTACATTAACTCATTGCCCTTTCTTAGTTTGTACTTTTGAAAAGCATTGTTTGGCAAAGTGATTCTTTCCATTACACTTTGTGCACATTTTTCCAAACGCTGGGCATTGTCTTAACTGGTGTTTGTAACCACAGTGTTTACAATTACAAATTTCATCCTCTGATTGCTTTTCATTTCTGTTCTGCCCACGTTTCTTCCCCTTGTAGGACACAGCACCGACAGCAGCATTATCACTCATTACAATCGCATCATTATTGATTTCACTGAAAGTCTTCGCGTGCTTTTGAGCTAGCTCGCTGGCTTGGCATATTTTCACAGCATTTTCCAAATTTAGTTCGGTTTCTCTCAACAGACGTTCCCTGATTTTTTTATCATGAATACCAAACACAATCTGGTCACGAATCATGGATGCTTTGAGCTCAGAGAAATTACATGTCTGTGCTTTCAGTTTCAGATCAGTTATAAAGCTATCAAACGTCTCATTTTGCTGCTGTGTCCGAGAATGGAAGATGTATGTTTCATAGGTCTCATTCTTTTTGGGAGAGCAATGTGCATCAAATTTTTTTAGCACATCTTCTAATTTTTCTCTGTTCTCCTCTGGATTAAATACAAATGTATTAAATACCTCTATCGCCTGTGGGCCTGCAACCATAAGCAGCAATGCTATCTTCCTTGCGTCTGGCTTCGTACCGAATCCGATGGCTGCAATGTAGAGTTCGAATTGTTGTTTAAAAGTCTGCCAATTGTAGTCGATATTTCCTGTGAGTTTCAAACGCTCTGGTGGCTTCAAATTCTCCATGTCGCTTTTCACAATTTTCAGCAGATCTTCACCAATCCTGGTACCATCTTATGTTCATTAATAAATAGACATTCTTATTATGAACACAGCTAGCTTTTGCTAGACACTTTATTGAGCATATGTGGACTAGGTACAGTACCTGTAGAGGCATCCATCTTGACTGCTGCCTTGTGGGTAGCCTAGTGCCTCATGGATAATGTAGTCTTAATATACATACAGCTGGGTAGTGTAGTCTTATATACATACAGCTATATACAGCTCTACACAGCCCTATGGCTCCAACTATTGTCCACTATAGAATGACATGTTATTGATCATTACAAAAGCGTTTGTGTGGTGGCCGGGAATCGATAGAGAAATCGAAGAGATGACCAAGACCTGTACAGGATGCCAGAAGGTCCAAAACACCGCACCACAAGCTCCTCTACATCCATGGAAGTGGCACTCATCTCCATGGCAAAGGGTGCACATTGATTTTGCTGGTCCATTTATGGACTCGATGTTTTTAATTGCGGTGGATGCACATTCAAAGTGGCCAGAGGTAATAAAAATGTCCTCAACCACCACAGAAAAATCTATCACAGTCTTACGAACCATATTCACCAGAAGTGGGCTGCCTGAACAGATTTGCTCCAACAATGGACCACAGTTTGTGTCTGAAGAGTTCCGGAGGTTCTTAAAGAACAATGGTGTTAAGCATTGCACATCCGCCCCATATCATCCAGCCACCAATGGATTGGCTGAGAGGTTCGTTCAAACATTCAAGAAGGCTATCAAGGCAATGTGCAATGAAGACATCCCCCTACAACACAAGGTGGATAACTTCTTGTTTGCCTACTGGAATGCGACACATGCGGTTACCAACCAAACTCCAGCCATGATGTTCTTCAATCGAAGACTACGATGCCGCTTGGATTTGGTTAAGCCAAACATCAGAAGAGATGTGGAGAACAGGCAGTTTCAGAATATGAATGAAAGGCCGACCAGGAGTTTTAAGATAGGTCAACCAGTTTTGGCCCGGGACTACCGCACAGAGAAATGGCAGCCAGGAACGATCTGTACACGGCAAGGACCTCTAATGTATACCGTGGACGTTGGAGAGAGCATTGTAAGACGCCATGCTGACCAGATTCTAGAGTCACTGGAAAACGTCAATTCCACACCATGATCCGATACACCTGGTGATGAAACCGAAGTACCAATTGCATCTACCTCAGAATCGGGAATATTGGAAGCAGACGAACCCAACAACGACGTTGATTCCGAATCAACTCTGCCAGAAGAACCTGATACCCCAAAGAGACGTTATCCAGACAGAATCACGAAGCCTCCTCAAAGACTGAACTTATAATTGCTTAACTTCAGCTAATGTATATGACAACTGTAATTGTAAATATGTTATTTAATTATTAATCGAATGTTATGTACTGTTTAGCTAAAAGGGGAGGAATTGTAGTGTATGTACTTTGCAGAAGGAACTATATTCTGCAGCCCCTGTATACTGCAGTAGCAGTAGTGACCACCCCTGTATATAAGCCTGTGTAGTAACTTTGCATAGTTAGTTCCAGTTTGTCTCCACTCAGTAAAGACCTGTTATAACCAACTCCTGCAATCCGTGTCTCAATTACACATGGACATAATACCGGCCTGAGGGCACGTTGGAATAGTCAAGTCTAGAGACAACAATGGTATTGATGAGGGCTTCAGCAGCAAATGAGCTGAGACAGGGGCAGAGTCATGGAAGTAGGCGGTCTTGATAATGAAGCACATCTGTGGTTGGAAGCTCATCCCGGGGACAAATACGACACCAAGTGTGCAGTCTTGCCAGCCCTGGCGAGGCGGGTATGGAGGCGGGACTGCCTGGAAAATGGTGCCCATCCCACCCCCAACCCACCTCTGTGCCATCTTGCCAGGAGGCGGGTAGCCGTCCCGCGCCGGGTCCCGTCTCCTTGGCGGCAGGAAGGGGATTACAGCCACTTAACTGCCTGTTAACAGGTAGTTAACAGGCAGATAAGAGGATTATCCCCATTTTGCCCACAAAAGTGCGGGCTTCCCTCAGGCTCCAAACCCCGCCAGGGTCACCGAGGTGAGTAGTGGGTCTGTGGAGGTCGGAGGGGTGCAAAAGTGCACTGTGAAGGTAAGTGATGGGTGCAAGTGTGGAGAGGTGATTATGTGAGGTAAGTGGAAAGTGTTGGAAAAAGTTTACTTATCTTTGTTTCTTCCTGCAGGCTTCAAGAGTTGGGTATGCGGAGAGTCCCGCACCTCCGCCGCAGACATGACAGATTGCTGTTGCATTCTCCAATGCAACAACCATCTAATTTCTGCAAAAGAAAAAGGTTTGATGTGGTCTTGAATTCAAGAACTCATCAAACTACAGAGAATGTCACTGTTTGACAGCTTCACAGAGCTGTCAAACGATAACAATTCATCTGTCAAAGCTGGGCGGGCTTAACCAGGTCAATCAAGGGAAAATAGCGTGGGTTGGCCAGAAGTTGATGGAGGCGGGACTGAAACCCGACAAGTGGGAGTCCCGCCTCCAAAAACTCCCCATTGGCAAAGTGCAGCCCCAAGTTTGCAAATGGTCTGGTCAAGCCTCAGACAGTTGCCAGGGAGAGGGATGGAGCCAGTGATTATGGAACAGAGTTTGTGGCGGGGACCGAAGACAATGGCTTCAGTCTTCCCGATATTTATTTGGAGGAAATTTTTGCTCATCCAGTACTGGATGTCGGACAAGCACTGTGACAATTCAGAGGTGGTAGAAGGGGTCAAGAGAGCCCACAATCTTCTAGATTCAGAGGCGAAAGTGCTACCCACTGAGCCACGGCTGATACCTTAGCATCTTGTATAAGTTTTCCTCTCAGCCGCCTCCTTTCAAGGCCAAAGCGACATTTTTATTTTAAAGCACAAGGGCAAGGAACTTGAGATGGGTGCGTTAAGCATTTGTATGTTAATAACTCACCGTGTAATTTCAGAGCTTGTGTTTTGCTTTCGTTAAGTCTAATAGTTCCTGAAATGGGCAAGATAGTACAGCCTAACAGTTTGGTTAAAAACCTTCTTTTCTGGAGATTTATTTGATTGAGTGCAGTAAATAGATTAGGGTTTCTTGTTCAGTTGATGCTGAACAGCGCGTGATTGACCTAAAGATGATACAGCTGATAATCCAATGCAGGACTCTCCATGCTGGCAATTTCCGGATTTCTTCTGCTCAGAGTGATGTCTGGTGCTATAGTATTGCATGATTATTTAATAAACTTTGTTGCCCAGGGAGTGCTCGTAAATATACCCCAAAGGAACTGGAGAAATGCAAAGAAGATGAGATGTTAATCAACCAGATGTGAGGGTTTTTTTGAAGTACAATTGCTAAGCATGATATATGTCCTCTCTGCACTGTAAGAAGGAGGATGTTAAATCACTGAATTTATTTAAGAACAGATTTCTCTTCTCTCCCCAGAGCCATTGGGATTTATTTCATATATTGGATACAATAGACCGTGTGGAGTTGCATCTTTTAATTGTTTAGCAAACTTTGCGACAGTATGACAGAAAAAAAAATCTACTTGTCTGTAAAAGAGTGATGAAAGTGTCTGCCATGCTCAAGCTTCTGGTGGGAGGGGTTGGAGGGGGTGGGAGGGAGCAGTTGAGGGGTGACAGAGGAGGGTAATAGTAGTGTAGCGGCTATGGTATCCCAGAAGTCATGCGTTCAAATCCTACAATGGCATGTTATGAAATTGAATTCAATAAATCTAGAAACTGCCAGGTTGTTGTCGAAACCAAACTGCTTCACGAATCAAGGAAGGAAGCATGTCTGTGTCTCTCTTTCCACGTAGTTGTTGATTCTTAATTCCCTCTACAGTTACAAATAAAGGCAAAGTTGTGGACCTCATATCAGGACAAGGTCCAGGCAAAATGGTCTCGGCCCCTCTACATTGGGGAGACCAAACGCAGATTGGGTGACCGCTTTGCGGAACACCTCCGTTCAATCCGTAAGGGGGACCCCGAGCTTCCGGTCGCCTGTCATTTTAATTCACCGCTCCATTCCCACTCAGACCTCACTGTCCTTGGCCTCTTGCGTTGTTCCACGGAAGCTCAACGTAAACTCAAGGAACAGCACCTCATCTTCCGATTAGGCACTTTACAGCCTTCCAGACTCAATATCGAGTTCAACAATTTCAGATCATAACCTCGGCCCCTATTACATTTTTACTTATATGTTTTATCCACACCTTTGTTTTGGTTTTTCCCTCCCCCCCACCTTTCCTTTTTTTTTCTCTCTCCCACATGGCAGCTGTCTCCCATTCAGCCAGCGCATTTCACACCTAATCTAGAGCCGTCTTTTGTCTCCACTAGTCCTATCACCATCTCGTCTCGTTTTGAATACCTCTTAATGTCTCTTCTTCTCTTTTGTTCTCTCCCAGCCCAGCCTCTTAATCTATTTCATTCCCTGTGCCTCTTTAGTTTTGAATAAGGGTTTTGACCCGAAACGTCGACTCTAATTTCTCTCCACGGATGTTGCCTGGCCTGCTGAGTTTTTCCAGCATTTTCTGTTGTTATTTCAAGGTCTAGGCAATCTCAGCTGAAGTCCTCCTTACTCATATATAATTGGGAGAACTATCCAAAAAACTAGTCAAGTAATAGCCCGACATAGGCATACGCACAGAATCGTACTATGTCTATCACCCAGACTCCCCCATCATTTTCGGGGAAGTGTAGCGATACTACTACTGCCAGCTGAGTCCAGAAGGACATAGCTGTCAGAGAGTGCCAGTGCCAGATGGTGAGGCAACCAAACACAGGGGAGTAGCCTACTTAGCCTTGTGTTCACCAGCATTCCTATCACAGTCATATCTGTCTTCAATAGCAGTGGTAGACACGTCCACCCAGTCCTTGTAGAGGACGTCTTATCTCCACTCGAAGTGCCGTAACCTACAGGGCTATGGACCAAGTGCTAGAAAGTGGGGTTAGGCTGGATAGCTCTTTGTCGGCCGGCACGGACACAATGGGTCGATGGCCTCCTTCTGTGTTGTAAATTTCTATGATTCTATGATTCCACAGTGAGGACATTCTCCATCATGTAGTATGGCAAGGACAGATCTAGCAGCCTGAAACTGGAGTTCCAAGAAGCACGGTAGGGCATTAGCAGCATCAAAATTGTACACCATCATAAACTGTAACCTCGTAACGTAGTACATTCCACACTCCTTAATCACATTCAAATCAGGGACCAATCCCGCTTCAATGGAAAGTGTAGACGGGTGTGCCAGGAGGAGAACCAGGCATACCTTACAATGATCTGACAACTGGGTTCAGTCACAACACAGGGCTACCTGCATGCTAAACATTAAAAACAGCAGGCGATAGACAGAACAAAGCAGTCGCACCAAGAACAGATGAAAGGAAGAAAGAAAGGACGTCCCCAAGATATGCTTCACAGCCAATGAAGTACTTTTGAAATGTAGTCACTGTTGTAATGTAGGGGAAAAGTGGCAGCCAATTTATGCACAGCAAGAGCCCACAAACAGCAGTGCAATAAATTACCAGTTTATCTGTTTTTGTGGTGTTGGCTGTGGGGTAAATGTTGGCCAGGATAATTGGAGGAACCCCCTGCTCTTCGAATAGTGCTGTGGGATCATCTACATTCACATCAGTGGGTAAACAAGGTCTCAGTTTAACAACATCCACAAAAAGGTGCTCCTCTGACTGTGAAGCACTCCTTCAGTACTGAAGCCTCAGCCTAGATTATTATCAGCCATTAAAAGTTTTGCATATAGCACGTACTTCCTGTAAGTGTCAGACTTTCTTCCTGCGACATTTTCCCAGCACACTTTATATTTGTTGTTACCTATTGCGATAAGAGACTGCATCCTCGGCCTCACTGTGAGCAACGCCACGGAAGGTTTGCTAGTATGTTTGTCTTCTATTCAGTGGGCGCCCATCACACTTCAGATGTAATACTTCAGACAACATATTTAAATATTAAACTCTAAAGTGTCTAAAGGATTAAAAAGAAAAAGAAAAGCAATCATTTCATGGTGATTTCTTCTGACCTGGAATGAAAATTTAGGCTTTTTCAAATTTATTTGTTCATGGGATCTGGGCGTTGCTGGCAAGGCCAGCATTTATTGCCCATCCCTAATGCCCTTGAGAAGGTGGTGGTGAGCTGCCTTCTTGAGCCGCTGCAGTCCGTGTGGTGAAGCTACTCCCACAGTGCTGTCAGGGAGGGAGTTCCAGGATTTTGACCCAGCAATGATGAAGGAACGGCGATATGCTTCCAAGTCGGGATGGTTTGTGACTTGGAGGGCAACTTGGAGGTGATGGTGCTCCAATGCACCTCTTTATGCAATTCGGTATTTTATATACCTCTATACATTTCCCTTTAAGCTGCCCCCTTACCCTACTGAAGAGTCATAATAGTTTCTCTAGTCTTTCTTCATAACTCAATGTTGTGACGCTAAGGGTCAGCCTCGCAGCTCATCTCAGCACTCCCTGGAACAAAATAATAGTTGGCGACTGTTATTGAACACCAGCTCCAGATGAACAGGTTGATAAGCACCTGTCTGATGACTGTAGGGGACTTCAGCATCCCAAAGGTGAAGAACAATTGGAAAGAGGGGTGAAACTAAAAATAATTACACGGAGGTTATCAGTCCTCATTTTTCAACTCAGCATGTAGAGCAAGTGGTATTTATCAGATCGAATGGCTAACTCAGCGAGGATGTGCTCCCAGTGGGGGAGGTGGTCCAAAGAGTCAAATCCACCGTGTCGTAGCCCTGTCTCGAATCCACGCTCCCTTCGAGCACTAGATCGAAGAATTCATGCTTTAGCTTTAGTGTCCAGCACTCCACAAGAATCGATTAATCATGCTCAACTGGGTAAACACTTTGGGATTGTTGCGTAGTTAGATTTAATACTTTATTAAAGAAAAAAGCCAAAGACAACACCACGTTAAAAAAAAAGCAAACTTGGCAAAGATGAGGAAAACTGGGGAGATTTCGTGGGAAGCAAAATTGGATAATAAAAGACTATTTTTAAGGAATGCAAAGAACAACAAGCATGGGAAAAAGAGAAACACGGCAAGACTTAGAGCAGTATGGGAAATTTAAAGAGGTCAAAGCTAACTTAAAAGGTCAAATAGGAATATTTTAAAAGGAAACATTTTGCAGTGGAGACTGGGAGACACTCAACTGTCAGTTGTGGATATAGAGCAGTATGAAAGTCAAATTGTGAGGGGTCCTGGGTGGAACACTTCTCTTTCATCTCTGGCACATGGGTTCAAATCCAGTGCAAACCATGGGGATGAAAGAGTCATCTGTCTACTGTCTGTAAGGCAGTCTCAGTCCAGTTCCAAAGTGGACATGGATCTAAAAAAAGAACGACTTGCATTTATATCACGTCTGGTGGTTGTGAAAGCCGTCTTTCGGATGAGACGTTAAACCGAGGCCCCATCTGCTCTCTCAGGTGGATGTAAAAGATTCCATGGCACTATTTCGAAGAAGAGTAGGGGAGTTATCCCCGGTTTCTTGGCCAAAATTTATCCCTCAACCCACATAACAAAACAGATAATCTGGTCATTATCACATTGCTGTTTGTGGGTCCTTGCTGTGCGCAAATTGGCTGCCGCGTTTCCCACATTACAACAGTGACTCCACTTCAAAAAAGTACTTCATTGGCTGTAAAGCGCTTTGAGATGTCCGGTGGTCATGAAAGGCGCCGTATAAATGCACGTCTTTCAAGTCTTTTTATCTGGTGCCTTTCACGACCTCAGGACAGCCAAAAGCGCTTTACAGCTAGTGAGGTACTATTTTTGAAGTGTAGTCACTGTTGTAATGTAGGAAATCTAGAGTACAAAACTGCAATATAACGTGGGTAAATGCGAGGTTATCCACCTTGGTGTTAAAAACAGGAAGGCAGATTATTATCTGAATGGCAATATTTTGGGAGAAGGGGAAGTGCAATGCGACCTGGGCGTCCTTGTGCAGCAGTCGCTGAAGGTAAGCATGCAGGTGCAGCAGGCGGTTAAGAAGGCAAATGGTATGTTGGCCTTCGTAGCGAGAGGGTTTGAGTACAGGAACAAGGATGTCTTGCTGCAGGTGTACAGGGCCTTGGTGAGACCACATCTTGAGCATTGTGTGCAGTTTTGGTCGCCTTATCTGAGGAAGGATGTTCTTGCCATGGAAGGAGTGCAGTGAAGATTCACCAGGCTGATACCTGGGATGGCAGGAATGACGTATGAGGAGAGATTGGGTCGATTGGGCTTGTACTCGCTGGAGTTTAGAAGAATGAGAGGGGATCTCATTGAAACTTATAAAATTCTAACAGGACTAGACAGACTAGGTGCTGGAAGGATGTTCCCGATGGTCGGGGAGTCCAGAACCAGGGGTCACAGTCTAAGGATAAGGGGTAAGCCATTTAGGACAGAGATGAGGAGGAATTTCTTCACCCAGAGAGTGGTGAACCTGTGGAATTCTCCAGCACAGAAGGCAGTAGAGGCCAATGCATTAAATATATTCAAGAAGGAGTTGGATATATTTCTTAAGGCTAAAGGGATCAAGGGATATGGGGAGAAAGCAGGAACAGGGTACTGAATTTGGATGATCAGCCATGATCTCATTGAATGGCGGAGCAGGCTCGAGGGGCCGAATGGCCTACTCCTGCTCCTATCTTCTATGTTTCTATGCCGCCACTTTGGCGCTAATTGATGACATCATTGAAATAGGTTTGAAGATGGTAGGCTTGTGTGGGGAAATGGGATAAAAATGCCACATTGGCACAGTGGCGGGGGGGTGTCCTTCTGAGGTTGAAGTTGAAGCAGAGTAGTTTTACATGACATACAGTTGTGCGATCGGGGCCTGAGATGAGAAATGTTCCATTCCCCAGAACTATCATTCCTCACCTTGAGTCGTTGTAAAATCAAGTTCAATTGTGGAGCGCAATAACAGAAGCCCAAGGACATTTTGTTTGCTCTCCGTGCAGCAGACAGGATGTTAAAGACCAGATAGATGTTTTTTAAGTGATTATTTAGGAAGAAATATTGCAAAGAATCAGGAGATAGGAGTCACGTTGAACAGATTCTTCTTCTGAGCCATCGTAAATGAAAGTTACGGTCAAAATTTGGATTCTGTCCTTTTGGCTCAGGAGTCGAAATCAAGTGTTGCTGAGATTTGCTTGTGTTATATACAGAACAACATGCCTGTAAGGCACCTAAAGCAGATGGGATACAACCTAGAATCTTCGAGGAAGTGAGACAGGATATAAGCAACATTGTAGTAAGTATTTTTAGGACCTCCATAAATGCAGGACATGTAACTGGGAAGTGAATGATAGTAACTTCAAGAAAGGAGTGAAATATTGGCCCAGAAATTCGGGTCGGGGGCTTCCCGCGGGTGCAAGCCCCCGACCTACATTTACCAATCGCGCCGACATTTGACGCCTGGGGCTGCGTGGATTTCTGCTCTGTGACCCGGTCCAGCTCCCGGCGCGCTGTGCTTGCGTGATCCAGTGGCGTAGTGAGTTCGATGAGCCGGCTGGGATCACGTGAGCACTGGGCAACCAATCGGAGGATGCAAAAGTTCATTCATGAGTTTGATAGTAAGAACTGTCAAACTCATGAAAACTCAGGGCGCCCAAAACAGTACTTAAACTTCAAATAAAAGTTTTTAAAAATCCCACTAAATAAATGAACTATGAATAACTGTAAAAAAACTATTTTAAACAATTAATCAAATTTTTGAAAAAAATAATTTTTGAACAAAAATACACTTACCTTACTGTAAATTCTTTAAAATAATAAACCTGTGGAAAAAAAATTCTGAATTTTATTAATAGACCACTTACCTTTTAAAACTAAATACTTACGTCTGCTTTTTTCACACGTAAAAACCGGAGGCCTTTATGCACGGGCAACTCTTTAAAAAAAAAGGAATTTCAGCGCGCACGCGCTGCCTGAAACGTTGCACGCGTTCCGCCTCTTAACCCCTTGCTTCAGAGAACAGGAAATGCCGGTTTTCAGCGCATGCGCTGTGCATCCTGAAAACCGGCACTTCCATCGGGCCCACGCGTGAGTGCCCCGTCCGTACTCACGCGTTGGGACCCGAATTACTGGGCCATTAACGTGGAAATTACAGACCAGTTCAGCCCCTACCCTATAGGCCTGGACTAATAATTCAGCAGAACGTGAGTTCAAATCCCACCATGGCAGAGTGAAAATTTGAATTAGGTTTTAAAAAATTGGAAATAAATAACAAGCTGGCATGAGTAAGACTGACACTGAAGCTGTCGGATTGTCATTAAAAACCCAACTGGTTCACAAATGTCCTTTAGGGAAGGAAACCTGCCTTCCTTACCCAGTTTGACCTATAAATGACTTCAGTCTCCCACCAACATTGGCGACTGTTAACTGTCCTCAGAAGTGGCCCAGCAAGCCACTCAGTTGTACCAAATCTCGAATTAGTAGTTCAAGCGGTTTAAATTTGGGATTGATAGCTTTTTGCTAGCCCAGGGTATTAAGGGATATGTAGCTAAGGCGGACACAGATCAGCCATGGTGGAACAGGGTTGAGGGGCTGAATGGCCTACTCCTGTTCCTGCGTTCCGAAGAGGAAGGCCCACCACCACCTTCTCAGGCAATGTATGCCAGTGATGCCCATAATCCAGAGAAGGAATAAAGAATAAAGTGCAGTGGGCAATTGTGGCACGCCTACTGCCATCCCGGGTGAGATGAACTCATCCAACACAGACTGAGAACCAAGCCTGGGGTTTGCTGGTCTGTACGGCTTAGATATACATTGGGGTAGATTTTCACCTTCACTGCATAGGTAGAAATCTGGTGAAGCATATCCCCGGTTCTTTATAAACACCATCCAATTTGCTTTCCATTGGTTTCAATAGAATAGAAATTGGACAGGTTCTATAACGGGCAGGTGATCTGCCCCACTAGATTATCGTCCAGGAGGTGAAGAGAAATGGCTATCCGACTGCCTTTAATAGCTGAGCTGTCTGGACCCTAATCTCTGGAATTCCCTCCGCCTCGCTACCTCTCAGTCTCCTCCTTTAAGACGCTTCTTAAAACCTACCTCTTTGACTAACCTTTAGGTTACCTGCCCTAATATCTCCTTACGTGGCTCGGTGTCAAATCTTTGTCTGGTAACGCTCCTGTGAAGCGCCTTGGGACGTATTACTGCGTTAAAGGCGCTATATAAATGCAAGTTGTTGTTGAGCCAGTTGGAACCTAATGTGGTGTTTATCGTATGGAATTTAATTCTGAATACAGAACAAGGTTGAAATACTGTTGACCTCATGCTGATGACACTGATAGAAAGTGTATGGTCTCTCTTTCTCTGATTTCCAAACAGACTTCCTGTTTATTACAGATATCAAAGGGGAAAACTACTAAATGTCTCAGCAATCTGTTTGACTTGGCAGCAGTTAATAAGCCTATTTTTCTTTTAGTTCTTTTTGAATAGCATCATTCATAATTTGGTTATACATTTATTAAATTAAAGACACATGTTAAGCATACCATCCAAGCTCATTCACAACGTAGTGATTACATGCTTGATTTTTAAAATAAAATCAGATTTGAAATCACTTATGGCAGTAATTACATTTTATTGCCTTGGATCTGGCCACGCTTGTTCAAACCAGCCATAAACAAACGGACTGCAAACATTTAATTAATGCGTCGCTCATTCCTCACACTGGAGCTTTTTTGTTCCCGAGCGGCCGCCCCAGTGGGAAGGGTTGAGTGTCAGAAAGGAAAGGCGAAGGTGTTTGCAAGCGATGAGTGCGACTGAGTGGTGTCGAAAAAATAGGAACTGAGGGGGAGGGCAATGAGAATGAGAAAATGCAGCGGAGAGTTTCTAGAAAGACCAGTACGATACAGGTCCTGGCCTGTCATGATACAGATACATTATGAGAGGCTACTTTAGCTCAGATGAGGGCCCTTTGACCGCAGCCATGCAATTCTCCTGCTGGTGGCAACGTGCTCAAGGCCAAAGGGTTCCTCAGCACTTAGACAACATCACAGGCCCACTTTCTCTTGGGTGTTGCAAGTTCAGTGAGTCAGATTCCTCATGGTGACCCTGATACTCTCCCGGTAGTAGGAGTGCCACTAGCACAGCTAATTACATTTTGGGATTGGAACATAAGAAATAGGAGCAGGAATAGGCCACTTGGCCCCTCGAGCCTGTTCCGCCAATCAATGGAATGATGGAGACATCAGCGTCACTTCCTGATATAGAATCATAGAATCATAGAATAGTACAGCACCAAAGGGGGCCATTCGGCCCATCGAGTCTGCGCCGGCTCTTTGGAAGAGCAATCCAGTTAGTCCCACTCCCCCGATCTTTCCCCATGTTTCTGCAATTTTTTCTCCTTCAAGTATTTATCCAATTCCCTTTTGAAAGCTACTATTGACTCTGTCTCCACCACCCTATCAGGCAGTGCATTCCAAATCCTATACACTCGTTGCATAAAAAAGTTTTCCTCATGTCGCCTCTGGTTCTTTTGCCTTAAATCTGTGCCCTCTGGTTATCGACCCTTCAGCCATTGGAAACAGTTTCTCTTTATTTACTCCATCTAAACCCTTCATGATTTTAAACACTCCTATCAAATTTCCTCTTAGCCTTCTCTGCTCTAAGGAGAACATCCCCAGCTTCTCCAGTCTATTCACGTAACTGTAATCCTTCATCCCTGGAACCATTCTAGTAAATCTCTGTATCCTCACCAAAGCCTTCACGTCTTTCCTAAAGCATGGTGCCCAGAACTGAACACAATACTCCAGCTGGGGCTGAACTTGTGTTTTATACAGCTTTAGCTTAACTTCCTGGCTTTTGTACTCTTTGCCTCTATTTATAAAATCCAGGATCCCAGATGCTTTATTAACGGCTTTGTTAACCTGTCCTGCCACCTTCAAAGATTTGTGCACAAGAACCCCCAGGTCTCTCTGTCCTTGCACCCCCTTTAAAATTGTACCATTTAGTGTGTACGGTCTCTCCACATTCTTCCTATTAAAATTTCACCTCATTTCACCAGCCTGGCTATGTCTTCTTGAAGTCTATTACTATCTTCCGAACTGTTTATGTACTACACTTCCAAATTTCGTGTCATCTACAAATTTTGAAATTGTGCCCAGTCACCACAACTCTCTTGTTTCTATCCCTTAGCCAATTTTGCATCCATGCTGCTACTGCCCCTTTTATCCCAATTTTGCTAACAAGCCTAGTGTGTGGCCTTTTGAAAGCCCATATACACAACATCAACTGCACTGCCCTCTCTGATGTGTCTGAGAGAAGGGTGAGTGTGTGTATTAAGCGCCATGATGATTTATTAATATTATATAAGGACTTGGATCCCATCTTCCTTGGGCAAACACGAGGGAAAGGCTCCACTTCTTTTAATCCAGGAAAAGGTTGCTGAACTGAGAACCATCGACTATTGCAGAAGGGAACAGTGTGTGTGGGTCTACTGTCAGTGCAATGAGATATAAAACAAGAAATCGTATTCTGACTCTGTATAAGGCTTTGATCAGGCTTCATCTAGATTACCCTGTCCAACTTTGGTCCCCTCGTATGGTGGGTGATATAGAGACACTGGAAAAGGTTCAGAGTAAGATCACTAGTTTTAAGTCTCACAGTTACCGCAATAGAGAGCTGGCATTCTTTACTCTAGAAAAGCATGGAGATTTAATTGAGGTCTCTAAAATAATGCAAGGATTAGATTTGGCCCGTGTTGATAGGCTGGTTGAGATAGATAAGTTAAAGGGGACCACAGGACATAAGTATAAGTTACGTAAGCTTAGAACTAGCTTAGGTGTTTGGAGGTGCTTCTTTTTTGCAGACGGTCGTTGACTTCTGGAGCAAGTTCCTGGCATGTGCAGTGAATGTGGATTCACTGCAAGTGTGCAAAAGGGAGTGGGATGAGTTCTTGAGAGTGGCCAACGTAACTACATATAAAAGGAAGGAGTGGGTGTTCCTCCCAGCCACTATGGCTTCCTGGAACTTATTTGATCGCCTACACCTATTTCCTCTGGTGGGAGAATCCAGAAGAAGAGGGTGTAATCTTAAAATGAGAGCTAGGCTGTTTAGGAGTGAAACCAAGAAGCACTTTTTCACACAAAGGGTAGTGAAAATCTGGAACTCTCTCCCTCACAAGGCTGTGGATGTCAATTGAAATTTTCAAAACTGAAATCGACAGATTTTTGTTAGGTAGGGGTATCAAGAGACATAGACCAAAGGCGGGTAAATAGAGCCGAGGTGCCAATCAACAATGATCTGATTAAATGGCAGAACAGGTTCAAGGGGCTGAATGGCCTACTCCTGTTTCTATGTCCCTATGTAACATGTCTGCGATGCTCCAAGCCCAGGCGTGCGCTGGCATGCATCTGCTCAATGATGCCAGCTATCCAGCCAACGTTGAACCGCCGGGGATCTAGTAGCCCGACAAACTGGTCACTAATGCCAGACTCCAATCGGCCAAGAGCTGCCAGCCCCAGTCAGAGTATAGTCCCCTCAGGCAAATGTAGCTGCAGTCGGAGCAATTCACATTGATGCCGTTATGTGCCTAAGTCCCTAAAGTAATGAGGATTCAATGAGTCGCCATGACAGATGTGTTTACATCTAGGGCATACTGCAGTGTAGCCAGATGGTGGTGTAGTACAGAATAAATCTCTGAGAAACAACTCTCCATCATAATCAAACTTAAATCAATTACACACTGCGGTTGCCCATCAGCAGTCTGTTCCAACATTTCTCTAGCAGTCTATTGACGCTCCAACATTTTTGTTTGAAAAGCAAACCTACCGTTTGTATCCATCCCTTCCTATATACGACATCGTCCACCCGTGCACTGACCTGCCCAATCTACCTTCAGTCAGTGGCCGCGCCTCCTGAGTGCCAGCTATTTGTTCACGTGGTGGCACTTGGCTATCAGATGCCTGTGCAGATGCCTCAGGCCCTACGGCAGTGAGTGATGTTGCGTGCTGGATGGTGGTATTATGTGTAGATTGGTGCCGTCAACTAGATGGTCCTGCTTCATCTTAGGAGCAAAAAAAGATAATTGTGGCTGAAAGGCCTTCATCACAACATCACAGATTAACATACATAGAGTAACAATGTAGTTTCTTCATTGTCTTATAACTTCAGCATGAGTCTATAGAATCCAGCTCTCACTTAAAAAAAGGCTTGCATTTATAAAATTCCTTATTACATCTCTTAGAAATATCTCAAAGGTCTTCACATACAATAAAATACTTTGAAGTGCAGTGATTGTTGTTACATAGGCAAACAGAGAAGCACAAGAAGACCCCCAGAACCACAAAGAAATAAATAACCAGCAAAATTTGTTTTTTGATGGGCACCGAGAGACTTCCTTACTCTTCTTCAAGAAGTTCAGTGGGATTGTTAATGTTCACCTGGTGCTAATGGGACAGGTTGACAGGGCCTCAGTTTAACATCTCATCCAAAAAATGCTACCACTGAAAATGCAGCACTCCCTCAGTAGGAACATAGGAACAGGAGGAGGCCATTTAGCCCCTGGAGCCTGTTCCGCCATTCAATGAGATCATGGTTGATCTGTGACCTAACTCCACATACCCACCTTTGCCCCATATCCCTTAATATCTTTGGTTAACATAAATCTAGCAATCTCAGATTTTAAAATGAACAGTTGACCGAGCATCAATTGCCATTTGCGGAAGAGAGTTCCAAACTGCTACCACTCTTTGTGTGTAGATATGCTGTACAGGAGTGCCGGCCGATGATCACGAGTTCAAGCACCAGAGTTGGGATTGAAACATCTAATCTTCCCGCGAACAGGAGAGGGAGCCAGCAACTGAACAAAGCTGGGATCTAGGGATCATTAATTATGTGCAGTGTGTGATGTCATGCTGTACAGCTCGAGACCTTGAGAAGAGTTAGAGGGAGATGATGTACGTAGAGTGCAGGGTAAATATAGCCTTTGGTAGGAAGGCATTCCATCACACTCCCAGCACATTACATTGCAATCTCCTTGCACACGTATAGCCAAAACATACACTTCAATATTTTCCCCAACTACATCACTGGGCCTATATCTGCAAGAGAAACAATGACTGTGACCCTTATCTTAGGGCGCTTCCAATAAAATGCTGCATTAATATTGTCACAGCTGCACTATCAACTTAATATACTATATAAGCATTTCCTTCCTATAATAGATATAAGGCCATTGCAAGATTTGTATTTGCTCTTTAATTGCACGTCAAAAATGAAAGTTTATTTGCACTGTATGAACAGCTTCTGTTGCCCTTTATAATATTCATCATTAATGTTTTATGAAATAACATTCCACAATGCAACGCGTGACTTGGAATATGATTGTGTTTCTTTCCACGCTTTTCTCACCTCCAGACTTGACTTCTCCAGGGTCCTCCCTGCCAGCTGCCCATTCTCCTCCCTGCATAAATGCCAACATGTCTAAAACTCGGCCATCCTACACTGCTTACCTGCCACCCTCTGTCCTTAGTGATCTACACTGCTGCCTATCTGTCAATGCATTGAGTATAAAGTTGCCTTAGAATCATAGAGTGGCTACTGCACAGAAGGAGGCCATTCGGCCCGTCGAGCCCGTGCTGGCTCTCTGCAAGAGCACTTCAGCTGGTTCCACTCCCCTCTTCAAATCCCTGCATGACTTTACCTCAACCTACCTCTTCAAACCGCTCCAGCCTCATATCCCCTCCTGCACTCTTTGGTCCTCTGATTCTGACCAGTTCATCGCACCCTCTCTTCGCCCCACATTTAGGAGAAAAACCTTCAGCCTCCTCTGCCCTACTCTCGGGAGCGCCCTCCCTAAACCCCTCCACCTCTCCACTTCCCTCACCACCTTTAAAACGCTTATTAAAACCCATCATTTCAACCCCAAGCTTTCAATCTCCTCTCTTAACTCTCTCACCTTGGTTCAGCATCCATTCCTTTAGGATTTTTGGATTTTTTTTAAATGCCCCCACCCTCTGTACAGCAGCTTGGGATGTATTTTTGTATCTCAGGTGCCTTATAAATGAAGGATGTCATTGTCTTCGCATTTATAATTAAGGGTGTATTTATGCTCAATATTAGCATTGTTATGAAGTGAGAAACACTTTGCAGCAACTCTAAAGTTAACGTATAAGAAAGAATTTCCATTTATATATTATGTTATTATGGCTTTAGGACATTCCAAAGCACTTTACATCCAGTGGATTTCTTTTAAAGTGCAGTCATCGTTGCTATGTAAACACACATGTCAGCCAATTTGTACACAGCAAGGTCCCACAAACAATAAATGAATGAAGAATATGATAACCCCTATCGGTGATATTGGCTGAGGGCTGAATGTTGGCCAGGATACCAGGAGAACACCATACTCTTCTTCAGATAGTGTCAAAAAAGTATCTTTTACATTTACCTCAACAGGCACACAGGACCTCAGTTTAACATCTCTGACAGTGCAGCACTCCCTCATTACTGCACCGAAGTGTCGGACTAGAATATGCGCTCAAGTCTGTTAAGTCCGTGAATGATTGAGACACAGACTAGCAGGAGAGAAACAAACAAGTCTTTACTGGTGAAAGGCATAAATGAAACTAACCAACAGAAGCTCTCTAGCGCCTTTTATGCAGGGGTGGTGACTGCCGGTACTGCAGTCTGAGACCAGTTATTCTCTTAAAGGTACATATACAACAATTCCTCCCCTTTTAGATAAACAGTACATAACATTCATTTAACAACTAATGATAACGAATTACAATCACAATTACTGTTGCTAGATACATTGGTTAAGTTTAAGCAATTATAAGTTCAGTCTTTGAGGAGGCTTCCTGATTCTGTCTGGATAACGCCTTTTTGGAGTATCAGGTTCTTCTGGCAATGTTGAGTCGGAATCAATGTCGTTGTTTGGTTCATCTGCTTCCAATATTACCGGTTCTGCGGTAGCTGCAATTGGAACGTCGATTTCATTACCAGGTGTATCAGATCGTGGTGTGGAGTTGACGTTTTCCAGTGATTCTAGAATCTGGTCAGCATGGCGTCTTACAATGCTCTCCCCAACGTCCATGGTATACATGAGAGGTCCTTGTCATGTACAAATCGTTCCTGGCTGCCATTTCTCAGTGCGGTAGTCCCGGGCCAAAACTGGTTGACCTATCTTAAAACTCCTGGTCGGCCTTTCATTCATATTCTGAAACTGCCTGTTCTCCACATCTCTTCGGACGTTTGGCTTAACCAAATCCAAGCGGCATTGTAGTCTTCGATTGAAGAACATCATGGCTGGAGTTTGGTTGGTAACCGCATGTGTCGCATTCCGGTAGGCAAACAAGAAGTTGTCCACCTTGTGTTGTAGGGGTATATCTTCATTACACATTGCCTTGATAGCCTTCTTGAATGTTTGGACAAACCTCTCGGCCAATCCATTAGTGGCTGGATGATATGGGGCAGATGTGTAATGCTTAACACCATTGTTCTTTAAGAACCTCCGGAACTCTTCAGACACAAACTGTGGTCCATTGTCAGAGCAAATCTGTTCAGGCAGCCCATTCCTGGCGAATATGGTTCGTAAAGCTGCGATAGTTTTTCCGTGGTGGTTGAGGACATTTTTATTACCTCTGGCCACTTTGAATGTGCATCCACCGCAATTAAAAACATCGAGTCCATGAAGGGACCAGCAAAATCAATGTGCACCCTTTGCCATGGAGATGAGGGCCACTCCCATGGATGCAGAGGAGCTTGTGGTGGGGCGTTTTGGACCTTCTGGCATCCTGCACAGCTCTTGGTCATCTCTTTGATTTCTCTATCGATTGCCGGCCACCACACAAACGCTTTGGCTAAGCACTTCATTTTTACCCCACCCAGATGACCCTCATGAAGCTCATTGAGCACTCTATCCGTCAACTTAGGTGGAATTACTACTCTGGATCCACACATCAAGGTTCCTCTGCACACTGACAGCTGTTCTCTTCTTGGCGAAAATGCTGGCAGCAGTGGTTCACCATGTGCTGGCCATCCCTTCACCGTTAAATCATAGACCCATGATAGTGTCGGGTCATTCCGTGTTTCCTTTTCTATGTTTGCATTCGTCACAGGGAGACATTCGACTATGGTCGAGTGGAATAACTCCATTGGATCCACTGCAAGGTCTTCTTCTTCTACCGTCGGCAACGATAGACGTGACAATCCATCAGCATTTCCATGCTGTTTAGTTCCCCTGTACTCGATGTCATATTGGTGTGCCCCTAGGAAAAGGGACCATCTCTGCAGCCGTTGTGCTGTCATTATCGGTACGCCCTTCTGAGGGTTGAAAATGGAGACAAGAGGTTGATGATCAGTTAGTCGAGTAAATTTTTGACCGTGCAGATAGTGATTGAACTTCTTCACCCCCCCACACTAGGCTGAGGGCCTCTCTGTCAATCTGGGCGTAGTTACGCTCGGCAGAAGTTAACGAGCGTGATGCAAAAGCTATCAGCCTCTCCAAACCATCAAGGAATTTATGTGACAGTACCGCCCCAATGCCATAGGGAGACGCATCACACGCCAGCCTGATTGGCAGTGCTGGGTTGTAGTGAGCCAATACTTCCTTCGAAGTGATTAAGTCCTTACTCTTCTGAAAAGCACGTTTACAATCATCGCTCCATTTCCATGCTACCCCCGTTCGTAGCAGGGCGTTCAATGGATGCAGAATTGTCGACAAATTCGGCAAAAACTTATGATAGTAATTCACCAACCCGAGGAATGACCTCAGTTGCGACACATTTTCAGGCGCTGGGGCCTTAACAACCACTTCAATTTTGTCAGGGGACTTATGTAACCCCTCTTCATCAATCACGTGGCCACAATACGATATCTGTTTCTTAAAAAATTCGCACTTGCGGCGGTTGGCTCGCAGCCCATGTTCCCGTAGTCTAGTGAGCACCTGTTCTAGGTTGTTAAGGTGTTCACTGTCATCTTCACCTGTTACAAGGATGTCGTCCAAGTAACACTGAGTCCCCGGAATCCCTTGCAGGACTTGTTCCATCGCTCTTTGCCATATCGCCGGAGCCGATGCTACTCCGAAAACCAATCGATGATACTGGTAAAGACCTTTGTGAGTGTTTATCGTGAGATACTTCCTAGAGGACTCTTCAACCTCCATCTGCAAATATGCTTGTGCTAGGTCAATTTTTGTAAAACGCTTCCCTCCAGACAGTGAGGCGAAGATGTCTTCTATCCTTGGAAGAGGATATTGTACTGTGTGAAGGACAGGGTTCACCATCACCTTGAAATCCCCACAGATGCGAATCTTCCTTGGCTCTCCGGACTTATTGCTTAACGTTTTCTTCATGACAGGAACGATGGGTGTCGCCCACTCGCTCCAGTCGACCTTAGACAACACGCCCGCCTTCTCCAGATTCTCCAGCTCTGCCTTGACGGCTGGACGAATTGCATATGGTACCGGTCTCGCTTTGAAAAACTTGGGAACTGCATTCTCTTCTATTTTTAACGAGGCGGTTACGCCTTTAAGCGTGCCCAGTTCTTGTTGAAATACCTCTTTGGCATTAGCTAAGATTGTTGACAATCGTCCAGGAGTGATGTCTTCATCTTTTTTACCGTCCACCGTCATTGCATGAATGGAATGCCAATCTAAGTTTATCTTCCTGATCCATTCCCGTCCCAATAACGGTGGTCCACCATTTGGCAGTATGTAGAGATACAATTTCCGTATTTTCTTGCCATTGTATTCGACAGGCACCCTTATTTTTCCTCTGGGGTATACTTTTTGCCCCGTATACGTTGTCAAGACGATGGATGTCTCTCTCAAGGGTATGTGTGAAAATAGCCGCTCATAGTCTCGTCGATTCATGACGGTTAGCGCTGATCCTGTATCCAATTCCATTTTAACTTGGGACCCTGCTATCGTGAGGGTGACCCAAATGGTTCGGTGATCCTCTTTTGCGATTACATTGTGAAGTTTGAGACAGCTTAATCTCCTGTTCTCGGATTCACTATCGCTCATCTGGTCTTCGGAACTACTGTCCGTCATCTTTTGTACTTTCTTGTACGGTTCCTTAGTAGCCTTTTTGTTGTCACTGGTCTTCTTCCCAGACCTACAAACTCGTGCAATATGTCCAATCTTCCCGCATTGTCTGCATATTTTGTCTTTGGACCAGCAGTCCTTCTGGTCATGGTTAGTTCTGCCGCAGCGATAACATTTTGCAAATCCCCGTGTCATTTCATGGGTGCCGTATTCCTGTGGCTTTTGTTGAATTTCTGCAGCTCCCCTGGCTGCTGCTTCATACGATATTGCCACGCTGAAAGCCTTATCTAGCGTCAGCTCTTTTTCTGCGAGTAACTTCTTCTGTGTTCCTTCACTCAGGAGTCCACAGACAAATTTGTCCCGTAGGGTATCTGCCAGTCCTGCTCCGAACTGGCAGTGCTTTGATAGCTTGCATAGTTCCGTAAGATACTCAGCATTGCTCTCATCTTTGTGCTGAGTTCTCCTGTGGAATTTAAATCTTTCTGCTATCAACAGCGGTGCAGGGTTTAAGTGCTCCTGTAGAACAGCAACAATTTCGTTAAAACTCTTCGCCTTCGGTTTGGCTGGAGTAATCAGATCCCGCAATAGGCTGTACGTTCTAGCGCCCATTACGTTTAGCAATATTGATGCCTTTTTCCCCTCCGCTATTTCATTTGCCTCGAGACATACCTCGACTCTTTCCACATACGTGGTCCAGTCCTCTAATGTATTATCAAAAGCAGTGATACAGCCAGTCTTCGGCATCTTGCAAATCTAAAATGGCGCCTCCCGTGCTTTGCCTTCTTCTCCGATTTAACAAAATGGCACCTCCCGCGCTTTTCCTTCTTCCCTGCTGTTGTTAGCGCTGCTTTCCACGGTTTCTTGCGCGTATTCTTTTCTTTTATTATTTTCCCGTCGTGGAGCGGACCCTCTGGAACACTTCCCTCCCTCTTCTGAGGTCCGAACGCTGCCCAGCTTCGAAACACCGCACGCGCCCTGTATGCTCCACCCTCTCTCTCTCTCTTTGCTTCCCGACTCGCTGCCCGGCCCCGTTGAAAGGCCACCCGATCGAGCTTCAGCCCGCTGCAGCCCAGGAAGGATCAGAGCACTACCTGCCACCAGCCCGATTAGCTGGGAAACCACGGACCGAGGAACCCAGCCTGGCTCTGGACAGTCTCTCCTGCAAGTTTTGAAATCGATGATTGACGGTCGACGCCCGTTTCTCGAGTTTCAATGGCCTATTTTTTTTTTTCTTTCTTCTGGCTCCGACCTTCAACACGTCGTCGGAGCTGCTGCTGAGTTGCAGGTATGTTCGTTTCTAACTCTTCGCCAGTGTTAAGTCCGTGAATGATTGAGACACGGACTAGCAGGAGAGAAACAAACAAGTCTTTACTGGTGAAAGGCATAAACAAAACTAACCAACAGAGGCTCTCTAGCGCCTTTTATATAGGGGTGGTCACTGCCGGTACTGCAGTCTGAGACCAGTTATTCTCTTAAAGGTACATACACAACAAAGTCTTTGAGTGGGGCTTAAACTCACAACCTTCTGAGTCAGAGGTGAGTGTGCTTCCAACTGAACCGAAGCTCACACCTAAGGTGCATTTCCACTACAAAGAGCTACAGCAAAAGACCAGTTAATATGTTTGTTTGTGGTATTGTTGATTGAGGGATAAACATTGGCCAAAGACACCTCATCTGCACTTTTTGAATAGTGCCACCTACCTAAACAGGCAGACAGGCCGCAGTTCACGATCTCCCCTGAAGGGCAGCTGGGTCGATTTTCAATCTGCCGCCAGTGGAGTAAAGTTGAAAATCCATCCCGAGCACCTGCAACGATGCAGCACTCCCTCAGGACTTCACTGTTGTATCAATCGAGATTACGTGCTCAAATCACTAAAGAAAGAAGGAAAGACTTGCATTTCTATAGCGCCTTTCACAACCTCAGGGCATTCCAAGGTGCTTTACAGCCAATGAAGTACTTTTGAATTGTAGCCACTGTTGTCATGTAGGAAACGACAAGAGTGTTCCCTAGTGTGTTCCCGCCCTAAACCTCGCTGCCTCTACACCTCTGTCTCCTCCTTTACGGCACTCGTAAAAACCTAACTCTTTGACATGCCCTAATGTCTCCTTCTTTGGCTCTGTGTCAACTTCTGTCTGATAATCGCTTCTATGAAGCGACTTGGGACAATAAAGGTGCAACATAAATGCAAGTTGTTGCTGTAGAGTGGAGCTTGCAGCCACACCCTCTGACTTAGAGATGAGAGTGTTCCCACTAAGCCAAGCTGACACCTGTGTGTGTGTGTGTGTGTGTGTGTGTCTGTATATATATATACAGTAATATATATGTGCGTTCAAAGGAGAAAGAAAATAATGTACCATTTTTTTAATACTAACTTCCTAACTTTCTAACATCTCCACATTTTGTGTCAGAATTCTAAACTTTTGATATCTGCAGAGATGAAGTTACAGACCTCAGTTAAAACATTGCACCACTCGGGAAAAACAGACGTGCAAAGTTTTCTGCAGCATCAGGAGTTGGATACATGCGCCAACCCCTGCCTTTCCCCTGACAGATCGCCCTGCCAACACAAACAAGGACAGCTTGACCCTGAAACCACCAAAGATCGATTGCCTTGTCCTCTCCCTTCCTCCCCCTCCCCCCATTACAACTGGGAAAATGGATACATACAGATACATATAATGACACCAGCTACTCCCTTCCTTAAACTGTTAGGAATCAGATTCTGCCACGCCCCCAGGCTCCCCCACGCCCCACCCCTCACCCCACACCGCACCAAACAGCCTCGACTGCAGGCAACAATTATTCCCCATTAGGGCCTGGAAACTTACAACAGGATATTGCAAGTTTCAGTCTCTGTAATCACAGGGAAGGACAATTGAACTTGTAAACTGAATTGGGACAGGCACATGATATTAACAAATTATCCTGAAATAATTCTTTTTCGGGCCAGTTTCGGTTTCTCGGCCACTCTGGATCCCGTTTCTGTCAGAGCACCACTTCCAATTAAACCACAACGATTGGACAAGGGGGAAGGAAGGGACAAGGGGACTGAGGTTCAAAGTAACAAAAGGCAAATTTAGGACTGAGTTCCTCACAGAAAGTGGGTAATTATTGACTTTGTGCGATAGTGCTAAGTGGGTGATTGGGAATCAGTGGCCCGTTTTACATCTCTCTCGAATGTTATTTCTATCGAGTAATCACCACGTGGCAGCGGAGGCAAAAACCATGAAATCTTTTAGACAACAGGGGCATGCTCTAATGGGCAGGACAGTAGACGGCTTCTGGATGGCTGAGCTCAGACGGGCTAAATGACTTTCCTGATCTGTATCTGTCTTGTGATTGTATCTCACTAGCCTATTTCCTTAGCCACAGGATTTTCCAAGTGACATGCCTCTGTTATCAAAGTGCCCCTTGTCTTTAAATAACGTACAGCCTCGTTGTTCCCAGGCCTCTCACTCTGACAGGAATTTCCACTACACTCGCTGGGAGCTGTCGCTTGTCTCAGTTAGTAGCACTTTCCCTACAAGGCAAAAAAAAACAGTTTTAGGCTCAAGTCCCACTTCTGAAGACTTGAGAACATAATTTAAGCTTGTAATTCAGTGCAGTACTGAGGGAGTGCTGCAGTATTAGAGGTGCTGTTTTTCGGATGAGATGTTAAACCATTGATTTTGCGATTTTTACTATACAAGATAATATACAAGATACTATATCAAAGCACTGGAGAGGTACCACCAACGCTGCCTCCGCAAGATCCTGCAAATCCATTGGCAGGATAGGCGCACCAACATCAGTGCTCTTACTCAGGCCAACATCCCCAGCATCGAAGCCTTGACCACGCTCAATCAGCTCCGATGGACGGGGCACATTGTCCGCATGCCCGATACGAGACTCCTAAAACAAGCGCTCTACTCGGAGCTCCGGCACAGCAAGAGAGCCCCAGGTGGGCAGAGGAAACGCTTCAAGGACACCCTCAAAGCCTCCTTGAAAAAGTGTAACATCCCCACCGACACCTGGGAATCCCTGGCCCAAGACCGCACAAAGTGGAGGAGAAGCATCCAGGAAGGCGCCAAACACCTCGGGACAGATTTTCAGTGAGCCAGGAGGCGGGCTTTTAGGCGTGCGGGGGCCAAAAATCCCGAATTCGGGGGTCCCGACACCGTCCCGCCCAAAACCCGCCTCCACGTAAGTTTCAGAGGAGGCGGGTACCCTCCCCGCACTGGGACCCGCCGACCCGAGGCGGGAAGGGATTAGTGCCAATGAACTGCCTGTTAACAGGTAGTTAACAGGCAGTTTTTAGCCTAATCCCTATTTTGAGGGGTGTCGAGTGGGATTCCCGACGGCTCCAAACCACGCCAGGTTAGAGTAGGCGGGCCGTCGGGTTGAAGGACTTGGCGGGGTCGCGATGTCAGTGTTCAGGTGAGTGATGGGTGCATGAGTGCAAAGGTAAGTGTGTTTGGTGTGTTTAAAGTGTGTAAAGAGGTTTAAATTACCTGTACTTACCTTAACAGCCTTTCTTCCTCTAGGCGTCGGGAGTCCATCACTCAGCCGGAACTGAAAGCTGAACGGCTGCAATCTGTCAAGAGTGACAGCCTTCAGCTTTCAGTGCCGGTGTCAGGTCTAACTGAGTCTGTGGAGAAGGACTCAGGTTAGAAGTCAGACTGTCAGTGTTTGACAGCTTCAAACAGCTGTGAAATACTGATATTTCATCTGTCAAAAACTCTTGACAGATGAAATTTCAGTCTGTGACATCACCTGTTGCCGGGTGGCCCTTAATTGGCCTGCTTAGCCCGCTGGGCGGGCTCAACAAGGTCAATCAAGGGAAAATCGCATCGATTGGCCGGACGTCAATAGAGGCGGGACTAAAACCCAAAAGTTGTAGTCCCGCCTCCTTCCCGACTGCCGAATGAAAATCCAGCCCCTCGAGTCTCTTCGCCGGGAGCGCACGTCAACCCAAGCACCCCACCCACCTGCCCCTTCAACCACCGTCTGCCCCACTTGTGACAGAGACTGTAGGTCCCGCATTGGACTCATCAGTCACCTGAGAACTCATTTTTAATGTGGAAGCAAGTCATCCTCGGTTCTGAGGGACTGCCTAAGAAGAAGAAGACAAGAAACTAAATTCGTCCAGTACCTTGACCAACATTCCTCCCTGAAATAGCAACAAGTTAACTGGTCACTTATATCAGAAGAAGTTGGGCCATTTTCTGTGAGTGAACCTTGTTTTTAACCTCAAATATACTGTGAAAGAAATAATTGAATACTATGGTACAGGATAGATATTTATCAAAAGTTCATACAGTTTAACCCCAGTGAACCGTCAAACCAGTCACCTCATTGGCTATTTGTCACAGCTTGTTTGACGTAATTTTGCCACAATGCTTGCCTGCATTAAAACTACATTTCAAAAAGTAATTATTTGAATGTGAAGCACTTTGAGATGTCCCGAGGATGTGATAAAACATTGTATAAGAGCAAGTCCTTTCTGCTGGAAATTTATAATAGTTTTGGCCAGTTTTAACAGGAGCAGCTTGAAAGAAGTGGCTACAGTAGCATTTTATTCAATCAAATCAAGAGTCACTGTTGTAGAGTAGCATAGGAACAGGAGCAGGCCATTCAGCCCCTCGAGCCTGTTCCACCATTCAATTAGATCATGGCTGACCTGTATCTTAAATCTATCTACCCGCCTTGGTTCCATAACCCTCAATGCCCTTACCGAACAAAATGCTATTACTTCAATGGGTTTTTGGGGAGAGAGTTCCAGATTTCCACTACCCTTTGTGTGAAGAAGTGTTTCCTGACATCACCCCTGAACAGCCTAGCTCTAATTTTAAATTTATGCCCCCTTGCTCTGGACTCCCCGCCAGAGGAAATAGTTTCTCTCTATCTACCCTATCAACTCCTTTAATCATCTTAAACACCTCAACTAGATCACCCCTTAATCTTCTATACTCGAGGGAATGCAAGCCTAGTCTGTGCAACCTGTCCTCATAACTTAACCCTTACAGAGGTGTGGTGCCCAGAACTGAACTCAGTTCTCTCAATGGGGTCTAACCAGAGCTTTATGTAGCTGTGATATAACTTCCAACCCTTTGTATTCCAGCCCCCTTGAGCTAAACGTCAACATTCCATTTGTCTTTAAAAATTTTTTAACCTGTCCACTAGTATTTTGCAATTTCTGTACTTGGACCCTTAAATCTCTCTGCTCCTCCACAGTTCCTCGCTTCTCGCCAGTTAGAAAACACTCTGCTCGACCTTTCTGAGGTCCAAAGTGGACGACCTCACACACCCCACAATGAACTCCATTTGCCACAGTTTTGCCCACTCAGTTCATCTATCAATGTCCCTTTGCAACTTCCTGCTCCCATCTACACTACTTACTGTGCCACCTAACTTGGTGTCATAAGCTTACTTGGATATACAGCTCTCGATTCCCCCATCAAAGTCATTTATAAATATAGTGAAATGCTGAGGCCCAAATACAGATCCCTGGGAGACACCATGAGTCACATCCTGCCAATTGAAGTACATATCCATTATCCCTACTCTGAGCAAAAAATTTGGATTGCCCCCGAAAACAGGCGGGGGGATCGCGACGCCAACTTCGTACTGCCTGCTAATTAGAATGATTCTGGCGTTGCTGAGTGGCTGCATGCTCAGCAGCGGGCCCAAGTTTGTGTGAGGCCTGCACCAATTAAAGCTAGCCTGCACTTCTTAAAGGCAATCTGCACCTCTTAAAGGTGAGGTGCATTCTGGCTGCATCAGGTGACTCAACTAGCTGGGAACAGAGTGTAAGCAGGAGGAAGAAGTACTGCTGTTACAACAGATGAGAGAGCGTGCTCCAAGATTCTCGGATGCAGCACTGGAGGCCTTGGTGCAGGAGGTGGACAGGAGGAGAGAGGTCCTGTATCTGCGGGAGACCAGGAGGCCCTCCAGGCAAAATTGGAAAAGGCAATGGGAGCAGATAGCCATCGCGGTCAATGCCAGCAATGCAGCACCAAGGACCTGGATGAAGTGCCGCAAGAAATTTAATGACCTCACACGAGTGGTCAAGGTCAGTGAATTCATCTTAAAATGCCATTTCCTTACAACTGAACAACTAGGCTCACACACTGCTCAATTCACTCCACCACCACCACCCACCCCTGCCCCCCCCGCCCCCTGCACTCACCTACCAACAACCCCGATCAATCAGGACTCATACCTCACATTCATAGCTTCACCTTACCCTCACACACTTAGCACTGCTGCAAGCCTCACACCCGCATCTCACAGCTTGCACACACTGCCAACTATTCAACCATGACAGGCACATCACCCAAACACATTGCACAACACTCACTGACACACTTCCCTCTTTCTTGCAGGAGAAGGTGGCGCATAACAGGAGGCAGCAGGAGCTTCCCGAAGGTGCACAGGCGCAGCTGCATAACCTTACTCCGATGGAGGAGGCTGTGCTGGCCATTTTTGGGAGGGACATTGCTGAGCCGTGGCCAGCGGCAGGGCTGAATCAGTTAAATATGACTGATGTAAGAAAACTACTGAGCACTTGGTTTGAGTATAAAACAAGGCTTTAATCAACTGTTTCACAACCATGAGATTCTAGTTACATCACTAGTTCCTGGTTACAAAAACGTCCTGAGCAAGCTGGGCCCACGCCCGAGTATTTATACTTTCCTTGGACGGCGCCACCAGCTGGCCGCCCAGTGTTATCTCATGAGTCATTTCTACATGAATGGTAAGATTCATGACAATGACGGCATCCTCATACCTACTGCTCCTTCTCACATCCCACTTCTCCCTCATCTCACAATCTCTTCTGAGTTACAAGCTGCAGATGGTGTAAGCATGCATCCTCTTGCTTTTCCCCCCTCCCCTCACCACAACCTTATCTCACCTTTCAGATACCCAAGAACTGCAGCCTGGCCAGGCACTGGTGGAGGAGCAGGAAATGCAAGAGGAAGAAGGCAGCGATGCAGCAGACACAGCACCGTCACTTGATTTCACATTCCCAGCCACCAGCTCAAGGCAAATGGTATGCTGGCCTTCATTACAAGAGGATTTGAGTACAGGAGTAAAGAAGTCTTACTGCAATTATATAGGGCCCTGGTGAGACCACACCTGGAGTATTGTGTACAGTTTTGGTCTCCTTACCTAAGGAAGGATATACTTGCCATAGAGGGAGTGCAACAAAGGTTCACCAGACTGATTCCTGGGATGGCAAGACTGTCATATGAGAAGAGATTGAGTAAACTAGGCCTGTATTCTCTTGAATTCAGAAGAATGAGAGGGGATCTCATTGAAGCATACAAAATTATTACAGGGCTTGATAGGGTGGATGCTGGGAGAATGTTTCCCTTGGCTGGGGAGTCTAGAACCAGGGGCCACCGCCTCAGGATAAAGGGTAGGCCATTCAGGACTGAGATGAGAAGAAATTTCTTCACACAGAGGGTGGTGAATCTTTGGAATTCTCTACCCCAGAGGGCTGTGGAGGCTCAGTCATTGGGTATATTCAAAACAGAAGTCGATAGATTTCTGACTAGTGAGGGCATCAAGGGATATGGCGATAAGGCCGGTGAATGGAGTTGAGGCAGAAGATCAGCCATGATCTCATTGAATGGCGGAGCAGGCTCGAAGGGCTGAATGGCCTACTCCTGCTCCTATTTATTATGTTCTTATGTTCTTATACTGACACTCCACGTACTTTAGAGGATGGGTTAGATGGGGGATCTGCATGAGGTGAGACACCAGGCACAAGTGGCCTGCAGCCGGGGCAGAGGGAAAGGGTAGCGCAGGTGCCAGCTTCTCGGAGGGCGAGGTCGCCCACGAGTTCTGCTGCACAGGACTCAAATGAGGACTTCGATGGGGCATCCTACAGAAGAACGCTGATGGGTATGCACAAGGAAAACATTGCTACATTGGCCGGCCTGCCAGAGGGCCTGAATGCAATGAGGAGTCCACCTCCAACCTTGCACAGGGCTTTGTGCTGAGCTTTGAGCCCATCCTTTCCAGTGTGGAAGGGGTGGGCAGCTCCATTAGCACATTTGTGGACTCAACCATCACGTTGCATCTGATGGCCGAAGTCTCAGCCTCCATTGCAGCACTAGTGGAAGCCACCCAACGTCTGAGTGCTGCAATGCAATCTCAGACTGAAGTCATGCAAGCTCAGCTTGCTGCCACGCAAGCACAGACTGCTGCCATCATGGCTGGGTTTGCCAGTGTTGAAAGGGGCTTGCAGGGAATCACAACAATTCAGCATTCTGTCCGCCAGCAGATTACTAGGATTGCTGAGGCGCCGCCCCGGGGGGAGTGGCAGTGGCTCCGTGAGGGACGACCCTTTTGTCCTCTCTCAAGATGACAGCATTCATCCTCCCACCACTGCCACTCCACCAGTGCCCTTGCTGTTGCCTGACAGCCTGCTAGCCCAGACTGCTGCCGCCCATGCCGAGGTGGTGCAGTCCGAAGCCGGGCCTACTAGGCCCAGAACTGCTCGAGGTTGTCCTGCAAGACCATCTGCTGTCTCATCCACTGAAAGTCAGCAGCCTTCCACCAGCCATGCTGCAGCCACTGGGATAGCATTATGTAGGAGCACTGGGACAGGCAAAGGCGCACGGAACGCAGGCACGAAGGGAATGCACAAGGGTGATTAGTTGACTTTTGAATGAAATATTGTAATGGTTTGATTCACAAAATTGGTTTGGAATGATTGTTTTGTGGTGGCTTTTATTGGAGCATTGTGGCCAAGAAGACGCTGTGATGGTCAGTAACAGAGGGAAGGTAAGGTGTGGGACTATTGAATGGGAATGTGGAATTAGGGTTACGTTCACTGGAACCACAGTCAGATGAGTCATTCATGGACAACCCAGGCAGAAAGGGGCTGTCTTGGTTGCCTCCTCTCTTTTTCTTCCTCCTCTTCCTCTTCCACCCCCTCCTCCTCCTCCTCCTCCTCAGCTGCTCGCTGTATGCCCGGAGGCAAGGGCTGTGCCCTCATGCTGGCGAGATTGTGGAGCATGCAGCAGAAGATGATGAATCTTGAGACATGCCCTGGTGAGTCCTGCAGGGCTCCTCCAGAGCGGAACAGACAGTGGAAGTGTTGCTTAAGGATCCCAATGATCTGCTCTATCAGATTCCGTGTGGCATCATGAATCTCATTATTATTCATACCACCCACGGGTGCGTGGGTTGCGCACTGGAGTCATGAGCCAGGTGGTCAGCGGATAGCCCTTGTCACCCAGTAGCCACCCTCTGGTTTGTCGTGGTGGCTCAAATGCAGATGGCACAGCAGACTGCTGCAGAATGAAGGCATCATGACTGCTGCCAGGATACTGAGCATTGACCTGCATGATTCGCTGCCTATGGTCACACACCAGCTGGACATTGAGGGAGTGAAATCCCTTCCAGTTGCGGTACGCCTCTGAATTGAGATGCGGCACCCGCAAAGCGACGTGTGTGCAGTCAGTGGCACCCTGCACCATGGGGAAGCCTGCTATCCTGGTGAAGCCGCGTGCTCACTCCGCCTGCTTCTCTCTGGAAAGAGAGAATGAAATGTATTCTTTGCATATAGAGCCTCACTCACCTCCCTTATACAGAAGTGGACGGCGAACTGGGAGATGTTACAGATGTCACCAGCTCCAGCCTGGAAGGAGCCCGACGTGAAGAAGTTGAAGGCCACGGTCACCTGTACAGCCACTGGCAGTGCTGTCCTCGCCCTGCTCTGAGGCTGCAGGTCTGTCTGCAGCAGGTGGCAGATTTCAGTGAGCGCCTTCTTAGTGAAGCAGAGACATCGGACACACTGATCCCCGCTGAGGTTGAGGTAGGAGAATTGCTCCCTGAAGACCCTGGGTGGATATGGCTTCCTGCTGAGAGCCCTTCCACTCCTCCTCCTTCTCCTTCTGCCTCTTTTAGCAGCTTGCCCTGCTCTGTGTCGCCTCTGCTCATTCTCCCTGTCATGCTGCAGGCCAAGGGCGATACAAACTACTGCACCCATGTCTGGGAGCAACTGGTCTGAGCAGACCCCTTACAAACCAGTACCAAATCATTGAGCACGTGCCACACCACTCCTTGTAGACTTTAGGCAATTTTAAAGAAGTCTAGAAAGCACCAAACACTTCAAGAGAGAATGAAATGTATTCTTTGCCTATAGAGCCTCACTCACCTCCCTTTTACAGGAGTGGACGGCGAACTGGGAGATGTTACAGATGTCGCCAGCTCCAGCCTGGAAGGAGCCCGACGTGAAGAAGTTGAAGGCCACGGCCACCTGTACAGCCACTGGCAGTGCTGTCCTCGCACTGCTCTGAGGCTGCTGGTCTGTCTGCAGCAGGTGGCAGATGGCCCGACTAACCTAAGCAACAAACTAAGCAACAGCTAGTCGAAATCAATCAGCAACTAACCTGTAAGTAGGCGATACTCCCTTTAAATAGCGCTGGCGGGAGGTCCTTCCTGCTGCTGAACGCATGTTCAGCTGTGCGTGTTTAAGAGAGGGCGTTAGCTGGAGTGTTGAGGTCGAAAATGGCAGCGCTGGCTGACGTCACGATCTGCCTATTCTGCATACTTACGGCGCATGCACAGAAGTGTGCGCGCGCTGCTCGGACACCATTTTTGAACCACAATGGCACCCGTAGCGCCCAAACAACGGGCACTATGCAAGTGAAGTTTTCACCCTCTGTTTCCTTCCTCCTAACCAATTCTTTGCCCACGTCAATAGGTTGCCTCCAATTCCGTGTGCTCTCATTTTTGTTAATCGAATGCCTTCTGGAAGTTCATATAAATAACATCCATAGACATTCCCTTATTCACCATGTCAGTTACCTCCTCAAAAAAATCAACTAAGTTCTTTAGACATGACTTACCCGTTACAAATCCATGCTGGCTCTCTCTAATCAGTCCATGCTTGTCCAAGTACTCAGTCACTCTGTCCCTAATAACAGATTCCAGTAACTTCCCCACAACTGACATTATATTAATAGGACTATAATTTCCTAGTTTATCTCTCTTACCCTTCTTAAATAATTGAGTAACACTGGCAATTTTCCAATCCAAGGGGACAATTATGAATCAAGAGAGTTTTGGAAGATCATGACTTGAGCATCGTTCAAAGTTATGACTTGCTGTTGGGAGCAAATTTGGCTCTGAACGCGAAAGTCATTTTAATCTTAGTATGCACGATGATTACAAAGGAAATAGTCATCTTATTTTGCATTTGAATTAATTTCACATCACTTGGACTTGACGCCACATGCAGTATAAGGCTAGTGCAGTTGACCTTAACTTAAGCAGCGTTTTTTCAAAAGAAATTTCAAGAATGCTGACAATCATGCCTGCACTCGCTAAACAACCATGCACTCATAGAGTGCAATTCACAGCTTACAGTATAACTCTGCTGCTGCCCAGTGCTAATCGAACTTTACAGCTACCAGTGTCTCAGATTGGTTTTCCAGTATAATTGCAGTACTAGTTGATGTAAGAAAACTACTTGGCACTTGGTCTAAGCGTTAAACAAAGCTTTACTCAACTGTTTTACAACATGGAGATCTAGTTGTGTCCTTCACTAGTTCCTGTAAAAGAATGTCCTGAGCAAGCTGGGCCCATGCCCGAGTATTTATACTCTCCCTGGACAGCGCCACCAGCAGGCCACCCAGTATTATTTCATAAGTCATTTCCACATGAATGGCTGATTCATGTCACTAGTCATCAAAATCTTCAAGATTATTATGCGTGAACTAATCTCCCGTGGCATTGCTCACTGGTAGACTGGGGCCTGGAGAGTGGTACTGATGTTTAGTTGCTAAGGCGGAGCTATACGTAGCCTGTCCTGCCCACCTAAGGCCCTGGCTCAGGTTCTTCTTGAGACAAAGTGGTCTAAGTAGGCGCATTCTGAGACCGCTTAAAGGCTAATTGCTGAGGGAAATTCCTATGGGTGAGCAGATACTTGTAAACTCCTGGCTCGTGCCCAGAGGAAAGGCCAGGTTATCAAGGTCAGAAAAAAAACACAGCAGGAAATGACTGGCTTTCTTTTCATTTTTCAATACCTTTTTAAGACTCTTCAGTTAAAGTATGACAGATGTAAGCTAGACACAAGGGGACAAAATTGGACATGGGCGGGGCCACAAAACAGGAAAATCACATTTGCCAATCATTGTAGGACGAGCCTGATATTCAGCTCGAATGAAGCCTGCGTGTAGCCAGCAACCATTGCGATACCACCGTTTTATGTTCCTGCCCTTGTCTAATTTCACCCAAAAGACTTTTCGATAGATGGATGGAAGGATGGATAGATAGATAGATAGATAGATAGATAGAGAGGCAGACAGACATACATACAGATAGACAGACAGAGAAACAGACAGACAGACAGACAGACAGATAGATAGACAGACAGACAGACAGACAGATAGATAGATAGATAGATAGATAGATAGATAGATAGATAGATAGATAGATAGATAGATAGGGAGGCAGACAGACATACTGACAGGCAGACAAACAGACAGACAGACAGACAGAGAAACAGACAGACAGATAGATAAACAGACAGATAAATAGATAGATAGATAGAGAGAGAGAGAGGCAGACAGACATACAGACAGACAGACAAACAGACAGACAGACAGAGAAACAGACAGACAGACAGATAGATAGATAAACAGACAGACAGACAGATAGATAGGTAGATCGATAGACCGATAGATAGATAGATGTCAAGCTGGCAAAAAAATACATTGCCTTTGTTCAAGAACTGCACATATTTACAATGTATTATAGGTCATCATTTCCAAAATTAAAATCTGATAGAAGATCTCTCGCAGTGTTTTCTGACTGCTGAGAATTATTTTCTGACATTTAACATATTGCAGCTGAGTTGGAAATTCACTGCACAGTGTTATCATCATTCCTTTATATAATTATCGTCTAGAAATCCTGGCTACTGCCTACATTGGTCAAAGCATTCCATTCACCATTGTTGTTTCAGCGGTGTGTTTAAGGGGGGTGGGGTGGGGGTGAGGGGGCTTCCGTTTGACTACACTCCCTGGCATCTTTAAAACTAGACGTTGTACTGCACTTGTGCACTAACAATGACAATAAAGTTGATTATTATTATTATTATCAAATCATTCTAACTCTAGACAGATAATTTTGATAAGACAAAATTGTTTTTTTATATGCGTCTTCTGACTCCTGCTAATTTCCTATTTATTTGCCATTAACCCCTTTCTTTCAAGGTTTCCCTTGGTATAGTCAGTCCGTAATTTGGCTATGCACTCCAGAAGGTCCCAGTTTTAATTCATTGAGTTACTTTATCCCAACATACAGGAGTAGTAGAGCTGTTATAATTTGCCTCAGTTCCTCCTGGATTAAGGAAGAGAAAAAAGAAAGACTTACATTTATATAGCGCCTTTCATGACCTCAGGATGTCCTAAAGCGCTTTACAGCCAGTTATGTAATTTTGAGGTGTAATCACTGTTGTAATGTAGGAAACGTAGCAGCCAATATCCCACAAGCAGCAATGAAATAATGACCAGATAATCTGTTTCAGTGATGTTGGTTGAGGGATAAATATTGGCCAGGACACCAGGAGAACTCTCCCGCTCTTCTTAGAATAGTGCCATGGCGTCTTTTATGTCCATTTGAGAGGGCAGACGGGGCCTACGGTTTAACGTCTCATCCAAAAGTCAGCCTTTCTGACAGTGCAGCACTCCTTCAGTACTGCACCAATGTTTCAGCCTGGATTTGAACCCACAACCTTCTGACTCAGAGGTGAGAGTGCTACCCACTGAGCCACAGCTAAAACCTTGAGGAAGAGAAAATCAACCAAGTTTCCCGCTCCCGATCGCTATCCAGCAAAGATTTCCACACCTGTGGATCTTCAGTGAGAACGGGATTGGGCTGAGCTGCCCACAGTCAAAGCGTCTGCTCATTGAAACGTATAAAATCCTTCGAGGGCTTGACAGGGTAGATGCTGAGAGGCTGTTTCCCCTGGCCAAAGGGTCTAGAACTAGAGGTCACAGTCTCGGGATAAGGGGTCGGTCATTTAGGACTGAGATGAGGAGAAATTTCTTCACTCAGAGGGTGGTGAATCTTTGGAATTCTCTGCCCCAGAGGGCGGTGGAGGCTCAGTCGTTGAGTATATTCAAGACTGAGAGCGATAGATTTTTGGATACTAAAGGAATCAAGGGATATGGGGATAGGGTGGGAAAGTGGAGGTGATGTAGAAGATCAGCCATGATCTTATTGAATAACAACAACAACACGTTGTATTTATATAGCACCTTTACAGTAGTAAAACGTCCCAAGGCGCTTGACAGGAGCGGTATGAAACAAAATTTGACATCGAGACACATAAGGGAATATTAAGGCAAATGACCAAAAGCTTGGTCAAAGGGATAGGTTTTAAGGTGCGTCTTAAAGGAGGAAAGAGAGGTAGAGAGGCAGACAGGTTTAGGAAGGGAATTCCAGAGCTTAGGGCCTCGGCAGTTGAAGGCACGGCTGCCAATGGTGGAGCAATTAAAATCGGCGATATACAAGAGGTCAGAATTGGAGGAGCGACAGATATCTCGGAGGTTTAGAAACATAGGAACATAGAAACATAGAAGATAGGAGCAGGAGTAGGCCATTCGGCCCTTCGAGCCTGCTCCGCCATTCAATGAGATCATGGCTGATCATTCAAATTCAGTACCCTGTCCCTGCCTTCTCCCCATATCCCTTGATCCCTTTAGCCTTAAGAAATATATCCAACTCTTTCTTGAATATATTTAATGAACTGGCCTCCACCGCCCTCTGTGGCAGAGAATTCCACAGGTTCACCACTCTCTGGGTGAAGAAATTCCTCCTCATTTCAGTCCTAAATGTCCTACCCCTTATCCTTAGACTATGACCCCTGGTTCTGGACTCCCCGGCCATCGGGAACATCCTTCCAGCATCTAGTCTGTCCAGGCCTGACAGAATTTTATAAGTTTCGATGAGATCCCCTCTCATTCTTCTAAACTCCAGTGAGTATAAGCCCAATCGACACAATCTCTCCTCATACGTCATTCCTGCCCTCCCAGGTATCAGCCTGGTGAATCTTCGCTGCACTCCTTCCATGGCAAGAATGTCCTTCCTCAGATAAGGCGACCAAAACGGCACACAATACTCAAGGTGTGGTCTCGCCAAGGCCCTGTACAACTGTAGCAAGACATCCTTGTTCCTGTACTCGAACCCTCTTGCTACGAAGGCCAACATACCATTTGCCTTCTTAACCGCCTGCTGCATCTGCATGCTTACCTTCAGCGACTGGTGCACAAGAACACCCAGGTCTCTTTGCACTTCCCTTTCTCCCAATCTATTGCCATTCAAATAATAATCTGCCTTCCTGTTTTTGCCACCAAAGTGGATAACCTCACATTTATCCACATTATAGTGCATTTGCCATGTTTCTGCCCAATCACCCAACCTGTCCAAATCGTACTGGAGTTTCATGACGTCCTCCTCACAGCATACCCTCCCACCCAGCTTTGTGTCATCAGCAAATTTGGAGATATTACATCCAATTCCCTCGTCCAGATCATTAATATATATTGTGAACAGCTGGGGTCCTAGGACCGATCCTTGCGGTACCCCACTAGTCACTGCCTGCCACTCGGAAAACGACCCGTTTATTGCAACTCTTTGCTTTCTGTCCGCCAACCAGTTCTCTATCCAAGTCAATACCTTGCCCCCAATCCCATGTGCCTTAATTTTGCATGCTAATCTCTTATGCGGGACCTTATCGAAAGCCTTCTGAAAGTCCAAATACACCACATCCACTGGTTCTCCCTTATCTATTTTACCAGTTACATCCTCAAAAAATTCCAGTAGATTAGTCAAGCATGATTTACCTTTTGTAAATCCATGTTGACTTTGTCCGATCCTGTCACTGCTTTCCAAGTGCTCTGCTATTACATCTTTAATAATGGACTCTAGCATTTTCCCCACTACCGATGTCAGGCTTACCGGTCTATAATTCCCCGCTTTTTCTCTGCCACCTCTTTTGAATAGTGGGGTAACATTAGTTACCCTCCAATCCATGGGTACTGTTCCAGAGTCTATCGAGTTCTGGAAGATGACCAGCAATGCATCTACTATTTCTAGGGCCACTTCGTTAAGTACCTCTCCCTGTTTCTAGCCCCGGCATACAAACCGCTCATCAAAAGAGAGAGAACATCAATGAGAGCAGTGAAAGTATGGCCAGAGGGGGCAGTATCGGAGCTTCAGGATTGCTTCGAACGCACTGATTGGGGCATGTTTGCCCACAATGACTTCGAGGAATACGCATCCACAGTGCTATTCTACATCAACAGCTGCGTCGAGGTCGTCACGACCCACAAAAATATCAGGTCATACCCCAACCAGAAACCCTGGATGAACGGAAAGGTCCGCTCACTGTTGAAAGCACGCGACGCAGCATTTAAATCTGGCGACGCGGCGGCTTACAGAGCAGCTAGGACCAACCTAAAAAAGGGTATCAGGACTGCCAAATGGAAACAGACACTGCGGATAGAGGATCACTTCCGCAACAACTCGGACCCCCGGCGCATGTGGCAAGGCATCCAGTCCATCACTGACTACAAGGGCAAAAACACCAGTCCCCCGGTCAGCGACGCCTCCCTTCCGGAGGAGCTTAACAACTTCTACGCTCGCTTCGACAGGGACAACAAGGAGCCGGCTACCAAAGCCTTGCCACCCCCGGAAGACCAGGTGCTCACTCTGTCGACCTCCGACGTAAGGGGCGCTTTACGCAGAGTGAACACACGAAAGGCTACTGGACTGGATAGCATCCCTGGACGGGCACTCAAGGAATGTGCTGATCAGCTGGCTGATGTCTTCACCGCCATCTTCAACCTGTCATTGGCCCAGGCAGTAGTCCCTACATGCTTCAAGACCGCCACCATCATTCCTGTGCCTAAACAAGCGGCTGTGACATGTCTGAACGACTATCGACCTGTCGCACTCACACTCATCATAATGGAGTGTTGAGAGAGACTGGTCTTAGCCCACATCAAAGCCAGTGTTCCTGCCTCCCTTGACCAACACCAGTTTGCCTATCGGGCAAACAGATCAACGGAGGATGCAATCACAACTGCTCTACACTCGGCACTGAATCACCTAGATGGTAAGGAGACCTATATCAGAATGTTGTTTATAGACTACAGCTCAGCATTCAACACTATCGTCCCCAACAAGCTGGCCACCAAACTCCAAACTCTTGGCCTGAACACTTCCCTCTGCAACTGGACCCTGGACTTCCAAACAAACAGACCCCAGTCTGTCAAATTAGGCAACCACACCTCCCCCCCACCGACCCGGAACACGGGGGCCCCACAAGGATGTGTGCTGAGCCCCCACCTCTACTCCCTCTTCACCCACGACTGTGTGGCTGTTAATGGTTCCAACACCATCATCAAGTTTGCAGATGACACCACGGTAGTAGGCCAGATCACCAACAACGATGAGTCAGCCTACAGGGAGGAGGTCCAGCATCTCGTGAAGTGGTGCGCCGACAACAACCTGGCCCTTAACACCAAGAAAACAAAGGAAATAATTGTGGACTTCAGGAAGTCCAAAGGCGGAAGTCACACCCCCATCCACATCAATGGGGCGGAGGTGGAAAGGGTGGCCAGCTTTAAGTTCCTCGGAGTCCACATCACGGAAGACCTCTCCTGGTCCCTCAACACCTCCTCTCTGGTGAAGAAGGCCCAGCAGCGCCTATATTTCTTGAGGAGGCTGAAGGGATGTAATCTGTCACCCCCGATCCTCTCTAACTTCTACCGCTGCACTATAGAGAGCATCCTGACAAACTGTATCATGGTATGGTACGGCAGCTGTAGCTCCCATGACCGGAAAGCCCTGCAGCGGGTAGTCAAAACTGCCCAACGCATTACCGGCACCCGGCTACCGACCATAGAACATATATATCAGAAACGCTGCCTACGGAGGGCACGGTCCATCATCAAAGACCCTACCCACCCCAGCCACAGTCTGTTCGCCCTCCTACCATCTGGAAGACGCTACAGATGCATTCGCACCCGTACGACCAGATTTAGGAACAGCTTCTTTCCCAGGGCTGTCATCCTACTGAACTCCACAAATAAACACTAAAGCCTGCACATCTGCCGATGCACTTTATTATGGTCATATTTATGCTAATATATATGTACAAATGTATGTTGAAATGTTTAAGTGTCCTAATCCAAATTGTACACTCTCGGGAGCCGCAAGCCTACATTTCGTTGTACTGCACTTGTGCACTAACAATGACAATAAAAGTTGATTTGATTTGATTTGATTTGAGATTATCAGGCCCTGGGGATTTATCAGCCTTCAGTCCCATCAATTTTCCTAACAGCATTTCCCTACAAATACTGATTTCTTTCAGTTCCACCCTTTCATCAGACCCTATGTTCCCCGGTATTTCTGGGAGGTTATTTGTGTCCTCCTTTTTGAAGACAGAACCAAAATATGTATTTAGTTGGACTGCCATTTCTTTGTTCCCCACTATAAATTCCCCCGATTCTGACTGCAAGGGACCTACGCTTGACTTCACCAATCTTTTTCTCTTCACATATCTATAAAAGCTTTTACAGTCAGTTTTTATGTTCCCTGTACGGCTGGAGGAGGTTACAGTGGTAGGAAGGTGTGAGGCCATGGAAGGTTTTGAAAACAAGGATGAGAATTTTAAAATCGAGGCGTTGCTTAAACGGTTGCCAATGTAGGTCAGCGAGCACAGGGATGATGTTGGACAAGCAGTCTAACAATTTAGGTTGAGAGAAGTGGTGGTGAGGTAGAGCTGGGTGGCGTTAGCGTACATGTGGAAACTGATGTGTTTTCGGATGATGTCGCCGAGGGGCAGCATGTAGATGATAAATAGGAGGGGGCCAAGGATAGATCCTTGGGGGCACCAAAGGTAACAGTATAGCAGGCTCGCAGGGTCATATAGCCTACTCCTGTTCCTATTTCATACATTATGTTGTAGTATCTAGGCTTGCACATGAAGAATGGTCAGTCAGGTTGGGTACCAGAAGGCGTTCTGTGCCTTTAGAACCAGTACCTTCAGCACAGAAGCTAAGAAACTTGGTAAAAACAATCTTCTATTTTTTTTGAACCAAAAACCAATTATTTTTAATCTTGGGAAGAGGGGGTGGCGGGGGGTGGGGGGGTAGTGAAGTCTTTAAAGAAATTTAAAGTTAGAGGCTAGTGATGAAAGGAGGATTGACATGTCTTTTCTTATATCCTATTCAGGAGTGTGAAAGCAGTGCTGGGATAGCCTTCCTAGGTATGAGAGCTTTACTTAAGCCTTGGACGGTGTAGGGAAATCTTGCAAGCTGCCCGCTCAATATGGAGTTCAGCTATTGAACAGAAGGCTGGGAAGTGGCTGGAAAGCCGGTTAATTCAAACCATAAGGCTTTTAGCCAACACAAGATTTCTCAGAGCTCATCAGGCCATAAAGCTTCTATGTTAAAAGCCATGAAGGCGAGTTCATACAAACAAACATTCATTACTGGTGTCAAAAAGCCATTCAGAAAACTGAAACCATTTAGAATAACACTTAGTAAGAAAGAAAGACTTGCATATACACTGTGCCTTTCATGACCTCAGGATGTCCCAAAGCACTTTATAGTCAACAAAGTACTTTTGAAGTGTAGTCACAGTTATAACATAGGGAACACCAGCCAATGTGTGCATAGCAGAGTCCCACAAAGTAATGTGATATTGACTGGACCATCTGTTTTAGTGATATTGGTCGAGGCATGAATGTTGGCCTGGACACTTAGGGGGAAAAATTGGGTTGCTTTGTGCCTTCCTTTAGCGCCCCGGGGGGACGCTAACGGGGCATGAAGCACCTAGTGCCTCAGCGCAGCGCAGCTAACGCCTCCCACAAAATTCAGCGGGAGGTTATCGGCAGCGGTAGCGCCCCCCGGCGCTGATGTAATCACCGTGCACAGCGCCATGCTCACACCCCCTGACCTACCGCTGAACGATATGTCCGACAGGGTCAGGGGGGTGTTTTTGCGGCCGCGGCGCCGCAAATTAAAGGGCAGATGCCGGGTGGCCATGTTTTTATTTGGGGCCGCCTGCCAGCACCTGCCCCCTCCCGCTTCTTCATGCGGGGTGCCGGCCGCGATCGGTCAGCCCCAGCACTCCTCTTGAGTGCCAGGCTGTTTTCCCGATGTCCCGCTCTCCGGTGGTCCAGCAGGGCCCCGGGTGCGCGCAGCGCTAGGGCCCCCTCCCCTTTAATCAGGGGAGGGAGGCCTGCAATACCGCGGCGCCACGTCCCAACGCGTATGACGCTGATTTCAGCCAGGGTTTCCTTTATTCATTCTTGCGATGTGTGGCAAACATTCACTGCTGAGGCTTGCATTTGTATTATAGCCCCAGGGGTGAGGCACAAGAGAAAAGAAAGAAAGACTTGCATTTCTATAGCGCCTTTCACAACCACCGGACGTCTCAAGGCGCTTTGCAGCCAATGAAGTACTTTTGAAGTAGAGTCATTGTTGTAATGAGGGTGACTGATGCCCCTGAACCTGTATCCCAGCTGCCTACACCTTCAGGAGAAAGTGTAGAGAAAAAAACTAATAAGGAAAGAAAGAGAATTGGTTTCTTGATAAGCTCCATGAAGCAGCGGCGAACAGTTTAACGTGTTTAAATGCAATATGACAAGGTTTGATGGAAAATATGAAATCTTCTCTGTAACCACCTTGAATAATCAATAATTTAACATAGAGGGAATATTAAGCTTTAGACACAGTAACAGCTTCTGGGAACTCAATTTTAATACGGTCATTTCTGTGGCACTCTGCAACGAGTGAGCCCTTGTTGCCAACATAATGAAACCCAGGTCACAATTTCTAATCATTTTAAAAGATCACGTTGACATATAAGTCATACACTTGTCCTTCAAAGTGATTTTTCAAGAGAACAGCAGTCAGATTTGCATCGACTCTGCTTAAACATTTATGAAGAGCTCTCATTTAAGGTCTTTAAAATATGAAAATGGGTCTTGTTCTGTCTGTGCCCTCGGCGTAAAGTGCTTCCTTTATTTCCCTTACCTCTCCGTTCCAAATTGCAGTCGTCGCGGAGCAAGGATCAGCCAAGCAGATTGAGCGCCGAACGATATTGCTGAAAGTGCGAGTCGGAGGGCGTCACGCTGAAACCGTGCAGTGCTCTGGCTGGACTGCACCTCGAGCACTGTGTCTAGACGTGATCACCCAAGACACGGCGAGACATTCCAGGTGTGGAGGTGGCGCAGAGAAGAGCCTTCGAGGACTGTCTTAGGAGGACAAATTGGCCAAACCTGGACTATTGAGCCCTGAAAGAAGGAAACTGAGAGGGCAGCCCCTGATAGAGGTATATGGTAACAACAAGCACAAACAACTTGTAATTTATACAGTGCCTTTAACATAGGAAAACGCCCCAAGGCACTTCATAGATGCATAATCAGACAAAAATTGGCACCGAACCAAAGAAGGAGCTCTTAGGAGGGATGACTAAAAGCTTGGTCAATGATGCAGGTTTTAAGGAGGGTTATAAAGGAGGAGAGAGAGGTGGAGAAGCAGAGAGGTTTAGGAAAGGAATTCCAGAGCGTGAGGGCTAGACAACTGAAGGCACAGGCCCCAATGGTTGGGCAAAGGGAGTGGGGAATGTGTAAGAGGCCAGCATTGGAGGAACGCAGAGTTCTTGGAGGGTTGCAGGGGCTGGAGGAGGTTACAAATGTAAGAAGTCACACAACACCAGGTTATGGTCCAACAGCTTTATTTGAAATCACAAGCTTTCGGAGCGCTGCTCCTTCGTCAGGTGAAGTGAAGAGTTGCATATAGGCACAGCATATATAGTCAGAAAACACTGCCAGATGATTAGACATCTGGCAGTGTTCTGTGACTATATAAGCTGTGCCTATATGCATCTCTTCACTTCACCTGACGAAGGAGCAGTGCTCCGAAAGCTTGTGATTTCAAATAAAGCTGTTGGACTATAACCTGGTGTTGTGTGACTTCTCACATTTGTCCACCCCAGTCCAACACCGGCATCTCCACATCATGGTTACAAATGTAGGGAGGGGTGAGGCCATGGAAGGATTCGAACATGAGGATAAGAATTTTAAATTTGAGGCATTGGGGGGCCCGGAGCCACTGTTGGTCAGCAAGAGCAGGAGTGAGGCGTGAGGCACACCTGAAGCTTGAGGATGTTGGAGGATGGGAGGCTGGTTAGGAATAGTTGAGTCTGGAGGTGAAAAAGGCATGGGGGAGGGTTTCAGCAGCAGGTGGGCTGAGGTAGGGGTGGAGATGGCCGATATTACGGAGGTGGAATTAGGCAGTCTTTGTGACGGAGAAGATTTTAGGGTCGGAGGCTCAGCTCAGAGTCAACTACAGGAAACTTTTGATTTACCAGCACCTAAATAACCGGAAATCTCGGTTAACCGGCAAAATTCAGGAGTAGTTTCAGGTAAGTTTTATTACTTGCCTTCCTCAATCTGTTGCTGTGCAAGGGTGTGGCTGCAGCTGTTGCTAAGCTACAGAGACACTTGGAACTTGTGGCCATTGTTCTGAACCTGTTGCTAAGCAACAGGGTTTGTTGCTTTATACGGAGCTCTCAGCTCCGTATCTTTTACGATAGCTTTCGGTTATCCGGAATTTTTGATGAACCGACACCACGTCAGTCCCGTCGGTGCCGGATAAAAAAAAGTTTCCTGTAGTAGGCTGATGTTGTGAACAGTCTGCTCCAAGCTGAGACAGTAGCCGGGGATGGGTTGGAATCAGATGTGACGATACAGAGCTTGTGGTGCAGTCTGATGACGATGGCTTCGGTCTTCCTAATGTTTAATGGTTTATAAAAAATGTAGATCTGAAATATACTTCAAGTTAATTGATGGCAAAAGAGCAAAAGAGTTACAGGTTCAATGTGGTGAAGGCCAAATTTCAGACGGATGTCAGGAGATTCTTCTTTACACGAAGCAATCAAGACATGGAATGAACTACAGGATAGTGCGGTAAAGGCAAAAATCCTGGAATCATTTAAGGAACAGTTGGATGCTGAGAGATCAAGGCTTCAGCCATCTTCCTGAAAGGATGAGCTCGGATGAGTCCAACAGCCCTCCTCATCCTGACCTATCACATTGTGAGATTATCAAATGGCGTCACGCCACTCACTGAGTCTATATGAGGAGGGAGCGTCAAACTTTCTGCCGTCTTGGTTCTTTAGGGACAGTGTAGCTGGAGGCTCATCAGCAAGTTGAAGTCAGGCAGAGCCACGAACCATTGACAGCTATCAGTCACAAACTCATCCTTCCACAAAGAACTTGAGAAGCATAACATGAGCCTCCATAGACTGGAGTAAATTGCTTTGATTTCTGAGACAGCACGCTTCTACTCGCTGCTTGCCATGCCCTGTTATTAATAAAAAATACAATAATATATACACCGCAGCAATTCAGCCGCACATCCTAATCTCATCTTAAATCTAACACACGTGTTTATGTATCTTTAGGGCATTTCCCACATCTGATTATTAAACTATTACTCTAGACAATGCCTGGCTTTCTTAACTGAGTCCAATGTGTTTTTTTAATATTGTTTATTCCCTTTTACTAAGTTATTTCCCTTCACCTGTCAGTCCATGACAAATGATTCGCACTCTCGCCAAAATAAAGGCTTTGAATGTATTATGAAACTCAAAATCTTATGTTCAGATGGTGTCCTGGCCAATGTTTATCCCTCAACCAATATCACAAAAACAGATTACCTGGTCATTTTCTCATTCCCATTTGTGGGAGCTTGCTGTGCGCAAATTCGCTGCCGCGTTTCCTACGTTGCAACAGTGACTACCCTTCAAAAGTACTTCATTGCTTGTACAGCACTTTGAAATGTCCTGAGGTCATGAAAGATGCTGTATAAGTATAGCCTTTCTTTCTTTTTTCTTTTACGATTTAAGACTGAATTTATATATATGCACATCTTGAATGATTTTCTTTTTTCTTGCCAGCTTCTCCTACTCAACTCCTCCTCCCTTGCTTGCATTGACCCTCCATTAGATTGCATTTCCATGCATATTAGACACCCTGCAATATCTCACCATTACTTACGTGTGAGTCTTGATAGTGAGCATCATCAGCCTACTTAATTGCGGATGTTTTCCAGGCAACATTGATTTTGTCTTCATCTGATGACCACTTTGGTAGTGACCTAGTGGTCCAGGATTGGATAGTGGTCATTGGATGGTGATCAGAAGCACCGAACATGGCTAGGGTTTTCTTTTCCCACTCTCTTAAACAAAAGGGCTTTGAGGCCAACTGCAGCCCCACATATCAATGCCCAGGATGAGGTCAGCTAACTCAGCACTGACCAGTGATCGAACCTAGGGCTCACTGCGCCATTGGCAATGATTCTTCCTGATTCTGAAACTCTTAAATATTTCAAAAATATATTCAAAGGCATTGCTGGAGGTTTTTCCGTTATTACTAAAACAGGTGGGCTATTAAATGCTTCCACCTAATTGATCGGATGGATGTGAAAGTCCCTGCCATTTAGATAAGAAAAAAGGTTGGAGCCCATGATTAGATCATGAGAACCTGCTTGTCGATCTCCATTCCCCAGCTGCATGAGTGGACAGGGTCTTGGCTCCGATGTATCTCCAGCTCATCCATTGTTTCACAGAAGGAAATTGTATTTAATTGGAGCGTAAGGTTACCTGGCTTGATCTGATAGTCTGAATAGCTGAGCTTTTTCTTTATTTTCTTTTTTTTAGGGATTAGTTAATGGAGACAATGGGACTGGGTTTATTAGCATAAAAATGGAGGCTTTGTTGTCCCCCTCCTCCAAAGCTCCATCGAGCAGCCAGACCTCTGCAACGCCTTGCCTTGTATCAAAAGCAAGTCAGTTCAGAGTGGCAGCTCTCATTAGGCCGCGGCTTCGCTCGGTTTTCTGCTGAGCGCTGGTACACTTTCTGCGAGTCCTCTTGAATATTGTATGACCTGGACGGTTGAATGGGGCAGGTGTTCTGTTTATGATGCAATTAGTCCTTGGCACACCTGCAGCAAGGTCAGAACAGAGTCTATTATTAGTCTTGTCATGGATTTATGATTCCAATGTGTCAAGCAATTTTTGAAAAAAATAAATAAAAAACAGCTGCGGAAAGAAACATTAATTTGAAAAGACGACAGCGAGGACTTCCTGTGCCTTGACATCCTGACTGGGGTTCAGTTCCACGATTGGTGGCACCTCGCTTGATCAGGCTGTAAAAAAAGAAAGTCGTACATTTACATAGCACCTTTCACGACGTCCCAAAGCGCTTCACAGACGATGAAGCACTTTGGAAGTGTAGTCACTGCTGTAATGTAGGAAATGGCAGCAGCCAATTTGCAAACAGCGAAGTCCCACAAACAACAATGTGAGTAAATAATCAGATATTTCAGTGAGGTTGGTTAAGGGAGAAATACTGGCCAGAACACTCTGCTCTTCTTTGACATTGTGCCACGGGACCTTTTATATCCACCTGATAGATGGCACCTTCAACAGTGCAGCACTCCCTCCGTGCTGTACTGGAGTGTCAGCCTAGATTTTGTGCTCAAGTCTCTGGAGTGGGACTTGAACCTACGACCTTTGAGACCCAGAGGCAAGAGTGCTACCAAATGAGCCACAGCTGACACCTTAACCTTTGCAAATTAGGGTCCTGTGACATACATGGAACCTCTGTGACATGAATCAGTCATTCATGAAAGAAAGACTTATGAAATAATATTGAGCAGCCTATGGGTGGCGCTGTCCAGGGAGAGTATAAATACTCGGGCATGGGCCCAGTTTGCGCAGGACATTCTTAACAGGAACTAGTGAAGGACACAACTTGACCTCCATGTTGTAAAACAGTTGATTAAAGCTTTGTTTAACGCTTAGACCAAGTGCCTAGTAGTTTTCTTAGGTCACCCTGATGATATTTTGAAGGCTTATTGGGCGAAGCTAACGGCGAGATTGGTCAGCTCTGTGCAACCTGGCAGCGGTCAAGTGGAAGACGCCCCCAAAAAGGTCAATCTAAAATTACCTTTGTGGGATCAGGAGGAGCTGGACTCCAAACAACAATGTTGGCCACTGACGCCACCCCCCCCACTGCCCCCTCCACACGTCCCACCCCCAGGCTTAGCTTTCTGCCGGCCAGCTCACTCTCCGGGCTGTTTTATTTTACGCCAGCCCAGAGCTGGCAACGGATGCTCGCTGGAGGAGTGAAGCTCACTGGCAGCATGTTAGTGAGGCCCCGTCCAGGACCGGGCCTCCCGCCACAGAGAACGGAGCGCCAACTGCCCAATGGTTAAAAATCGCCCCGTGACATTTTCAAGACCAGGGAATTGACCAGTTATTGAGAGCCAGCTGCTACTGAACACAGACTGCTCAGCTTTCTGTTCTTCTGTGTGGTAAATCAATCCTCTCATGCTGGACTCTAATCCTAGGACATATTTTGGCAGCATGCCTATTGATGAAGAAGTATTGTGCTCCTAAACAGGACTCTTCCAAATCTTGTCTTTTCCCACCAGGTAATTGGCTGTCAGGTAAAGAAAGAACTTTTCATGACCTCAGGATGTCCCAAAGCACTTTGCAGTCAATCAAGTACTTTTGAAGTGTAGTCACTGTTGTAATGTAGGAAACACGGCAGCCAATTGGCACACTGCAAGCTCCCACAAACAGCAAGATGATAATGAGGAAAAATATTCGCCAGGACACCGGGGAGAACTCCCCTGCTCTTCTTCAAAATAGTGCCTTGGAATTTTATGTCCACCTCACAGGGCAGATGGGGGTCTCAGTTTAATACCTCATCTGAAAAACGGCACCTCCGACAGTGCAGTGCTGAAGGGCCAGCGCAGATTTTTGTGCTCAAGTCCCTAGAATGGGACCTGAACCTACAACCTTCTGACTCAGGCGAGGACGCTACCAATTGAGCCATGGCTGACAATTCTCCCCAACTACTATAATTCTCGGCTGCAGTGATCCTTTCTTGTTGTGTACATTCCTGTGGTTTTCTTTTAACTTTCTAAATTTCACGCATCAGCAAAACAAGACGGCGCAGAAAATCCCTCTCACACATTGGTGAGCAGCAATTGATATCAACAAGAAAACGGTATGAAAAGATATGGAGTGGGACCTGCAAAAGCCACAAGAAAGGAGAAGGCCATGTGTAAGGCTGGAGAATGAACGACACAGCACTATCTTAATGGGGAATCGTTATCATAGAAACTCCCGTGGCATCTGGAGTAGCACAAAAGAAGGCATCATTTAGATCACAAGGAAAAGTAAAAAACTGTTTGTCCCGTCGAGCTCATCCTTCTATAGAAACCCACCATCCCCTATCACACCCTCTTGAATGACCTTGGAGGTTTTCTTCAACAACAACAACTTGCATTTTTATTCGTTCATGGGATGTGGGCGTCGCTGGCAAAGCCAGCATTTATTGCCCATCCCTAGTTGCCCTTGAGAAGGTGGTGGTGAGCCGCCTTCTTAAACTGCTGCAGCCCGTGTGGTGAAGTTACTCCCACAGTGCTGTTAGGAAGGGAGTTCCAGGATTTTGACCCAGCGATGATGAAGGAACGCCGATATACTTCTAAGTCAGGATGGTGTGTGACTTGGAGGGGAACTTGGAGGTGGTGGTGTTCCCATGCGTCTGCTGCCCTTGTCCTTCTAGGTGGTAGAGGTTGCGGGTTTGGGAGGTGCTGCCAAAGAAGCCTTGGTGAGTTGCTGCAGTGCATCTTGTAGATGGTACACACTGCAGCCATGGTACGCCGGTGGCGGAGGCTTTGAATGTTTAAGGTGGTGGATGGGGTGCCAATCAAACGGGTTGCTTTGTCTTGGATGGTGTTGAGCCTCTTGAGTGTTGTTGGAGCTGCACTCATCCAGGCAAGTGGAGAGTATTCCATCACACTCCTGACTTGTGCCTTGTAAATGGTGTATGACGTAAGAAAACTACTAGGCACTTGGTCTAAGCGTTAAACAAAGCTTTAATCAACTGTTTTACAACATGGAGGTCTAGTTGTGTCCTTCACTAGTTCCTGTTAAGAATGGCCTGCGCAAGCTGGGCCCGTGCCTGAGTATTTATACTCTCCCTGGACAGCGCCACCCGTAGGCTGCTCAGTATTATTTCATAAGTCTTTCTGTCATGAATGACTGATTGATGTCAGTGTATATAGCATCTTTAACATAGTAAAATGTTCCAAGGTGCTTCACATGCGGGTAAACAGACAAAAGTTGACTCCGAGCCAAAGAAGGAGACATTAGGTGACCAAAAGATTGGTCAAAAATGCACGTTTTAAGCAGAGTCCTAAAGGACAAGGGAGAGGTATAGGGGCGAAAAGTTTTTGGGAGGGAATTGCAGAGCTTAGGGCCTAGACAGCTGAAGGCACAGCCACCAACGGTGGAGCGAAGGTAGTGGGGGATGCACTAGATCCAAGAACTGTACGCAGTACTCTAGCTGTGGCCTAACTAGTGTTCTATACAGTTCCAGCATAACCTCACTTGCTCTCATATTCTGTGCCTTGGCTAATAAAGGAAAATATCCCGTATGCCTTCTTAACCACCTTATCTACTGGACCTGCTAACTTCAGGGATCTGTGGATGTGCACTCCAAGGTCCCACTGTTCCTCTACACTTCTCAGTATCTTGGCTCTTATGTGCTGTTCACTGCACAACAGAAGACAACTTAATGAAATGCGCTTCATCACTTGGTGAAAGACTTCAACCTTCATTATGTTTTATCAGAAAATAAAATAATGTTTTGCCTCATTATATTCTGTACTTTGTTACTCGTTTCTCTGCTCCTCTCCTGAAGGTCTTGACTCTCACCGGGCTACAGTGCCACACATACCAGCAATCCTCAGGTACTTCACACAAGTGGCCATTCTTCATATGTGGGACTAGGCATGCATGTGGAACAGGACTAAAGATGGCTTCAGTTTAAAAAAAATTTAAATTAAAATAAAGGATGGTGTCAGTAAAAGTAACCATGATGCTGTTGGATTGTCTTTAAAAACTCAACTAGTTCACTAAAGTCCTTTAGGGAAGGACACTTGCCATCCTTACCAGGTCTGGCTTACATCTCACTCCAGTCCCACACCGATATCGCTGACTCTTAACTGCCTTCTAAAGTGGTCCAGCAAGCCAATCAGTTGTATCAAACAGCGGTTCAAGATGAAAGCCCACCACCACTTTCTCAGGGCGACTAGGGATGTGCAATAAATGCCACCCTTGCTAGTGACACCCACATCCGGTGAAGTTACGATGGGGGGAGTGCAGCAGTTCCGCGGGAATCCCTGGCCGTAATAAAACATTGCAGAGTGCTTCACAAAGGTGAGCATTGTTGTGTATGTAATATGTGTGCTACTTTGAACCTATGGACAGGACTGCACTACTTGTAGGGCGTAGTAATACGCAGTACCTCTCCTGGCCATAGGGGTATAAATAGTACTGTGGGTACTGATCTCCCCTCAGTTCCCGCCTGTGGGCATGAAGTAAAGACCTACGTGCAGTCCCTACCTCCAACCAGTAAAAACCTGTTTGAGTTATACGTTTAAGTCTTTGTGTTAATTGTTCAATACAATACACATACTTAACACTGGCGACGAGTCGGTTCGAACCCTGCGGCAGTTATTCCACGGCGGCTTCGTCCAAAGACAGGACGTTGAAGAGAGGTTTCAATCCTCAACACCCCACTCAAAACTGAAGGGCAGCAGAAATCCTGACAGCTTCCAGCGACTGGAGGCGACAGGCATTAGGACCCTGAAGCCTCCATAACCTCGTGGGTAAGCCGAGCAGCGTTGGCTGCAAAGACAGGGCCACCGATCGGGAGATAAGGGCGATCGCAATCCCTGATAAGAGCCGCGGTGAAACGCGCGAGCGGGTAAGCCAGAGCCCGGGAGGGAGCGAGCAAGAGCCGCGCGAGCGGGTGAGCCAGAGGCCGGGAGCCGCTTCAAGTGCGAGGCGCAGCGCGGGCCAGCGATCGGGACCAAAGATAAGGGCCGCACTCGGACTGAAAGGCGCGGCGGCTGCAGAAGCTCAAGGTGCGAGAGCCGCGGTGCACAGCGCGGGCTATCGATCGCACAGAAGATAAGGGCCGAGAGCCGCTTCGGTCGGGAGCCACTTCGCGATCCAGCGATCGCATCCACTGATAAGGGCCGCACTCGGGCGATCACGGCGAAGATAAGGGCCGCACTCGGGGGCTGAAGGGAGACGGCGTCGGGGGACGGGTGAAGACCGCCAAGCGCGGGAAAACCGCCATTTTGTGGGCGGAGGACGACGGCAAGAGCGGGAAGCCGCCATCTTTGATAACAAGTAAAGAAAATAAAATCTGAGAAATTGCAAATCTACAATGCCTAAACACGGGAATATTAGCACCTTTGATAGTGACCTCGAAGATTGGGCCATATATGTTGAAAGAGTAAAAAATTATTGTAAGGCCAATAAAATTCGTGACCAAGATAAAGCTCTAACATTATTAAAGTTAATGGGTGCGAAGACATACGGGCAATTGAAACACCTGTTATCACCAGATGAACCGGCGGATAAGACGTTCGATGAGATTGTTACTGTCCTGAAAGATCATCTAAACCCCACGCCGCTGATGCTAGCGGAACGATTTAAATTTTACGACAGAAGGCAGCTACAGCATGAAAGCAATGCTGAATATTTGCTGGAATTGCGTAAATTAGCGAAATATTGCCAGTTTGGAACGGGACTGACAGATGCACTACGAGACAAATTTGTGTGTGGTTTATTTAAACAGGATACACAAAAGCGACTGCTCGAGGAGAATGAGCTGACGCTTGAGAAGGCGGTCACTATGGCAGCAGCACACGAAGCCGCAGCGAGAGGCACGGCAGTAATGCAGCTACGGTCACCGGAGCTCAGTGCACACAAATTGGGTGTGAGTTCTGGCAAATGTTATCGTTGTGGAAAGACAACGCATGATCAGAACCAGTGTTGGTTTAAAAACCAAGAATGTAGAACTTGTGGTAGGCTTGGACATATAGCTAGAGTATGCAGGTCAGGGAAGAAGACCAGCAACAAGAAGTCACCACAAGGAAAATACGCAAAGGTACACAAGGTGACCGAACAGGAGTCCGATTCAGACGCTAGCAGTAATGAACTGGCTAGCTTAAGCTGTAATGAACTGGCTAGCTTAAGAGTACTCAACGCTGGCAAGGGTGCAGACCTCCAGACAATTTGGGTCACTCTTCAGATAGAAGGAGTCCAAGTAAAACTGGAATTGGACACTGGATCGGCATTGACGGTCATAAATAAGAAAGATTACGGAAAGTTATTCCAACATATTCCCCTACAGGATACGGGGATTATATTGAAAACATACACGGGGCAAAGAGTGTACCCCATCGGGAAAATAGAGGTTGCAGTGGTCCACAAGGGCGAAGACAGTCAAATAATGGACTTATATGTGATATCTGAAGGAGGCCCTCCACTACTAGGACGGGAGTGGATTAGGAAAATGAATATGGACTGGCATTTCCTACAAACAATAACGAGTGAGAACTCGGTGAAGATAGTCGGCCCAGACTCTGGAACGGATGATGGTAAGCCCAACTCAGGTGCAAAAGACAAAGTTTCAGCACAGAATTCCACTGAGCAACAACAACATAGTTTAACTGTGGATTCTGAGTCTGGCAAGTCTACTGATGTGCCCATTTCTGAGGGACACCGGGCTCGAACTCAACTCCATTTCAAACTACAACAGCAATTAGAACAAATGCTTTGCCGTTTTGAGCAAGAGTTGAATGCAACGAAAGAGTTCTTTGATATAGAGTTGGAGAATCTGGAAAGACAACAGAAGCAGCTGATGGAGAAAATGGAGCAGGAGCACACAAAACGTCTGATGTCAGAGGAGTTAACGGTCAGCCAACTCCTGCATATGCTGAAGGACAGGACTCTGAAATGGGAAAAACTTGAACACGAACTTCAATATTCAAACGAAAGGGGTTCGGAGCTCTCAAAGGTTATTGGAAGAGCTGAGGTGGCAACACAGACTGAGATGACTGCAACAGAGCAGCCCTTGGATGCCAAAAGTACACTGACTCACGTCAACGTAGAACAACAGACCGCTGAAACAGCTGCTCCGGTAGAGGGATTGAATAGTCCGATCAATCAATCTCCAAAAGAAGTTGAAGTAGTAAAATCTCAAATGAGGTCATTAGTAAACGACTTGCTGAAAGCCCAGAAAAAGCTGGATGAAGAGGTACGCATGAAGAAGTCTCTTCAGGAAAGATGTCTGGACTTGGAACAAAAGCTGGCTAACGCCCAGCTGGGTATGGAGGAAATAGAAGACCCTCTCGCTGGCCTAGATCAGGACGACACCGAATATTACTATGTCCTGTCCTGCCCAACTTGTAACTTCGACTCCCACCATACAGAAATCATGGAGGAGCACCGAAAGTCTACGGAACATCGGGAGAAGGTGGCTCTACTACGGAAAAAGGAGGAAGAGAAGGAGGAACTGCGCATGCAGCTGGCAGCTGACAGTGGAGCCCAGAGAGTCTCCAAGAAGCAGAAAAGGAAAAGTCGAAACAGAGATGACCCATCTGAACCATTATTACCTCTACCAGATCACACACGTGGTCCCTCCGAACGGAGCCAATTCAGTTCGGAAGTTCAAACTGTTAAATCCATGGAAGGACTATTGAATGAGTCACTCCAGCAACGTGAACCGACTACACCACAGAGATTGAATCTGTGAACTGTTTTCCGCAGAGACTGAATCTGTGATCTGTTTTGACATGAAGTTATCTATGTATCTATGTTATTCTGTTATGTAAACCTGAAGTTATATATGTATATATGTTATTACGTTATGTTAAATGGGGAGATGACTGTAAAGCTAAGAAGGGAGGAATGTTGTGTATGTAATATGTGTGCTACTTTGAACCTATGGACAGGACTGCACTACTTGTAGGGCGTAGTGATACGCAGTACCACTCCTGGCCATAGGGGTATAAATAGTACTGTGGGTACTGATCTCCCCTCAGTTCCCGCCTGTGGGCATGAAGTAAAGACCTACGTGCAGTCCCTACCTCCAACCAGTAAAGACCTGTTTGAGTTATACGTTTAAGTCTTTGTGTTAATTGTTCAATACAATACACATACTTAACAAGCATAACTGGACACTGAGTTACGGCAGGTGAAGGGTTAGGGGTGGTGACCTGAAGAGGTAGGTTTTGATCAAAGAGGTGACCCTGGTAGTTTTCTCACCCTACACAGCTTTTAAGGAGCGTTTTAAAGGAGGAGAGAGAGGTAGAGAGATGTGGAGAAGTTTAGGGAGGGAATATCAGAGCTTAGGTCCTAGGCAGCTGAAGGCACGGCCGCCAATGGTGGAGCTATGAAAATCAGGGTTGCGCAAGAGGCCAGAATTGGCAGGGGGTGGGGGTTGTAGGAGTGGAGGAGGTTATGGTGCTAGGGAGGGACGAGGAAATTGAGGGATTTGAGGGCAGACCTTCTAGACTTTCTATGAGATGAGGTGGTGAAAATATCAATTACACCTTGTTATGAATCTTGTGATCCATGAAGAAAGACTCATGAAATAACACTGGACGGCCAGCTGGTGGCGCTGTCCAAGGAGTATAAATACTCGGGCGTGGGCCCAGTTTGCCCAGGACATTGTGGAAACAGGAACTAGTGAAAGATAACTAGACCTCCATGTTTTGAAACAAGTTGATTAAAGCCTTGCTTTATACTCAAACCAAGTGCGTAGTGAGTTTTATGACATCACACTTACTCCCACAATTATATTATAGCTCGTATTAAGTTTGGGGACTGTGCACTAAAGTCATGCAGAATCTTTGCACAGCCACCCACCCCAGCCCCCTGAGAAAGAGAGAGTGGGATTAGATACAGGTACAGACATCAACAAAGGAGTCCATTACGAGCAATCAACCACCAGTCAGTTCCCCTTCCATGAAATCCTCTGCCTAGTTCTGATTTCAACAAGGATAAGTAAGTTATGTCTGAATTAGGGAAATTAGCACACAAGGTCATTTTATTTTTTAGCAAGTTCCCAGCTTTGGTAACCCTGCAACCAACAATCTCTAGCAATCACCACTCATACCTCACATTCATAGCTTCACCTCACCCTCACACACTTACCACTGTTGCAAGCCTCATACCCACATCTCACACCTTGCACACAATGCCAGCTATTCAACCGTGACAGCCACATCACCCAAACACATTGTAGCACTCACTGACACACTTCCCTTTCTCTTGCAGGCCAAGGTGGCTCACAACTGGCGCAAGCAGGAGCAAACAGGCAGGGGGCAAGCACGGCTGCAGAACCTGGCCCAGCTGGAGGAGACAGTGCTGGAGATAATTGGAGGGGCCGTCACTGAGGCCGTGGCAATGGGCGAGGCTGAAAGCATTGATGATGATGGAATGCTCATACCTAATCCTTCTTCTCAGCTCCCACAACCTCCTCATCCCACAATCTCTTCTCACAAGCTGCTGATGACATAAGCATGCACATCTTGCTTTCCCCCCTCCCCACACCACAACTCAGCCCTGTGCGCCCATTCATTGAACACAAACCTTGCCTGTAATGGTGGACGTGGCCATTCAGTGCAGGTGTATGAATGGGCGCAAGGGCTCATTGACCTTGACCCCTGTCTACTTATTCAGGTCGGATGCCAAAGGTCCCATGAGACTATTCAAAGAAGAGCAGGCCCTGGTGTTCCATCCTCAATCTGCACCAACAAAACCAGATTAACTGATCACTCATCTTATTTCTGTTTGTGGGATTTTGCCATACACAAAATGGTTGCTATTTCTGTCTCAATAACAGTCACAGCAATTCGAAGCAATTCATGATATATGGAGCACTTTAAGACATTGGTGAGAGACATAATAAGCTGTTATATTAATGCAAGTCTTTCTTTCAAGTCTTCAAACCAGATGATAGAACATCTTGCTTACCCCAGAAAATGCTGGGAACACTCAGCAGGTCAGGCAGCGTCCGTAAAGAGAGAGAAACAGAGTTAACGTTTCAGGTCTGTGACCCTTCGTCAGAACTCTAACGAAGGGTCACAGACCTGAAACGTTGGGCTGGATTTTCATTCAGAAGTCGGGAAGGAGGCAGGACTACAACTTTCGGGTTGTAGTCCCGCCTCCATCAAGATGCGGCCAATCCACGAGATTTTCACTTGATTGACCTTGTTGAGCCCACCCAGCGGGCTCAGTGTAAAGTCCGCACCTCAATAATACACGGACTTCGGGAGAACAGTTTAACAGGTACTTTACTGAACAAGAGGCAGCTTGAAACTGAAACTACAGAAGCCTGCTAGGGCCTTTTATACAGGGGTGGTCACTGCTGGTACTGCAGTCTAAGACCAGTTATTCCCTTAAAGGTACATACACAACACTTCCTCCCCTTTTAGATAAACAGTACATAACATTCATTTAACATCTAAATAATAACTAATTACAATTACAATTTTCTCAGTAATATATACATCAACTGAAATAGTCATTTATAAGTTCAGTCTTTGAGGAGGCTTCCTGATCCGGACTGGATAGCGCCTTTCTCGAGTATCCTGTTCTGGCGGTGGAGTCAATTCTGGCTCATTGTCATTGGTTGGTTCGTCAGCTTCCAATACCCCTGCTTCTGAGGTAGATGCAATCTGTACTTCGGGCTCATTACCAGGTGCACATGCTTGTGGTACAGGTTTGGCTTGTTCCTGTGACTCTAGAATCTGGTCAGCATGGCGTCTCACGATGCTCTCTCCAACGTCCACTGTGTACATTAGTGGTCCCTGCTGTGTGCATAGCGTTCCTGGCTGCCATTTTTCTGTTCGGTAATCGCGGGCCAAGACTGGTTGCCCTATCTTGAAGCTCCTGGTTGGCTTCTCATTTATGTGCTGGAACTGCTTATCCTCAACATCTCATCTTATGTTTGGTTTGAGCAAATCCAAGCGACATCTTAGTCTCCGGTTGAAAAACAGTACGGCTGGAGTTTGGTTGGTTACTGCATGTGTCGCATTCCGGTAAGCAAACAGGAAGTTATCCACCTTGTGTTGCAGTGGTATGTCGTCATTATACATTGCCTTTATGGCCTTTTTAAAGGTCTGAACAAACCTCTCAGCCAATCCATTTGTGGCTGGATGATATGGGGCAGATGTGTAATGTTTCACCCCATTATTCTTCAGGAACCTCCGGAAATCCTCAGACACAAACTGTGGGCCATTGTCGGAATAGATCTGTTCTGGCAACCCATTCCTGGCGAAGATGGTCCTTAGGACTGCAATAGTTTTCTCCGTGGTGGTGGAGGACATTTTAATGACCTCTGGCCATTTCGAATGGGCGTTCACAGCGATTAGAAACATTGAGTCCATAAATGGACCAGCAAAATCAATGTGTACCCGTTGCCATGGAGATAGAGTTTTACAGCACAGAAAGAGGCCCTTCGGCCCATCATGTAAGGGACACTCCCATGGATGTAGCAGGGCCTGTGGTGGAGCGTTTTGGACCTTCTGGCAGCCTGTGCATCTCTTGGTCATATCCTCGATTTCTTTATCGATTCCCAGCCACCACACAAACGCCCTGGCTAGGCTCTTCATTTTTACCCCTCACAGATGACCCTCGTGAAGCTCATTGAGTACTCTATGTCTCAACTTGGGTGGAATTACCACTCGGGATCCACACATCAAGGTTCCCCGGCACACTGACAGCTGTTCCCTCCTTGGCGAGAATGCTGGCAACAGTGAGTCGCCATGTGCTGGCCATCCCTTCACCATCAAATCATAGACCCGAGAGAGTGTCGGGTCATTTCGGGTTTCCTTCTCAACACTTGCATTTGTAACAGGCAAACATTCGACTATGGTCGCATGGAATATCTCCACCGGGTCCACTGCAGGTGCTTCTTCCGCCGTAGGCAACGGTAGGCGCGACAGCCCATCAGCGTTTCCATGTTGTTTCGTACCTTTGTACTCTATGTCATACTGATGTGCCCCTAGAAAAAGTGACCATCTTTGCAGCCATTGCGCTGTCATCACCGGAGCGCCCTTCTTTGGGTTAAAAATTGAGACCAGGGGTTGATGATCAGTCAGTAGGGTGAATTTCTGCCCGTGTAGCTAGTGATTGAACTTCTTCACCCCCCACACCAGGCTGAGGGCCTCCCTGTCAATCTGGGCGTAGTTACGCTCGGCTGAGATTAGCGAGTGCGATGCAAAGGCTATTGGCCTCTCTGAACTGTCACGGAATTTGTGTGACAGCACCGCTCCAATGCCGTAAGGTGACGCATCACATGCCAACCGAATCGGTAGTGTTGGGTTGCAGTGGGCCAATACTTCTTTTGAAGTGATTTGGCATTTACATTCCTGAAAGGCACGCTTACACTCATCACTCCATTTCCGTGTTACACCAGTTTGAAGGAGGGCGTTCAGTGGGTGCAGAATTGTAGATAAATTCGGCAAGAACTTATGGTAGTAGTTCACCAACCCGAGGAACGACCTCAGCTGCGACACATTTTCTGGTGCTGGAGCCTTGACTACAGCCTCAATCTTGTCCGGCGACTTATGCAACCCTTCCTCATCAATCATGTGGCCACAATACGAGATTTGTCTCCTGAAGAACTCGCATTTGGGACGGTTGGCTCGTAGCCCATATTCCTGCAATCTCGTGAGCACCTGTTCCAGGTTGGCAAGGTGTTCATTGTCATTTTCGCCCATAACCAGGATGTCACCCAAATAACACTGGGTCCCCGGGATCCCTTGCAGGACTTGTTCCATTGCCCTCTGCCACATAGCCGGGTCCGATGCTACCCCAAATACCAGTTGATTGTACTGGTAAAGGCCTTTGTGAGTGTTTATCGTGAGGTATTTCCTAGATGCTTCTTCCACCTCCATTTGTAGATACGCTTGAGCCAGGTCAATCTTTGTAAAACGTTTCCCTCCAGATAGTGAGGCAAAAATATCTTCTATCCGCAGGACTGGGTTCACAGTCACCTTGAAGTCCCCACAGATGCGAACCTTCCTTGGCTCCCCAGGCGTGCTGCTCAATGCTTTCTTCATTACAGGAACGATGGGTGTGGCCCACTCGCTCCAGTCCGCCTTAGACAGCACCCCTGAACACTCCAGACTCTCCAGTTCCGATTCCACAGCTGGGTGTATCGCGTATGGCACCGGTCTGGCCTTGAAAAATTTTGTGGTTGCGTTATCCTCAATCTTTATGGTTGCCTTTACTCCTTTTAGAGTCCCAAGTCCTTGTTGGAACACCTCTTCCGCGTCAGATAGAATTTGTGACAGCCGTCCAGGTGCGACGTCATCATCTTTTTTGTCAGTCACAGTTAGTGCCAGAATGGAATACCAATCCAATTGTAGTCTTCGGGTCCATTCACGTCCCAATAATGGTGATCCTCCATCTCGTAGTATATACATGTATAGTTTCTGTGTTTCCTTTCCGTTATATTCAACTGGCACCCTTATTTTTCCTCTGGGGTAGACCTTTGCCCCGTGTATGTCTTCAATACAATGGACGTGTCCTTTAAGGGTATGTGTGAGAATAGCCACTCACAGTCTCGTTGATTCATGGCAGTTAGGGCTGATCCTGTGTCCAATTCCATCTTTACTGGGGACCCTGCTATCATGAGGGTGACCCAAATGGTTCGGTGATCTTCTTTTACGATCACGTTGTGTAACTTTAAACAACTTAGTCGCCTGCTCCCGGAGTCCTTATCACTCTCCTGATCTTCTGAACTACTATCTGTCAGTTTCTTTACTTTCCTGTACTGTTCCTTAGTAGTTCTTGTCGTGTTGGTCTTCTTTCCCGACCTGCAGACTCTTGCTATATGTCCCATTTTCCCGCATTGCCTGCATATTTTGTCTTTAAACCAGCAGTCCTTCTGCTCATGGGTTGTTCTGCCGCAGCGATAGCACTTTTCGGCTCCATACGCCATTTCGTTAGCGCTGTGTTCCTGTGGTTTCTGTTGTATTTCCGCAGCTCCCCGTGCTGCTGCTTCATAGGATACTGCCACGCTGAAAGCCTGTTCTAGCGTCAGGTCCTTTTTTGAAAGTAGTCGTTTCTGGGTTCCTTCACTCTGGAGCCCGCAGACAAACTTATCCCGTAAGGTGTCTGCCAGTCCTGCTCCGAACTGGCAGTGCTTCGATAACTTGCATATTTCCGTAAGATATTCAGCATTGCTCTCATCTTTGTGCTGGTTTCTTTTATGGAACTTGAATCTTTCTGCTATCAGCAGTGGTGTAGGGCTTAGATGTTCCTGTAAGATATGAACAATCTCCTCAAAACTTTTCTCCATTGGTTTAGCTGGGGTAATTAAATTCCGCAATAGGCCGTACGTACTCGCACCCATCAGATTTAATAATACCGACGCCCTCTTTCCATCAGCCACCTCATTTGCCTTGCAGTACACTTCAATTCTTTCCACATACGTGGTCCAGTCTTCTACCTCGTTGTTGAAAGCAGTGATACTGCCACTTTTCGGCATCTTGGGCGATTTAAAATGGCGACTCCTGTGCTTTTGCTTCTTCCCCAATGGAATAAAATGGCGCCTCCCGCGCTTTTGCTTCTTCCCCAATGGGATAAAATGGCGCCTCCCGCGCTTTTGCTTCTTCCCCTTACTGCCACGCTGCTCCTAGCATTCTACGGGGTAATGGCGGCGACCCGCAGCTTCGGCGCATCTCACTTTCCTTCCCCCCGTTTAGTTTCTCTCCGCTGTCCTGTTCTCGAGCACCGACCGCGCCCTGTGCGCTCCACCCTCTCTCTCTTGTTTTCTTTTCCTGGCGACGCTGCGTGGCCCGATTTGTAGAGCCGCTCGATCGAGCTTGAGCCCGCCGCAGACCGGAAGGGTCAGCGCGCTACCTGCTACCAGCACGATTCGCTGGAACCACAGTCTCTCCCGCAATTCTCCAAACACCGATGGATTCTTTGGGCAGTTGCCCTCGGTCGACGCCCGTTGCTCAGACTACGACCTTCCAGGACCTTCCTTTCAGGCGAGATCCCCGTGAGATGATGCCACATTGCAGGTGAGTTCGAACTTACTCGTCGCCACTGTAAAGTCCGCGCCTCAATAATACACGGACTTCGGGAGAACAGTTTAACAGGTACTTTACTGAACAAGAGGCAGCTTGAAACTGAAACTACAGAAGCCTGCTAGGGCCTTTTATACAGGGGTGGTCACTGCCGGTACTGTAGTCTAAGACCAGTTATTCCCTTAAAGGTACATACACAACACTCAGCAGGCCAATTAAGGGCCACCCGGCAACAGGTGACGTCACAGACTGAAATTTCATCTGTCAAGACGTGTTGACAGATGCAATATTAGTGTTTCACAGCTGTTTGAAGCTCTCAAACACTAACAGTCTTACTTCTAACCTGAGTCCTTCTACGCAGGCTCAGTTAGAAATCTCGCCGGCACAGAAAGCTGCAGGCTGTCACTTTTGACAGGTCGCAGCCATTCTGCTTTCTGTGCCGGCTGAATGATGGACTCCCGAAACCTAGAGGAAAGAAGGCTGTAAAGGTAAGTACAGGTAATTTAAACTTCTTTACACACTTTAGACACACCAAACACGTTTACCTTTGCACTCATGCACCCATCACTCACCTGAACACCGACATCTCGACCCCTCCAAGTCCTTCAACCCGACGGCCCGACTCCTCTAACCTGGCGTGGTTTGGAGCTGTCGGGAATCCCACATGACAACCTTCAAAATAGGGATTAGGCTAAAAACTGCCTGTTAACTACCTGTTAACAGGCAGTTAATTGTCACTAATCCCTTCCCGCCTCGGGTCGGCGGGTCCCAGTGCAGGGCAGGTACCCGCCTCCTTTGAAACTTACATGGAGGCAGGTTTTGGGTGGGATGGTGTTGGGACCCCTGATTTCGGGATTTTAGCCCCCCGCACACCTAAAGCCCGCCTCACAGCACACTGAAAATCGACCCCGTTAACTCTGTTTCTCTCTCCATGGATGCTGCCTGGCCTGCTGAGTGTTTCCAGCATTTTCTGTTGTTATTTCAGATTTCCAGCAGCCGCAGTATTTTGCTATTGTTTCTTGCTTACCCCCTTCCCTTTGGCTCTACCACAGGTTGCACAGCCATCAGCCACCTTGGGCCCAAACTCTGGGACACCATCCCTAAACCCCTCCCCGCTGCTAAATCTCTTCCCATCTTCAAAAGCCTGCTCAAAACCTATCTCCCCCAACATTTCTCCTTTCTCCTGCTTGCTGTCCGTTCCTCACCTTTATGCGAAGCACTTTGAAACATTTTGCTCTGTTAAAGATGCTAGAAAAATAAGTTAAAAAAATTAAAACATTCCACCGCAGGTACGCAGGTTGACGTAATAAAACTCACTACACAGTTGATTTGAGCATAGAGCAAGGCTTTAATCAACTTGTTTCAGAACATGGAGGTCTAGTTGTACTTCACTAGTTTCATGTCTTACAAAATGCCCCTGGAAAGCTGGGCCCACGCCCAAGTATTTATACTCCTTGGACGGCGCCACCAGCTGGCCATCCAGCATTATTTCATGAGTAGTTTCTTGATGATGATGAAATTTATAACACAGGTGACGGCAGTACATTGGGCTTCTAGTTACTGACCTGTGCTGGGTGTAAAATTATGAGGTCTCATCCCTCCCTATCTCTGTAACCTGCTCCAGCCCCACAACCCTCCCTATCTCTGTAACCTCCTGCAGCCCCACAACCCACAGTGATCTCTGTGCTCCTCCAAATCTGGCCTCTTGCACATACCCCAATTTTAATCACTCCACCACTGGCGACCGTGCCTTCAGTTGCCTGGGCCTAAAGCTCTGGACCTCCCTCCCTAAACCTCTCCACCTCTCCTCTTTAAGACGCTCCTTAAAACCTACCTCTTGTCCTGAGATCTCTTAGTGTGGCTCGGTGTCAAATTTTGTCTGATAATGCTCCTGTGAAGCGCCTTGGGATTTTTACTACCTTATGGGCGTTATATAAATGCAAGTTGATGTTGGAGGCACTTATATTACTTTCTCTTCATGCCGGTTTTCATTCCTTTACTGAAGACTTGCTGAGGTATGGTTCCACAGGCACTGGGCACTCTTCAATACCTCTTAACATTTGCTCTTACAATGCGATCAATGTTGCATTTATTGCCCATCTCTAGTTGAGATGAGAAATGGTGGTGGTGGTGGGCCTTCTCCTTCAAGCAATTGTGTTCCAACCAAAAGGCTTGCTGGGTATTAGGAGTCAACTACGTAGTGTGGGACTGGAGTCACGTGTTAGGCCACACTGAGTAGGGTTACCGTATACTCTTTCCTGAAGGGAAGTAGTGAACCAATGGGGACTTTATGACAATCCAGTAGTTATCAGTCATTTTTTCTCAGTGCTCTCCACCAATTAACACCTTTGGTGAATTCAATTTCATAATTCTCTCTAGTGGGATGTGAACTAACTGAGGAGCTAGTGTAAGGTTCACAAAATTTTAGAAAATTTCTGCAGCCCCCGAAGATTATTTGATTAAAGAAAACCTGGTTGGAATGTACCTTAAAAACCCAGGGCATCAAAAATGGCTGTCAGTCCTCGTGGCAGAAGACAAAGACAGCCTGTCTGAACATCTCCCATCACTGGCTGAAGTACTTGAGGTATTTAAACTGTCAATCAACTGCGGTTTAGGAAGTTCAACATGGAACAAAGGATTGTTTGTTTACACGAGCTCTCTACAATGTTGACTCAAGGGCTTAAGCACTTGAAGCCGTTAATCAGTTGCGGTTGGGCGGTGACCACAGGACAATGGATTGCTTACAAAGCACTTGAGTGCTGTTGACTGAACACTTAAGGATATGTTTGTCCAGCACTTGAGAAATCAGTGGGACATTTTGAACTGAGCACAAACCAGTTAAATGAATGGGAAACACATTCAAACCCATTACAGTCAATGGGGACAGATCGGTCCCATTTGTATAGCCCAGATACATCCAGATTTGGATGAGAAGATAATGGCTCCCAAAGGGGTATAAAGATAGCCCCTCAGGAAGCCACTCTCTCTCTCTCTCTGCCGCCTTGCCTCCAATGCCCTGCCTACAAGAGGAACAGCTCAGCAGCCCACCCAAAGAAGTGGAATACCAGCAGTTACTTTTGAATTACTGGGGTATCTCTACTTCAGGGCGGTGAAGAATCTAAGACAGACCGCAGGGGCACGGAGCAGGCATTCCATGGTGAGCATAAGCTTTCTGGCCCATTACAAGGCAACCTAGATAGGTATTAGGGGTGGGAATTAAAGGGGAATTCTGTTAAATTGTAATTTTAGTCAATTCTCCCTCGATGTGCCTGTTTCTCCTCCCCGTTAAGTAAAAGTGTGCCGTATTAAGCAAAGGTGTGCTGTATTAAGCAAAGGTGTGTTGTATTAAGTAAAGGTGTGCTGTATTAAGTAAAAGTGTGCTGTATTCATTATTTTCAATTTTTTTTTATTTCAATAAATACTGGTCTTCTTTGCACCCAACCACGAGTCTCGTTTTGTCTACATCGCTACTGAAATAAGTCCGGTGGTCAGAACCAGAAAGGGGAGCGATTCGAAACCGCACGGGGCCTGGAGCAGCTCAGATACTTCTGACTGGCCAGAGGCAAACCCCAGGGGCAACCAAAACCACACCCCACCTTCCCCTTTTCTACAAAAATGGCGACCGCGGCAGGACTGTCGGCAACGGTATGCGATGTAGCAGATGGTGGTCTTGGTCTGGAGAGAGCAGCAGTTATTGGGTTTCTTTTTAGCACACCCCTGATATGTTTGTGGTTAGGTACCCGCAGGCTTGGGGAAGTTAAAGCAGAGAGTTGGGATAAGGAAATGGAGATTGAAGAATACCAGGCCAAGATAGAGCACCTGGTGGACCAGCTTAGTGAGGGCAAAAGCCACACGAGATACGAATTAGATTACCTGAAGTGCCTAGTTGCAGAGGCCAAGAGCTATGAGATGAGGGTGTGGGAGGAGAACGCCCGCCTCATACAAGAAGTAAAAGAGCAGGAGGAAAAGGTTAGGGAGGTAAAGGCAGCGTATAAGCTGGCCTGCGACCAAGGGTTTGAGGAAGCAGATCATGGCCCCTGTAGGGAAGAGATAGAAAGCTTGAATATGGCTTTAAAGAGGGCAAAGGTCTTATCAGCCCGAAGACAGGTCAGTCGGACTTTACCGACAACCCAAATAGAACCGTCCCACTGGCAACACCCAGAACAAGGTTGGTCAGGGAATCAGAGGTCCCACGACCGCCACCCACAGCTCCGAGTTTTCAGGAGCTCTGGCAGCAAAGGGGGCTGGAGGATGAGGTGGTGGAGGAAGCACAGCAGGCCCTGCTAGATAGGCTGGGACCAGGACCAGTGTACCCCCTCCGACTATGGAGGTACGGTCCGCCCGTTGATGACGATGACCCAGGGGCCATCCAGAATCAGTTTGTGGTGCCGTATGGCACCCACCAGCTCAGGGACATGGTTAGCCACATCCCCAAGCTCACTAAAAAGGGAGACCCCTCACTGCACTTCAGGGAGATAGAACAAGCAGCTTGTGTTAATGACTGCGATGATGCAGAGCAAGCAAAAATGCTGCTGTTTTCCCTAGGAGGTGATCTCCTCCAGGCCCTATCTGGCAAGTGCAAAAGGGGGCAGAAGGATTATGAGGATCTGAGGAATGAGATATTGGAGGCCATGGGACTCAATGATGGTAGTCCGTTCACCCGGGTAGAAAGAACGGTGCAGCTCTCAGGGGAGTCCCCGCAGGCGTTCGCAGACAGGCTGTGGCCAGTCTACCAGAGCGCATGCCCGGGAATGCCAGGGCGGACAGCACTGAACCCAGCCCAATTGACTCACTGGCTCCGTTGTCTTATGACAAACAGCCTACCCCAGATCCAAGCCCAGGTCGCGGCTTGGTTTGACCCCCGAAACCCCCAGACCACTGAAGAAGCGGTGATCCGCTGGTTCACAGTAGCATTTAGAAACCTGAGGTGTATCGAGACGCCCCAACCCAAGGGAAAAGTCCATGAGGTTAAACCTGGGAGCCAGAGTAAGAAAGAATGGCACCAGGAGGGGAACCGTCCCTCCCAGGCTAAGTTAAATTGTTATGGGTGCGGGAAAGACGGTCACTGGAGAAAAGACTGTAAGAATCCCTGGAAGGATAACAAGGGAAAGAATCCCACAGCCCCAGCCCAAAAGGCAGGGCCAGATAACCCTCCCACTGCGATCGAGTCATTTTTACAGTCCCGATAGTCTCTTCTGACTGGCCAGGGGAGAGTAGCAGCCACCACCGGTGCTTTGACCCTGTCTGCCCCATCCCACACCCAGCAATGACTAGAACCAGCGCAGCCTGTCGACCTGTGTCCCCGCGAAAATGCTGAGGGGAGCAGGCCCTATGTTAAGATGGGGGTGAAGACAGTGCAGGGGAGATATTCAGTGGACACTGGAGCTTCCAGCATGGTGGTCCATTCGGAAGACCTGACCAATTCACCCCGGTCTAACAAGGTCCCATTTAGCTTAATGGGACCCACAGGGGATGAGCAGGCTGGGGAAAGGTCAAAACCTTTGGCCATAGGTTTAGGATCCCTCCATACCATGTGGGAGGGTAACCAAAAGACCAACGAGGTGGCCAAGCAGGGGGACAGGGAAGGAGAGTTCTGGGACCCCTGTAGAGCAGGCCCGGTAGCAGCAATCCAGGACACGGGAGGCACACAGGGGATAGCTTTGGCCCCAGACCAAAAGCAGGTCCAAGCCCAAGCTTCCGCCTTTAAGGCCGCCCTGGTAAGGGAAAAGAATTTAGAACAGGGTTACTGGCAGGCTGCTAGTTATATTAAACAAAGTGAGTTGTTTAAACCCGAAAAGAAAGAGCAGCCAGTCGGGAAACGGTCTGAGGTTAGAAATCCTCAGCCTGCAGCATGTACACTCACACAGGCTGCACAGGCAGGTGCTGTGGCTTGTGTTAGGGGAGGAGCCATTCTGTCCTCTGTCCAGACCACTCCCCCTCTCTTGTGGGACCCCGGGGAGGAGCCTGAACCAGGTTTTAGACCTGAAGGGGAAGACTCTCAGCCACCGGCAGCCAGTGGCAAGGGGTTGCCTGTCCCCAGCCCAGGTTTGGGAAGGGAGGGGCCCGAGGGAGAAGGTCCCCAGCCAGCAAGGACTGTGACTTGAGCTAAGGGTCCGCTCACCAGGGTAGCCCCACCAGCGACACTCCCTTGGAGGTCTCTTCGGGTACCTCAACCCAAGAAAGTATGGTCACGTACTTTCCAGTGGAATAGGGTGGACTCCCGAGTCAGGGAGAAGCCAAAAGACAGAAGTCCCCAACCAGCAGCCATAAGCTGCAAGGGACCAGAAGTTGGGACCAGTCCAGCTTTGCTGCAGGCAGTAGCCTGCAACAGTCCAAACAGGGATTAGGCTGGCCAACCAGAGATGGGCGGCGCTTGTATATAGCTTTGTTCAAGTAACGTGTATAAAGGATTAAGTTAGAACATGTTAATTTTAATTTTATATTGCAATTCGGTAGTATTAATTATTAGAGTATAAGTTTTAAGTATGGTACCGTTCCAGAGTGTTGTCTATGTGAGCCGAGGTGGCGGGACCTGATCACATTCCCCCGAGCCCGGGAACCTGGCTAGATGTAATTTTGTTTAAGTCTTTTTCAGAGTTTCGGAAGGTGCAGAGGACCATCGTGTCTTTGGATGCTCAGGGAAGGGAGCACCCCTAGCCTACGAAGGGAGGGGTCTGCAGGAGGCAAATGCCCACAGCAATTAAACTGTTATTGGAAATCCAGATTAAGATTAAGAGTTTACAAAAAGCATGTTAATTATTTTATATATTGTAGTATGTACTGGTCCCAACTCCAAAGGAAATAATGTGCGAATTTAGTTCCTAACTGTGAGATTGTACTACTTGTTTAGAGTCAATTGAACAAATTGCATATGCCTGTGAATTGTTGTGTTCATAGATTGTGGAAGTTTGAAATACATTTATGGCTGAAGAATGGTGCCATTTATTAAAGTGTCAGGCAATTGCATTATAAAAAAAGAAGCTCGTTTTCTTCCATTTGTATTTTTAACAGATATGTTTTGGCTTGGTGGTAATCCCATTAAAGATGTTGTATCTTGTTATAACTATGTCACAAGTGGTGCAGGGGCATGTGACCCCCTCCATGCTTGAATTATAGTCAATACTCAGTGGTGCAGGGGCATTGGGCCCCTCCATGTTTGAATTATTGTAACTAATCATGTTTTTCTATTGATAGATGCCTACCGTGTATTGTGATTCTCTCTGGGTAGGGGAGATGGAGGTGTCGAGGGATCAGAGATAGATATAGATAAGTATAAGGGAAGGTTGTTTGTGGGGAGTCAGAAATTATTGCTCACCTTTAAACAGGATACTACAAGCAAGTTTTAGTATCCAAGGGGGGACCGTAAGGTTGGCAAAATTTCAGAAAATTTCTGCAGCCCCCGAAGATTATTTGATTAAAGAAAACCTGGTTGGAATGTACCTTAAAAACCCAGGGCATCAAAAATGGCTGTCAGGCCTCGTGGCAGAAGACAAAGACAGCCTGTCTGAACATCTCCCATCACTGGCTGAAGTACTTGAGGTATTTAAACTGTCAATCAACTGCGGTTTAGTAAGTTCAACATGGAACAAAGGATTGTTTGTGTACACGAGCTCTCTACAATGTTGACTCAAGGGCTTAAGCACTTGAAGCCGTCAATCAGTTGCGGTTGGGCGGTGACCACAGGACAATGGATTGCTTACAAAGCACTTGAGTGCTGTTGACTGAACACTTAAGGATGTGTTTGTCCAACACTTGAGAAATCAGTGGGACATTTTAAACAGAGCACAAACCAGTTAAACGAATGGGAAACACATTCAAACCCATTACAGTCAATGGGGACAGATCGGTCCCTTTTGTATAGCCCAGATACATCCAGATTTGGGCGCAAAGATAACGGCTCCCAATGGGGTATAAAGATAGCCCCTCCGGAAGCCACTTTCTCTCTCTCTGCCGCCTTGCCTCCGATGCCCTGCCTACAAGAGGAACAGCTCAGCAGCCCGCCCAAAGAAGTGGAATACCAGCAGTTACTTTTGAATTACTGGTGTGTCTCTACTTCGGGGCAGTGAAGAATCTAAGACAGACCGCAGGGGCATGGAGCAGGCATTCACTGGTGAGCATAAGCTTTCTGGCCCATTACAAGGAAACCTAGATAGGTATTAGGGGTGGGAATTAAAGGGGAATTTTGTTAAATTGTAATTTTAGTCAATTCTCCCTCGATGTATCCGTTTCTCCTCCCCGTTAAGTAAAAGTGTGCCGTATTAAGCAAAGGTGTGCTGTATTAAGCAAAGGTGTGCTGTATTAAGCAAAGGTGTGTTATATTAAGTAAAGGTGTGCTGTATTAAGTAAAAGTGTGCTGTATTCATTATTTTCAATTTTTAAAATTTATTTCAATAAATACTGGTCTTCTTTGCACCCAACCACGAGTCTTGTTTTGTCCACATCGCTACTGAAATAAGTCCGGCGGTCAGAACCAGAAAGGGGAGCAATTCGAAACCGCACGGGGCCTGGAGCAGCTCAGATACTTCTGACTGGCCAGAGACAAACCCCAGGGGCAACCAAAACCACACCCCACCTTCCCCTTTTCTACACTAGCTAGTCTAGAACCATAACCACTACACTAAAGCACTTAAATAGCCTTCCTTCACATGTGAGCCTAGACAGTGAGCCTCAACTGTCGGGCGCATCACAGCTGAGGCCGCTGCTCTCTTCTTCTTCTTCTTTGGCAGTCCCTCGGAACCGAGGATGACTTACTTCCACATTAAAAATGAGTTTGCAGGTGACTGATGAGTCCAATGAGGGACCTACAGTCTCTGTCACAGGTGGGGCAGACGGTGGTTGAAGGGGCAGGTGGGTGGGGTGCTTGGGTTGACGTGCGCTCCTTGCGCTGCCTGTGCTTGGCTTCCGCCTGCTCCCGACGAAAAAACTCGAGGTGTTCGGTACCTTCCCGGATGCTTCTCCTCCACTTTGTGCGGTCTTGGGCCAGGGATTCTCAGGTGTCGGTGGGGATGTTACACTTTTTCAAGGAGGCTTTGAGGGTGTCCTTGAAGCGTTTCCTCTGCCCACCTGGGGCTCTCTTGCTGTGCCGGAGCTCTGAGTAGAGCGCTTGTTTTGGGAGTCTCGTATCGGGCATGCGGACAATGTGACCCATCCATCGGTGCTGATCGAGCGTGGTCAAAGCTTCGATGCTGGGGATGTTGGCCTGAGTAAGAACACTGACGCTGGTGCACCTATCCTGCAGAGGCCTCATTGGTGGTACCTCTCCAGTGCTTTGAGGTGCCTGCTGTACATGGTCCATGTCTCTGAGGCATACAGCAGGGCGGGTATCACTGCTGCTCTGTAGACCATGAGCTTAGTGCCGGGTTTGAGGTCCTGGTCTTCAAACACTCTCTTCCTCAGCTGACCGAATGCTGCACTGGCACACTGACGGCGGTGTTGGGCTTTGTCACCGACGCCTGCCCTTGTTGACAGTAGGCTCCCGTGGTATGGAAAGTGGTCGATGTTGTCCAAGGCCTTGTCGTGGATTTTGATAATCGGGGGCCAGTACTGTGTGGCGGGGGCAGGTTGGTAGAGGACCTTTGTCATACGGATGTTTAGTGTAAGGCCCATGCTCTCGTATGCTTTGGTGAAGGTGTTGATGATGGTTTGGAGTTTGACCTCTGAGTGAGCGCAGATGCAAGCGTTGTCTGCATACTGTAATTCAATGACAGAGGATGGGACAACCTTGGATCTGGACTGGAGGCAACGGAGGTTGAACAGTTTCCCGTTTGTTCTGTAAATTAGCTCCACTCCAGTGGGGAGCTTACTGAGGGTGAGATGGAACATTGCAGCAAGGAAGATCGAGAAGAGCGTTGGTGTGATGACACAGCCTTGCTTGACCCCGGTTCATACGTGAATTGGGTCTGTGGTGGAACCGTTGGTCAGGATCACGGCTTGCATGTCGTCGTGAAGCAGGCGAAGGATAGTGACAAACTTTTGAGGGCAGCCAAATTTGAGGAGGACACTCCATAATCCCTCACGGTTGACAGTGTCGAAGGCCTTTGTGAGATCAAAAAGGCCATGTACAGCGGTTGGTGCTGTTCCCTGCATTTCTCTTGTAGTTGACGTGCGGTGAAGATCATGTCCATTGTGCCCCTTAGTGGGCGGGATCTGCATTGCGACTCTGGGAGGAGCTCTTCGGCCACTGGGAGAAGGCGATTGAGGAGGATTCTTGCGATGACTTTCCCTGTGGCAGACAGCAGGGAATCTCCTCTATAATTATCGCAATCAGACTTGTCACCTTTCTTAAAGATGGTCACAATTACGGCGTCTCTGACATCCCCTGGCATGCTCTCCTCCTTCCAAATAAGAGAAAAGAGTTCATGAATTCGCATCAGTAGTGCTTCTCCGCCGTGCTTTAGTACCTCGGCGGGGATTCCATCTGCTCCTGAGGTCTTGTTGTTCTTCAGTTGTCGGATGGCCTTTTCAACCTCATGTCTAACCTGGTAGACACTGAGGTTAATTGTGGCGCCTCTACCACCTGCCTGCCTGAGATTATCTGAGCAAAGACCACAGATTGATGGCAGCAACATTAACAGCTACCATGTTATATATGTTTTCTCTCGTTTCCTCACATGGTAGCTGTTAAGGTTGCTGCCATCATCATCCAGACATCAGCTAGAGCCATCTTTTGTTTCTTAACTTGTCCCATTACCTCTCCTTTTGCCTTGCACTATCATCCCATTTGTCAGTCAATCTCTCCTGCCTTCCAGCCTATCTCAGACCTTCCCTTTGTTCTTTCCTCCCCTCCTCCCTGCCCCTGCTTAAAAATCTCTCTTCCCAAACCTTTTCCAGCTCTGACGAAGGGTCCTCGACCCGAAAGGTTGACTCTGTTTCTCTCTCCTCGATGCTGCCTGACCTGCTGAGCGTTTCCAGCACTTTCTGTTGTTATTTAGTATGGCACTCTGAAGACCAGTATCCAAACTGCAGAATGGCTGCTCTCATCTACATAAAGAGAGAATTTACATTTACACAGCGCCTTAGATGACCTCAGGATGTCCCAAAGCGCTTTACAGCCAATGAAGTATTTTGACATGTAGTCACTGTTCAAATGTAGGAAACGCGGCCGCCAATTGGCGCAAAGCAATGTCCCACAAACAGTAATGTGACAACAACCAGATAATGGCCCAGAAATTCGGGTCGGGGGCTTCCCGCGGGTGCAAGCCCCGACCTGCACTTGCCTTGCGTGCTGGCAGTTGAGCTGTAGGGCCCGCGTGGAATTCCGATCCGGGGCCTGGTCCAGCTGCCGACGCGCAGTGCTTGCGTATCCCAGGGGCGCAGTTAGTTCCTGTCAAGACTTATAAATACTACGGCCCCAAAATAGCAATAAACCTTCAAATAATTTTTTTTTAAATCACACTTTTTAAATAAACTATAAATTACATTAAATAACTATTTTAAACAATAATTTAAATTTTTGAAAAAAATAATTTTATATTCTAACGTGGCTAAAAATAAACTTACCTTGCTTTGAAGTATTTAAAAATAATAAACCTGTGGAAAAAATGTTTTAATTTTAATTAATTGGCCACTTACCTTGTAAAAAGCAGGCCTTACGCCTGCTTTTTACATTTCTAAATTCCAAAGACTTACCCTCCCAGAGAAACCTGCAAAAAAAATGTAAGTTCAAAGCGCACGCGCAGACTCCCCCGCGCACGCATTCGACCTCTGAACCCCTGCTTTCAGAGGAACAGAAGTGCCAGTTTCCCACGCATGCGCAGTGCATGCAGGAAACCGGCACTTTCATCGGGCCCACGCGTGAGTACCCTGTGCGTACTCACCCGTGGAGACCCGAATTTCTGGGCCATTCTGTTTTTTTAACTTGCAGCACTCTGCTCTCTCATATCCAACCCTAACCTTGTCATTAAACCTGCTGACAAGGGTGCCGCTGTTGTTGCTTGGCGAACCGACCTCTACCTTGCGGAGGCCGAACGCAAACTCTCTGACACCTCCTCCTACCTCCCCCTGGACCATGACCCCACCACTGAACATCAAGCCATCATTTCCAAGACTGTCACTGACCTCATTTCCTCTGGTGATCTTCCCTCACAGCCTCCAAACTCATCATCTTCCAACCCCGCACAGCCCGCTTCTACCTCCTTCCCAAGATCCACAAACAGGACTGCCTTGGTAGACCCATCGGTTCAGTCTGTTCTTGTCCCATGGACTTCTTCCTATCTCGGCTCTATTTTGTCTCCCCTTGTCCAGTCTCTTCCTACCTACATCCGCGACTCTTTCGATGCTCTCCGCTACTTTTAACAGTTTCCAGTTTCTTGGCACTAACATTCTCCTTTTCACTATGGACGTTCAATCCCTCTACACCTCCATCCCCCACCAGAACAGCCTGAGGGCTTTCCGCTTCTTCCTTGAACGGAGGCCCAACCAGTCTCCATCCACCACCACCCTCCTCCGCCTGGCCCTCGTCCGTGTCCGTTCCATTTCCTGCACTTCTGCTCTCATCCTTTCTCCTACCTCCCAGAACCATGATAGGGCTCCTCTTGTCCTCACCTTCCACCCCACCTGCCTCCACATCCTCCGCCATTTCCGCCACCTCCAGCGTGATCCCACCAGCAAACACATCTTCCCCTCCCTCCCCCCTTTTAGCATTCTGAAGGGACGGCCCCCTCCGCGACACCCTGGTCAACTCCCCTATCACCCCCAACACCCCTTCCCCTTCCCATGGCACCTTCCCGTGCAAGCGCAGGAGATACAACACCTGCCCTTTTACCTCCTCCCTTCCCAATGTCCAAGACCCCAAACACTCCTTCCAGGTGAAACAGCGATTTACTTGTACTTCTTGCAATTTAGTATACTGTATTCGCTGCTCACGATGCGGTCTCCTCTACATTGGGGAGACCAAACGCAGATTGGGTAACCACTTTATGGAACACCTCAGTTCAGTCCGCAAGTGTGATCCCGAGCTTCCGGTCGCCTCTCATTTCAATTCTCTGGACCACTCCCACTCTGATCTCTCTGTTCTCAGCCTCCTACACTGTTCCAATGAAGCTCAATGTACAGCACTTCATCTTTCGATTAGGCACTTTACAGCCTTTCAGACTGAACATTGAGCTCAATAATTTCCAATCATAACCTCTGCCCCCATTTTCTCAGACGACAGCTGTTGTTGATGATTCTGCCATTCCCATTTACACCTCCTCGAGACCCATCTTTTGTTTCTTTACTTGTCCCATTATCATCTCCTTTCACCTTGCACCGTCATCCGTTTTGTCATTTAATCTCTCCTGCCTTCCATCCTATCACAGACCTTCCCTTTTGTTCTTTCCTCCCCTCCCCTCTTTCCCTGCCTCTGTACTTGCTTCAAACTTGTTACATCTCTAAACTTTTCCAGTTCTGACGGAAGGTCATTGACCTGAAAGTTAAGCTGTATCACTTTCCACAGATGCCACCTGACCTGTTGAGTATTTCCAGCATTTTCTGTTTATATTTCAAATTTCCAGCATCCCTAGTTTTTGCTTTAATTTGGTTGAGAAATAAATATTGGCCTGGGTGAATTCCCCTGTTCTTCTTCAAAATAATACCATGGGATCTTTATAATCTACCTGAGAAGGCAGGCAGGGTCTCGGTTTTAATGCCAGCTGAAAGACAGCACCTCTGATAGTGCATTACTCCCTCAGTACAGCATTGAAGTGTCAGCCTAGATTTTATGCTCAAGTCTCTGGAGTGGGACATGAACCCACAACCTTCATAACTCAGTAGGTAAGAGTGCTACCTTTGAGCCAAGGCTGACACCATGTGGATAGCCATTAGATTATTGAGACATCAAACTTCTTGAGGTCCTATGCCATCCTGTTCCATTGCTGTAAAGCAATGGTTGGACACCAGAATAAGTTCCATGGAATCTGGAGTACAGCAGTTTGAGACCATCACATACTGCTGGGGCTTGACACCTTGTGGAGTATAACTTCAGTCCAGCAGAACTCTTGATCACTTTTTAAACCAGGTCTGACTTTAAATAAAAAACTTGGCCTGACTTTTCACAAAGTATTGCGGCCGGGAGTGTATGTAACCATGTGCAGAGCTCTCGACTATCTGTTAGATTCTCCATTGGCTGGAGTCATACCTAGCGCAAAGGAAGATGGTTGTGGTGATTGAAGATCAATCATCCCAGCCCCAGGACATCACTGCAGGAGTTCCTCAGGGCCATGTCCTAGGCTCAACCATCTTCAGCTGCTTCATCAATGACCTTCCCTCCAACATAAGGTCAGAAATGGGGATGTTCGCTGATGACTGCACAGTGTTCAGTGCCATTCACAACTCCTCAGATAATGAAGCAGTCCATGCCCGCATGCAACAAGACCTGGACGAGGTTCAGGCTTGGGCTGATAAGTGGCAGGTAACATTCGCGCCACAGAAGTGCCAGGCAATGACTATCTCCAACAAGCGAGAGTCTAACCACCGCCCCATGACATTCAACGGCATTGCCATCGCCAAATCCCCCACCATCAACATCCTGGGGGTCACCATTGACCAGAAACTTAATTGAACCAGCCACATAAATACTAAGGCAACAAGAGCAGGTCAGAGGCTAGGTATTCTGCTGCAAATGTCTCACCTCCTGAGTCCCCAAAGCCTTTCCACCATCTACAAGGCACAAGTAAGGAGTGTGATGGAATAGTCTCCACTTGCCTGGATGAATGCAGCTCCAACAACACTCAAGAAGCTCGACACCATCCAGGACAAAGCAGCCTGCTTGATTGGCACCCCCTCTACCACTTTAAACATTCGCTCCCTCCACCACCGGCATACCATGGCTGCAGTGTGTACCATCTACAAGATGCACTGCAGCAACTCACCAAGGCTTCTTCGGCAGCACCTCCCAAACCTGCGACCTCTTCCACCTAGAAGGACAAGGGCAGCAGGCACATCGGAACACCACTACCTCCAAGTTCCCCTCCAAGTCGCACACCATCCTGACTTAGGGATGGGCAATAAATGCTGGCCTTGCCAGCGACACCCACATCCCATAAACGAATAATAAACAAAAAGATTCAGGACCCTCGGAATGACCCACGGCTGCTGCCGACTGCGAATCGTACCATACGGCCACCAGTCACCAATTGCTAATATGGCACAACCACAGCATTAGCCAACTGACAATTAGCTTTTAAATAAATACATTTTTAGAAGCATGCATAAAGAAATCTTTAATCATAGAATCAGACAGCACAGAAGGAGGCCATTTGGCCCATCGTGCCTGTGTCGGCTCTTGGAAAGAACTGTGTAAGCAAATCGGCTGCCACATTTGCTAACATAACCGCACTTGAAAAAGTAGTTCATTGGCTGCAAAACACTTTGGGATGTCGTGAGGATGGGTGAGGTGATATAGAAATGCAAGTTCGTTCTTCGTGCTGTGGGACATGGATGTTTCTAAATGCCCTCTTAAGGAAGTCCTGAGGGTCAGGTGGAAGCGCTCTGATTTCCAAGCCTATTTATTTCTGATACTTATACAGGCAAAGAATGTGAAAGGAATCTAAATATAGTGAATATCATTACTTATTAGCTAATATGAAACTTGAGTTGAATTGTGTGGAGGTGGACGTTTTGGGGATAAGAGCCAAGAGCCTCAAATCTTCAGTTCTATTCAGCTGCAGCTCAATCAATAGAACTACAAAACATAACAGGGCTTTAGTTACGTGAATTGATTTTGTCTAAAAGTATGAATTGTACATTACAGTGTTTCTGTCTACGCTTTGAACAGTGGCTGTGTTGAATCCAATTATCAAAGGTCAGGCTCTTCAACCTTCTGCCAAATTGTCTTCTCCACCAAGCTTCCAATCTGTGTTGTTTACTGTCCCTCCCGCGAAGCCATGGAACTAAGTGTTGTCGCCTGAAGTGACCGATGTCAGAGTTTATGACTGCACCTTTGCGTTTAGTCTGATCGCCTGCAGTGTGTTAATGACCCATGGGCCTTTTTAACATCCACGCAATTAATTCGACTGTAACAGATTGGATGATGCAGCCAAACAACGGCAAAAAACAAGGGTAAACGTTGACATCATCTCAACCTTGCCATCTGACTTTCAAGTTATGCGGAATGGTTACAGTTGAACAGGCACAATGAGCAGACAGGGAGATGCTTCTGGATGTCATCATTACTTGCGTGAAACTGTAATAATTGACTGACATGGAAAATAAATTTTTAACGTCTGAGCTAAGGTGTTTTTCCCTCGAAAGTTACCATCCTCTTGAGACCCAATTTGCGGTTCTTGTTTGGTATCTTATACAATACATATGGACATAGCAAGGTAAGTAAACTGCGGTAAAAAAATGACGTTCATTAAATGGCTAGTGATCTGCACTCCTATTCATATGTGCGCCCCTCTGTGTCTCTCTTTCTGTGTCATCAGCTTTGCCCATTGGTTTGTTCAAAATTTACATTGACAGCTTACACATTATAATTGATGACACTATAACAGAGATCCCGCTACTGTAAAGATCTGTTTGTTGGTTTATGTAATTCCAGTACATGCTCGTTCACCATAGCTTCTGACTACGTCAAATTACATCGAATCTACAGCACAGAAACAGGCCATTTGGCACAACTGATCTATGCCGAAGTTTATACTCCACACCAGCCTCCTCTCACTCTAGTTGCCTCTTCCTACCTTGCCCCCATATCCCTCTATTCCCTTCTCCCTCTTATATGTATCATGCCTCCCCTTCAATGTGCCAAAGCTTTCTGCTTAAACCATGCCATGTGGCAGCGAGTTGCACATGCTCAGCACTACTTTCCAAGTGTAGTCACTATTGTTGTGGAGCATAATACCAGCAGCCAATTTGCCCACATCAAGTTCCCACAACAGCAATAGGATGAATGACCAGTTACTGTCCCCACGGCATGAAGCGGGCGCATCGAGCGAACGCGATTTGCTCGCCATAGGCAATGGGCCAGTATAACGCAATCACAGGTTGCTATACCCGGACTTAATTATAGTAGTATCATTTAATTTGCTGTATGTAGATTCAATTGTTTCCTGATTATCTAATGGCATTTCCAAGTTCAAATTGGAAACAGTTGTCAACAGAGAAGATAACCGTCAAAATAAACTTAGGTCTTCATATTTCACGTGTTTTCTGTCATCTGACACGATGAAAGCAATGCATGTTACGGGAATAATCATGGGTGATTTTAATCTCCATATTGATTGGACAAATCATATTGGCCATGGTAGCCTTGGGGAGGAGTTCATAGAGTGCATCCAGGATGGTTTCCTAGAACAGTATGTAATGGAACCAACCAGGTAGCAGGCTATCTTGGATCTGGTAATGTGTAATGAGACAGAATTAATAAATGATCTCATAGTAAAGGATCCTCTAGGAAAGAGTGATCATAACATGGTTGAATTTCCAATTCAGTTGGAGGGGAAGAAAGTTGTATCTCAAACCAGTGTCCTGATCTTAAACAAAGGCAATTGCAATGGCATGAGGGCAGAACTGGCTAAAGTGAACTGGAAAAATAAATTAAAAGGTAAGACAGTTGAAATGCAGTGGTGGACATTTAAGGAGATATTTTATAACTCTCAACAAAAATATATTCCAGTGAGAAAGAAATATTTTAAGAGAAGGGAGCACCATCCATGACTAACTAAGGAAGTAAAGGATGGTATCAAATTGAAAATGAAGGCATACAATGTTGCCAAGATTGGTGGGAGGCCAGAGGATTGGGAAATATTTAAAAACCAGCAAAGGATGACTAAAAAAATAATAAAGAGAGAGAAGATGAATTATGAGAGTAAACTGGCAAGAAATATTAAAACAGGAAGTAAGAGCTTCTACAGATATATAAAAAGGAAGAGAATAGCTAAAGTAAACGTTGGTCCCTTAGAGGGTGAGACTGGGGAATTAATAATGGGGAACGGGGAAATGGCAGAGACTCTGAACAAATATTTTGCATCTGTCTTCATGGTAGAAGAAACTAACAACATCCCAATAATGGACAATCAAGGGGCCACAGGGAGGGGGGATCTAATGACAATCACTGTCACTAAGGAAAAAGTACTTAGTAAAATAATGGGACTAAAAGACGACAAGTCCCCTGGACCAGATGGCCTGCATCCCAGGGTCTTAAAAGAAGTGGCTGTAGAGATAGTGGATGCATCGATTGCAATATACCAAAATTCCCTGGACTCTGGAGAGGTCCCAGCGGATTGGAAAACCGCAACTGTAACACCCCTATTTAAGAAAGGAGGGAGACAGAAAGCAGGAAACTATAGACCAGTTAGTCTAACATCTGTCATTGGGAAAATGCTGGAGTCCTTCATTAAGGAAGCAGTAGCAGGGCATTTGGAAAATCATAATGCAGTCAAGCAGAGTCAGCATGGTTTTATGAAAGGGAAATCATGTTTAACAAATTTGCTGCAATTCTTTGAGGATGTAACGAGCAGCGTGGATAAGAGTGAGCCAGTGGATGTGGTGTATTTGGATTTCCAGAAGGCATTCGATAAGGTGCCACATAAAAGGTTACTGCATAAGATAAGAGCTCACGGAGTTGGGGGTAATATATTAGCATGGATCGAGAATTGGCTAACTAACAGAAAGCAGAGAGTCGGGATAAATGGGTCATATTCCGGTTGGCAAATGGTAACCAGTGGGGTGCCACAAGGATCGGTGCTGGGGCCTCAACTATTTACAATCTACATGAATGACTTGGATGAAGGGACCGAGTGTAATGTAGCCAAGTTTGCGGATGATACAAAGATGGGTGGGAAAGCAAGTTGTGGAGAGGACTCAAAGAATCTGCAAAGGTATATAGATAGGACAAGTGAATGGGCAAACATTTGGCAGATGGAGTATAATGTGGGAAAGTGCGAGGTTATCCACTTTGGCAGGAAAAATAAAAAAGCAAATTATTATTTAAATGGAGAAAGATTACAAAATGCTACAGTTCAGAGGGACCTTGGGGGTCTGTGTGCATGAAACACAAAAAAGTAGCATGCAGGTACAGCAAGTAATCAAAAAGGCAAATCGAATGTTAGCCTTTATTGCAAGGGGTTGGAGTATAAAAGCAGGGAAGTCCTGCTACAACTGTACAGGGTATTGGTGAGACCACACCTTGAGTACTGCGTACAGTTTTGGTCTCCTTATTTAAGGAAGATATACTTTCATTGGAGACAGTTCAGAGACGATTCACTGGGTTAATTCCAGAGATGAGGGGGTTGACTTATGAAGAAAGGTTGAGCAGGTTGGGCCTATACTCATTGGAATTTAGAAGAATGAGAGGTGATCTTATTGAAATATATAAGATACTGAGGGGGCTCGACAGGGTAGATGCAGAGAGGATGTTTCCCCTCATGGGGAAATCTAGATCTTGGGGGCATAGTTTCAGAATAAACGGTCACCCTTTTAGAACTGAGATGAGGAGGAATTTCTTCTCTCAGAGGGTCGTAAATCTGTGGAATTCTCTGCCCCAGAGAGCTGTGGAGGCTGGGTCATTAAATACATTTAAGGTGGATATAGACAGATTTATACAAGATAAGGGAGTGAAGGGTTATGGGGAGCGGGCGGGGAAGTGGCTTTGAGCCCAAGATCAGCCATGATCTTATTGAATGGCGGAGCAGGCTCGAGGGGCCAAGTGGCCTATTCCTGCTCCTAGTTCTTATGTTCTTATGTTTTCAAAAAAAAACTGTAACAGACCTGCTGGAAAATAAAAAGGCAAAATACTGCGGATGCTGGAAAGCTGAAATAAAAACAGAAATTACTGGAAATACTCAGCAGGTCAGGCAGCAAAAGTTAGAGATGTTACCGTCGAGTTTTTTTGGATTCGTTCCTGAGATGTGGGCGTCCCTGGCAAGGCTGGCATTTATTGCCCATCCCTAATTGCCCTTGACAAGGTGGTGGTGAGCCGCCTTCTTAAACTGCAGAGGGCAGTTAAGAGTCAACCACATTGCTGTGGGTCTGGAGTCACATAGAGGACGGCAGATTTCCTTCCTTAAAGGACATTAGTGAACCAGATGGGTTTTTATGACCATCCGGTTATTTCATGGTAACTGATCCTAGTTTTTTTATTCCAGATTTATTTAATTAACTGAATTTAAATTCCACAGCTGCCGTGGTGGGATTTGAACTCACGTGTCTGGATCATTAGTGCAGGCTTCTAAGATTACTAGTTCAGTAACATAACCACTACGCTACCGTACCCCTCATCGAATTAATTATGTGGATGCTTAAAACCTGTTACATCGCTAACCTTTTCCAGTTCTGACGAAAGGTCATCGACCTGAAACGTTAACTCTGTTTTTCTCTCTCCACAGCTCCTGCCTGACCTGCTGAGTATTTCCAGCATTTTCTGTTTTTATAGCGGAAAAGTAAGTTATGCGAATCCCATGGAAGCCAACAGTATTAATAAGTTACATGGACACCAGAGTTAGCAGTAACCCTAAATGGACAGTAGAGTCCATTTCTGAAGAAAGGCCGACAAATGTCAACTGAATGAAAGACAACCTTTAGCACCAGAAGTTCACCCATTTCTAGAAAGATGCAACATGAAATGTTAGTTCGCCAAGAAACAACTATTTCTCCTTAAAAAGCCAATAGCACTTGCAATTTTCACATCAGGAATAACATTTAAAAGCACGCCATAACTGTAATGATATCAGCAAATAGAGATGGTATTTGCCTGTTTGATTATGATGCCTTACCAGCAGGTTTGCATGTATTGATTGCTTGTGCCTGACCAGCAGAGGGCATGTGACAGAGACAAGCAAGGCAGTTTAGTTTGGTTTCAGTTTCGTTCTCGATGCATCACTAGCATGATGTCTCCTGTAAATGCTGTATAAAGAGTTGAACAAACTTTAGATTAAGACTCATTCTCTTTCATGAATGTGTCGTCATTGAACCCACAAAGAAATCAATACATGGTGTCAGAAGTGATTGAAAGAGATGAAGAGGAAAAATCTGAAGTTAAATCAGCTCTCCACAGATTAGCAAGCCAAAAGAGAACATCGTTACTTACCATTAGAGAATGGCTAACAAAGTGAAAAATGGAAGGTTTACTCCCACCGGCGACACTTCAGTTGACAGGTAATGTGGCTGAAAATTGGAGGAGATTCAAACAACGTTTAGAGTTGTATTTAGCGGCAATCGGAGCTGACGAGAAAAGTAATAAAAGGAAATCATCACTGTTCTTACATGTCGTGGGTGATGAAGCGCTGGAGGTGTATAATAACTTCACATTCGCTCCTAATGGAGACAAAATGAAGCTAGATAAAATAATGGAACAGTTTGAGGCCTACTGCATACCTAAACGTAACGTGACGTTTGAGAGGCACAGATTTTTCACATGTGTACAGAAAACGGGTGAGACTATTGATCAGTATGTGACTGAACTGAGAAACAGAAGCAAAACATGTGAATTTGGGGGACTGACAGACTCGCTGATAAAAGACAGACTGGTGTGTGGTATTCCAGATAATGGTCTAAGGGAAAGACTGCTAAGAGAGCAAGATCTAGACCTGGGAAAAGCCATAGCACTGTGTAGGGCTACAGAGACTGTGAAGTTGCAGGCAAAGGAGCTGTTCAGTGACAGTAGCTGCAACGTGGATGCAGTGAGAAAGAACGGACACAAACCGTTTAACAAAAAGAGCGCCCATGTGAAAAAAGAGGCGTGGCCAGCGAACGAAAATGAAAGGGACAATCGAAAGACATGTAGTCGATGCGGTACACAGCATCCACCAAAAGAGTGTCCAGCATATGGTAAAAAATGCAATAATTGCAACAAAAACAACCATTATGCCCGTTGCTGTAAGAACCAAGCGCAACAAAGCAAGGTCCATGCAGTAGATGAAAGCGAGATAGAGGAGTTCAATGTAGATGTTGTGTCTGAAAACAAAGAAGAAAAAAGAGACTGGATGTTGACACTAAAAGTGAGAGATCTTCTCATGGGACCAGCCACAGCAGGTCATAAGACTGATACTGTTGAACAACCTGATCACACAGCAGGTCAAGAGACTGATACTGTTGAACAACCTGATCACACAGCTGAGAACACATCATCTGAGGCAACAACTCAGATTCAAGGACAATCAATCAGAAAATCCTCAAGACACGTGAAGCCTCCTGAGAGACTCATGGAGCAAATTTAAGGACTATTGTTATAGAAGGAAGTAATGTTATCTTATTCTTTCTTCAAGTTCTAGTGTATTGGCATATTTCATGTGAACACACAAAGCAAGGTTAAAAAACCTTGATCATGATAATGATAATGTAAGTTCATTAAGTGTTACAGTTAAAATGCAGATTAATACAAAGAAAACATGTTGTTAGTTAAAAGTAAAATACTTTTGTTTTAAGAAAAGGAGATGTAATGATATCAGCAAATAGAGATGGTATTTGCCTGTTTGATTATGATGCCTTACCAGCAGGTTTGCATGTATTGATTGCTTGTACCTGACCAGCAGAGGGCATGTGACAGAGACAAGCAAGGCAGTTTAGTTTGGTTTCAGTTTCGTTCTAGATGCATCACTAGCATGATGTCTCCTGTAAATGCTGTATAAAGAGTTGAACAAACTTTAGATTAAGGCTCATTCTCTTTCATGAATGTGTCGTCATTGAACCCACAAAGAAATCAATACAATAACTTCTGCATTTTGTATTCAAAATTCTCATCCTGGTTTTCAAATTCCCCCATGGCCTCGCCCACTCCCTATCTCTGTAAACTCCTCCAGCCCTACAACCCTCTGGGATCTCTGCGCTCCTCCAATTCTGGCCTCTTGCGCATCACCGATTTTCATCACTCCACCAATGGCGGCCGTGCCTTCAGTTGCCTGGGCCCTTAGCTCTGGAATTTCCTCCCTAAACCTCTCCACCTCTCTACCTCTCTCTCCTCCTTTAAGACGCTCCTTAAAACTTACCTCTTTGACCAAGCTTTTGGTCGAATATCCTAATATCTCCTCATGTAGCTCGGTGTCAAAGTTTGTTTGATAATCGCTCCTGCGAAGCGCCTTGGGACCTTTTAAGAACATAAGGACATAAGAAATAGGAGCAGGAGTAGGCCAATCAGCCCCTCGAGCCTGCTCCGCCATTCAATAAGATCATGGCTGATCTGATCCTAACCGCCAATCCACTATCACAGAACCATCTCCTGAATCTAACAGAATTAGACACACGAAATAGGAGCAGGATCAGACTACACGGCCCCTGGGCCCGCTCCGCTACCCACAGGGCCATGACCGATCCGAATCTAGACTCGTGTCCAAATTCCTGCCCGCTCCCCGTAACCCTTAATTCCCTTTACTTCTAGGAAACTGTCTATTTCTGTTTTAAATTTATGTAATGATGTAGCTTCTACAGCTTTTTGGGGCAGCATATTCCATGGACCTACCACCCTCTGAGTGAAGTAGCTCCTCCTCATCTCAGTTTTGAAAGAGCAGCCCCTTATTCTAAAACTATGCCCCCTAGTTCTAGTTTCACCCATCATTGGGAACATCCTCACCGCATCCACCCGATCCAACCCCTTCACAATCTTATATGTTTCAATAAGATCGTCTCTCATTCTTCTGAACTCCAATGAGTAGAGTCCCAATCTACTCAACCTCTCCTCATATGTCCATCCCCTCATCCCCGGGATTAACCGAGTGAACCTTCTTTGTACTGACTCGAGAGCAAGTATGTCCTTTCTTAAGTATGGACACCAAAACTGTACACAGTATTCCAGGTGCGGTCTCACCAATACCTTGTACAACTGAAGCAATACCTCCCTATTATTATATTCTATCCCCCTAGTAATGAAAGCCAACATTCCATTGGCCTTCTTAATCACTTGCTGCACCTGCATACTAACCTTTTGAGTTTCGTGCACCAGGACCCCCAGATCCCTTTGTACTTCAGTACTTTCCAGTTTCTTGCCATTAAGATAATAACTTGCTCTACGATTTTTCCTGCCAAAGTGCATAACCTCACACTTTCCAGTATTGTATTCCATCTGCCAAATCTCTGCCCACTTACTTAGCCTGTCTATGTCCCCTTGCAGGTTTTTTATGTCCTCCTCACTCACTACTTTCCCTCCCATCTTAGTATCATCTGCAAACTTTGATATGTTACACTCGGTCCCCTCCTCCAAATCGTTAATATAGATTGTAAAGAGTTGGGGACCCAGCACTGACCCCTGCGGAACACCACTAGTTACTGATTGCCAGTCTGAGAATGAACCATTTATCCCAACTCTCTGCCTTCTGTTAGATAGCCAATCCTCTATCCATGCCAGAATATTACCCCCAATCCCGTGATTTTTTATCTTAAGCAATAATCTTTTGTGTGGCACCTTGTCAAATGCCTTTTGGAAGTCTAAATACACTACGTCCACTGGTTCCCCTTTATCCACCCTATATGTTACTTCCTCAAAGAACTCCAGTAAATTTGTCAAACATGACTTCCCCTTCATAAAACCATGCTGACTTTGTCCTATTAAATTATGATTATCCAAATGTCCTGTTACTGTCTCCTTAATAACGGACTCCAAAATTTTACCTACCACAGATGTTAGGCTAACCGGTCTATAGTTTCCAGCCTTCTGTCTACTGCCCTTTTTAAATAAGGGTGTTACATTAGCAGTTTTCCAGTCTGCCGGGACCTTTGCCGAGTCCAGGGCGTTTTGGAAAATTATTACCAATGCATCCACAATCCCTACCGCCACTTCCCTCAAGACCCTAGGATGTAAGCCATCAGGTCCAGGTGATTTATCCGCCTTGAGCCCCATTATTTTACCGAGTACCACTTCCTTAGTGATTTTGATCGTGTTTAGCTCCTCCCCCCCTTTAGCCCCCTGTTTGTCCAGTGTTGGGATATTCTTAGTGTCTTCTACTGTAAAGACTGATATAAAATATTCATTCAGTGTTTTTGCCATCTCCATATTTCCCACCATTAATTTCCCGGTCTCATCCTCTAAGGGACCAACATTTACTTTAGCCACCCTTTTTCTTTTTATATAACTATAAAAACTCTTACTACATTAAAGGCGCTACATAAATGTAAGTTGTTGCTGTATGGAGTTAAATGTGAGCAATTGCTTGAACTGCCCGAAATAATCGGCACGCTTAAAAAGGATTAAGCGGTGTTAAATCTGTGAGTTGTTCAAGTAATTAATACTCAGACTTAATCAGTAACAATAAAACAGGTCTTTACTGGTTGGAGGTAGGGACTACACGTAGGTCTTTACTTCGTGCCCACAGGCGGGAACTGAGGGGAGATCAGTACCCACAGTACTATTTATACCCCTATGGCCAGGAGTGGTACTGCGTATCACTACGCCCTACAAGTAGTGCAGTCCTGTCCATAGGTTCAAAGTAGCACACATATTACATACACAACAAGCGGCACCTTATTAATTGACAACTATGGCAATAGCAAACAGTCAGTGCTATTTGCCCAATATTCTCATCCTTGTGTTCAAATCTCTCCATGCTTTTCCCTCCCTCATGTAGAGTACAAACACTCGCTTAGAGTAGTTGGACAAGTGGCCTGTTTGCGTGCTGTAGGTTCTGTGTGATTCTTGTCTGAAGCACTTTGAAACATTTCTCAGAGATGTGAGAAGCAGCTATCTAAACACAAGTCTTTCTTTTCTTTCTTGCCTGCCTTGGTATTTGACCCTTTCACCGCAGTTCCACAATGGCTAACAAGCTGGGCATAACACGTTCTATCTGTTGAACCTAAAAGCATTGATGCTACTTGAAGTTTAAATTATTGGTCGCTAATCTGCTGCTCCTAATGTCAGTTACGGCTCCCAACTGAAATTAATTTGGACAGCCATTAATGTCCTTCCTTAATGTGGTACGTGTTCCTCTGGGTTTTATATTTAATGTAATATAATTATTAACTATAATTATGAATGATATGCATTTTCCAGCATGGCAATACAGCCCACAGTAAATAGGAATTTGTCGCAGATTCAAACTATTGCATTTCTAAGCAGCAAAGACATCTCCTTGCTGTCACATTAATGATTTATTGGAAATGTATGCAAGGAAATTTCAAATCATCTACCTGCTGTGAATCGCTACTCAAAAACATTCCATTAAGGCCCAGAGCTGCCAGCACTGGGGAAATGTTGGGAATGACATTTCCGATTATAAAGAGTAACATGGATTACAAAGCCCATCTAAAACATGGCGCTGTGAGTGATTCCGAGTGATGTACCGCAAAATAGGCCCCATTGTCAAATCAAAACCAACGACCGTCATTCCTAATGGATTGAGTTTCCTCTGGCCACCGGTTTTAATGCTGTGTTTTAACGTGTAAATGTGAAATTCCTGTCTGCGCTATTTTGCCACAACTGTTAACTTGTTTCATTTTAAAATAGCCCCGACAGCAATTTAGCACAAATGCATTAACCGGTGCATTAAAATAGTAAGCAGAGGAAATCAAATCCATTATGGTTCTATGGGATAATTCTGTAGTTCATTGCTCCCAGAGGGGCGCGGCCCTCGCACAGAGAGAGAGAGCATCTCGAGAAATCATAAATGTAAGAAGTCACACAACACCAGGTTATAGTCCAACAGCTTTATTTGAAATCACAAGCTTTTGGAGCGCTGCTCCTTCGTCAGGTGAAGTGGAGAAATGCATAAAGACACAGCTTATATAGTCAGAGAATCATGTCAGATGTTTACAGGTAATGTTTCCAACTGCCATTTATCACACCTCGCCTGAGAGATAATCACAGCAATCAAAGGTGTGAATGGTGTCCAAACAGGTCAGTCAGCCTCCGATTTTCGGGTAAGCATTCTCCAAGGTGGCCTTCGAGACACACGACAACGCAAAATCGTCGAGCAGAAACTGATAGCCAAGTTCCGCACCCATGAGGACGGCCTCAACCAAGATCTTGGGTTCATGTCACGCTACATGTAACCCCACCTGACGCAGGGTCATCCAGACTCGAGTCGACATTGGCTTGTTCTCTCTACACAGATGCGGCCGGACCTGCTGTGATTTCCAGCAAAAAAAATGATTTTTTTCTGTTTTTTTGTTTTTCATACAGACCCCAGCATCTGCAATATTTGACCCCTTGTGACCCCACCTCATTGTTCTTTGATGTAATGTTTTCCTGACTGACCTGTTTGGACACCATTCACACCTTTGATTGTTGTGATTATCTCTCTGCCGAGGTGTGATAAATGGCAGTTGGAAACATTACCTGTAAACATCTGACATGATTCTCTGACTATATAAGCTGTGTCTTTATGCATTTCTCCACTTCACCTGACGAAGGAGCAGCGCTCCGAAAGCTTGTGATTTCAAATAAAGCTGTTGGACTGTAACCTGGTGTTGTGTGACTTCTTACATTTGTCCACCCCAGTCCAACTCCGGCATCTCCACACCATCGAGAAATCATGGTTGCGATTTAACTTTTGCGACATGCTGGGGAGCTGGGGTGGTTGCAGGGGGGGGGTGGGCGGAGTCCAATAGCGCATGTAAACCCGGAAGTAAGTTCAGCGCGTCTATCAGTGGCTTTTAAACTCAGCTGCCTCATTATAATATTACATCCGGGGTTCCGGTCCAATCAGCGGCAGCAAGCATGACGCAATCTCACCTCCAGTGTTTTTAAGGGACACTCCAAACTTGCAAGTTGAAGGAGTGTGGAGTTGGAAACCAAAAAGAAGGAAGTGCCAGAACGGAGTCCAGACAGGCAAAGGCTGCGTCTCATTTCAGTGACACCTCCCTGGATGTGCTGCTGGGGGCTTTGAGGATTTGGAGAGTGATACCTGTTGTGTATGTACCTTTAAGAGAAGAACTGATTCTATACTGCAGTACCGGCAGTAACCACCCATGTATATAAAGCCATAGCAGGCTTCTGTACTTCAGTCTTAAGTTACCCTCTGTTCAGTAAATACCTGTTTTATTGTTCCCCTGCAGTCCGTGTATTATTAAGGCGTGGACACTACAGTGGCGACTGTTGAGTCTGTGTGTCCCAGTTATGCTTATTATAAATCACTGGACACAGACCACAAGAATAACTTTTAACAGGTCTTTACTATTCGGAGGTCAGGGCTGAACTGCCCAGCAAATCCCTACACAACACTTATATACCGGTGTGGTCACCACTGGTATTACAGTATACAGCAGCCAAGAGAAAGTAGTACATCTCTTAAGGTAGTTCTCTTAAGGTGGAACAGGTTACATACGCCACAATCCTCCCTTTTTAGCTTAACAGTTATATCCCCATTTAACATAACATAATAACATATATATATATACAACTTCATGCAAAACAGTTCAAAGATTCAGTCTCTGAGGAGGCCTCCTGATTCGAGTTGGATAACGCCTTTCAGGGGTCTCTGATTCTCGTTGCTGGGGTGACTCATCTAGTTGATCTCTTATGGATTGGACATCATCCTCAGGTACATTCACTTCTGAGGTAGATGCTTTAGGTTCACTAACTTCTTCCACGGTTGTCTCTGCCGTAACCCTGGGTTCGACCCTTGTTCTCGATTCTACCAGTTGGTCAGCATGACGCCGTATTACATTTTCACCAATATCTACCGTGTACATCAGGGGTCCTTGTCTGGCCCGAATTGTTCCAGATTGCCATTTCTCATTTTTATAGTCCCGGGCTAACACTGGTTGTCCTATTTCGAAACTCCGAGTGGTCTTGTTATTTATATGCTGGAACTGTTTGTTTTCAACTTCCCTCCGCACATTTGGTTTTAACAAGTCCAACCTGGACCGCAACCTCCTGTTATAGAACATCATGGCAGGACTTTGGTTTGTCACTGCATGAGTGGCGTTTCGATATGCCAGTAGGAATTTGTCCACCTTGTGTTGTAGTGGAATCTGATCTTCGCTCATGGCCTTTATTGCTTTTTTGAACATTTGTACAAATCTCTCGGCCAACCCGTTTGTAGCCGGATGACATGGGGCAGAGGTATAATGTTTCACCCCATTCTTCTTCATGAGTTTCTGGAATTCTTCTGACACGAACTGCGGTCCGTTGTCTGAACAGATTTGTTCTGGCAATCCATTTCTTGCAAATATCGTTCTTAGCACCGCGATCATCTTTTCCGAGGTAGTGGTAGTCATCTTAATCACTTCTGGCCATTTAGAATGTGCGTCCACCGCAATTAAAAACATGGAGTCCATGAATGGACCAGCAAAGTCAATATGTACACGTTGCCATGGGGTTGAAGGCCATTCCCATGGATGCAGCGGTGCAATCGAGGTGCATTTTGCACTTTTTGGCACCCTGAGCAGCTTTTCGTCAGATCCTCTATCTGTTGGTTGATACCCGGCCACCACACATAAGCCCTAGCAAGGCTTTTCATCTTGACTCCCCCCAGATGACCTTCATGCAGTTCCTTTAGAACTCTCTCTCTTAACTTAGGAGGAATAATCACCCTTGTTCCATACATCAATGTTCCTTGACAGACAGACAGCTGTTCTCGTCTTGCTGAGAATGCCGGTAACAGTGGATCACCATGTGCTGGCCATCCCTTCACTGTCACTTCGTAGACCCGGGACAGTGTCGGGTCGTTCCTGGTTTCTCTTTCAATACTTGCATTGGTGACTGGTAAACATTCGATGATGGTCGAGTGAAATAACTCAACAGGGTCAACCGTCGGTGCCTCCTCCTCTGCAGGTAGTGGCAGGCGCGACAGCCCATCAGAATTACCATGCTGCTTTGTACCTTTGAATTCGATCTGATATTGATGTGCCCCTAGGAAAAGGGACCATCTCTGGAGTCTCTGTGCTGTCATCACCGAAACACCCTTCTTAGGGTTAAAAATGGATACCAACGGCTGGTGGTCTGTCAGAAGCGTAAACTTTTGGCCCTGCAGGTAATGATTAAACTTCTTTACTCCCCACACAAGGCTGAGAGCCTCCCTATCTATCTGAGCATAGTTGCGCTCAGCGGAGGTCAATGATCTGGATGCGAACGCAACTGGCCTCTCCAGGCCATTTGGCAACTTGTGTGAGAGTACTGCCCCAATACCATATGGAGAAGCATCACAAGCCAAACGAATAGGCAGCGTTGGGTTGAAGTGAGCCAACACTTCCTCTGAGGTGATCAATGCCTTGCTTTTGCGAAAGGCCCTCTTACAGTCCTCGCTCCACTTCCATGGTACTCCCTTCTGCAAAAGAGCGTTCAGCGGGTGCAGCACCGTGGATAAATTTGGCAGAAACTTATGGTAATAGTTAATCAACCCTAGGAACGACCTCAACTGGGATACATTATCCGGAGCGGGAGCCTTCACAACAGCTTCGATCTTGTCAGGAGACTTATGACGCCCCTCCTGGTCAATGACATGACCACAGTACAAGATCCGCTTCTGAAAGAACTCACACTTCTAGCGATTAACTCGAAGTCCATATTCTTTCAATCTGGTGAGCACCAGTTCCAAATTTGCAAGGTGTTCCTCGTCATCATCTCCTGTAATCAGAATATCATCCAGGTAACATTGTGTGCCTGGAATTCCCTGTAATACCTGCTCCATGGCCCTCTGCCAAATTGCTGGAGCCGATGCCACTCCAAAAACCAGTCTATTATACCGGTACAAGCCTCTATGCGTGTTGATCGTGAGATACTGGCGTGACTCTTCCTCAACTTCCATCTGTAAGTACGCCTGCGCCAGGTCTATCTTGGTGAAGTGTTTCCCGCCAGACAACGAAGCGAAGATATCCTCAATCCGCGGAAGTGGATACTGCACCGTGTGAAGCACCGGATTAACAGTGATCTTGAAATCTCCACAGATGCGAACCTTCCCCGGTTCCCCCGGCTTGTTGCTCGATGAACGCTTCATGACGGGGACAATGGGCGTGGCCCACTCACTCCAGTCTACCTTAGACAGTACTCCTGAACGTTCTAGCCCTTCCAGCTCAGCTTCCACAGCAGGTCGTATCGCATAAGGTACCGGTCTGGCTTTGAAAAATTTCGGGTTTGCATGTTCTTCAACCTTGATGTTTGCCATAATTCCTCTCAGTGTTCCCAGTCCCTGTTGGAACACCTCTTTAGCATCGTCCAATATCCTGGACAATCGCTTAGGTTCGACATCTTTTTTACCGGAATCTACCGTTAGTGCTTTTAAGGAATGCCAGTCCATATTCATTTTCCTAATCCACTCCCGTCCCAGTAGTGGTGGACCTCTCTCAGGTAGCACATATAAGTCCATTCCTCGGATTTCTTTGCCCTTGTGGACCACCTTTACCTCTATCTTCCCGATGGGGTATACTCTTTGCCCCGTGTATGTTTTCAATACAATCTCCGTATCCCGTAGGGGAACATGTGGGAATAACCTTTTGTAATCTTGCTTATTCATGACCATCAATGCCGATCCAGTGTCCAATTCCATCTTCACTTGGACTCCTGCTATCTGAAGTGTGACCCAGATTGTTTGGAGGTCTGCTTCATTACCAACATTGTGTACTCTTAGACTACCCAGTTCATTACTGCTGGAGTCTGAATTTGACTTCTGTTCGTTTGAACTGTTCTCTGTCACCTTGTGTACCTTTCTGTACTTTTCCTGCGGTGACTTTTTGTTGCTGGTCTTCTTTCCTGACCGGCATACTTTAGCTATGTGACCAAGCCTGCCACATTTTCTGCATTCCTGATTTTTGAACCAGCACTGGTTCTGATCGTGCGTTGTCTTTCCACAACGATAACATTTTACTGTACCCAAGACCATTTGATTGGTGCTGAGTTCCGGTGACCGTAGCTGCATTTCCGCAGTGCCTCTCGCTGCGGCTTTGTGCGATGCTGCAATAGTGACAGCTTTATCAAGCGTAAGATCCAAAGATGTGCGGGTTAAGTTGATTGGCTATGATAAATTGACCCTTAGTGTTAGGGGGATTAAATACGTGGGGTTACGGGGATAGGCTGGGATATGTGTTGGTGTAGGGGTTACGGGGATCGGGTGGGATATGTGTCGGTGCAGGCTCGATGGGCCGAAATGGCCTCTATCTGCACTGTGGGGTTTCTGTGATTCTGTGAAGATCATTCTCCTCAAGCAGTCGCTTTTGTGTTCCTTCTTTTAACAATCCACACACAAATTTATCTCTCAGTGCATCTGCTAGTCCTGTTCCAAACTGACAGTACTTTGATAGCTTACACAGTTCAATTAAAAATTCAGCGTTGCTTTCGTCTTTCAGCTGCGTTCTTCTGTAAAATTTAAATCGTTCCGCTATCATCAGCGGCGTGGGGTTTAAATTATTTTTCAGGACAGTAACAATATTCGCAAAAGTCTGATCCGCCGGTTTATCTGGTGATAGAAGGTGCTTCAATAGCCCGTATGTCTTCGCACCCATTGAGCTTAATAAGGTTAGTGCTTTCTCATCATCTGGTACCTTATTTGCTTTACAATAAACTTCCATGCGTTCTACATACGTGGTCCAATCTTCAATATCGCTATCAAAGGTATTAATGTTCCCATGTTTAGGCATCCTTGCAAGTTTTTTAATTTTTCTTTTTCTCAAAATGGCGGCTTCCCGCGCTTGTCTTCTTCCCCCGCCTACTAAAATGGCGGCTTCCCGCGCTCGGCGGTCTTTCCCGCGCTCGTCTTCTTCCCCCGCCGACTACAATGGCGGATTCCCGCGTTTGCCTTCTTCCCCCGCTGGCTGCAATGGCGATTGCCGTGCTGCTGCCGTTCTCGTCTCCCCAGCGGTTCTCAATTCCCCGACGCTGCTTTTACTCCCCCGCGGTTCCCGTGGGCATTCACGCTTCCCCTGCTGTTGCGCCTCTCAGCCCCGCATGCAGCCCGGTCATTTACACCGGCTGCGTTTGAGTTCTCCGCGGCTCTCGTGCCTTAAGCTGCCCCCAGTCGCTGCGCCTCTCGGCCTCGATTGCAGCCCGGCCCTTTTCACCGGCCGTGGTCGAGTTCTCCGCCCTTTTTCCTCCGTTTTCCCTCCCCCACTCCACAGTCAACGCGGCCGACTTTCTGCTCGTGTCGCTGATCGGCTTACCCACCACCGTGGTAGAAGGGATGATCACTGCCTGTCGCTGATGGAGGGCTTCGTGGTCAGAATTTTTCTTTTTAACCCGGGTTCTCGATGCCTCCCGTGCGATGGTGCTCAGCAGGATGATGAGGGCGGATGCCTCTTCTCGACGCCCGTTCTGAGGACGAAGCTGCCTTGGATGTAAAACTGCCGCAGGGTAAGATCGGACTCGTCGCCACTGTTGAGTCTGTGTGTCCCAGTTATGCTTATTATAAATCACTGGACACAGACCACAAGAATAACTTTTAACAGGTCTTTACTATTCGGAGGTCAGGGCTGAACTGCCCAGCAAATCCCTACACAACGTTTATATACCGGTGTGGTCACCACCGGTATTACAGTATACAGCAGCCAAGAGAAAGTAGTACATCTCTTAAGGTAGTTCTCTTAAGGTGGAACAGGTTACATACACCACAGCGACGAACAGGTTCGAACTCACCTGCAGTACTGCATCACCTCACGGAGATCTTTCCCTGAGAAGAAGCTTCTTGGAGGTCGGAGTCAGAGCAACGGGCGTCGACCGCGGGCAACCGCCCAAGGATCCCTCGGAGTTCGGAGAGTTGCAGGAGAGGCTGTGGAGAGCTGGGCTTGGCTCCCCAGTCAAGGTGTTCCAGCAAATCGTGCTGGTAGCGGGTAGTGCGCTGACCCTTCCTGACTGCGGCGGGCTTGAGCTCGATAGAGCGGCTCTGCAATGGGGTCGTGCAGCGTCGTCGGGAGGAAAAGAGAGAGAGAGGGTGGAGCGCACAGGGCGCGGTCGGTGCTCAAGAACCGGGCAGATAGTGAAAATAAAACAAGGGGATGGAAAAGTGAGACGCGCCGAAGCCACGGGTCACCGCCATTACCCTGCAGAACGCTAGGAGCAGCGTGGCAGCAAGGGGAAGAAGGAAAAGCGCAGGAGGCGCCATTTTATTCCATTGGGGAAGAAGGAAAAGCGCGGGAGGCACCATTTTAATCCATTGGTGAAGAAGAAAAAGCGTGGGAGGCGCCATTATAAATCACCCAAGATGCCGAAAAGTGGCAGTATCACTGCTTTCAACAACGAGGTAGAAGACTGGACCACGTATGTGGAAAGAATTGAAGTGTACTGCAAGGCAAATGAGGTGGCCGATGGAAAGAAGGCGTCGGTAGTATTAAATTTGATGGGCGCGAGAACATACGGCCTATTGCGGAATTTAATTAACCCAGCTAAACCAATGGAGAAAAATTTTGAAGAGATTGTTAATATCTTACAGGAACACCTAAACCCTACATCGCTGCTGATAGCAGAAAGATTCAAGTTCCATAAAAGAAACCAGCACAAAGATGAGAGCAATGCTGACTATCTTACGGAACTACGCAAGTTATCGAAGCACTGCCAGTTCGGAGCAGGACAGGCAGACACCTTACGGGATAAGTTTGTCTGCGGGTTCCAGAGTGAAGGAACCCAGAAACGACTACTTTCGGAAAAGGACCTGACGCTAGAACAGGCTTTCAGCGTGGCAGTATCCTACGAAGCAGCAGCACGGGGAGCTGCAGAAATACAACAGAAACCACAAGAATACAGCGCTAACGAAATGGCGTATGGAGCAGAAAAGTGCTATCGCTGCGGCAGAACAACCCATGATCAGAAGGACTGCTGGTTTAAGGACAAAGTATGCAGGCAATGTGGGAAAATGGGACACACAGCAAGAGTCTGCAGGTCGGGAAAGAAAACCAATACTACAAGAACTACTAAGGAAAAGTACAAGAAAGTAAAGAAATTGACAGACAGTAGTTCGGAAGATCAGGAGAATGATAAGGACTCCGGGAGCAGGAGACTAAGTTGTCTAAAGTTACACAACGTGATCGCAAAGGAGGATCACCGAACCATTTGGGTCACCCTCATGATAGCAGGGTCCCCAGTAAAGATGGAATTGGACACAGGATCAGCCCTAACTGTCATGAATCGACGAGAGTATGAGCGGCTATTCTCACACATACCCTTGAAGGACATGTCCATTGTATTGAAGACATACATGGGGCAAAATGTCTACCCCAGGGGAAAAATAAGGGTGCCAGTTAAATACAACGGCAAGGAAAGATAGAAACTGTATCTATATATACTACAAGATGGAGGACCACCATTATTGGGACGTGAATGGATCCGAAAATACAATTGGATTGGCATTCCATTCAGGTGCTAACTGTGAAAGACAAAAAGGATCACGATGGCACACCTGGACGACTGTCAAAAATTCTAATTGACGCGAAATAGGTGTTCCAACAAGGACTTGGGACTCTGAAAGGAGTAACGGCAACGATAAAAATCGAAGATAACGCAAACCCCAAATTTTTTAAGGTCAGACGTTGAAGCAGAGCTGGAGAGTCTGGAGCGTTCGGGTGTGCTGTCCAAGGTGGACTGGAGCGAGTGGGCCACACCCATCATTCCTGCAATGAAGAAATCATTGAGTAGCACACCTGGGGAGCCGAAGAAGGTTTGCATCTGCGGGGACTTCAAGGTAACTGTGAACCCAGTCCTGCACACAGTACAATATCCACTTCCACGGATAGAAGATATTTTCGCCTCACTATCTGGAGGGAAACGCTTTACAAAGATTGATCTGGCCCAAGCGTATCTATAAATGGAGGTGGAAGAAGCATCTAGGAAATACCTCACGATAAACACTGACAAATGCCTTTACCAGTACAATCGACTGGTATTCGGGGTAGCATCAGCCCCGGCTATTTGGCAGAGGGCGATGGAACAAGTCCTGCAAGGGATCCCGGGGACCCAGTGTTATTTGGACGACATCCTGGTTACGGGCGAAAATGACAGTGAACACCTTGCCAACCTGGAACAGGTGCTCACTAGATTACAGGAATATGGGCTATGAGCCAACCACCCCAAATGCGAGTTCTTCAGGAGACAAATCTCGTATTGTGGCCACATGATTGATGAGGAAGGATTGCATAAGTCGCCGGACAAGATTGAGGATGTAGTCAAGGCTCCAGCACCGGAAAATGTGTCGCAACTGAGGTCGTTCCTCGGGTTGGTGAACTACTACCATAAGTTCTTGCCGAATTTATCTACAATTCTGCACCCACTGAACGCCCTGCTGCAAACTGGAGTAACATGGAAAGAGAGTGATGAGTGTAAGCGTGCCTTTCAGAAATGTAAATGCCTAATCACTTCAAAAGAAGTATTGGCCCACTACAATCCAACACTACCGATTCGGTTAGCATGTGATGCGTCTCCCTACGGCATCGGAGCGGTGCTGTCACACAAATTCCTTGATGGTTCAGAGAGGCCAATAGCCTTTGCGTCGCGCTCGTTAAACTCAACCGAGCGTAACTACGCCCAGATTGACAGGGAGGCCCTCAGCCTGGTGTGGGGGGTGAAGAAGTTCAATCACTATCTGCACGGGCAGAATTCACCCTACTGACTGATCATCAGCCCCTGGTCTCCATTTTTAACCCGAAGAAGGGCGTTCCGGTGATGATGGCGCAACGGCTGCAAAGATGGTCACTTTTTCTAGGGGCACATCAGTACGACATAGAGTACAAGGGTACGAAACAGCTTGGAAACGATGATGGGCTGTCGCACCTACCGTAGCCTACGGTAGAGGAAGCACCTGCAGTGGACCCTGTTGAGATATTCCTTGCGACCATAGTCGAATGTCTACCTGTTACAAACTCAAGTATAGAGAAGGAAACCCGAAATGACCCGACACTCTCTCGGGTCTATGATTTGACGGTGAAGGGATGGCCAGCACATGGCGACTCACTGTTGCCAGCATTCTCGCCAAGGAGAGAACAGCTGTCAGTGTGCCGGGGGACCTTGATGTGTGGATCCCGAGTGGTAATTCCACCCAAGTTGAGAGATAGAGTGCTCAATGAGCTTCATGAGGGTCATCTGGGAGCGGTAAAAATGAAGAGCTTAGCCAGGGCGTTTGTGTGGTGGCCGGGAATCGATAAAGAAATCGAGGATATGACCAAGAGATGCACAGGATGCCAGAAGGTCCAAAATGCTCCACCACAGGCCCCGCTACATCCATGGGAGTGGCCCTCATCTCCATGGCAACGGGTACACGTTGATTTTGCTGGTCCATTTATGGACTCAATGTTCCTAATCGCTGTGGACACCCATCCGAAATGGCCAGAGGTCATCAAAATGTCCTCCACCACCACGGAGAATACTATTGCAGTCCGACGGACCATCTTCGCCAGGAATGGCTTGCCAGAACAGATTTGCTCCGACAATGGGCCACAGTTTGTGTCCGAGGATTTCCGGAGGTTTCTGAGGAATAATGGGGTGAAACATTACACATCTGCCCCATATTATCCAGCCACAAATGGATTGGCTGAGAGGTTTGTTCAGACCTTTAAAAAGGCGATGTATAACGACGACAAACCACTACAACACAAGGTGGATAATTTCTTGTTTGCTTACCGGAATGCGACACATGCAGTCACCAACCAAGCTCCAGCCATAATGTTCTTCAACCGAAGGCAAAGATGTCGCCTGGATTTGCTCAAACCAAACATAAGACGAGATTTTGAGGAATAAGCAATTCCAGCACATAAATGAGAAGCCAACCAGGAGCTTCAAGATAAGGCAACCAGTCTTGGCCCGCGACTACCGAACAGAAAAATGGCAGCCAGGAACGTTATGCACACAGCAGGGACCACTAATGTACACAGTGGACGTTGAAGAGAGCATCGTGAGACGCCATGCTGACCAGATTCTAGAGTCACAGGAACAAGCCAAACCCATACCACGAGCAGGTGCACCTGGTAATCAACCCGAAGTACAGATTGCGTCTACCTCAGAAGCAGTGGTATTTGAAGCTGACGAACCAACCAATGACAATGAGCCAGAATCAACTCCGCCGCAAGAACAGGATACTTGAGAAAGGCGCTATCCAGTCAGGATCAGGAAGCCTCCTCAAAGACTGAACTTATAAATGATTATTTCAGTTGATGTATATAGTACAGAGAAAATTGTAATTGTAATTAGTTATTATTTAGTTGTTAAATGAATGTTATGTACTGTTTATCTAAAAGGGGAGGAATTGTTGTGTATGTACCTTTAAGAGAAGAACTGATTCTATACTGCAGTACCGGCAGTAACTACCCTTGTATATAAAGCCATAGCAGGCTTCTGTACTTCAGTCTTAAGTTACCCTCTGTTCAGTAAATACCTGTTTTATTGTTCTCCTGCAGTCCGTGTATTATTAAGGCGCAGACACTACAATACCATTCCCTACCAATGGGAGGTAGAAGCCTGCAATGGAGGCCAAGAAGGCATGGTTGAAGTTCACGGAGGAGGTCAGCAGCAGGAGCGTGGTGCCACGCTCCTAGATTCAGTGCAAAAAGTGCTTTAATGACCTAAGCAGGTCAGGAAAGGTGAGTACAGTGGCACATTCACCTACATCCTGCTGTGCATATCACCCCACCCCCACACTCTGCCTTCTCAAGCCTACTCCAGCACATCACTCCTCACACCCACTTACCTTGCAGGTGCACCCATCCTTCTCTTTCTATGCACTTCCTCACATCCCCATCTATCCATCCACCACTCGCACTCACCCTCATCCTTATACAATGTCATGCCTCACCCTCACCAAATGCACTGCATCCATCGGAGGAACAACTGCCACTACACTCACTCGTACGTCTCTTCTTTCCCTCCTTGCAGGAGAAGAGAGCACAGAACACCAGGGAGAGGGAGAGAACCGGAGGGGGCCCTCCAAATATCTCGCAGCTGACAAGTGCAGAGGAGGAGGCTCTAGAGATCATTGGAGTTCCCAGCTACCTGGTGACACAATTAAATGAAAGCCACCCACATGTCATATGGCACTCAGTCGTGTGACATATGACCAGCTTCATATTGATAACTTACAATATATTCTTACCTGGCCAGGAGTCGGTGGAGATCGCTGATGACGATTCCTCAGAGGAGCTGAGTCGATCTGAGGGTGCCCTGTTACAGGGCTCATGCAGACCAGGCACCAGCTTGGATGGGTGCGATCAGGAAGGTTGGGTTTTCACCTGGTGACTCACACATCACAAGTGAGCAAGAGCAGATGGTGGAGACAAGGACAGAAACATAGAAACATAGAAACATAGAAGATAGGAGCAGGAGTAGGCCATTCGGCCCCTCGAGTCTGCTCCGCCATTCAATGTGATCATGGCGGATCATCCAAATTCAGTACCCTGTCCCTGCTTTCTCCCCATATCCCTTGATCCCTTTAGCCTTAAGAAATATATCCAACTCCTTCTTGAATATATTTAATGAACTGGCCTCCACTGCCTTCTGTGGTAAAGAGTTCCACAGGTTCACCACTCTCTGGGTGAAGAAATTCCTCCTCATTTCTGTCCTAAATTGCCTACCCTTTATCCTTAGACTGTGTCCCCTGGTTCTGGACTCCCCGACCATCGGGAACATCCTTCCTGCATCTAGTCTGTCCAGTCCTGTCAGAATTTTATAAGTTTCAATGAGATCCCCTCTCATTCTTCTAAATTCCAGCAAGTACAAGCCCAATCGACCCAATCTCTCCTCATACGTCATTCCTGCCATCCCAGGTATCAGCCTAATGAATCTTCGTTGAACTCCTTCCATGGCAAGAACATCCTTCCTCAGATAAGGCGACCAAAACTGCACACAATACTCAAGATGTGGTCTCACCAAGGCCCTGTACAACTGCAGCAAGACATCCTTGTTCCTGTACTCAAACCCTCTCACAACGAAGGCCAACATACCATTTGCCTTCTTAACCGCCTGCTGCACCTGCATGCTTACCTTCAGCGACTGGTACACAAGGACACCCAGGTCTTGTTGCACTTCCCCTTCTCCCAATCTATTGCCATTTAGATAATAATCTGCCTTCCTGTTTTGCCACCAAAGTGGACAACCTCACATTTATCCACGTTATATTGCATCTGCCATGTTTCTGCCCAATCACCCAACATGTCCAAATCATCCTGGAGTTTCTCAACATCCTCCTCACAGCACACACGCCCGCCCAGCTTTGTGTCATCTGCAAATTTGGAGATGTTACATCTAGTTCCCTTGTCTAGATCATTAATATATATTGTGAATAGCTGGGGTCCAAGAACCGTTCCCTGAGGCACCCCACTAGTCACTGCCTGCCACTCGGAAAAAGACCCGTTTATTCCGACAGCAGTGGAGATTCCCCATCAGAGGGCGCAGCCCTCTCCAAGCTCTGCTCAGCTGGACACAGATGCTGTACCTCAGGGGCCATCATGAAGAGGAGAATCATTGAGCAGCAGCAGACAATGTGTGATGCCCTGACAGACCTTCAAAGTGGAATCATGACGATTGCAGAGAAATTGGAACAGTCCACCTCAAGCAAGAGAGGGGTGATGTTACAGGCCACTGAGATGATGTCTTCTTCCATAGATAGAATGGCCAGCGCCATGGACCGTCATGCGCTCCAATCAAATGAGTCCATGCACACCTTCAACCCCACCCTGCAGACTTTGCATGCCAACGTGTCTGCTACCTTCAGTTGGTTGACAGATACCTTAGCCTTGGCCTTACAGGATCACACTGATCTGCACCAAAGTGTTCTCCAGCACAATGGTAGCAGTGAAGTGCGGCTGGCCCATGAGAGGGATGATGGCGAAAGGGGACATGGAAGTGGCGACTCCACTCAAAGCACTTCCACTTCTCACCCGCAGCCCACCTCTCAGTCAGTAGGCCACATGTTGCCCCATCTCCCGATGGCCGAGTCTGCCCCTGCACGGGTTCAGGTGGAGCAGTCTTTGGCGGGGCCCTCACTGGCTCCAAAGCCCAGAGGACGTTGACCAAGAGCAATAAAAGCGAGGATATGAGCAGCCTGCCTCTACCTCTGCTGAAGCCACACAGGATGCACCACATAGGAGTACCAGAAAAAGGAAGAGTCAGGCTTTGTGGTTGCACAGGGATATGCACATGGTTGTCTGAGAAAATGTTGTTTTGATAAGATTTTGCTCTTTATTTAACTCACATAAATGTTATTCTTTTTCATCACTTCCCTGTCTTGTCCATTCTTTGGTGCTGGGTGGTAAGTGGCCTTCTAACTTGTTTGATGATGAATGGGAGGACATGAATTGATGGGGACCAATGGAGGATGTTGAAGGGGCGGATGGCTGTTTGCAGCTCTGCTTTGTGTCAATGGCATTGGGGCGGGGGAAGGGGGAAGAGTGGCCATTGCATTTTCTAGTGACAGGGGTGCACTGGCACAACCTAAGTGAACCTAACTGTGAACCGGAGCAGAGGCAAGTAAATAAAGGAAGCGGTTGGAGAAGGGCCTGAACTCACTGCGAGCAGCCAAGGAGGAAAGCGGACCTAACTGGGAACCGGAGCAGAGAGGGGAAAAAAAATCCAGGAGTGACATCACAGGACAGCTGGTAATTGAGCGGTTGGTAAAGATCACATCGTTTTTTTTTGTTTTTCAAGTTAGGGTTAAATGGCCGGTTAGGGATAAAGCAGGAGCTTGGAGATTAGTAACTATTAATACTACATTAAATTAGTAACTGTTAATAATATATTAAATTAGTAACTGTTAATAATATATTATATTCATAACTTGAATTAGGTACATCTTAGTCTTAAGTTCTGTAAAGTTAGTTAATAGTCGAATAAATAAAGGCATGGCAGGGCAGCTCAGTCCCGTGGAATGCGCATCCTGTGCCATGTGGGAAATCCAGGACGTTTCCCATGTCCTGAGCAACCACATGTGCAGGAGGTGTCATCAGCTGGAGGAGCTCGAGCTCTGAGTTTCGGAGCTTGAGCAGCAGCTGGCATCACTGCAGTGCATCAGCAAGGCTGAGAGCTACGTGGATAGCATGTTTTAGGAGGTGGTCACTCCGCAGCTAAGGAGTGCGCAGGCCAAGAGGGAATGGGTGACCACTAGACAGAAGATGAGGACCAGGCAGGCAGCACAGGAGTCCCCTGAGTGCATCCCCTCCCTATCTCTGTAATCCCTTCCAGCCTTACAACCCTCTGAGATCTCTGCGCTCCTCCAATTCTGGCCTCTTGCGCATCCCGACTTCCATCGCTCCACCATTGGCGGTCGTACCTTCGGCTGCCTAGGCCTTAAGTGCTGGAATTCCCTCCCTAAACCTCTCCACCTCTCTGCCTTTCTCTCCTCCTTTAAGACACTCCTTAAAAGCGATCTTTTTGACTGAGCTTTTGGTCACCTATCCTAATATCACCTTATGTGGCTCGGTGTGTCAAATTTTGTCTGATAGCGCTCCTGTGAAACATCTTAGAATGTTTATCTACGTTAAAGGTGCTATATAAATGAAAGTTGTTGCTGCTACTACAGGCCCTTCTAATTCAGCAACCCCACCCCCCCATTTCTAGCCTTCAGATCAGTACGTTACTTACTGGAAGAATGTTTCGCGCTAGCAGCTCGTTAAAACTAGGCCCGACCATGTAAATAGCATAGGCTGCATGCCACCTCCTTTGGTTGGGCCAACTGCCTGCCCCAGTAGTCGCTCCACCTGAAAATTGCCCTCATTGTCTTGGTACACGGGGATAGGGTAAAGGTGGCCTTGCCAGCATCACCAAGAACCAATTAGAGTCATAGAGTTATACAGGACACAAAGAGGCCCTTCAGCACATCGTGTCCGCGCCGGCCATCAAGCCCTGTCTATTCTAATCCCATTTTCCAGCACTTGGTCCGTAGCCTTGTATGCTATGGCGTTTCAAGTGCTCATCCAAATGCTTCTTGAATGTTGTGAGGGTTCCTGCCTCTACCACCCTTTCAGGCAGTGAGTTCCAGATTTCAACCACCCTCTGGGTGAAAAAGTTTTTCCTCAAATCCCCTCTAAACCTCCTGCCCCTTACATTGAATCTATGTCCCCTGGTTATTAACCCCTCTACTGAAGGGAAATGTTCCTTTCTATCTACCCTATCTATGCCCCTCATAATTTTGTACACCTCAATCAGGTCCCCCCTCAGCCTTCTCTGCTCTAAGGAAAACAACCCCAGCCTGTCCAGTCTCTCTTCATAGCTGAAGCGCTCCAGTCCAGGTAACATCCTGGTGAATCTCCTCTGCACCCTCTCCAATGCTATCACATCCTTCCTATAGTGTGGCGACCAGAACTGCACACAATATTCCAGCTGTGGCCTAACTAGCATTTTGTACAGCTCCATCATAACCTCCCTGCTCTTATATTCTATGCTTCAGCTAATGAAGGCAAGTATCCCATATGCCTTTTTAACCACCTTACCTACCTGTCCTGCTGCCTTCAGGGATCTATGTACATGCACACCAAGGTCCCTCTGATCCTCTGTCCACCCTAGGGTCCTACCATTCAATGTGTATTCCCTTGCCTTGTTCGCCCTCCCAAAATCACCTCACACTTTTCAGGGTTAAATTCCATTTGCCACTGTTCTGCCCATCTGACCAACCCGTCTATATCGTCCTGTAGCCTGAGGCTTCCCTCCTCACTATTTACCACTCCACCAATTTTCTTGCCATCTGCGAACTTACTGATCATACCTCCTACATTTATATCTAAATCATTAATGTACACTACAAACAGCAAAGGACCCAGCACCGATCCCTGCGGTACACCACTGGACATAGGCTTCCAGTCACAAAAACAACCTTCGACCATCACCCTCTGCCTCCTGCCACTAAGCCAATTGTACAGAGTGCACGGAGTGATTTAGAACTGTCAAGTTTGACAATCTGTGGACCATTTTTCCGCAGAAAACATTTGGAAATATTGATTTTTAAAGCATTCTATAGTCATGCAAGTTAAAAAAGGGGTCTGAGATGCTAACGAGCTGGCGTTGACGTTTCTGTCAGTAAAAGGCAATTCATCAGCATGTCTCGGTATTTGATAAACACCTCACATCCACTGACCCTGAAATTCTGGCCTGTTTTTCAATGCATCATTATTGCAGTGTGGGGGCCGTGAGCGGATGTTTGGCCTGACCCCGCTACCCCGCCATGATGTCAAATGGGTGTGTCGGGGCAGTTCCAAGGCTACCCTAGGAAGCTTCAAGGGGATCTTGACAGGTTCAGTGAGTGGGCGAGAACATGGCAGATGGAATATAATGTGGATAAATGTGAAGTTATCCACATTGGTAGAAAAACCATAAAGGCAGAGTATTTCCTAAATGGTGAAAGATTGGGGAATGCAGATGCTCAAAGGGACCTGGGTGTCCTTGTACATGAGTCACTGAAAGTGAATGTGCAGGTGCAGCAAACCATTAGGAAGGCAAATCCTGGCCTTCATTACAAGAGGATTTGAGTACAGGAGGCAGTGGCATAGTGGTTATGTCACTAGACTAGTAACCATAGAAGCTCAGTCATTCAATGCTCTGAGGATATGGGTTCAAATCCCACCATGGCAGCTGGTGGAATTTGCAATTTAATTCTGGAATTAAATGTTAGTCTTAGTAATGGCGACCATGATACCATTGTCAATTGTTGCAAAAACCCATCTGGTTCACTAATGTCCTTTAGGGAAGGAAATCTGCCGTCGTTACCTAGTCTGGCCTACATGTGACTCCAGACCCACAGCAATGTGGTTGACTCTTAATGCCCTCTGAAATGGCCTAGCAAGCCACTCAGTTGTAAACAACCGCTACGAAAAACAATAAGAATAAAACCAGACGGACCACCCGGCATCGACCTCGGCACCGGAAACGACAACGACAACGGCAAACCCAGCCCTGTCGACCCTGCAAAGTCCTCCTTACCAACATCTAGGGGCTTGTGCCTGACATAGTCATAATTACCGAATCATACCTGACAACCAATGTCCCAGACATCACCATTCCTGGGTATGTCCTGTCCCACCGGCAGGACAGACCCACCAGAGGTGGCGGCACCGTGGTATACAGTCGGGAGGGAGTAGCCCTGGGAGTCCTCAACATTGTCTCAGGACCCCATGAGGTCTCATGGCATCAAGTCAAACATGGGCAAGGAAACCTCCTGCTAATTACCACCTACCGCCCTCCCTCAGCTGATGAATCAGTACTCCTTCATGTTGAACACCAATTGGAAGAAGCACTGAGAGTAGCAAGGGCACAAAATGTCCTCTGGTTGGGGGACTTCAATGTCCATCACCAAGAGTGGCTCGGGTAGCACCACAACTGACCGAGCTGGCCGAGTCCTAAAGGACATAGCTGCCAGACTGGGTCTGCGACAGGTGGTGAGGGAACCAACAAGAGGGAAAAACCTACTTGATCTCGTCCTCACCAATCTACCTGTTGCAGATGCATCTGTCCATGACAGCATTGGTGGAAGTGACCACCGCACAGTCCTTGTGGAGACGAAGTCCCGTCTTCATGTTGAGGATACCCTCCACCGTGTTGTGTGGCACTACCACCGTGCTAAATGGGACAGATTTCGAACAGATCTGGCAACTCAAAACTGGGCATCTATGAGGCGCTGTGGGGCAGCAGCAGAATTGTATTCAACCACAATCTGTAACCTCATGGCCCGGCATATCCCTCACTCTACCATTACCATCAAGCCAGGAGATCAACCCTGGTTTAACGAAGAGTGCAGGAGAGCATGCCGGGAACAGCACCAGGCATACCGAAAAATGAGGTGCCAAGCTGGTGAGGCGACAACACAGGACTACTTGCATGCCTAACAATGGAAGCAACATGCGATAGACAGAGCTAAGCGATCTCACAACCATCGGATCAAATCAAAGCTATGCAGTCCTGCCACATCCAGTCGTGAGTGGTGGTGGACAATTAAACAGTTAACAGGAGGAGGAGGCTCCAAAAATATCCCCATCCTCAATGATGGTGGAGCCCAGCATGTGAGTGCAAAAGACAAGGCTGAAGCATTTGCAACTATCTTCAGCCAGAAGTGCCGAGTGGATGATCCATCTCGGCCTCCTCCTGAGGTCCCCAGCATCACAGATGCCAGTCTTCAGCCCATTCAATTCACTCCACGTGATGTGAAGAAACGGCTGAAGACACTGGATACTGCAAAGGCTATGGGCCCTGACAACATTCCGGCAATAGTACTGAAGACTTGTGCTCCAGAACTAGCTGCGCCCCTAGCCAAGCTGTTCCAGTACAGCTACAACACTGGCATCTACCCGGCAATGTGGAAAATTGCCCAAGTATGTCCTGTCTACAAAAAGCAGGACAAATCCGACCCAGCCAATTACCGTCCCATCAGTCTACTCTCAATCATCAGCAAAGTGATGGAAGGTGTCGTCGACAGTGCTATCAAGCGGAACTTACTCAGCAATAACCTGCTAACTGACGCCCAGTTTGGGTTCCACCAGGGCCACTCAGCTCCTGACCTCATTACAGCCTTGGTCCAAACATGGACAAAAGAGCTGAACTCAAGAGGTGAGGTGAGAGTGACTGCCCTTGACATCAAGGCAGCATTTGATCGAGTGTGGCATCAAGGAGCCCTAGCAAAACTGAAGTCAATGGGAATCAAGGGGAAAACTCTCCATTGGTTGGAATCATACCTAGCACAAAGGAAGTTGGCTGTGGTTGTTGGAGGTCATTCATCTCAATCACATGACATCACTGCAGGAGTTCCTCAGGGCAGTGTCCTAGGCCCAACCATCTTCAGCTGTTTCATCAATGACCTTCCCTCCATCATAAGGTCAGAAGTGGGGATGTTTGCTGATGATTGCACACTGTTCAGCACCATTCGAGACTCGTCAGATACTGACACAGTCCGTGCCCATATGCAGCAAGACCTGGACAACATTCAGACTTGGGCTGACAAGTGGCAAGTAACATTCGCACCACACAAGTGCCAGGCAATGACCATCTCCAACAAGCACGACTCTAACCATCTCCCCTTGACATTCAATGGCATTACCATCGCTGAATTCCCCACTATCAACATCCTGGGGGTTACCATTGATCAGAAACTGAACTGGACCAGCCATATAAATACTGTGACTACAAGAGCAGGCCAGAGGCTGGGAATTCTGCGGCGAGTGTCTCACCTCCTGACTTCCCAAAGCCTTTCCACCATCTACAAGGCACAAGTCAGGAGTGTGATGGAATACTCTCCACTTGCCTGGATGAGTGCAGCTCCAACAACACTCAAGAAGCTCGACACCATTCAGGATAAAGCAGCCCGCTTGATTGGTACTCCATCCACCACCTTCAACATTCACTCCCTCCACCACCAGCGCACTGTGGCTGCAGTGTGTACCATCTACAAGATGCACTGCAGCAACTCGCCAAAGCTCCTTCAGCAGCACCTTCCAAACCCGCGACCTCTACCACTTAGAAGGACAAGGGCAGCAGACGCATGGGAACATCACCACCTACAAGTTCCCCTCCAAGCCACACACCATCCTGACTTGGACCTGTATCGCCGTTCCTTCACTGTCGCTGGGGCTGGGCCAAAATCCTGGAACTCCCTTCCTAACAGCATTGTGGGTGTACCTACACCATATGGACTGCAGCGGTTCAAGAAGGTGGCTCACCACCATCTTCTCAAGGGCAATTAGGAATGGGCACTAAATACAGGCCTAGCCAGCCAGCGACGCCCACATCCCATTAATGAATAATAAAAAAGAAGTCTTACTCCAATTATATAGGGTCTTGGTGAGACCACACCTGGAGTACTGTGTACAATTTTGGTCTCCTTACCTAAGGAAGGATATACTTGCCATAGAGGGAGTGCAATGAAGGTTCATGAGATTGATTCCTGGGATGGCAGGACTGTCGTATGAGAAGAGATTGAGTAAACTAGGCCTGTATTCTCTTGAATTCAGAAGAATGAAAGGGGATCTCATTGAAGCATACAAAATTATTACAGGGCTTGATAGGATGGATGCTGGGAGAATGTTTCCCTTGGCTGGGGAGTCTGGAACCAGGGGCCACAGCCTCAAGATAAAGGGTAGGCCATTCAGGACTGAGTTGAGAAGAAATTTCTTCACACAGAGGGTGGTGAATCTTTGGAATTCTCTACCCCAGAGGGCTGTGGAGGCTCAGTCATTGGGTATATTCAAAACAGAAGTCGATAGATTTCTGACTAGTAAGGGCATCAAGGGATATGGCGATAGGGCCGGTGAATGGAGTTGAGGCAGAAGATCAGCCATGATCTCATTGAATGGCGGAGCAGGCTCGAAGGGCCAAATGGCCTACTCCTGCTCCTATTTCTTATGTCTGCACTCAGTGACCCTTAAGACACCTCAAAGGAAGTCATGCCAACAGAAAGCTGGCACAAACCCCTTTGGTGCCTTCTGCCAGGCCCCAAGGCTTACCTAGACTGGTAGTCAATCCCAAGGGGATCACGTACCTTGACTGGAAGCAGGATAGCTCCTTTTGGAGCCGAAGCCTCCAAAAAGATAAATTGTTTCTTTGGCCTTGAAGGGCCTCCTGGGATCTCAAGTGGATTGACCGTGAGCCACTCCTCCTTGCAAGGGTGGACCAGGACGGGTGCCACTGATGTCCCACCCTGACCCTGCTAGTGACCCCGCCCCCAGGATTTGGGATGGGGTCTCCAGCCTGGGGCTAGGGCGGTTGGGGCATCTGCTCTGTCACATGGGATGGAATGGCCCATTGTGTTGGGGAGGTGCTGGCCTCAGGCACTTGGTAGGAGGTCTAGCAGGCCTTCCTTCTGCTGGCTGTGAGCAGCAAGAGATTAAAACAAAAACAGACGCAGAGATTTTTGCAGCAGGGCACGTTGCAGATAGGCAAAGCTTTCGAACAGAAAGCTATGAGACAATCAGGTCCAGCAGAGAGTGCAAGAAGCTTAGAATGAAGGAGAGATATTTTGTTCAGGTCCAGCAGAATGATCTACCAATGTAGGGAGGTGTGTTGTATTCTTTATTTTGTATTATTACGCAAATGTCTTTCTGTATGTTAACCTTACTGTGAAATAAAAGAGTTTATCAATCCACATAATGCCTCTTGTCACAATGTGTTTGCTAGGTCTACCTTCAGAGAGATTGAAGAGCTACATGTGCAGAAGGCAGAAATATCTAGTCCAGGTCACAAGAGGGAACTATGTTACACCCCAGGGTTATACTATTGTACAAGTAGATATTGGGCAGTGTGAATCAACTCCCACAAAAGTAAGATGTTCAGACCACTTACAGTATTAACTGACATCACATATATCAAGAAAGTATCTACTACAGACCGAAGTCTGTAACAAGTACAATCTCATTAAACCTCCCTAGGAGAATTGCGCCAATCAGAAAATATCCCCACCCCCCAATTATTGTTGAAAATCTCCTGACTCCTGCTTATGTCCTGAACCCAAAGCCTGGTCCTGAAGCTAAATATTGTCAGCCAAGCGCTTTGGGACGTACTAAGGTTGTGAAATCTAAATGCAAGTCTTTCTTTCTATTATAGCTGCTGCATGGATACTAGATTCTATCAAGTGCGGGACATTCGGAGTGCAACTATTTATCCTGCTGGATCAAGAGCCTGAAGTCTGTGGAAAATCAATTAAAAAAATGCAATTGCATTTTCAGCTATGTTGTGCAAAGCTTCTTGCGGATAATGAGAGTTTGGGTAATTATGGTTCCATTATACTTTCTTTTCTGTTGAAACTGCGTTTGCGAGTCTGCTTTCAAGCTGAGTGAATCAAAGAGAAAAAAATGCAACTTCAAACTATCTTTGATGCTATGAAGAAATAAATGGCCATGAAAATGGCAGGGTTCAATGGAGCGCCATGGCACAGTGAGTCCAAGATAACGAAGTTTCACAAGTGCAGCAGATGCCAGCACAAAATACCAGCCTACAAATTGACATTCTCACCCTATTTCCTTCTGAACCAAAAATCTGTCTCCCATGAAACACTTATCTGAACTCAGATAGATTCTATAATAACTCCCCAATAACTCGACAATAACTCCATGGTGCAGAAGCCCCCCCGAAGTCAGTAGGGTAGATTTTATGAGTTGGCGCCCCGCAGTGCGGAGTTTCGTGAAGTGCGAGCACATATCGGTGAATTAATGGGGGTCCATTGTTTTTTACTCCCAGGTGGGAATGCTGCCTAGGGAGAGTGGCCGTCCTGACTAGGAGTGGCAGTAGGGAGGCCTGTCCCGATTTTAACAGCCAGGCCTCACTAGTAGGCCGCTTACCGACCTCCCGGCCACAACGGCCATGAAACGGCTGCCCGGTCAGTAAAATCGGGTGTCCCTGAGGTTGTTGACTCCGGCTTCTCCTGGGCCACAAGGAAAACTTCAAATCAGTTCAAAAACTTTACCTTACTAGGCCTCTTAGGCCCTGATTAGGTCTCAAGTAAAAATGGCACTCGGGCCCAGGTGGCGTTGTAAGGGGGGGCTTCTTTTAACTGGTTTATGGTAATTTACCTGGCCAGCAGCCTTTGCCTCTGAGCTCTGGCCAATTCCAACCTTTTACCTGGTTTACGGTAATTCACCTGGTCAGCAGCCTTTCGCTGCTGCACTCTAAACCAATTTACAAACAGCGGTTTCGAATCGCTACCCCTCCTTCAGTTCTGAGTGGAGGAACTTATAATTAATGATATTAAAACGGACAAGTGCTTTGGATGAGAGAAAAATCAAGTTTTATTACCTAAATAAACTACAATCAAAAGAATAAACTACACTACACAAACACAGTAATTACAGTAAAACTATATAACAGGAGGTTGCAGACGGCAAAAACGAGGGATAAAATGACTACAATGTTATTTAAACAATCTTAGCAATTCCCTTAAATCACCACCCCAAACTCCTGCTAGGTTGTCTTGTTGAGGAGTCAGAACACCCTGCTCACCTGTGGTCCAGCGAAGTAAAAAGAGTGATAGCTTCTCAGCAGCTTTCTTATATACCTGGTGAGCTCCTGCTGTTCTGCCCTGCCAGGGCTGTGTGCAAAATTCCCACCCAAAGGTTCCAATACACAAGAGAAAGCTGTGATTGGCTAGCTCAGAGTGGTTGGACTGGGTTAATGTGTCTTCCGGAGCTCCCTGGGCTGAAACAAAAGGGAAATACAACTGCTCTATTGTCCAGAATGCGAGGTGATTTAAACCCATTCAGTTCTTAAACGGTTCCCATTCAAGATACAAAAGTATCTTCTGCAGTTTAGATGTATCCACTCGATATACAAACAAATGCTAATAGCATTCAATTGCTTTGTAAACAAAGCATTGTCCTTTGTCTTCGGCCATGTGGTGACAGCCATTTTTATCCCTGGAAATTTAAAAGCACAACGCCCAGGGATTCTTTAATCAAAAAAATTAATCTTCAGAACTGTAAATTATTGCGAATTCTTACAGCGTCATCTGTAAATTTAAAGAAGGACCCCGCTGGCAGGTGTCCTTGCCGCCTGCAATTTAAAATTACTAAATGTGCTGATGTCAACTAAGGGGGCCAGACTTTTTCTTTCTCGCCTCAACGCCCACATTCTAGTGAAGGGAAAATTCATTTGGGAGCTGCACTCCCCATATCCATCCAACATCACTTGCGAGAAGCGGGCATGAGCCAATACCAGCTCAGAACAGTATGCAACAAATCCTTGGTAAAGAAATAGCCCATCAACACTCATTACGCAACCTCACATGAAAACCAGCAAGAGGGTTACTGCTGCGTATGAAACCACATCCCACACGGCCAGCAGGAACGAAGGGAGAAAGTCAGAAGCGAAATTGTAACGTGAATAAAGCGATTTGACAAGCCGCTGAATTCACTGCACACAAGCATGTTCAATACATAGAATTTACAGCACAGAAACAGGCCATTCGGCCCAACTGGTCCGTGCCGGCGTTTATGCTCCATACGAGCCTCCTCCCACCTTACTTCATCTCACCCTATCAGCATATCCATCTATTCCTTTCTCCCTCATGTGTTTATCTAGCTTCCACTTAAATGCATCTATGCGATTCGCCTCAACTACGCAAATACTTTGAAATGAAGATTGTTGGAGGTTGGAATTCTGCTTGATGCCACCGGTGAAACCATAGAAACATGCTTCTAGGTCACATTTTGGCTTTTGCCGGACAAAGCCGGCAGAGGTGGGATTTATAATGGTCAGATTTGCAATACGCAACACGTAAGAATTTTCATGGTGCTTTCCCCGGTCTCTCACCGTAACAGTTAAAGAAGCACTTTTGCAGTGTAGTCATTGTTGCAATGAAGGAAATGCGGCAGTCAATTTGCGCACAGCAAGCTCCCACACACAGCAAGATAATCAGATTTCGTGACGTTGGTTGAGGAATAAATGTTGTCCAGGACACCGGGGCTATCTCTCCTGTTCGTCTTCGATATAGTGTTACAGGATGTTTTACACCCACCTACACTGGGTTTAACATCTCATCCGAATGACGGCACCTCCGACAGCGCAGCACTCCCTCAGTGCTGCATTGGAGAGTCAGCCTAGATTAAGTGCTCAGGTCTCTGGAGTGGGATTTGAACCCACAGGGCTTCTGACTCAGAAGCGAGAGTGCTACCCACTGAGCATGGCTAGCTAACCCTGCTGAAATGACTGGCAATAGTGACCATGGGAATTCAGTTATTCCTGTAGTCAAAATTGCAAAAAAAAACACTACCGCTAAACGGCAGGGTTAATTATTAAACCCTGATGCTAAGTGAGGTGCTCTGTGTGGCGTTGATGGAATGCCTGGTGCTGTAAAATGCTTCAAGTCTTAATTGATGACGAAATACATCTTTGGCAATTTAGAATCATTATTTGGTTGGATTGGCAGGTCAGTTGAAAATGATTCAAGGCTTGTTTTTAATCAAAGTAAAAATCATCCGAAACGTCTTTTTTAAAGTGCGCGACAGTACAAATGTTGTGTGTTTATCTTGTACTTTGCAGTTAATTGCTACTTTGTCGTGTGGCATTCAGCACTAATCATGCATTCAGCACTAATCCAGGTTCCAAATGGAAAATGCCCCATGAGGCAGGCACTCTTGAGTGCTTTCTGCCGCATGTGTTTGTACAGGCACAAAGAAAGACCATTATTAAATCAAGTATCGAGGTGGCATGAAATCGCACGGGCACGTCTCAAGTGTTTGCAGACTGGTGGTAAGTGTTGTCAGTAAAAGTAGACACTATTATTCCAAACGGCGGAACTAATAAATGCTGCTTGTAAGCACATCAGTCTCATTGTGCGGCTTGTTTACTTGTAATGATGCAGTACTTTAAGTCCGATACCTAAAACATGACAATATTAATAAGAGTGAAGAGGACTTCACTTCATCATCAGTAGCGATTCTTTCTGACTGTTGAGTAATGGGTACAGTCCAGGTTAAACCAATTTCGTATAAATGCTTCCTCTCATTTTCCTGCTTTCACCGTGATTATTTTAATGTGCTTGGGTATAAGTTTGAACCCGCAGCTGTGTTTTGTTTCAGAAAATAGGCTAGTCATGACTAATGAAGTGACTGATGGAACGCCGGATGAAAGGTGCGGGGAGCAGGCAGAAAAATCGACTAGTTCACTCGGTTTAGGGGTGCATTGCCGTTCACAGGAAAAGAAAACGTCGCCGCACAGCGACCGAGAACAAGCGCTGGTCGCTGAAGGAAACTACATCGCGAAGTGTGTCTTGTGACAATTTCTTCTGTCTGGCACCTCTCGCGAAAGGAATCCTGGAATTTCCTGAAAACCTCTCGGAGGGTTGGAGGAGGTTACAAAGATAGGGAGGGGGCGAGGGCCATGGAGGGATTTAAAAACAAGGATGCGAATTTTAAATTTGAGGCGTTGCCGGACCGGGAGCCAATGTAGGTCAGCGAGCACAGGGGGTGATGGGCGAACGGGATTTGGTGCGAGTTAGATTATGGATATTCGAGTTTAGGGTGAGCTCAGGTAGAAATGCCACCTCCATGGTGTACGCCGTCACTGCTGGATGTTCCGTGAAATCATGGCATGTGCGACTCGAGCCATTGCTTGAACCACGGCAAATTTCGTGGGACGCTCTGCGCCGCTCCGCTCTGCTGTGACCCTTGACGAGATGGTGAAAACTCCATTATCGTAACACTGCTGCAGTAGATATTGGGCCAGTAATTCCGGTCCCAACGCGTGAGTGCGGACGGGGTACTCACGCGTGGGACCGTTAGAAGTGCCAGATTTCAGCATGCACAGCGCATGCGCGGGAAACCGGCATTTCCTCCAAGGGGTTCAGAGGTCCAACGCGTGCGCGCAGGACTCTGCGCGCACGCATTGAACTTCCTTCTTTTTGACAGGTTTGCCCGTGTGCCAGGGCCTGAACTTTTTAGACATATTAAAAGGAGGCGTAAGGACTTGATTCTTAAGGTAAGTGGTCTATTATTTAAAATTATAACATTTTTTCCACAGCTTTATTGTTTTTAAGGACTTTACAGTAAGGTAAGTTTATTTTTAGACCCGATTTCTTAAAAAGTTATTTTTTTCAAAAATTTGATTAATTGTTTAAAATAGTTTTTTAAAGTTATTTATAGTTTATTTAATTATTGGGATGTTTTTTTAAATTTTATTTAAAGTTAAACTAGTCTTTTGGGCGTCTGTACTTTTCATGAGTTTGACAGTTCTTACTATCAAACTCATGAATGAAGTTTCCCCTCCCCTGATTGGCTGCACAGTGCTCACCTGATCCCAGCCAGCACATCGCACTAACTACGCTGCTGGATCAGGCAAGCACAGCGCGCCGACATCTGAACCGGGCCAGTGACAGGAATTCCAAGCAGGCCCAGGCTTCAGATGTCGGCGCGCTGGGTGAGTGCACATCGGGGGCTTGCACGCGTGGCAAGCCCCTGATCCTAATTTCTGGGCCATTGATGTAAGTGCAATTTCGTGCACAGAATGGATGGCACGATAGCCCGATCACGTGATCCCAAACCAGGCCTCAAATTCGTGCCTCTCATTCATTTAATTAAAATGTGGCAGGCTGCCAGTCCACCTTGTGCTCTTCACTGGCAGCTTGCCTCATCGGGGGCGTCAATTTAGCGCACTGCTCCTCTTAAAGGGGAGGTGCATTTCGACTGCAGGCAACTGTCCATGAAGATTCTGTACAATGGCAGACGCAGCAGAACCCTTTTGGTGAAGGAGGACAGTAGGAGCAGGGAGATGTTCTATCCATGAGGCGGTAGGCAGGTAACCAGGCAAGCTGCCCAGCACAAGTGGGCAGAGGTAGCAAGGCATGGCTGCAATGCTGAAAGAAGATTAATAACCTGACCAGCTCTGATGATGTGGAATCTGTATGGGTAGAATTAAGAAATACTAAGGGGAAAAAAACGTTAGTGGGAGTGGTATATAGACCTCCCAACAGTAAGGCGGAGGTTGGGGATGGCATTAAAAGGGAAATTAAAGAAGCATGCAATAAGGGCACAGCAGTCATCATGGGTGACTTTAATCTACATATAGGTTGGGCCAACCAAATTAGTAACAATACTGTGGAGGAGGAATTCCTGGAGTGCTTACGGGATGGTTTCCTGGACCAATATGTTGAGGAACCAACCAGAGATCAGGCCATCTTAGACTGGGTATTATGTAACGACAAAGGATTAATTAGCAATCTTGTTGTACGAGGCCCCTTGGGTCTGAGCGACCATAATAGGATCGAATTCTTCATTAAGATGGAGAATGAAGTAGTTGACTCAGAGACTAGGGTCCTCAATTTAAATAAAGGAAACTATGATGGTCTGAGGAGCGAGTTGGGTAGGATTGATTGGGGAATGGCACTCAAAGGGTTGACGGTGGATAGGCAATGGCAAACATTCAAAGACCGAATGGATGAGCTACAGAATTTGTTCATCCCAGTTTGGCATAAAAATAAAACAAAAATGGTGACTCAACCGTGGCTAACAAGGGAAATTAGGGATAGCATAAGATCCAAGGAGACGACATATAAATTGGCCAGAAAAGCAATAATCCTGAGGATTGGGAGCAGTTTAGGATTCAACAAAGGAGGGCAAAGGGATTAATTAAGAAAGGGAAAATAGAATATGAGAGTAAGCTAGCAGGGAACATAAAAACTGATTGTAAAAGCTTTTATAGATATGTGAAGAGAAAAAGATTGGTGAAGTCAAGCGTAGGTCCCTTACAGTCAGAATCAGGGGAATTTATAATGGCAAACAAACAAATGGCAGACCAACTAAATTCATACTTTGGTTCTGTCTTCACAAAGGAGGACACAAGTAACCTCCCAGAGATGCCAGGGAACATAGGGTCGGATGAAAGGGTGGAACTGAAAGAAATCAGTATTTGTAGGGAAATGGTGTTAGGAAAATTGATGGGACTAAAGACCGATAAATCCCCAGGGCCTGATAATCTACATCCCAGGGTACTTAAGGAAGTGGCCCTAGAAATAGTAGATGCATTGATGGTCATCTTCCAGAACTCGATAGACTCTGGAACAGTACCCATGGATTGGAGGGTAGCTAATGTTACCCCACTATTCAAAAAAGGTGGTCGAGAAAAAGTGGGGAAGCGGGGAGTAAGCCTGACATCGGTAGTGGGGAAAATGCTAGAATCTATTATAAAAGATGTAATAGCAGAGCACTTGGAAAACAGTGACAGGATCGGACAAAGTCAACATGAATTTACAAAAGGTAAATCATGCTTGACTAATCTACTGGAATTTTTTGAGGATGTAACTGGTAAAATAGATAAGGGAGAACCAGTGGATGTGGTGTATTTGGACTTTCAGAAGGCTTTCGATAAGGTCCCACATAAGAGATTAGCGTGCAAAATTAAGGCACATGGGATTGGGGGCAAGGTATTGACTTGGATAGAGAACTGGTTGGAGGACAGAAAGCAAAGAGTTGGAATAAACGGGTCGTTTTCCGAGTGGCAGGCAGTGACTAGTGGGGTACCGCAAGGATCGGTCCTAGGACCCCAGCTGTTCACAATATATATTAATGATCTGGACGAGGGAATTGGATGTAATATCTCCAAATTTGCGGACGACACAAAGCTGGGTGGGAGGGTATGCTGTGAGGAGGATGTCGTGAAACTCCAGTACGATTTGGACAGATTGGGTGATTGGGCAGAAACATGGCAAATGCACTATAATGTGGATAAATGTGAGGTTATCCACTTTGGTGGCAAAAACAGGAAGGCAGATTATTATTTGAATGGCAATAGATTGGGAGAAAGGGAAGTGCAAAGAGACCTGGGTGTTCTTGTGCACCAGTCGCTGAAGGTAAGCATGCAGGGGCAGCAGGCGGTTATGAAGGCAAATGGTATATTGGCCTTCGTAGCAAGAGGGTTCGAGTACAGGAACAAGGATGTCTTGCTACAGTTGTACAGGGCCTTGGTGAGACCGCACCTTGAGTATTGTGTGCAGTTTTGGTCACCTTACCTGAGGAAGGACGTTCTTGCTATGGAAGGAGTGCAGCGAAGATTCACCAGGCTGATACCTGGGATGGCAGGAATGACGTATGAGGAGAGATTGTGTCGATTGGGCTTATACTCACTGGAGTTTAGAAGATTGAGAGGGGATCTCATCGAAACTTATAAAATTCTGTCAGGCCTGGACAGACTAGATGCAGGAAGGATGTTTATGATGGCCGGGGAGTCCAGAACCAGGGGTCATAGTCTAAGGATAAGGGGTAAGCCATTTAGGACTGAAATGAGGAGGAATTTCTTCACCCAGAGAGTGGTGAACATGTGGAATTCTCTGCCACAGAGGGCGGTGGAGGCCAGTTCATTAAATATATTCAAAAAAGAGTTGGATGTATTTCTTAAGGCTAAAGGGATCAAGGGATATGAGGAGAAGGCAGGGACAGGGTACTGAATTTGAATGATCAGCCATGATCTCATTGAATGGCGGAGCAGGCTCGAAGGGCCGGATGGCCTACTCCTGCTCCTATCTTCTATGTTTCTATGTAAGCCTCCTAACTCATATAGAATCATACAATCATATAGCACAAAAGGAGACCATTGCCTGTGCCAGCTTTTGAAAGAGTTATCCAATTAGTCCCACTCCCCTGCTCTTTCCCCATAGCCTTAAAAATATATATCCTTTAAGTAGTTATCCAATTACCTTTTGAAAGCACCTATTGAATCTGCTCCCACCACCCTTTCAAGCAGTGCGTTCCAAATTATAACAAGTCTCTGAGTAAAAAAATGTATCCTCTTATCCCACCTGGTTCTTTTGCCCTATCTTCCATTCTTGTCTGTTTAACCATGCACTACCTGTTGCCACAGCACTCAAAACCATTCCCTCTCCCGATTAGCAGCGCTGTCCTCCGATCACTGCAGCCCACTTCACTCCGTCTCCTTCTGCTCCCACTGCATCACTTTGCAACTGCAACTCTCCTCAGTATTACTTCCTTCACCTCCTCACACCATCTGCCAGCCTTCATACACCAGCAACGATATCCTACCCTCACATAAGATATAGAAGCAGGAGCAGGCCATATGGCCCCTTGAGCCTGCTCCGCCATCCAATAAGATCATGGCTGATCTTTTACCTCAACTCCACTCTCCCGCCCGATCCCCACATCCCTTGATTCCCTTTGTGTCCAAAACAAAATGTCCCTGAACCTTCTAATTTTACATTTGTAAGCCTTCTCTCCAGTTCTGAAGACCTTCCCAAGCCTTCTGATCTTCACATGCACATCCTCAATCCTACTCACTGTCATGAATCTTACCGTTCATGTAGAAATGACTCATGAGATAACACTGGGCAGCCAGCCGGTGGCACCGTCCAAGGAAAGTATAAATGCTCGAGCATGGGCCCAGCTTGCTCAGGATGTTTCTGTAACCAGGAACTAGTGATGTAACTAGAACCTCATGGTTCTGAAACAGTTGATTAAAGCCTTGTTTATTACTCAGACCAAGTGCTCAGTAGTCTTTTTACATCAATTTAATCAACTGAACCTGCTCCACGCTCCGAGTGATTTCGGGAACAGCAGCTATGACTTCAACTGTAGAAGGGAGCTCCGATGTAGTAATCAATCCATCATGGACAAATTACTCAGACCCGCACATCTTGACCTGGACCTGAATTCACCTACAACTGCTAAGGTATGGAAATACTGGTATCGTACTTTCAGCAACTTCCTCAGGGTGTGTGGTGAAAATGTTCCTGATAAATTAGAGATACTTGCCAATTATGTATCTCCTCATGTGTTTGACTATATCGAAGACTGTGTAGACTATGACTCCGCTATCCTAATAAAACAGCGACTATATGTTAAGGTCCCCAAACAAAATGTTTGCTCGGCATCTACTGGCCACAACTCGACAACAACCCAAGGAATCACTTGACAAATTCCTTCAAAAGCTTTGCAGGCTCAGCAAGGATTGCAGGCTGAGCAGTACCAGGAGAGTTAATTCGTGATTCTTTTATTAACGGAATTGCGTCTCCCTTCATACGCCAGCATCTGTTGGAGAATAAAACCCTTGAGTTACAGGCTGCCTATAACCAGACATTTTCTCTAGACTTAGCAAAGAGGAATGCAGATACCTATATTTTACCACGTGCACGGGCTGCTGCTATCACTTTTAGTGACTCCTTCGATAGGCCTCAGGCAGAAGCCCTCACTGATGATGACTGTAACCTAGCTGATGACAACCCTACCCTAGAAGCCTTCACTGATGACGACCCTGCCCTAGCGGCATCTTGGCAATCTGGAAGGAAGTGTTTCTTCTGTGGAGGTGCATTCCACTATGGGAAATTTTGTCCTGCTCGTAACGCAACCTGCAATCATTGCAGTAAGAAAGGTCACTTTTTTTTTTAAGGTATGCCAGTCAAGCGCCTCTGTTAGTAAGAAAGGCCACTTTTCTAAGGTATACCGGTCGAGAGCTCCTGTTAGTTTTGCAGCTACTATCTATAAAACTGCTCCTCCCCCAAGAGCCACTACTAAGGTTACAGCTGCTATCTATAAAACTGCTCCTCCCCCAAGAACCACTACTAAAGTTACAGCTGTCAAGGGTAAAACTGCTCCTCTTCCCATCACAGTTGTTTTTCCCCAAAGTCTGTCCCATGCAGCCACAAAGGTTTTGGTAAATGGACACATTTTGAGTGCACTAATTGTCTCATGCAGCTCTGACAGTTTCATTAGTGAGCAGGCTGTCAGTAAGTTAAAACTGCGCATTTACCCCTCGGACAGGGAAATTGCAATGGCTCTGACAACACTGACCACCAGCTCTGACAACACTGACCACCAACTCTTCCAGCTTTTGTCTTGTCGACCTTATTCTCAATAGCCGCACTTATTTCTCCACCCGGCTCGGGGTGCTCAAAAACCTATGCAGTGATGTGCTCCTGGGAAGGATTTCCAGAAACAACACAAAAGACTCTCTTTCGAGTTTGGAGGGTCAAAGCCGGAGCTTACTATTTCCAAAGTATCGTTTGTGCGCTTTCGGCAGCTTCACTCGACGAGCCCTCCTTGTTTGCCAATCTTTCCCCCCGATGTAAGCCCATAGTCACTAAATCACGACGTTTTAGCCAATATGATCTATCCTTTATCGAGGCAGAGATCTCTTGCCTTCTAGCTGACTGTATCATTGAGTCATGTTCATCATCCTGGCAGGCTCAAGTCGTCGTTGTTAAAAATCCTCTGAAGCAACACAAGAAACGTCTTTGCATCGATTACTCGCAAATTATTAACCAGTATACCGACCTGGATGCTTACCCACTACCACACATCGATGACATGGTCAATAACCTTGCCAACTACAAGGTATTTTCAACTTTTGACTTAAAGAGCGCATACCATCAAGTACCGTTAAAAGACTCTGACAAAAGGTATACGGCCTTTGAGGCCAATGGTCGGCTTTACCAGTTTTGTCGCCTTCCATTTGGGATCACCAATGGGGTGGCCGTCTTTCAACAGGCAATGGATAGCCTAGTCAAACAGAAGAACTTAATGGATACTTTTCCATATCTGGATAATATCATTGCTGGTCATGACCAGAAGGAGCATGATGCCAACCTCCAGAAATGTTTTGACATTCTCCGTCGTCGCAACTTAACCTTAAATGCGTCCAAATCTGTGAAATCAGTATCATCAGTCAACGTCCTTGGCTACTGGGTGGGCAACGGTGTCATCAAACCGGATCTGGAGTGACTTCGTCCGCTTCAGGAGCTCCCTCCCCCTACGAATCTTGGCTCTCTTCGTCGGGCACTCGGCATGTTCGCCTATTATGCGAAATGGATACCCCACTTCTCCGACAAGATCCAGCCCCTGCATCACGCAACGGCTATTTCAGCTTTCAACCACCTCAAGCGACAACTGGAAAAAGCCACACTTCATTCCATCGATGAAAATCTCCCTTTCGTGGTCGAGTGCGATGCATCGGAGGTGACAATCTCGGCTACCTTGAATCAAGGTGGTCGACCCGTTGCATTTCTGTCCAGAACTTTGCAGGGTAGCGAGCTCCATTATCCTCCTGTCGAGAAGAAGGCTACGGCCATCATCGAAGCAGTGCGTAAATGGAGTCATTTTCTCGCTCATTGCCATTTCACGCTTATAACCGATCAGCGCTCCGTGGCCTTTAAGCTGGATAACCGGAAACGCACTAAGATCAAGAACCCCGTGTTTGCGTGGGTTTCCTCCGGGTGCTCCGGTTTCCTCCCACAGTCCAAAGATGTGCGGGTTAGGTTGATTGGCTATGATAAATTGACCCTTAGTGTTAGGGGGATTAAATACGTGGGGTTACGGGGATAGGGTGGGATATGTGTTGGTGCAGGGGTTATGGGGATTGGGTGGGATATGTGTCGGTGCAGGCTCGATGGGCCGAAATGGCCTCTATCTGCACTGTGGGGTTTCTGTGATTCTGTGATTCTGTGAATAACAAAATACAGCTCTGGAGGATGGAACTGGCCGCCTTTGGCTACAACATACATTATTGACCCGGCAAAGAGAATGTGGCCCCGGATACCCTCACGCGGGCATTCTGCTCTTCCATGTCAACTTCGACTCTTGCGGATCTTCATACTGACTTATGCCATCCTGGCATTACTCGTCTAAAAATCTCCCATTTTCTATGGAAGATGTGAAAAGAACATGCTGTAGAATTTCTGCGGAATTAAAACCGCAATTCTTCCGTCCGTCAGATGGCTCGCTCATACACGCTATACAGCCTATGCAGCGACTCAGCATTGACTTTAATGGGCCATTACCTGCCTCAACACGAAACACCTACTTGCTTACCATGGTGGACGAATATTCACGCTTTCCCTTTGCTTTCCCTATCCCAATATGTTTACTTCCACAGTGATCAAATGCCTCGATCAGGTCTTTTCCCTTTGCGGTACGGCCAATTTCATCCACTCTGATCGGGGTCCCTCCTTCATGTCAAGCGAACTCAAAAGTTATCTTTCCCAACGGGGAATCGCCACAAGTAAAACGACACCGTACCATCCCATCGGTAACGGACAGGTTGAGAGATACAGTGCTATCATTTGGAACGCTGTTCATCTTGCACTGAGGTCATGCAACCTACCAGACCAGCAGTGGGAAACTGTGCTCCCTGATGTGTTGCATTCCATCAGGTCTCTTATTTCTACGTCCACCAACGTTACTCCTCACGAACGATTCTTCGGGTTCCAGCGTCGCTCCATTCATGGGACGTCCCTACCATCGTGGTTGGCAGCTCCCAGCCCCGTGCTGCTCCGAAGATTCATTCAATCTTCCAAGAATGATACCCTCATCGACAAGGTGGAACTAACAGACATTAATCCCACATACACGCACGTGCCCTGATGGCCGGGAGTCCACCGTTTCACTCCGAGATCTGGCTCCCTGTCCAACCAGTCCCACGGACCCCACTGATAGAGGGATCCATATTAATGATGCCGATACTCTGCGCTCCTTTGAGGATGATGCCCTACCCGGGACATCAAGGGATCTGCCAGCTACTCTGCCGAATCAACTTGGGGTGCAAAGCGCTCCCCACGGGATGGCCACCCAAAGCCAGGACTCCAGAAAATCACCAGCTACCAAGCAAGATGAAGCCAGCTCTGTGCCTGTGGGGACCCGCACCCGGAGTCACAATCTCCCCAGTCCCCCTCAGGTCGATCAAGGTGACACGGGCCCTGTCAACCTACCTGTACGAACCAAGTGACCCAGGGACCAAGACACGGCCCGAGGAGACGTGCCTTCCGGCCACAAACAGAAATCGAAATGACTGTGGCTCTTCGTTGTCCATTATATCCGCTAGAAGGAAGTCGTCGCACTTCCAAATCTTTCAGGTGGGAAGAATGTCATGAATCTTACCATTCATGTAGAAATGACTCATGAGATAACACTGGGCAGCCAGCTGGTGGCGCCGTCCAAGGAAAGTATAAATACTCGGGCGTGGGCCCAGCTTGCTCAGGATGTTTCTGTAACCAGGAACTAGTGATGTAACTAGAAATCATGGTTGTGAAACAGTTGATTAAAGCCTTGTTTTATACTCAAACCAAGTGCTTAGTAGTTTTCTTACGTCACTCACTGTCAAACTTCTCTCTTGTAAGTGCAGCGTTCTCAAAATTCCCACACTCCCCAAATTATGGCTCAAGGGGCCCTGTTTTGGACAAGTTATTAAAACCAGGGTACCCAAAATGGCTTCTGTAACCTCGTGACCAAAAACGACAGGATTTTTAAAGCAAGGCTCTGCAGACAGGCAGGCCTGGAGATGAAAACTTAAAATGCAGGAATCTGTGAAAAAGGACTCTCTGGAGCCAGCCAGACAAAGTAAACACAGAATACGCATTCATTCGATTTGAAATAGATCAAGCCAGAATGGGCCTAGAATCGAGGCCATTAAGTTTCTGCATGTTTAATCGGTAACAGCTCACAGTAGCCATCAAGTCAGGATGGGGACAATTAAGCCTTATCCATGACAAACAACCAGGACATCGGGGTCATTAGACCCGGAGACAACCACTCTCTACATGTCATTAAAATAAATGGCTGTAATTATTTAAACAAGCCCGCCAAAAGTTAAACAATGGACTGACCTGATTTAGCGCGCAGATAAGGAGTTGAAGAACGGGTATAATTGCGGCCTTGGCCTGCTGCCGCTTGTACTCGCGCCCTGGACTCGTGGTGGGTTCTCTTCTCGCTCCCTGCACCGCTCAACAACCAAGGACGCCCATTACACCGGGACCAAACGCGGGAGGAGAACGAGACCCGAGTTCAAAACCACACAGGACACACAGGCCACAAACAGGCAGACGAGACGAGATGAGATGAAGAAGGTAAACCGGTAAAGGCAGAGAAGGGCAGCGGAAAGACGCAGTTGGGGAGAAACGCCCAGTTATAAGCTGGTGTTTGGTGAATAAGATTGACGTATAGTGTGCAGGGGTCGCAAAATCCCCTCAGCCCCTGAAGATCGGGAAATATTAATCCACATCGTGGACGAAGACTTGTGTGATTTAAATTGTCTCTAGGTTGGAAAATGTTTTAAAACATACCCAGAACGGCAAAAGGCTGCGTTAAAAAGCTCGTAAGCTAGGTAGCACTTGGACACTGGAATCAAAGAACTTTGTGAAAATCGCACACTTTAAGATTGTACATTTTATTAAAAGATGTACTCTTGAGTTTTGGACTGTTTAAATTGCCCAGGGCATAAAAATGGCCGAACAGACCTCATGGAAACAGAATTATAAAAAGGCAGCAGAACAGGACAGACAGGCTGTTAGCATATGAAAAGCTCAGCGCTGCCCTGTAGTCAGTTTGAATGGAGCCCGAGCTGTCAGTCACCCTGTGTATTCGGACTTTTCGGTGCGAAATTGTGCACAGACCTTTTCGGCGCGAAAACAGCAGGGACTCCTCGGGTATAAAGATTAAGCCCAGGAAGTCATCTCTCTCTCTTCTCTTTTTTACTCTTTGGACTGCAGGTGAGCAGGGCTTTTGACCCATTAGCAAGACAATCTAGTGAGAAGTAAAGGGGTGGTAATAAGATTGTAAGATTAACATTGTAGCCATTTATCCCTCGTTTTTGCCGTCTGCCTTCCCCTGTTAAGCAATTTTACCGTGATTACTTTGATCGCGTGGTGTAGTTTCTTTAGTTTTAATAAAATTTGACTTTCTTGCATCCAGACCATTTGTCCGTTTTTAATATATCATTAATTATAAGTTCCTCCAGTCAGGACTGGAAGAGGGGTTTAGTGATTCGAAACCGCTGATTGTAATTGGTCATAGTGCAGTGGCAAAGGCTGCCTGACCAGGTAAATTACCGTAAACCAGGTAAAGGATGCCCCCCTACAAATTGGCGACTGCGGCAGGATTGGAGGCAGTTTTTGATATAAGTGGTCTGGATCTGGAGAAAGCATCAGCTCTTGCTTTTCTTGCTTTCAGTCTGTGGGCAGCCCTGCAGAAGTTAGCGGCAGTGTGTAAGCTGACCTATTATAGTATAATTGGCTGGGTTAAGAAGGGTGAGATGAGGGTGCAGGAGGAGGCTACAGAGGCCAAGAATCGGGAGTCAGAGTTTGAAAAATGCCAGGCGGAGGTAGAACGCCTCATAAGAGAGGTGAATGAGGGCAGGGATAGTGGGATGAGGGTGCGGGAAGAAAATGCACGCCTCACACTAGAGGTCACGAAATGCCAGGCAGAGATAGAGCGCCTTGTGCAGGAAGTCACAGAGGCTAGGGACAGTGAGATGAGGCTACAGGAGGAAAACGCGCACCTCACCCAAGAAGCTAGCGAGGGCAAAAGCCACGCGAGGCACAAGATAGAGTTCCTAAAGTGCCAAATTACAGAAGCAAAGAGTAACGAGATGAGACTGCGGGGAGGGAATGCCCGCCTCACCTCAGAAGTAACAGAGCAGGAGGAAAAGGTTAAGGAGGTAAAGGCAGCTTATAAGCTGGCCTGCGACCAAAGGTTTAGTGGAGCAGATCATACCCCATGTAACAGAAAGATAGAGAGTTTGGATATGGAGTTACTAAGGACTAAAGGGATGGTATGGCTCATAAGTCGGAAGTGAAGTCCGTCGGACAGTACCAGCAGCCCAAATCAAACTGCCCCACAGACAGCACCCAGAACAGAGCTGGCTAGGGAATTAGAGATCCCAAGACCGCAGCCCACAGCTCCGAGTTTTGAGGAGCTCTGGCAGCAAGAAGGGGTGGACAATGGGGTGGTAGGAGGATGCCAGCAGGTCCCGCTAGGCAGGCGGGGACCAGGACCAGTGTACCCCCTCCGACAATGGAGGTACGGTCCGCCCGTGAATGATAATGACCCAGGGGCTGTTCAGCATACCTATCTGGTACCCTATGATACCCAACAGCTCAGAGGCCTGGTGAAACATATTTCCCTGCTCTCCGAAAAGGGAGACTCCTCAATGCACTTCCAACAAGTAGAACAGGCAGCCTGTGTTAACGGCTGTGATGTTGAAGAGAAAGCCAAAATGTTGCTTTTCTCTGTAGATAGTAAGCTCTATCAGACCCTTTCAGATGAGGCTAAGAGAGGGCAGAAGGGTTTTGAGGATCTAAAGGAGGAAATACTGGAAGCCATGGGTGCGAACGACGGCAGTCCGTTCGATCGCATAGGAAAAACACTGCAGAAGGAAGGGGAGACCCCACAGGCATTTGCAGACAGGCTGTGGCAGTCTACAACAGCGCGTGTACAGGGGGACAAGATAGGGCACACCTGAACCAGCGGCAGCGGACCCAATGGCTTCTTTGCCTGGTGTCCAATTGCCTGCCCCAGATAAAAGCAAAGGCTGATACTTGGTTTGACCACCGAGACCCCCTAGCAACCAAAGAGACTGTAATCCAGCAGCTCACGGTAGCACATAGGAATGGTAGGAATAGTGGGACCCCCCAGCAAAAGGGTAAGGTCCACGAGGTTAAACCTGGGGCTCAATGCAAGAAAGAGTGGCGCCAGGAGGGGAGCCGTCCCTCCCAGAACAAGGTCACTTGTTATAGGTGCGGGGAGGATGGCCACTGGCACAGGGATTGTCAAAAGCCTGGGAGAGACGATAAAGCCAGAACCCCCGCAGCCCCAACTCAGAAGGCAGAGACAGAAACTCCTCCTGATACAGTCGAGTCCGTCATGGAGTCGATGAAATCTTTCCTCAGGGCCAATCAGGGAAAGGTAGCAGCCATCAGTGATGCTGCAGCCCCCTCGCCCACCTCTGCCTCCCCACTATGACTGGAGCCCACGCAGCCTGTCCGTCTGTGTAATCTCCGGTACGATGAATGGAAGAGACCACTCGTACAGATGGAGGTAGAGAAGGTTACAGGGACTTATCTATTGGATACGGGGGCATAATGCACCATGATCCATATGGATAATCCCACCACCTCACCTCTGTCTAACGGGGTTCCATACATACTATCTGGATTCACCGGTCAGGAGCAGGCGGGGGTATATTCCAGACCCCTCTCAGTCCGTCTGGGCACGCTCCAAACTAAGTGGACGTGCATCCTGGCAAAGTGGAATAAGGAGGAAGGAAAGGGGATCCTAGGGGCCGACTTCACGGTGAGCCATGGGATCCTCGTGGATCTCCGCAACCATTGCCTTTGGGAGGCTAGCACAGACAGGGAAGAAGGTGTAGTGGTCATCCCGGGCAAGGAGGGTAAGGGGACCTTGTGTACTGTGAAGCCCAAAGAAGGTTACGACCTCGGGCTCATGGTAAATGGTGTCCCGGAGGCACTGCAGGCAGTCGTGCAGGCAAACCTCACAGCGTTTGCCGCCCATAAACACGACTGCGGGAGGATCACAGGGTTTGAGGTTAAAATAGACGGGGACCCCATGGCCCGACCACAGAAGCAGTACAATTTCCCCAAGGAGGCAGAACCTGACATGAAGGCAGCCATCACCTCCTTAGTTAAACAGGGAGTGTTGAGGCCCATAGCCACTCATGTTAATTCTCCACTTTGGCCGGTTAGGAAACCGGACAATTCATGGAGAGCCACGGTGGACTAACGGGTGCTTAACAGCAATATCCCCGCGTGTGCCCCCACAGTAGAAGCAGTGGCCAATCTTATTAGCAGTATTCCAGCATCCGCAAACACATTCACTGCACTGGACATTTCAAATGGGTTCTGGTCCATCCCTTTAAAACGGGAGGACCAATATAAGTTTGCCTTCACCTTTAAGGGACAGCAGTATACCTGGAACTGTCTGCCACAGGGTTTCCACAACAGCCCCAGCATCTTCCACCAATGCATGAAGGATAGTTTAAAAGAGTTCAGTCATCCCACTCAGTTACTGCAGTATGTGGATGACCTGCTCTTATTTACCGACTCGGTCGGGGAGCATGGCCCACTACTGGCTGAGCTGCTGGAGCTGCTGCAGAGAAAGGGGTTTAAAGTCAACCCCAAGAAGGCGCAGATCGGTCAGCAAGAAGTTAAATTCCTGGGTCTGACTGTCCGCACTGGAGAGAGGGCCATAGATAAGGCAAGGAGGGAAGCGGTCCAGGAGTTACCGATTCCCAATTCAGTAAGAGGGGTGAGGTCAGTCCTGGGATTGACGGGGTACTGCAGGGATTTTATGGAGGACTATGCAGCCAAAGCGGCCCCACTGCTCCGTCTCCTACACAAGGGAGTGGAGTGGTCCTGGGATGAGGGATGCCAGGCGGCATTTGTTAAGTTAAAGGGAGACCTGCAGACCACACCAGCCCTAGGAGCGATAGATGGGAAAAGGGAGTTTTTTCTGGAGGTAGTAGCCAGTGGGGATAGCCTGAGTGCTGTGCTGCTCCAAGAGCGGCACGGTAGACTGAGACCCGTGGTCTATTCCTCCAGAATACTCACCGATGTAGAGAGGAGCTACTCAATATGTGAAAGGCACCTTTTAGCCACATATTGGGCTGTGAAGAAATCCCGGATCTTCGCAGGCACCTCTCCCATCACCCTCCTCACACACCACACACCCACTCAGATGCTTTTGGATGGAAGGATTAAAGATGGGACAGTCAGCAGCATCCGCATTGCGCGCTGGACCCTTCTCCTCTCACAGATGGATCTGAAGGTAAAGGGCCTTTGCGAGCCAAAGCTTGTGGCCAATATGGTACACCCTGGAACAGCTCATCGATATTCCATAGATGGGGTATGGGAAGTGAACATAGGTTTACGGGCCAGGATACATCCCACGGGCCGCGAGATCTAAGTAGACGGTTCCAGCATGGTATCCGCTGGGGTACGTCTCACGGGTTGCGGGATCTTTGACCCAACGGCAGGCATTGCCTTGGCAATCAAGCTCCCTAACACCATGAGTGCCCAGCAGGCTGAACTGTCCGCGGTGATGTACATGGTTACACACCCCGACATCTTCCCTACCCCGTATATGATTTGCTCTGACAGTATGTTCACTTGCAACTCGTGTACAGAGTACCTGGCCATCTGGTCCCGTCGTGGGTATACCTCCGCTGACGGAAAGCCCTTGACAGTAAAGCCCCTGCTGGCGAAAATCCTGGCAGCTGTGGGGGAGGAAGGTGCAGTTTTCATCCATAAGGTGAAAGCCCATTCCTCCACAGAACCCCACAGCCAGGGCTACCAGCAAGCCGATATGCTGGCTAAAGAGGGTGCACATGCAGGCACTTTCTGGGACCCATATGAGTCCGGGCCAGTGGCAGCGATTACAGGCAGGGATGGGACACAGGGAAAATCAGGAATAGTGTTGGCCCCGGACCTTAAAACGGTCCAGGCACAGGACCCCGTCCTAAAGGCAATAATTAGTGCAGTGATGGAGGGCAAAAGGATAGAGGACCCCTACAGCACGGCCCCTCTCATCATAAGGGAGGGCATGCTGTTCAAGGCAGAACAGTGGGTAGTACCCCAGCAACACCGGAGGGAGTTCCTTCAGCTGGTGCATGAGGGGCTGGGAGCGGGACACCCCGGGCCTGAGACCACCTGGCAACAGGTGGAACAGGCGGGATGGTGGCCAGGACTCCGGGATGATGTCCGCGAGTTCTGTGCTAGCTATCTTGTGTGTGCAGCAAATAATCCTGATCCCCACAAAAGGAAGGTGCCCATGGGACACATTAGGAGGGTCGAGGTCCATGGCAGCCGATCCAGATCGACTATATAGGGCCCTTGCCCACCACCCAGGGAGGCTACAAATACTGCCTCGTCCTGGTGGATGTGTTTTCCAAGTGGGTGGAAGCCTTCCCCTGCAGGACAGCCACAGCAATGGGGACTGCAAAGATCTTGGTGAAGGAGGTGTTCTTGCGGTGGGGACTGCCCCAGTTTGTGGAGTCCGACCAGGGAAGCCACTTCACTGGCCAAGTCATGCAGAACACCCTCAGGCTGCTCGGTATCAAAGGGAAGTGGCACGTAGCCTACAACCCGCGGTCCTCAGGGATTGTGGAGCGTATGAACCATACCCTTAAAGAAAGATTGAGGAAAGAGGCCGTGGGGTCGCCCCAAAAATGGGCAGAGACCCTACCTCTGATCCTCATGGGGATCCGGGCCAGCCAGTCCAAGAGTACAGGGCATTCACCACATGAGCTCATGACCGGCAGAGTAATGAGGACCCCCACTCATGTCCTTGCCCCAGTCCTCACTGAAGGGCAACTGCAGGAAATAAACCGGGATAAATTCACCCGAACCCTCCTAGAACACCTCAAATGAATTTATGGGCAGGCAGCAGACAGCATGGGGAAGCAGCATCGGAATAACCGGCTGCTGCTCGAGCCTAGCAAGAGCCACCAGTGGGAGATAGGAGACCTAGTGATGGTAAGAAACTATGCCCGGGTGGGAAGTTTAGAGCCACTCTACATGGGACCCTATAGTATAGTTGATAGGGCCATGGTCTATGCAGTAAAACTACCCCGGTGCACAAAGTGATTCCACGCCAACCAATGTAAATTGTATAAATCTGACCATACAAGTTCAAGTTCACAGGCTGTAAAGACAGGCGCTGTGGCTTGTTTCAAGGGAAAAGTTGTCCGGCCCACCAATTGGGACACTTCCCCGCCCCAGTGGGACCTAAGTTTTGGCCAAAGTTTAAATTTGAACCAGTTATTTAGTTCAGAAACAGAGAAACCGCAGCCTGAGAGTAGAAATCTGCAGGCTGCTGCGAGTTCATTCACAGAAAATCGCTTGGGGGGCTCCAGGGAGGAGCCGCCCTTTGAAGAGACTGCCCGCGCAGGCGCAGTCGCCTGTTTGAACACAGAAGTTTCACAGCCTCTGCCGTGGGACTCCGGGGAGGAGGTTCACGCAGGCGCTGTTCCCCAGCCCGTGACCACAGCGGCTCCTGTTCAGTTTTCCTGCGCAGGCGCAGTTGCCTGTTTGAATACAGAAGTTTCACAGCCTCTGCCGTGGGACTCCAGGGAGGAGGTTCGCGCAGGCGCAGTCACCTGTTTAAAGGGACAAGCTTCCCAGCCCGCTTCTAGAGTGGTTCCCCCTATGGTGTGGGACTCTGGAGAGGAAGGGATAGCAATTCCTCTTGCAGGGGACATATGGAAGGAGCTGGTACCAGGTTTTGGACCTGGAGAGGAAGATTTTCAGCCACCAGCAGCAGGTGGTGAGGGGATACCTGCCCCCAGTACAGGAGCGGGTAGGGAAAAGGAGACAAACCCAGATTACTGGCAGGCTGCCAGGTATATTAAACAGTGCAGGCTGTTTGCATCAGGGGGAGAAGGTTCCCAGCCAGCTAGGGCTGTGACTCAAGCTCAGGGTCCATCAGCCAAAGTTTCCCCCACAGAGACACCCCTCAGAAGGTCTCAGCAGGTCCACAAGCCCAAGATAAGATGGTCACCAGAGTACCCGCCACAAAGAGTAATCTCCCGAGCCCGGGAGGAAACAGATCACAGAGGTCCCCAACTAGCAGCCATAAGTTGCCAGGGACCAGAAGCAGGAGGCAGTCCAGCTTCGCTGCATGCAGCAGTAATCTGCGACAGTGACACCAGAGATTAGCCTGACCATCCAGAGACGGGCGGCATTTGTATTATAGCTTTGTGTTAAGTTACCAATGTTTATAGCTTGCTTTTAAGGTGTTTAAATTTTAAGTTTAGAATGTAACTAGTAGTTTTGAGTTTAGGTTTAAAGTTTAAGTTTATAAGTGTGCCAAATGCTTGTATTTTGGTCCGAGGTCGAGGGATCCGACCATGTCTCCACCTAAGGCAGCAGGTCAGTGAGAGACCTGGCTGCATGTCCTTTTAAGTTCTTTTGCAGTAGAGTGGACAAAGGAGCAGCCCTGTTCGCCCAGCCTGAGCTGGGCATCGAATGAAGATATGGTTATACAGAATGTTGGGGATCACCTCGCCACTGGACAAATCCAGGATGAGACCCCACAGCGACCTTCGGAGAAACCGGACAGGGTCCGGAGGAACCTGCCTACTCACCCTACGTGGAAGAGATGGCCCCAGCTGCCCCACCCCAGCACTATCCTGACCGAATTTCACTTGCGGGAGACCTCGCTATTGAGGAGTCATGGTGGGGAAGCGCAGGCGCCTTGTCAGATAGGGACGCGTTCCCCGGGAGTGGGAGCTGATGGCCCAGGAAAGATTGTAAAGGTGAGGGGGAGACCCAAGAGTCATGTGGGTGCGTTCGGGGAAGGGAGGAACTCACCCGGGGCCCATGGGCAAAGTTAAGGTGTAAGAGTGGCTGGGAAGGATGAGTGGGTGGCCGGATCTGGGATCCAAGTTTGAGTGTGGGGCCAGTGAGAGCCGCCACACAGGCACCCATCATTTTCTGCAGCCAGTCGAGGGAAGACGGGAGGGGGAGGGACTGGGAGTCGTGATCCCATACTCCCCGGTCTTGGTCTGTGAAACATGAGGGGTACCCCGCCTCCACAAAGGGACAAGGGAATGGCTCGGGGCTGGCGGATCAGACTGTTCTGTAATATCCATTCTGTATGTTTTAAAAGTTTAAGACCATTAAAGGCGGGGTGGAAGGAACATTTACTGCCCGGGTGGGAGGAGCAATACTCACTCGAATTTCGTGACCCATCATTGGCACGTGATGGTCAGGGTTTATTTCAGCATTTTGTTTCAAATGTTTAATGAAGATTTTTGTATTTTGTTTTTCAGTTCCAAGTGGTGCAGAGGTGTAGGACCCTCTCCGTGCTTGGGATCATTTTGATTACATTGTATAACCAAGATTGCAACATTTTGTAATATGTTATAATGTAACAAGTGGTGCAGGGGTATGAGACCCCCTATTGTAACAGTTTGTAATTGATGTATCTGTAGATGCCTACCGTACCACGGTTTTTCTCGGATTTGAGGGGAATAGACGGGTCGGGGGATCAGTGATGGGTAGCTATAGGTAAATACAGGGGATGATTGTTTGTGGGGGGTCAGAAAATTTTGCTCACTTCTTCAAGAGGATACTACAAGCAAGTTGGAAGTATCCAAGGGCAGAATGTAGGGGTCCCAAAATCCCCTCAGCCCCCGAAGATCGGGAAATATTAATCCACATCGTGGACGAAGACTTGTGTGATTTAAATTGTCTCTGGGTTGGACAATGTTTTAAAACATACCCAGAACTGCAAAAGGCTGCGTTAAAAAGCTCGTAAGCTAGGCAGCACTTGGACACCAGAATCAAAGAACTTTGTGAAAATCGCACACTTTAAGATTGTACATTTTATTAAAAGATGTACTCTTGAGTGTTGGACTGTTTAAATTGCCCAGGGCATAAAAATGGCTGAACAGACCTCATGGAAACTGAATTATAAAAAGGCAACAGAACAGGACAGACAGGCTGTTAGCATATGAAAAGCTCAGCGCTGCCCTCTAGTCAGTTTGAATGGAGCCTGAGCTGTCAGTCACCCTGTGGTATTGGGTGGGTCCGGTAACCTACAAGCTGCTTGTTTACACTGGGGAGTAGCCTGTTTGAATCAGCCAATCATCGGACAGCAAGCACAATGGGTTGTTTACACACATCCATTCACTGAAATTGACTCTACTACGTGATGTCTCCATGTACGAATGGAGGAAGTTAAAAGCCCTTCTCTTGAGTATTCGGACTTTTCGGCGCAAAATTGCACACGGACCTTTTCAGCGCGAAAACAGCAGGGATTCCCAGGGTATAAAGATTAAGCCCAGGTAGTCCTCTCTCTCTCTTCTCTTTTACTCTTTGGACTGCAGGTGAGCAGGGCTTCTGACCCACTAGCAAGACAATCTAGTGAGAAGTAAAGGGGTGGTAATTTAAGGGAAATGTTGCTAAGATTGTAAGATGTCCAAAGATGTGCGGGTTAGGTTGATTGGCTATGATAAATAGACCCTTAGTGTTAGGGGGATTAAATACGTGGGGTTACGGGGATAGGGTGGGATATGTGTTGGTGTAGGGGTTATGGGGATCGGGTGGGATATGTGTCGGTGCAGGCTCGATGGGCCGAAATGGCCTCTATCTGCACTGTGGGGTTTCTGTGATTTCTGTGATTAACATTGTAGCCATTTATCCCTCATTTTTGCCGTCTGCCTTCCCCTGTTAAGCAATTTTACCATGATTACTTTGATCGTGTGGTGTAGTTTCTTTAGTTTTAATAAAATTTGACTTTCTTGCATCCAGACCATTTGTCCGTTTTTAATATATCATTAATTATAAGTTCCTCCAGTCAGGACTGGAAGAGGGGTTTAGCGATTCGAAACCGCTGATTGGAATTGGTCACAGTACAGTGGCGAAGGCTGCCTGACCAGGTAAATTACCGTAAACCAGGTAAAGGATGCCCCCCTACAAGTATAACCCCAATTTAAGAATATGCTGGCATTCGAAGGATGGGTAGAAGAATTGAGACATACAGCCTAGTTATAAGCTGGCATTTGTCACATGGACAATAGCAGCCCAGTTAAAGAATAAACTGGCATTCGAAGCATGGATAGCAAAATCATCTAGACGATAAAGACCACCAATCGACCCCCGACCGTAACATTACCGCCGACGACCGCCCGAGGGAGAAGAAGAAGAAAACCCATTGCGACGAGACGACGATGGTAGCTGAGGAAAAGGAGGGTGCTTCGCATCAACAACTTCAGCACCGCGCCCTGAGACCATGTGGTGACGGGATACCCCAAAGGACAGCAAGAACAGACCCCAAAACTCACAACCGTTAAAGCAACAGGTTTTGGATTGGTGAGCATAAGTTCCTGGCCCCTCATAGCTTAATCTAGTTAGGTATAGGGGGTGGGATAAGGATAAGGGGATTGTTAATGTATTTGTTTTCCCTCAATGTGCCGTGTGTTCCCCATTCCCATATAAGTGTAATTGTTTTAAGCCTGTATTTTCATACCAGTAATTTTCATAAGATTGTTGTATTCTGCTTTTAATAAAATTTTGGTTTTCTTACACCAAACCACTTGTCTACTCGATTTTCTGTATCGCCGCCTGTACCTAAGTCCGGTGTCTAGAACCCAGGGGTGTGGGAGCGATTCGAACCGCTCAAAGGACAGTCAGAGGTGAAGCTGACTGGGCGCACATGCCACCCCCTACACTCTTCCCTGCAGGTCAAGATTGCCCGTGATAACAGGCAGCAGGCAACCACAGGTTTCACCCATGTGCTGCCCCTACTGGAAGAGTGGGTGAAGGGCATCGTGGGCGGGGGTGCTTCAGGAGCCTGGCGTCTGACGAGACTGCCAGAGACTTCCCGCAGGGTTTAAAAGCCATTGTTCCCTCCTTCCCCTCTCACTTAAATGTCAGCCTTACGCATGGTGCATGACAAATTGTTGCTGCTTTCGGAAGCCAACCATCTGTCTCTGCTTACCCGCGCCACTAAATGCTAACTCATGCCCCTATATATTTTTTATTCCTCCCAATTTCAGCTCCTCTCGGCCCTCAGAAGCAGAAAAAGAAGGCGACAAAGAGGAGCCGTCACTCGACCTCGACCTCGCACTTGCAGACGCCAGCTCAGAAACTGGCATCGCCCGTAGTTCAGAGGGTTGTCTAGAGAGGGGGAGGAGCAGCACGTGGAGATTCACCCGGCTCGAGTGCGCAGGAGCAAGGGCCGAGCAGGGGGGGCTAGGACGGCCCAGGAAGCAGCTTGCCGGAGGGAGAGCTCGCATCCTAGCTCCGCTGCACAGGATGCAGGTGGAGATATCGGGGGGGCCCACCATACATGAGAAGGCTGATGGCAGTCCCCGACGTCTAGGTGCACTGGGCTGCCTGCCAGCGAGCTTGTGCACAATGTCAGAGGGCGTGGAGGAGTCCATCTCGGGCTTGTCTGCTGTCTCTGTGAATGGTATCGAGACCACGCAAACAAAGAAAGGATTAGCATTTATCTCGCCCTTTCACGACCTCAGGATGTCCCAAAGCGCTTTACAGTCAATGAAGTACTTTATCTTTGAAGTCACTTTTGTAACGTAGGATACATGGCAGCCAATTTGCACACAGCAAGCTCCCACAAACAGCAATATGATAATGACCAGATAGTCTGGTTTTTTTAGGTGTTGGTTGAGGAATAAATATTGTCCAGGACACTGGGGAGAACTCCTCTGCTCTTCTTCGAAATAGTGCCATGGGATCTTTTGCATCCTACATGAGAGAGCAGACAGAGCCTCGGTTTAACATCTTATCCAAAAGGCGGCACCTCCAACAGTGCAGCACTGTCTCAGTACTGCACAGAAGTGCCAGCCTAGACTTGAACCCACCACTTTCTGACTCAGAGGCCAGGGTGCTACCGACTGCGCCACAGCAGGCACCGTGCAGTCAAACATGGAGCGAGTGGTCAGCTCTGTGAGCACTGCGGGGGACACACAGCTGTGGACCCTCTGGTGACAGCTTCTATTTGGCCCCTCGCCCCCCCCCCCCACTCGCAATCAGGGTATCTCGGGAGCTTGCAGAATATCACACTTATCAAGGAGGCGAAGGAGCAGCAACACAGGCTGGAGTTAAGGAGAGTCAGGCACCATGCAAAGATGATTCAGCCCTTCAGGTATTACGCCCCCCCAAAGATTTTGTGAGCAACACAGATCACAATCCAAATCCCCCTGAGGAGCTCCGCATAAGCAGAGCACACTTTACCAAAGAGCCATTGGGGCATCTTTGTAATCCACAGCCACACTCATCTGACAGCACTGGTCCCTCAGTGGCTGTGAAGGTGATCACCGCCCTCAACTTCTGAAGTACAGGGTCATTTCAGGCAACCATGGTCGGGTGGGGGAAATCTCTGCAACGTCAGCCAGCTTTCCTTTGCAGTAACATCCTGTAGGACCCTGAACTCCATGAATAACAAAGCAACATGTCACTGCACAGTTTAATTTAATACTTTGCAACAAGCAGAGGATTGTGTACCGAGTGGCATGGGAGTACTGAAGTAAGAGATATGTGGCTCTGAGGGTGATTAAACCGGAGACAGTCGCTTTGTGGTGGTGCGTGTAAGTAATTGCCATGAGGGGAGAAACATAGAAACATAGAAGATAGGAGCAGGAGTAGGCCATTCGGCCCCTTGAGCCTGCTCCACCATTCAATGAGATTATGGCTGATCATCCAAATTCAGTACCCTGTCCCTGCCTTCTCCCCATATCCCTTGATCCCTTTAGCCTTAAGAAATATATCCAACTCCTTCTTGAATATATTTAATGAATTGGCCTCCACTGCCTTCTGTGGTAGAGAATTCCACAGGTTCACCACTCTCTGGGTGAAGAAATTCCTCCTCATCTCTGTCCTAAATGGCTTACCCCTTATCCTTAGACTATGACCCCTGGTTCTGGACTCCCCCGCCATTGAAAACATCCTTCCTGCATCCAGTCTGTCCAGTCCTGCTAGAATTTTATAAGTTTCATGAGATCCCCTCTCATTCTTCTAAACTCCAGCGAGTATAAGCCCAATCAACCCAATCTCTCCTCATACGTCATTCCTGCCATCCCAGGTATCAGTCTGGTGAATCTTCGCTGCACTCCCTCCATGGCAAGAACATCCTTCCATAAGGCGACCAAAACTGCACACAATACTCAAGATGTGGTCTCACCAAGGCCCTGTAGAACTGCAGCAAGACATCCTTGTTCATGTACTCGAACCCTCTCGCTACAAAGGCCAACATACCATTTGCCTTCTTGACCTGGGTGGGCATGGTGCAACATGCGCAGTTAGAGCCCCACTTAACCAGAATGTAGTGTGAAGAACTAGATGTAGGCCTATTGCTTTAAGAGGTTGAATAGAGTGCTGGTGCCCAGGGTGGGCAGAGAAGAAAAGGAGGGAGTGCCAACCCTGGGCATGGAGATCTAAATAAGTGATGTTCTGTGTTCTCCTTCTTTGGCTTGGTGCCATGCCTTGCTGCCCTTTTGGTCCAGATGGTGTCTGCAGAATCATAATTCAGTTCTAGTGTAATAAAAATATTGCTAAGAAATGCAGTGAAGTTATTAGAGAGTGAAGTGAGTGAGCGAAGCACCGTTCTTCTCTTAATTACAACAACAGCAACTTGTATTTATATAGCACCTTTAATGTAGTAAAACGTCCCAGGGCGCTTCACAGGAGCGTTATCAAACAAAATTTGACACCGAGCCACATAAAGAAATATTATGGCAGAGACCAAAAGCCTCATCACAGAGGTAGGTTTTAAGGAGCGTCTTAAAGGAGAAAAGAGAGGTAGCGAGGCGGAGAGGTTTAGGGAGGGAATTCCACAACTTAGGGCCTCGGCAGCTGAAGGCACGGCCACCAATGGTGGAGTGATTGAAATCGGGGATGCGCAAGAGGCCAGAATTGGAGGAGCGTAGATATCGTGGAGGGTTGTAGGGCTGGAGGAGATTACAGAGATAGGGAGGGGCGAGGCCGTGGAGGGATTTGAAAACAAGGATGAGAATTTTAAAACCGAGGCGTTGCTTAACCGGGAGCCAATGTAGGTCAGCGAGCACAGGGGTGATGGGTGAATGGGACTTGATGCGAGTTAGGACGCGGGCAGCAGAATTTTGGATGACCTCAAGTTTATGCAGTGTGGAAGATGGGAGGCCGGCCAGGAAATCATTGGAATAGTCAAGTCTAGAGATAACAAAGGCATGGATGAGGGTTTCGGTAGCAGATGAGCTGAGGCAGGGAGAGTCATGCGATGTTACGGAGGTGGAAGTAGACGGTCTTGGTGTTGGTGCGGATATGTGGTTGGAAGCTCACCTAGGGATCAAATATGACACCAAGATTGCCAATGATCTTGTTCAGGCTCAGGTAGTTGGCAGGAAGTCCCCCAGTCTCCTGCTGAAGAGTGCAGGCTGAATCTTTTTAAAGGGAGTTCAGCTGCTTACATCCATTTTGCACGGGTTTTACACCGACGACTGCGCCGATGGGAATGCAATTGAGCAGACCCAAGGGATTCGCATGTAACTCCCTCCACATGCCACTGGTCGAAACTGGCCCAACTGGAAAGATTGGTCTTCAAGGGGGTGCAGCGCAGATTCACTATAATTATACCAGGGCTTAAAGGGTTGCATAGACTCAGCTTGTATTTCCTTGAGTGTAGAAGATTAAAGAGGTGATCTAATTGGTGGGAGGAGTCCAGAACAAGGGACCACAATCTTAAAATTAGAGCTAGGCTGTTTAGGGGTGATATCAGGAAGCACTTCTTCACATAAAGGCTAGTGGAAAACTGGAACTCTTTCCCCCAAAAAGCAGTTGAGGTTAGGGGCCAATTGAAAATTTCAAAACTGAGATTGATAGATTTTTGTTAGGCAAGGGTATTAAGGGTTACGGAACCAGGGCGGGTAGATGGAGTTAAGATAAAGATCAGCCATGATCTTAGTGAATGTCGGAACAGGCTCGAGGGACTGAATGGCCTCTTCCTGTCCCTATGTTCCAAATTCACTCCGAGGCAATTCCAGAACCACAAAGGCAGTGAAAATGCTGTTGCTAAACAGATCTGAATGATAACAAATCACAGGCTGTAACAAATCAGAGATTTCTGGATTCCTGGATGCCACTCCTCAGGGATGAACTCCAGATTCCCAAAGGATTCATACTCCCACTTCTGGGATATAATATCCATTTTAACAGAGAGAGAACAGTAAGGGCCACCAATCAGCCACACTAATGTCCAAACCTGTTATTTTATTGGAGGGGTTTTACTTCAGATATTTCTCTTGGGTTCAGCATCTCAGACCATCCCTATGGATGAGCCCTTGTTCCCTAGGGCCTGGAGCATGCCCAATATCTAACTTATTGGTAGCCAGCTCCAGGGAATCAATCAGACAAGTTTTATTAACTTTATTTTGGCAACAGATTATATCAAGTGCTCTTCCTCCATTCACTGGGTTATGGCTTAGGTTATAAACTGTCAAATGGATTTATTAACCAGTAAATGGACAAGAGAACCGAAACAATGACAGTCTGAAGATTTACAATGGTTGCAAGCTTAACTATCTCACTCACATCAGGTTCAATAGCATGTGCTGCACTAAACTTCATCATCCCTGAATATTAACCATATGTGGTGGTTTGTTCGATAGCAAAATACTGCAGATGCTGGAAATCCGAAATAACAACAGAAAATGCTGGAAAAACTCAGCAGGCCAGGCAACATCCGTAGAGAGAAAATAGAGTCAACGTTTCGGGTCAACCCTTTGTCAAGACTTGACAAAGGGCTTGACCTGAAACGTTGACTCTATTTCTCTCTCCACGGATGTTGCCTGGCCTGCAGAGTTTTTCCAACATTTTCTGTTGTTATTGTGGTGGTTTGTTGCTGGCCATCCATTGCGTGTTTTTTCTTCCCTAGCTCTTTCAGATGGTTTCAGATGACCTATTCAACTTTAGCAAGACAGACTGAGAAATATTTTTTAAAAGAACTGACCAAAGCAAAGGACAGCGTCTCCGAAGCTCAAAAAAAAGACTTGCCATCCAAACTTATACAAGCAACAAAACTCACAACAGCGTTGTATTTGAACGGATTCGCTTGGCCCTTCCCTCAGACAATTAACCAGACAAAACAGCTGTGTACACCAGCTACTGTATCAAACCAAAGCAGACCACTTACTGTGAGCGTACATGACATTTAACCCTCTATGCACTTGTGACAGAAAGAAAGAAGCCATTATCCTGGTACATCACAGACACAAATGCTTCATTTTCTGTCATGTCCACCGAGGCAGGAGGTCCAAATTGTAAAACTTACCCCATAGTCACATCTCCGATCTCGTTGACAGCTTTGTACCTCAGGGAAGCAGCTCATTGAATGCAGAGGGGATGAAACGTAGCCAGAAAGGAAAAGGTTTTATTCACACTTCTGCGCGGATTCCCAGGAGAACCACAAGATTTCCAACCCATAACCCATAGACATCAGAAACCTGAACAAATTACTGAAATAAGAAAAGTTAATGATGGATTGCCTGCCACGGTTATTTGAGCAGTATGCTCGGAGGGTTAGTTGGCAACAGTGAGTCTTTTCATCGAGCTATCTGGGAAGTCAGAAAAAGTTTTTCTAAGAACATAGGCCTTGGTTATGCCTTCTTCTTTTTCAGTTTTGGGAAAAAAGAAAGCAAGAAAGACAGAAAGGAAGACAGAAAGAAAGAAAGACAGACAGACAGACAGAAAGAAAGAAAGACAAAAAGAAAGAAAGAAGGAAAGAAAGAAAGAACTAATTTGCATTTATATACTGTAGCACCTTTCATGAGCTCAGGAGGTCCCAAAATGTTTTACAGCCAATTAAATACTTTTGAAATGGAGTCACAGCAAGGCCCCACAAACAGCAAAGAGATAAATAATCAGATAATCTGTTTTTTAGTGATGTTGGTTGAGGGATAAACGTTGACCAGGACACCAGGGAGAATTCCTTGGCTGTTCTTTGAAATAGTGCCGCGGGATCAGTTATGTCCACCTGAGAGGGCCTTGGTTTGATGACTTACCCAAAAGACGGCACCTCCAACAGTGCAGCACTGCCTCAGTATTGCACTGGACTGTTAGCCTAGATTTTGTACTCAGGTCTCTGGGGTGGGGCTTAAACCCACAACCTTCTGACTCAGTGGTGAGAGTGCTACCCACTGAGCCACGGCTGAATTTCAAAGAAGAGGAACAAGCCATTAGGGCCAACTCAGACCTCCCACTTACATTGTGTATAACAAAATCATAAACCTATTTATACAGAACAGGTTCACTATTTTGTTACACATGCAAGACATCTAGGGGATCGGCCAATGGAAAGGAAAATTAGGCGTGGTATAAAACGAGCCAATCCCCCACCGCCTGGTGTTCTGCCACTGCCAGAACTTAAAGTTAGCTCTATAGGATAAATTCAGAGACTGCACACGGCCCAGAGCCTCAGTTAATGGAGCACTGTCATTTTATAGATCACTCTCTCACAATCTGTACTCGTGTCTAACATGGTCCTGTATTGGGAGTGCAGCCTCGCTGAATCACAGAATCACAGAAACCCCACAGTGCAGATAGAGGCCATTTCGGCCCATCGAGCCTGCACCGACACATATCCTACCCGATCCCCGTAACCCCTACACCAACACATATCCCACCCTATCCCTGTAACCCCACGTATTTAATCCCCCTAACACTAAGGGTCAATTTATCATAGCCAATCAACCTAACCCGCTAGCGCGTGCGCTGTAGGGGGCAGCGCGTGCGTCTTGGATTTCCTCTGTTTTGGGGGATTTGCGCATGTGTAAAGGCTTCCGGTCTTTACGCTTGTAAAAAGCACACGTAAGTATTTATTTTTACAGGTAAGTGGTGTTTTAGTGTAATTTAGAATTTTTTTTCCACAGGTTTATTATTTTAAAGAATCTACAATAAGGTAAGT